>NC_088386.1:49340000-50023125 GCF_037993035.2 Macaca fascicularis | reverse complement strand
ATTTAAGAAAATGTTCTACATAAACAATTTTTAAATTATCCTATAAAGATTTGTTTTATTTTTCCTACTGAAAATAATTCGGTCAGGAATTTTCTTGTTCATAATTTTTCTGTTGTTGTAGTTTATTTACATATTTTCTAAGGGGGTTTCCAATCTACATTTTTTATTTCTGCTTTCACTGTAAAATGAATGGAGAGATAAATCTTACTAAACTTAGAGAAATTGTGATTTTTAGCTAATTAATAAGATTCGGGCCAATGCCAGTTGAAAACATGGCACAACTTCAGACAGCAGTTTTAAGAAAATTTGATCAGAAGATAAAATACGTATGCAAAAGTACTAACTACTTTATCAATTTAGCATTATTCGTTGAAAAGTCAAACTTTTAGCCTGGCATACAAAGTGCTCTACCATTCATCACTGCCTCTCTCTTTCTGTGTATTACTCCTTATTTCTCTACTCAATCACTCCAGCAGCCAAATCTCCCTGGTCCCTACAAGCTCCTCTGCTTCTACTTAATTCTGGCTAGGAATATTCTTCCTTTTTCATTCTTTTTATTCACAATTGACCACCCCTTCTAAGTCTAGCTCAAGTCCCTTCTTCATGAAGCTTGCCTGTTTACATATCTCTCCTTCAATCTGAATCTTAACACATATAGGGAAGTTTAATATTTTCCCTTGCAGTTTCAATAATCTGAGTCTGTAAAACAAACTGGCAATAGACTGATTACCAGGAAAAAAGGGCATACAAAAGTTATTGTATGCACAAGATCCATATAAAATATAAAAACCCCAAAAAAGGCAAGATGCCACTTTTGTATCATCTTGAGGTTACAGAAAGAATAGAGGATTGATTGGATCATGGCAAAGACAGTGAAGGGGAAAGACCTGCAGAAAAGGCACTTTTTATACAGATAATGCTACCAGTGGAGGGTATCCAGGTTCCTGGGGTCTTGATCAAAGAACTGGACAAAACATGCAAGAAAGAATGAAGCAACAAAAGCAGAGATTTATTGAAAATGCAAGTACACTCCACAGAGTGAGAGTGGGATGAGTGGGCTCAAGAGCCCAGTTACATTGTTATCTGGGGTTTAAATACCCTCTAGAGGTTTCCATTGGTTACTTAGTATACACCTTATGTAATGAAGAGGCTAAAGTGAAGTTACAAAGTTATTTGCTTGGTGTACACCCTATGTAAATGAAGAAGATGAAGTTACAAAGTCTTTTACTCAGTGTATGCCCTATGTAAATGAAGAGAATGTTTTCTGTCATAGCTGATGTGTTTCTATTTGACTTAGTTCTAGGAAATCCCTAGATTCCCTGGCTCCAGGCCCTATTCTCCTCGCTAAATAAGGTACAGATGAAATCTCACAGGTAGCAGCTCTCAGAAGGAATAGATGGTAGCCAGTGGTAAATGTTTCTGTCAGACCTTTAAAGGTTTCTAGATATGGACAAGTGGGCCTTCAGAGAAAGTCTGTTTGCATCTGTTGTTTACTATTTCTTCTACAGATGTAAATCTCCCTTCAAAAGACAGCTTTTTAGCTATTCTTGTAGTTCTAGCTCGTCTGAATAGGCATCTTGAAATATGTCAAAAAAAAATATGTTTTGGGATGAAATAGTTTCAGTTTCCCTCATACAGCCAATGTCCAGTGTTCAGTTGGCACATGGTTCCACCTCCTGAGTAGTTTTTGTCACTTTTAGGAATATCCCCCCTTTTCAATTGCATTGTTATATACTATGGTGATACAGGGAAGAGTAGGGTCTAATTAACTTTTGCAATTCCACAAGAATTGCAGATTTTTTGCACACAACAATTATAGCCATAGGAACCAGCTACATTTATGAACCAGATATTATATTTACTGTGAAGGGAAGATGTAGAACGGAGTGTGAATCCAATTTCCACCATGTATTAGTTTTGAAGCTTTCATCAAGTTAGTCAATATATTGAAGGCTTCACAAATGTGTTCTCATTTATCTTCAACATAATCTAGCACAACAAGTTCTATTCCTAGCTCAATTTTACAATGGAAACAAGTGAAGACTAGACAGTTTTACCTAATGTCAAAAAACAAAATTGCAACAAACTTAGAGATCTAATTGGTTTTTATTTGCAATTCTAGAATTGGGCAGCATTTTATTCTACAAAATAGAATGAGTGCTCCACTGGTCACGGTAGAACAGTTGGTTTTTGTAAGATGGGAACACGGAAGCAGAATAATAGAACAAATTGGATTGGTTAACATCAGTTTACTTCAGGTTACTTTTCTTGTAAGGGTTAGAGCTGAGATAATTTCCTTATTATGATAACTCAGGTTGACTGTGCCTTTTCTAATTGGTTGCTTTGAATCTCCTGTTTTTAGGATAAACCAGCCTGTTCAGGGATTTAGCAGCTTTCTTAAAGTTTCAGTTTGATTACGTAGCATTTTGCACAAGTAAACGCTATTTAGTTTTGTCTGGTCTGCTGGGGCCTGGTGCAGGAGCTCAGCTGAAAACAATGGCCCCCCAAGTAAAACGTTTCACACTAAGGATAGTGGCTGGTAAATAAAGGATCCAGGATTTCCCTAAGAACACAAGCCCTGATATTAGTCAGAGAGAAGTGTAAACTTGCCCCCAAAAGACTGTTGAGTGTATGAGTGCCTGGCCTTATACTTGCAGGCAAAACAAATTTCAGGGTTATTTGGAGGCTCACAGTAGTGGGACCTTCATAATTACAGTAAAAATCAGGCACCTTAGCTCAAAGAAATTTTTAACACTAACAGAGGAAACTGTTAAAGGACTACTTCCTACTTGATCTACTGACAGCAAAGCTGAAAGCATACCTGCCCTCCCTTACACTGATGAACTCGGTATTATTGGTTAAATATGTTATTGGTTAAATTCACTCTCAAGGTCTCCCAAATAAGTAAGGACATAACTTTGCTGAGCAGATTTGACAGTCAGCTAGCCATGTTACAAGGAGCATTTGTCTTCAACTAGAATTGGGCATTAGAAGTTGAATTTGGTTTCCAATTAACCATTCAAAATTAAGACAAAGTATAAAGAAGGTACAAGGAAAATTTTCATACACTCTTGCTTTATAATAGGTTTGACCTTTTTAAGGTTGAATTTTTTGACAGGCTATGCCACAGAAAATCTGGAAGAAATAAAACTGGAGAGTTCTAAAAATGTGAAATACAAACATTGTTGATTTAAAAAAGCTTAAGCCTTAATTCAGCTAAGATGACCTAAATACAAACAAATGCCTCTTAATTATCAGGCCAGCCTGCCTAAGCTATGCAAATAGGTAGTTTCTATCCACTACCTCTTATTCTCCTCACCAATTTCACTCCTCAAGGCAAAATTTCTGGTCTGTTTTGTCATAACTTTTCAGCAAGTGTTAAGTTGAGAGTCATTTATTACTTTCCTCCAGGGCAAAGCCAGCACTCTCTTCTAAGTGCTTATACATGTTGATGTCTTATTTGCACAGAAGTGGCCAGCCGGTGTGTTACATAGGCCAGCCAAAAACTAAGACCTGCTTTAAATCCTAGCTTTGCTGGTAACCAGTGGAATGGTCTTGCCTAAATCAGTCATTCTTAATCTCAGTTTTCTAATTTGTGAAATAAAAGTCTTATACTAGACCACAGCCAAGCATTTAACTCTTTAATTTTATACCATAAATCTACCTATCGTGCATAGCTTCCATAATAGCACTCTCCTTCTTATCTTCTTTTCCTTTCTAGCATTAATTTATTATTCATTACTGGCTATTAGCAACTATCATCCCTGAGGTAATTTTTAAGTCTTTATTTTTGCACTATTTTTACTCCCATTCTTTTTCCTTCTACATTCACTAATTCACAGGATTTCAATGGTCAATTATTAGAGACTGAAAACTAAATTTCCAGTTTCCTGTTTCATAACCATGAGGCCATATAATTTTGCTAGGTCATTTATATTAGCAATAAAGATCACAGACTCTTCCCATAAAGCATTATCTGATCCTCCAAGTTCTTACATTGACTCTCGGAGTCAATTTAGACTCTTTCAACCCTTTCCAGTCAATTTGCAGCTAAGTCTTATTATTCTGTCTACAAACTTTCCTTGTGAGATTTGAAACCACTTTTATCAACAACTCAACTATTAGGACTGAGAACTGAGGCCACCTATGTCAACAAGACTTAGCTGTTTGTTCAAGGAAATACTCGCCCAAGAACGTAAGACTATATATAACCCAGCAGACAACTTTATAGTTAGTTTCAGTAAGAAATTGTTTCATAGTGATATTTTTTTTTCCAAGTTCAAGCAATTCTGCCTCAGCCTCACAAGTAGCTGAGAATACAGGTGCGTGCCACCATGCCCAGCTAATTTTTGTATTTTTAGTAGAGACGGGGTTTTGCCATATAGAGCAACCTGGTCTCGAAACCCTGACCTCAAGTGATCCGCCTGCCTTGGCCTCCCAAAGTACTGAGATTACAGGCGTGAACCATCACACCCAACCAGATATGAGATTTTAATATCCAGTAAGAACATACTAATGTATATGACTGTTATGACTGTCAGCCTTCTCTCTCTACTCTTCACGTGGTTGCTAGACTAGAATAATTTCTTTTTTTTTTTTTTTTGAGTTTGGCCATGTACACAACTTTAGAATCCAGTAGGAATTTTTTAAACTGAAGAGTCAAATTACTAATACATACAGTTAAAGCCCTTCTCATCAACCATCCTACCTTAACTGTTAGGTGACTGATTTTAAGCTACTTTTCTCATTATTTTCTTACCTGTATGAGAATCTTTTCCCATAGGAACTTAATTTACAGCATTTAATAATCAACCTCTAACTTTCTGTTTTTACCAGGGGGTCTGACTATCTATGAACACTAATCCATACTCAACATATTCTTTGCGTCTTGCCTCAATGGTCCTCATTTTTCAAGAAAGCTTCTAGCCATAATAATTCGTCAACTAATTTAAATCACTCTTTCCATCAGAGTCTTCCCAGAGTTTCTTTTATTATTTATTTGTTCTTACTTTAAGGTATTTTGTGAAAATGTCTTTCAGGTTTTAATGTTTGTTCCCTCTCTATGGCAGAGTGAGTTGCCCTCATCAAACATTCCATCTTTAGCCTCACACATCCCCTGCCTCTTTGCAGTTGGATAGACCCATGTGAATAGTTTTGGCTGGAAAATAAGTGAAATGTGTCACTTCTGAGCAAAAGTATAGAAGAGTGGGAGCTCAACTCATAAGTTGTCTCTACCACTATAAGGCTTCCTGTGCCAGATGGCACAGCTCCAAGATGGTAGAGCCTCTATTGGCGTGGGCACCCAAGTGATGCTATACAGCAAATCTTCAAAGTGGCCTACACTGGACACATAGTGAGAGGAAAAGCAAACCTTTATGTGTTAAGGTGCTGAGATGATCAATAATAGAGTCTTCAAAGTTAGTCAAGAGACTTTTGGTACGGGATTACTTATTCAGTTGATTTTATAGTTTTCACCTCAGTATACAGTGTAGTCTCTATAGAAGCATTGTGGTCAATAAATACTTTCGTCTATATTGTTTTGTATTTATTTTTCCCTAAACATAATTGTCCCCAGAATTTTATAGCAATAGAAACAAAAATCAATGATAATGCTCTACAACTCTTCCTTATATCATTCTAAATGTTGCATTTCAGCTATTTTAAAAATCATTTATAAAGTTTTTAAAGAAGATAGTTATCTGGGTGTATCTGTCAGGGATTAATCAGAGAAGCTGAGCTCTGAAGAGTTATGAGATAAGGGATTTGTTTTAGAAATTAGGCCTTACACAATGGAGGAGGCAGTGGATAAGGACAGTATTGAAAGAGAATAGAAGAATCAGAGAAGACACCCATCAGTCAATGTAAGAAGTAAGCAAGTGCAGGCACTGAGGTGGAACTACAAAGGGTGAGCTGGTGGAGAAGTTCTTAAGAAACTGTTGACTCTATGGGTCTTCAACCAGGTGTCTAGTGAGGGACTTGGGGCCACTCTTGGTTAGAAAGATCAGCAGTTGTGTAGGAGCTGAACGTGGAGTGGAAGAGAGTGAGGACAGCAGGAATCTTGCCATTCATGAGTCTGTCTTGTCACCACAGCTAATAATAGAGATCTTCGGAGAGTAAAGATTACTACTTCATTTCCACCTTCCAAACTTCATGCAATTTCCCCATTTCGCTAACAAAACCAAAACCATACAAAGGAGAGGATTTGATAAGCAGAAGGGGGCTGGGTCTGTCAAATGAGAGAAGTTTAAGTGAGAGTAGTCAGCCGGAAAGGAAAGAGTAGTAAGTTAGAGACTACCACAAATTCTGTATGCTTCTCCATCAATGAGTGGAGACTATCTCCTCTTCCACTGAATCTGAATTGGCTTTGAAATGTGCTTTGGTTTTCAGCAGGAGTGAAGTTTTGCCTGTTCACCTTTTTTCTGCACCAAACATAACATTGTCTTTTCTTGCACTTAACATAATATTCAACAGAACTACTACAAAGATACTGCAAATTATATACAGCAGAATATACTTAATAAAATCAAAGTGAATTAAGGATTGAAAAAAAAAACATGATAATCATCCGATAAAACCAGGACATACATTTGCATATTCTTTCATTAATTGTATTATTCTTTTTTGTCTCCTCTTTTTACCTATATTTATTAGATTCCTTTTCATGAAAAGCAATTTTAGACTGAAGCTGACTGCAAATGTTTTTAAGAAAAATTTAGAACAATAACTATGGATAACAAAAGCTTATATATTTACTATAATCTATCATTGGATAATATTTTACATACAATTTACCAAATAATTTAATCATTTAATATCTCTCTACAAGATGAGAGACATTTTGTGAGGTTTCTCAGAAACCCAGCTGGAAAATCTAAACATTAATTTTAGACCCAAAAGACTTAATTTAGGATATTAATCCTGGAGAAAGCTGCCAAAAATCTCAAAAGGTGTAAAACACTTAATCAAAACAGAATCACAGGTCATCGTAAAATAATAGCTATTTATTTAACTAGAGCAATAATCAAAAGACACAAAAACCTCAACCTTTAAAAGCTCAGTTATCCTAAATAATCAAAAAATCTAAATAAGACAACACAGGAATTATCTTGATAAAATGTAAAATCTTTGTTTTTTATGCCAGTATCAAAAAGGTCAAGAAAAACTTCCTGTATGGTGATTACGGCTCCTTAAGTGAAGCCCATTTGGATAACCTGGAAGTCAAGACTGATGAAAAGGATACTTGAATTTAATTAGACATAGAAAGACCAGGTTCAGGGTTACAAGTACACATTATATTTTAAAGGAATGTAAACAAGAAAACTGGTACCTTGAAATGGGAAATATATGGCTCTTAGTAACAGCTCGGGAAGTTTCCTGGTTACATTGACCAATTTAGACACACCAAGCAAAGCCAGGTGCACAGATCAAGTTACATGTGAAGAAAACATTGCTTTTCTAGACCTTCAAAATAAACATTTCAGCATCAGGCCATGACAGCAAAGTTAGAACCAGAGGGAAAAAAACTACAGGAATTGACAAAAATGTTGAAAGAAAGAGTTATCATCCCAGTCAAGCAAACAAACAAAAGAATGTATTTTTTTTTTTTTTTTTTTTTGAGAGGGATTCTCGCCCTGTCACCCAGGCTGTAGTGCAGTGGCGCGATCTCGGCTCACTGCAAGCTCCGCCTCCTGGGTTCACGCCATTCTCCTGCCTCAGCCTCCTGAGTAGCTGGGACTACAGGCGCCCGCCACCTCGCCCGGCTAATTTTTTGTATTTTTAGTAGAGACGGGGTTTCACTGTGGTCTCGATCTCCTGACCTTGTGATCCGCCCGCCTCGGCCTCCCAAAGTGCTGGGATTACAGGCTTGAGCCACCGCACCCGGCCAAGAATGTATCTTTTTAAGAGGAGAAAGAACAGAAGGCAATGATGTATGCCTACAAATCACATGCAGTAAGGTACAGCAAAAATTAAACTTCTGAGATATGTATCTGAAGTTTCAAAAAGCAACAGATTACAAAATTTAAAGATGTAATTTTTTATTTTTAATTAAAATTTAATTTTATTAAAAGTCAATCAATTTAAGAAAACCTTGTTGTTCTAACATAAGGGACCAAAATTTTTAGTTTTGTATTAGTGTATTTTTAATATTAATGTTCAATCTTTTTAGGAGGAAGGGGAAGAGCAAGATGGCAGAATAGCAGGCTCCACTGAATGTCCCTCCCACAAGGACACCAATTTAACAATTATCTACACACTGAAAAACCACCTTTATAAGAACCAAAAATCAAGTGAACACTCACAGTACCTGGTTTTAACTTCATGTCACTGAAGGAGACCCTGAGAGATAGGAAAACCAGTCTCAAATCACTGATGTGACCCCCTCCTCCATCCCCTTGCAGCTGCAGGGTGGTGCAGGGAACATTTCTGTGCACTGAGGACAGGGAGAGCGCAGCAGTTGTGAGACACTGAACATAGTGCTGCTCTGTTATAGCAGAAAACAAAACCAGACCAAACTCTGCTGATGTCCAGCCACAAAGAGAACATTTCAGCTAGCCTTAGTCAGAGGGGAATCCCTGATCCCAGCATCTGAACTGGAGTTCCCACAGCTTCACCACCATGGGCTAAAGTGCTCTTGGGCTCTAAATAAACTTGAAAGATAGTCTAGGCCACAAGGGCTGCAAATTCTAGGTAACTCCTGGCGCTGACCTGAGCCCAGAGGGAGTGGACTAGAGGACTTACTGAGATATCAGCTGTGGCAGGTGAGGGAGGGCTGGCCTTACCTTTCCCCTAAACCCAAGCTGCACAGCTTGTGGTTCCAAAAGAGACCCCTTCCTTCTGTTCAAGGAGAGGAGAAAGAAGAGTGGGGAGGACTTGGTCTTGCATGTTGGATACCTGCTCAGCCACAGCAGGAGAGGGCATTGGTCAGAGCTGTGAGGCCCACTTTCCAGGCTCTACCTCCTGGACAACAAGTCCAGACATACCTTGGGCCAGAAGGGAAACCACTGCCTAGAAGGGAAGGACCCAGTCCTCACAGGATTAATTGCCTGCAAACTGAAGAGCCCTTAGGTCCCGAATAACCCGATGTGATACCCAAGTACTACATCAAATGCATTGGGTGAGACTGAGATTTGCCCGCTTCAGGTGAGACTAAGCACATTCCCAGCTGTGGTGGATACAGGACAATACTCCTTCAGCTTGAGAAAAGCAGAAGGAAAAGTAAAGGGACTTTGTATTGTTCCTTAGATACTAGCTTGGCCCCTAAGGTGCAGCTAAGATACCAGCTTGAGGCCAAGAGCGGTAGAGCACCAAGCAGGCTTTTGGGGTCCCCAGTTCCAGGACTTGGCTCTTGAACAGCATTTCTGGACCTTCCTTGGGCTACAGGAGAGCCCCCTTCCCTAAAGGATGAGTCCTAGGCTAGGCACCATTCACCACAAGCTGACTGATGAGTTGAGTCCTTGGGCCTTAAAAGGAGCATCAGCCGTAGTCTGGCAGTACTCCCCTTGGGCCTATGGTGGGGGTGGCCACGGGGTAAAGCTTCTTTGCCTTTGAAAAGGGGAGGTAAGAGTGGGAAGGACTAGGCCTTGTGGTTTGAGTGCCAGCCCAGCTACAGTAAAATACAACACCACGTAGACTTTTAAGGATTTTGACTCTAGGCTCTGGCTCCCAGACAGCACCTCTGGATCCACTCTGGGGCCAGGGAGAACTTGTCTCCCTGAAAGGAAGGCCTGGCTGGTTTTGCCATCTGCAGACTCTAGAGCTTCAGAGCCCTGAGTGAACATAGGCAGTAGCTAGGGAGTGGTTACAGTAGACCTTAGGTGAGACCCAGTGCAGCCCTAGTGCTGGTGGCCACAGGATTGCTTCTGCCACTCCAACCCCAGGTCCAGGTGGCACAGAACAGAGGGAGAGAGACTTTGTTTTGGAGAAAGCAAGGGAAGAAAACCAGAATCTCTACCTGGTAATCCAGAGAATACTTCGGGATCTTGTCCAAAACCATCAAGGCGGTACCTCTATGAGTCTGTAAAAATACAGCATTATTGGGTTTAGGGTGCCCCACTAAAGCAGATACAACTTATATCACAACACCCAAGTCCTTTTGAATATCTGAAAAGCCTTCCCAAGAAGGACGGGTACAAAACGGGTCCAGACTGTGAAAACTGCAATAAACAACCTAACTCTTCAATGCTGAGACACAGAAGAAAATCTACAAGTATCCAGACCATCCAGGAAAACATGACATCATCAAATGAACTAAGTAAGGCATCAGGGACCAATCCCAGAGAAACAGTGACATGTCACCTTGCAGGAAGAGAATTCAAAATAGTTGTTTTGAGGAAACTCAAAGAAATTCAAGATAACACAGGGAAGGAATTCAGAATTCTATCAGATAAATTTTACAAAGAGGTTGAAATATTTAAAAGAATCAAGCAGAAACTCTGGAGCTGAAAAATACAGTTGGCATACTGAAGAATGCATCAGTCTTTTAATAGCAGAATTGACCAAGCAGAATAAAGAATTAGTGACCTTGAAGAAAGGCTATTTGAAAATATATAGAGCAGGAAAAAAAAAAAAAAGAATAAAAAACTATGAAGCATGCCTATAAGGTCTAGAAAATAGCCCCCAAATGACCAATCTAAGAGTTATTGCCCTTAAAGAGGTGGTAGAAAAAGAAATAGGGGTAGAAAGTTTATTCAAAGGGAAAATAATACAAAACTTTCCAAACCCAGAGAAAGATATCAACAAGTGTAAGAAGGTTATGGAACACCAAGCAGATCTAACCCAAAGAAGACTACCTCAAGGGATTTAATATTCAAACTCCCAGAGGTCAAGGATAAATAAATAATTCTAAAAGCAGCAAGAGAAAAGAAACAAATAATATACCATGAAACTTCAATATATCTGGCAGCAGACTTTTCAGTGGAAACCTTACAGACCAAGAGAGAGTTGTGTGACATAATTAAAATGCTGAAAGAGTCTGCAATCCCTGCACTTTGGGAGGCCAAGGCGGGTGGGTCACCTGAACTCTGCAATTAGAGACTGGCCTGGGTAACATGGTGAAACCTCGTCTCTACAAAAAATACAAAAATTAGCTGGGTGTGGTGGCAAACACCTGTAGTCCCAGCTACTCGGGAGGCAGAGGCAGGAGAATTGCTTGAGCTCTTGAGGTAGTGGTTGCAGAGAGCCATGATTGCATCACTGCACTCTAGCCTGGGCAACAGGAGTGAAATCCTGTCTCCAAAAATAAAATAAAATAAAATAAAGTGCTGAAGAAAAAAATTTTTTTACCCTAGAATAGTATACCTGGTGAAAATGTCCTTCAAACATAAAGATGAAATAGAGACTTTCTCATATAAACAAAACCTGAGGCATTTCCTCAACACCAGACCTGCCCTGCAAGAAAAGGATGTTAACGAGCAATAAGAAATCATCCCAAAGTACAAAACTTATTGGTGATAGTAAGTACACAGAAAATTACAATGCTGTAACTGTGTTGTATGAACTACGAAGACTAAATGATGAACCAATAAAAAATCACAACTACAACAGCTTTTCAAGACAGACAGTAACATAAGATAAACACACACAACAAAAATTTAAAAAGCAGGGAGATGAAATTAAGGCATGGCGCTTTCATTAGTTTTTGTTTCCTTGTTTATGTAAAAAGTCTTATTATCAGCTTAAACGTACAGACTATAAGATAGTATTTGCAAGCATCATCTTACACTCAAATCAAAACACAAACAATACATAAACAAAAATAAAAAACAAGAAACTAAATCATATCACCAGAGAAAATCACCTTCACTAAAAGGAAGACAGAAAAAAAAGAAAGAAGGAAGACAACAAAACAACCAGAAAACAAATTTTAAAATGGCTCGGAGTAAGCCCCTGCTTATTATCAATAATAACATTGAATATAAGTGAACTAAACTCTGCATTAAAAAGACAGAGTGGCTGAATGAATTTTTTAAAAGACACAATGATCTGTTATCGCAAGAAACACACTTCACCTATGAAGACACACACAGACTGAAAATAAAGGGACGGAAAAAATACTCTATGCCAATGGAAATCAAAAAAAGAAGTAGCTATACTTGTATCAGACAAAATAGATTTCAAGACCAAAACTATAAGAAGAGAAAAAAGGTGACTATATAATAATAAAGGGGTCAGTTCAGCAAGAGGATATAATAATTTTAAATAACTATGCATCCAACACTGGAGCACCCAGGTATATAAAGCAAATATTATTAGAGCTAAAGAGATAGACCTCAATGTAAAAATAGTTGGAGACGTCAATAGCCAATATTCACCATTGGTCTTCTAGATAGAAAATCAACAAAGAAACATCAGATTTAATCTGTACCATAGACCAAATGAACCTAATAGATATTTACAGAACAGTTCATCTAACAGCTGCAGAATATACATTCTTTTCCTCGGCACACAGATCATTCTCAAGCATAGACCATATGTTAAGTCACAAAACAAGTTTTAAAACATTCAAAAAAATTAAAATGATATCAAGCATCTTCTCTGACCACGATAGAATAAAACTAGAAATTAATAACAAGAGGAATTGAGGAAAGTATACAAATGTATGAAAATTAAATATATGCTCCTAAATGACCAGTGGATCAATGAAGTAATTAAGATGGAAATTGAAAATTTTCTTGAAACAAATGACATGACAATGGAAATATAACATATCAAAACCTATTGGGATACAGCAAAGGCAGTACTAAGAGAGATGTTTACAACTAAAAGTTCCTATGTCAAAAAAGAAAAAAAAAACTGCAAATAAACAACCTAACAATGCATTTTAAAGAACTAGAAAAGCAAGAGCAAACTAAACCCAAATTAGTAGAAGAAAAGAAATAATAAAGATCAGAGCAGAAATAAATGAAATTGAAATGAAGAAAACAACACAAGAGATCAATTAAACACAAGGCTGATTTTTAAAAGTCAAACAAAATTGGCAAACCTTTAGCCAGGCTAAGAAAAAAAGCAAGACAATCCAAATAAAATTAGAGATGAAAAAACAGACATTACAACTGATAAACTGCAGAAATTCAAAGAATTATTAGTGGCTACTATGAGCAACTATATGCCAATAAATTGAAAAATCTAGAAGAAATGGAGAAGTTCCTAGGCATATATAATCTACCAAGATTGAACTGTGAAGAAATCCAAAATCTGAACAGACTAATAATAAGTAATGAAATCAAAGCTGTAATTAAAACTCTCTCAGTAAAGACAAGTCCAAGGCCTGGTGGCTTCACTGCTGAATTCTACCAAACATTTAAAGAAGACCTAATACCAAACCTACTCAAACTATTCTGAAAAGTAGAGGAGGAGGGAGTATTATTCTGGTACCAAAATTAAAGACACACCAAAAAAAAAAAAAAAAAAAATAGGCTAATATCTCTGACAAATAACGATGAAAAAACTCCTCAACAAAACAGCAAATTGAATTCAATAATACATTAAAAAGATCATTCATAACAACCAAGTGGGGTTTATCCCAGGCATGCAAAAAAGGTTCAGCATATGCAATTCAATTAACATGATACATCATATTAACAGAATGAAGGACAAAAACCATATGATTATTTCAATTGATGCTGAAAAAGCATTTGACCAAATTCAACATCCCTTCCTGATTAAAACCTTCAAAAAACTGAGTATAGAAGGAATATACCTCAACACATTAAAAGCCATATATGAAAGACCCACAGCTAGTATCATACCAAATGGGGGAAAAAACTGAAAGCCTTTCTTCTAAGATCAGGAACGTGCCAAGGATGTCCACTTTCACCACTGTTAATGAACATAGTACTAGAAGTCCTAGCTAGAGCAACCAGACAAGAGAAAGAAATGAAGAGCATCCAAACTGACTGGAAAGGAAGAAGTCAAATTATCCTTGTTGGCAGATGATACGATCTTATATATGCAAAAACTGAAAGACTCCACCAAAAGCCTATCAGATAAAGAAAATCAGTAAAGTTGCAAAATACAAGATCAACGTACAAAAACCAGTAGCATTTCTATATGCCAAAACTGAAAAATCTAAAAAAGAAATAAAAAATAAACCTGTTTACAACAGCCACAGTTGAAGTTAATAACCTAGGAATTATTTTAACCAAAGAAGTGAAAGATGATTGTAATAAAAACTATAAAACACTGACAAAAGAAATTGAATAGGATACAAAAAATTGGAAAGATATTTCATGTTCATAGATTGGAAAACCAATATTGTTAAAATGTCCATATTACCGAAAACAATTCACAGATTCAATGGAACCCCTATCGAAATGGCAATGACATTGTTCATAGAAATAGAAAAAAAAATCCTAAAATGTATACGAAGCCACAAAAAACTCAGCATAACCAAAGCAATCCTAAACAAAAAAAAAAAAACAAAATTGAAGGAATCACATTATCTGACTTCAAATTATACTCCAGGTCTATATTAACTATATCATGCAGCATGATACTGGCATAAAAAGAGACACATAGACCAATGGAACAGAATAGATAATCCAGAAACAAATCCACACACATACAATGAACTCATTTTTGACAAAGGTGCCAAGAACATACACTAGGGAAAAGAGTTTCTTCAATAAATGTTGCTGGGAAAACTGGATATCCATATGCAAAAGAATAAAACTACCTCTCACCATATACAAAAATCAAATCAAAATGCATAAAATACTTAAATCTATGACCTCAAACTATGAAACTACTAAAAGAAAACATTGAGGAAACTCTCTAGGACATTGGTCTGGGCCAAAATGTCTTCAGTAATACATCACAACCACAGGCATCCAAAGCAAAAATAGACACATGAAATCACATCAAGGTAAAAAGCTTCTGCATAGCAAAGGAAATCGCCAACAAAGTGAAACGAAAACTCACAGAATGAGAGAAAATATGTGCAAACTACCCATTGTGATAAGGATTAACCACCAGAATATATAAAGGGCTCAAACAACTCTGTAGGAAAAAATCTAATAATCTGATTTAAAAATGGGCTAAAGATTTGAATAGACATTTCTCAAAAGAAGACATACAAAAGGCAAACAGGCATATGAAAAAATGCTCAACATCACTGACCATCAGATAAATCAAATCTACAATGAGATATCATATCACCCTAGCTAAAATGACTTATATCTAAAAGACAGGTAATATCTAATGCTGGCGAGGATGTTGAGAAAAGGGAACCATGGTACAGTGTTAGTAGAAATGTAAATTACTACAACCACCATCAAGAACAATTTGGAGGTTCCTCACAAAACCTAAAAATGGAACTATCATATGATCCAGCAATTCCACTGCGGGTACATACCCAAAAGAAAAGAAATCTGTGTTTCAAAGAGATATCTGCACTCCCATGTTTGTGGCAGCACTGTTCATAACAGCCAAGTGTCCATCAACAGATGAATGACTTAAAAACTGGTATTTATACACAATGGAGTACTATTCAATAATAAAAAAGAATGAGGTCCTGTCATTTACAATAACATGAATGGAACTAGAGATCATTATGTTAAGTGAAATAAGCTAGGCACAGAAAGACAAACATCCCATGTTCTCACTTATTTGAGGAACCAAAAAATCAAAACAATTGAACTTATGGAAATAGAGAGTAGAAGAATGGTTATCAGAGGCTGGGAGGGCTAGTTGGGGTGAGAAAGGATAGGTGGAGATGGTTAACAGGTCCAAAAACAAAATATTAGAAAGAATGAATAAGACCTAATATTTGACAGCACAACAGGGACTACAGTCAATAATAATTTATTGCATGTTTTAACATAACTAAAACAGTATAATTTGTTTGTAACACAAATGATAAATACATAGGTGATGGATACCCCATTTTTCATGATGTGATTATGATGTATGGCATGCACATAACCAAATATCTCATGTACCTGATAAATATGTATACCTACTATGTACCCACCAAAATTAAAACTGAAAAAAATCATTAAAGAATGAAAAGAGAGAATATTGGGATATTGGTTTTCCAATCTATGAATTTAACAATTAGGAGGTCACATGAAACTTTCAAGATTTAAACTTCATAGAATGAGAAATTCCATTTCAAGGAGTATGTAACCGACTAACCACAGTAAAATCTCTTAAAAAAGGATTTTGGAATTCAACATAAGCAGCTTTTTCATTTTCCAGTTTCCTTATAATTTCTGGCTGGTGGGAAATGGACAAATCTTTAAATTTCCCAGTTAGAATTCTGGGCCACTTTTGAAAAAGAAAGGATTATTTAAACCAGGCAAATGAGCCCATTGAAATGCTATGAAAATAATGACAATATCGTTTGAGTGCTATCATTTGTCAGAAAATGCTTTCCATATACCATCTCATTTAATCTCTCCCAAAAGATGTGGAGCAGGCACTATATTAACCTCATTTTGCAGATGAGGGCTATGACTTACAAGGGTTAAATGAAATTACTCAGATTTACGCAACTGGGATTAGGCGATCCAAGTTTCAAACCCAGGCAAAATTCTGGCCTCTGTATCCTTATATTTATAATTTAATGTTTTAAAAATGTATTTGCTTAGTTTTTTGAAAAAAGTTTTATAGTCATATGGTTCAAATTGCAAATGTTAGCAATCAATGTTAGCAGATTTTTTGCAATTTATATTATTTTATTTTTTTTACTTTAAGTTCTGGGATACATGTGCAGAACTTGCAGGTTTGTTACATAGGTACACATGTGCCATAGTGGTTCACTGCACCTATCAACCCGTCATCTAGGTTTTAAGCCCTGCATGCATTAGGTATTCATCCTAATAATGTTAGCAGATTCTTATGTGTCCTAAAAGAAAAAAAAAATGCATAAATAAGCAAATATGTATATCTATGGGCATATATAATCTCTCCTTTCTAAATACAAAATATCATATAATATATGTTCCTCTATAACTTGTTGTTTTTATAACTATTTTTCACTATAAGCTTAGGAAAAAACTTTCTTTTATGGCTACCTACTCTTCCATAATATGGATGTATCATAATTTGTTAGCCGGTCTACTATTGATGGGCATTTAGGTTATTAGTTGGAAATCAATAGATTATTAATTTAGAAAAAATTTAGATTATTCACAATCATTTGGGATCATAACCAATGATCTAATAACCTTGTATTTACCCCATCCTGCATTTGTCTCAAACCCTGTTGATTTATTCATTCTCCATACTATCTCTCTCAGGGACACAAATAATCATTCTTGGCAATTGTAACTTTCAGATAATTTTTTTTAAAAACAAAAGAGCATTTTGAAACACATCAATTTCTCACTATGGTATTTTCCATTAGGCAAAGTCGTCTAAACCTGAATGTTCAGCTCAGAACGATTCTTAAACTGACAAAATGAATAGGGTCTGATGTTAGAAAGAAGGGTGAACAGGATGTGAGGATAATTAAAGTGGCAATCAAGAACAGCCTTCAAGAGCCTTTATTTTGTAACGAAGCTCTTGATGTTTTAGAACGACTGCAGCATTACTCTTTAGAAACTAACATCCCACAGCCGGGCATGGTGGCTCATGTCTGTAATCCCAGCACTTTGGGAGGCCGAGGCAGGCAGATCACCTGAGGTCAGGAGCTTGCGACCAGCCTGGCTAACATGGTGAAACTTCGTTTCTACTAAAAATACAAAAAATTAGCCAGGCGTGGAGGCGCGCGCCTATAATCCCAGTTACTCGGGAGGCTGAGGCAGGAGAATCACTTGAGCCCAGAAGCTGGCAGGTGCAGTGAGCCGAGATCGCGCCATTGCACTCCAGCTTGGGCAATAAGAGCAGAACTCTGTCTCAAAAAAAGAAAAAAAAGAAACATCCCACAAACGTATAGACCAGCTCATGTTTTGCCAGCTAATTCTCTCACTAAACATTTGTCTGATGCCTAGTCATAGTTGAGAGCTCAGGAAGCTACTGGTTGTGTGTGTGTGTGTGTGTTTCCCTCACCCACTTTACTTATTTGGAGAGACAACTCATCAACCAAACAACTTTAGCAAATTCATTTTATTTCAAGCTTTTTGAAGGATACTTGTTTTACAAATCCACAGTGATATTATAAATGGTACTGTTCTTGTTATTAACAAGGTCTATAGAAATTTTAATGCTTCTATGAAGATATTAACCGTACCTGTTATGCTCTGAACATTTGCTCCTCCTGATTCCTTTTTTCTGATTATGCATATTCTATTCCAACGCAATCTTATCTCACTTCATTAAAAAGAATAAGCATTATTAAAACTCTTTAAGGGCAGGTCAATAATGTGAAACCTTCATATATTAAAAGTCAGAGGCCTAGAAGATATTCAATAAATGTTATCGCTGTAATGATGATAAAATGACATTTACCCAAAGATAAGTGGGAATTAAGACACAGGAGCCTTTAGCCTCAGATTTCTTATCTTCTTTTAATTCCTGATGCTTGTGAGTTGAGCAGTCTAAATTCTTTACTCAAACCACCAGTAAGAAAGAGTTCATTTTTGTATATTTTGGCTTAGAGATCTTCATGACATACAAATGACATAACAAAAATATCTGTCAGACAGATCCATTTGCATCTAGCTATTGAATTCAATTGAATGATTATGAAGACATTGAGTGAGTGAAGCTATAATCAAAGGAATAAAAGCAGAAGCTATTTCTAAAGTGTAGGTGAACATAGAAAATGTATGTTGTTTTATGCAAGAAAGCAGTATTATTCAGCTATAAATTAATCAAATCTTGATTATGGGTCGACTTTGTGCCAGCTACCTCTGTCTAATAGAAGACACATATGTAAACAATACTATAGGTATTATAATAATAATAAAATAATTAACTGGAATGGCCAATAGGTTTAATTTCATCTGCGAAACTTCATAGGTTGATGGTAGCTCCTAGAGCATGATTTAGAAGGATTTGAAAAGGAGTCTGCAAAATGATCAACTGGTGATGACTGCCATATGTCTGGAATGGAAAGGGTCAGTCTGCATGTTGTCTATTCGCTGTCTCTGCTGTGTGGTGCAGAACAGGTGCACAATAAGGAGGCAGAGGTTTTCAAAGGATCATTGACATTTCTGAAGACCCTTGAAATTGGACCTATATATGAAGGTGGGTGGTAATGAGCAGTCAAAGTAGAGGGGAAAGTATGAAGAAAGGCACAGATCATAAAGTAACCTAAGTGTTGTGGTCAGTGCTTCCTATAAGTGTGAAGTTGGTTGGGAAGGAAGCAGGGTGGGTGCCAGGCTAGAGAGCTCAACAGGCATTAATCTGAGGAGCTGGTACATAATCCCTTTGTTCTGGAAATCTGTATCGGAATTACCTAAGGTGCTTGTTAACGCAACCAAATTAAAGTATCTGGATGCGGGGTTAAGAGTCTGCATTTTTAACTAAGAATATGCATTTTTATCAAACTCTCCAGGTGATTCTTAAGCATAGTAAACATTGAGAGCCCATAGTCAAAGACTATTATATAGCAGGAAGAGAAAACTTTTCAGGAAGTTTTCATGCTGAGAGTTAACTCATGCTGTTTATAAATATTTCTACTCTAGAAGTGGGTCAAGCTGGTGTTCATGTTAGTACCCACATCCAAAGCCTCCCAGAATCCCCTTCACAGGCCAAGCTGCTATAGCATTTCTAGCTCATTAATTTTAGTCAGGAAGGACCTTTAGCTTAGTGTGCTAATTATTACACTAGAATTTAATTGTAATTGAAAATATATACTCGGCCGGGCGCGGTGGCTCAAGCCTGTAATCCCAGCACTTTGGGAGGCCGAGATGGGCGGATCACGAGGTCAGGAGATCGAGACCATCCTGGCTAATATGGTGAAACCCCGTCTCTACTAAAAATACAAAAAACTAGCCGGGCGAGGTGGTGGGCGCCTGTAGTCCCAGCTACTCGGGAGGCTGAGGCAGGAGAATGGCGTAAACCCGGGAGGCGGAGCTTGCAGTGAGCTGAGATCCGGCCACTGCACTCCAGCCTGGGCGACAAAGCGAGACTCTGTCTCAAAAAAAAAAAAAAATATATATATATATATATATATATACTCAATTTAATTTGAGCGTTTTTCAGTAAATTGGATCAAAGGGAGATATTTCATCCTAGAGTCAGAAACATGTTTTCAGTTGTGAAGATAAAAAGATTTATCAAGAGAATAACACACCCTTATTGTCATGATGGTCTAGATTACAGTTAGGTGTGCAAGAATTACCTACTCATAGCTGCAGACTTTTCCTAGTTCACTATAGAAAACAAAAAATGCTACTGCTATTTAATGGAACCCCTTACTTCACTAAATGAATCCTTCCTATAGTTAAGTAGATGACAACTAATAAGGATCAGTTCCCTGTTTACATATATATACACATTAGTGTTATTTTTTTAAATACAGTGTTGTAAAAGAGACCGGAGAGAGGAAACAAAATCCTGAAATTTGGGATTATTCTATTAATATTATTGTAATTTTATTGTATATATTATAGAAAATGTTTATTCATTTCAGAGCATTTAATCAACATGGGTTTATTCATTAACTCATTTCTTCAAATAATTATTTCTTGCTAGGTACTAAGGACAATATTTATTGCTAGGTATTGAGGCAAGAAACAAACATATTTCCTGCCCTCATGGTGCTTCTTATCTAGCAGAGGTAATAGCTATTATAGTAATCAACAGTCAACCAAATATCAGTCGTTTCTTTTTTTTTTTTAATTTATTTATTATTATTATACTTTAAGTTGTAGGGTACATGTGCATAATGTGCAGGTTTGTTACATATGTATACTTGTGCCTTGTTGGTGTGCTGCACCCATCAACTCGTCATTTACATCAGGTATAACTCCCAATGCAATCCCTCCCCCCTCCCCCCTCCCCATGATAGGCCCCGGTGTGTGATGTTCCCCTTCCTGAGTCCAAGTGATCTCATTGTTCAGTTCCCACCTATGAGTGAGAACATGCGGTGTTTCGTTTTCTGTTCTTGTGATAGTTTGCTAAGAATGATGGTTTCCAGCTGCATCCATGTCCCTACAAAGGACACAAACTCATCCTTTTTTTGGCTGCATAGTATTCCATGGTGTATATGTGCCACATTTTCTTAATCCAATCTGTCACTGATGGACATTTGGGTTGATTCCAAGTCTTTGCTATTGTGAATACTGCCGCAATAAACATATGTGTGCATGTGTCTTTATAGCAGCATAATTTGTAATCCTTTGGGTATATACCCAGTAATGGGATGGCTGGGTCATATGGTACATCTAGTTCTAGATCCTTGAGGAATCGCCATACTGTTTTCCATAATGGTTGAACTAGTTTACAATCCCACCAACAGTGTAAAAGTGTTCCTATTTCTCCACATCCTCTCCAGCACCTGTTGTTTCCTGACTTTTGAATGATCGCCATTCTAACTGGTGTGAGATGGTATCTCATTGTGGTTTTGATTTGCATTTCTCTGATGGCCAGTGATGATGAGCATTTTTTCATGTGACTGTTGGCTGTATGAATGTCTTCTTTTGAGAAATGTCTGTTCATATCCTTTGCCCACTTTTTGATGGGGTTGTTTGTTTTTTTCTTGTAAATTTGTTTGAGTTCTTTGTAGGTTCTGGATATTAGCCCTTTGTCAGATGAGTAGATTGCAAAAATGTTCTCCCATTCTGTAGGTTGCCTGTTCACTCTGATGGTAGTTTCTTTTGCTGTGCAGAAGCTCTTTAGTTTAATGAGATCCCATTTGTCAATTTTGGCTTTTGCTGCTGTTGCTTTTGGTGTTTTAGACATGAAGTCTTTGCCCATGCCTATGTCCTGAATGGTACTACCTAGGTTTTCCTCTAGGATTTTTATGGTATTAGGTCTAACATTTAAGTCTCTAATCCATCTTGAATTAATTTTCGTATAAGGAGTAAGGAAAGGATCCAGTTTCAGCTTTCTACTTACGGCTAGCCAATTTTCCCAGCACCATTTATTAAATAGGGAATCCTTTCCCCATTTCTTGTTTCTCTCAGGTTTGTCAAAGATCAGATGGCTGTAGATGTGTGGTATTAGTTCTGAGGACTCTGTTCTGTTCCATTGGTCTATATCTCTGTTTTGGTACCAGTACCATGCTGTTTTGGTTACTGTAGCCTTGTAGTATAGTTTGAAGTCAGGTAGCATGATGCCTCCAGCTTTGTTCTTTTGACTTAGGATTGTCTTGGAGATGCGGGCTCTTTGTTGGTTCCATATGAACTTTAAAGCAGTTTTTTCCAATTCTGTGAAGAAACTCGTTGGTAGCTTGATGGGGATGGCATTGAATCTATAAATTACCTTGGGCAGTATGGCCATTTTCACGATATTGATTATTCCTATCCATGAGCATGGTATGTTCTTCCATTTGTTTGTGTCCTCTTTGATTTCACTGAGCAGTGGTTTGTAGTTCTCCTTGAAGAGGTCCTTTACATCCCTTGTAAGTTGGATTCCTAGGTATTTGATTCTCTTTGAAGCAATTGTGAATGGAAGTTCATTCCTGATTTGGCTCTCTGTTTGTCTGTTACTGGTGTATAAGAGTGCTTGTGATTTTTGCACATTAATTTTGTATCCTGAGACTTTGCTGAAGTTGCTTCTCAGCTTAAGGAGATTTTGGGCTGAGACAATGGGGTTTTCTAAATATACAATCATGTCATCTGCAAACAGGGACAATTTGACTTCTTCTTTTCCTAACTGAATACCCTTGATTTCTTTCTCTTGCCTAATTGCCCTAGCCAGAACTTCCAACACTATGTTGAATAGAAGTGGTGAGAGAGGGCATCCCTGTCTTGTGCCAGTTTTCAAAGGGAATTTTTCCAGTTTTTGCCCATTCAGTATGATATTGGCTGTGGGTTTGTCATAAATAGCTCTTATTATTTTGAGGTACGTTCCATCAATACCGAATTTATTGAGCGTTTTTAGCATGAAGGGCTGTTGAATTTTGTCAAAAGCCTTTTCTGCATCTATTGAGATAATCATGTGGTTCTTGTCTTTGGTTCTGTTTATATGCTGGATTATGTTTATTGATTTGCGAATGTTGAACCAGCCTTGCATCCCAGGGATGAAGCCCACTTGATCATGGTGGATAAGCTTTTTGATGTGTTGCTGAATCCGGTTTGCCAGTATTTTATTGAGGATTTTTGCATCAATGTTCATCAGGGATATTGGTCTAAAATTCTCTTTTTTTGTTGTGTCTCTGCCAGGCTTTGGTATCAGGATGATGTTGGCCTCATAAAATGAGTTAGGAAGGATTTCCTCTTTTTCTATTGATTGGAATAGTTTCAGAAGGAATGGTACCAACTCCTCCTTGTACCTCTGGTAGAATTCAGCTGTGAATCCATCTGGTCCTGGACTTTTTTTGGTTGGTAGGCTATTAATTATTGCCTCAATTTCAGAGCCTGCTATTGGTCTATTCAGGGATTCAACTTCTTCCTGGTTTAGTCTTGGAAGAGTGTAAGTGTCCAGGAAATTATCCGTTTCTTCTAGATTTTCCAGTTTATTTGCGTAGAGGTGTTTATAGTATTCTCTGATGGTAGTTTGTATTTCTGTGGGGTCGGTGGTGATATCCCCTTTATCATTTTTAATTGTGTCGATTTGATTCTTCTCTCTTTTCTTCTTTATTAGTCTTGCTAGTGGTCTGTCAATTTTGTTGATCTTTTCAAAAAACCAACTCCTGGATTCATTGATTTTTTGGAGGGTTTTTTGTGTTTCTATCTCCTTCAGTTCTGCTCTGATCTTAGTTATTTCTTGCCTTCTGCTAGCTTTCGAATGTGTTTGCTCTTGCTTCTCTAGTTCTTTTAATTGCGATGTTAGAGTGTCAATTTTAGATCTTTCCTGCTTTCTCTTGTGGGCATCTAGTGCTATAAATTTCCCTCTACATACTGCTTTATATGTGTCCCAGAGATTCTGGTATGTTGTATCTTTGTTCTCATTGGTTTCAAAGAACATCTTTATTTCTGCCTTCATTTCGTTATGTACCCAGTAGTCATTCAGGAGCAGGTTGTTCAGTTTCCATGTAGTTGAGCGGTTTTGATTGAGTTTCTTAGTCCTGAGTTCTAGTTTGATTGCACTGTGGTCTGAGAGACAGTTTGTTATAATTTCTGTTCTTGTACATTTGCTGAGGAGTGCTTTCCTTCCAATTACGTGGTCAATTTTGGAGTAAGTACGATGTGGTGCTGAGAAGAATGTATATTCTGTTGATTTGGGGTGGGTGGAGAGTTCTATAGATGTCTATTAGGTCTGCTTGCTGCAGAGATGAGTTCAATTCCTGGATATCCTTGTTAACTTTCTGTCTCGTTGATCTGTCTAATGTTGACAGTGGAGTGTTGAAGTCTCCCATTATTATTGTATGGGAGTCTAAGTCTCTTTGTAAGTCTCTAAGGACTTGCTTGATGAATCTGGGTGCTCCTGTATTGGGTGCATATATATTTAGGATAGTTAGCTCTTCCTGTTGAATTGATCCCTTTACTATTATGTAATGGCCTTCTTTGTCTCTTTTGATCTTTGATGGTTTAAAGTCTGTTTTATCAGAGACTAGTATTGCAACCCCCACTTTTTTTTGTTCTCCATTTGCTTGGTAAATCTTCCTCCATCCCTTTATTTTGAGCCTATGTATGTCTCTGCGTGTGAGATGGGTCTCCTGAATACAGCAGACTGATGGGTCTTGACTCTTTATCCAGTTTGCCAGTCTGTGTCTTTTAATTGGAGCATTTAGTCCATTTACATTTAAGGTTAAGATTGTTATGTGTGAACTTGATCCTGCCATTATGATATTAACTGGTTATTTTGCTCGTTAGTTGATGCAGTTTCTTCCTAGCCTCGATGGTCTTTACATTTTGGCATGTTTTTGCAATGGCTGGTACCGGTTGTTCCTTTCCATGTTTAGTGCTTCCTTCAGGGTCTCTTGTAAGGCAGGCCTAGTGGTGACAAAATCTCTAAGCATTTGCTTATCTGTAAAGGATTTTATTTCTCCTTCACTTATGAAACTTAGTTTGGCTGGATATGAAATTCTGGGTTTAAAATTCTTTTCTTTAAGAATGTTGAATATTGGCCCCCACTCTCTTCTGGCTTGGAGAGTTTCTGCCTAGAGATCTGCTGTTAGTCTGATGGGCTTCCCTTTGTGGGTAAACCGACCTTTCTCTCTGGCTGCCCTTAAGATTTTTTCCTTCATTTCAACTTTGGTGAATCTGGCAATTATGTGTCTTGGAGTTGCTCTTCTTGAGTATCTTGGTGGCGTTCTCTGTATTTCCTGGATTTGAATGTTGGCCTGCCCTACTAGGTTGGGGAAGTTCTCCTGGATGATATCCTGAAGAGTGTTTTCCAACTTGGTTCCATTTTCCCCCTCACTTTCAGGCACCCCAATCAGACGTAGATTTGGTCTTTTTACATAATCCCATACTTCTTGCAGGCTTTGTTCATTTCTTTTTCTTCTTTTTTCTTTTAGTTTCTCTTCTCGCTTCATTTCATTCATTTGATCCTCAATCGCTGATACTCTTTCTTCCAGTTGATCGAGTTGGTTACTGAAGCTTGTGCATTTGTCACGTATTTCTCGTGTCATGGTTTTCATCTCTTTCATTTCGTTTAGGACCTTCTCTGCATTAATTACTCTAGCCATCAATTCTTCCACTTTTTTTTCAAGATTTTTAGTTTCTTTGCGCTGGGTACGTAATTCCTCCTTTAGCTCTGAGAAATTTGATGGACTGAAGCCTTCTTCTCTCATCTCGTCAAAGTCATTCTCCGTCCAGCTTTGATCCGTTGCTGGCGATGAGCTGCGCTCCTTTGCCGGGGGAGATGCGCTCTTATTTTTTGAATTTCCAGCTTTTCTGCCCTGCCTTTTCCCCATCTTTGTGGTTTTATCTGCCTCTGGTCTTTGATGATGGTGATGTACTGATGGGGTTTTGGTGTAGGTGTCCTTCCTGTTTGATAATTTTCCTTCTAACAGTCAGGACCCTCAGCTGTAGGTCTGTTGGAGATTGCTTGAGGTCCACTCCAGACCCTGTTTGCCTGAGTATCAGCAGCAGAGGCTGCAGAAGACAGAATATTTCTGAACAGTGAGTGTACATGTCTGATTCTTGCTTTGGAAGCTTCCTCTCAGGGGTGTACTCCACCCTGTGAGGTGTGGGGTGTCAGACTGCCCCTAGTGGGGGATGTCTCCCAGTTAGGCTACTCAGGGGTCAGGGACCCACTTGAGCAGGGAGTCTGTCCCTTCTCAGATCTCAGCCTCCGTGTTGGGAGATCCACTGCTCTCTTCAAATCTGTCAGACAGAGTCGTTTGCGTCTGCAGAGCTTTCTGCTGCGTTTGTTATTGTTTACTGTGCCCTGTCCCCAGAGGTGGAGTCTACAGAGACAGGCAGGTTTCCTTGAGCTGCTGTGAGCTCCACCCAGTTCGAGCTTCCCAGCAGCTTTGTTTACCTACTTAAGCCTCAGCAATGGCGGGCGCCCCTCCCCCAGCCTCGCTGCTGCCTTGCCGGTAGATCACAGACTGCTGTGCTAGCAATGAGGGAGGCTCCGTGGGTGTGGGACCCTCCCGGCCAGGTGTGGGATATGATCTCCTGGTGTGCCTGTTTGCTTAAAGCGCAGTATTGGGGTGGGAGTTACCCGATTTTCCAGGTGTTGTGTGTCTCAGTTCCCCTGGCTAGGAAAAAGGATTCCCTTCCCCCTTGCACTTCCCAGGTGAGGCAATGCCTCGCCGTGCTTCAGCTCTCGCTGGTCGGGCTGCAGCAGCTGACCAGCACCGATCGTCTGGCACTCCCCAGTGAGATGAACCCAGTACCTCAGTTTAAAATGCAGAAATCACCGGTCTTCTGTGTCACTCGCGCTGGGAGTTGGAGACTGGAGCTGTTCCTATTCGGCCATCTTGCTCCGCCCCTATCAGTCTAGTTTCAATGGTCATAGGTGCTTTGAAGCAAGTCACATAACTCCATAAGAATATCAAGCAGGAGAAACCCCATGTTTTGAGAGTAACAGAAATTCCCTGGAGAGGGACATTTGGTTTTGAGTTGTGAATTAAGAGAAGGTAATTAAGAATTTGGGAGGTAGGAGTGGATTCTAGCTAAAGGAAACTTTATATTTGCAGACTAGGAGGATGACAAGTTTAGGAAATAGAAAATGTACATGGGGGTGAGGGAGACTTGAACAAGTGTACGAATTGAAGATGAAGAGTTTTGTAGGGGCTAGGCAATGCAAAGTCTTGTAGCCATATAAAGTCTTTAGGTATTTTATTCAAATACATAATAAGATCAGTTAACATTTACTAAGTATATTCTATATGCCAGGTTCTGTGTGATTATTTTACAAGAATGATGAGGAAATGCTGTGGTGTTGCCCAGAACCCTGGTTTTAGGACTGAGCACCATTGCCCTAGGTGCTGGGAGTGTTGCTCACTGATGGGAAGCCTGGTACCTCCCCATGAATTTCCCTTGACCAAAACAGTCAAGGGAAATTATGCCTGTCCTAAATTACAACACTCTCTAAAGCAACCCTCATTCAATAACTGGATTTTGCTTGTGTAAATATCCCATCATTCCCCTTTGCTGCCCCCAACTGCTCTTCTATGGTGAAGTGAAAACATCAGGAAAATTATGATATATTGTTATATAAAATCTCTCATTGAATGAGCTCATCATACTCATTTTAGCCATTGAACTGAGTAAACATAATTAGAAAAATATAGAATATATAACATATACACATGCATACTGATTTTCCTCCTCATAAAATGGAAATAGTATAATATCAATAAGATCATTAGTTTTTTTAGTATAATTTGTCAAGTCTGTTGAAAGCAGCAAGCAGATTTGTGAAGACGGTTTCACTGATCAGTAACAATTCATAAACTACCAAATGTAAAAGTGTTTCTATATTCATATCTACATCACTTGACACTATTTAAGTTTCCCTCCTCCTTTAAGTTCTCTATTCTCTTGCCTTAATGACAGTCTATCTTCCGGTTGATCTGCAACTCTTCTGACCATGCCTTTTCTTTCTCTTCCAAGGACCCTTCTTCATGTGCCCACCCTTGAAAATTTACAAAGTCATACAATTCAAGACTCAGATCTTGTCCTGTTACTCTTCTCATTCTAAGTATTCTCATAATTTCACATATGTGTATGATTTACCTACTACAAAAATGATCATTTTCAAATTTCATTTAATCATAAACTTATTCTCCAGATTTAAAATTTGCATCTTCAGATGTCTGCTGTACAGTTCCAACTGGAAATAAAATTAAAAAGCAAAAACAAAAACCATAAACTGAAATCTTAGTTTTTCTTCCAATGTCATTTCTTCCTCTATCTTCTGTATCTCAAATATAGCTAAATTGATTTATGTCCTGTGAATTTTTTCTCCCAAATATTCCTGAAATCAGTTCACTATCTTAGATTCCAGCCTCCACTTGGCAGAAGTGAGTTTTCTGTCTCTATCTCTCACACTTTTGCTTCTGAACTCAAATTCATTTTCATTTTACTGCCAGAAGGATCCATGGAAAATGCAAATTCAATGTGTCATTCCTCAGCTAAAAACCCTCCAATACCTTCTTATTTTCTACAAATAAATGCCCAAATCCTTAGCCTGTTATGCATAGTTTTGAAGGTAGGACCTCTTATTACCTTTCTAATATTAGATCTTATCTTCACTTAAATGGCTCATGGTGCACTTTGTATGGTATTTAGTGGTGCTCAAAAAGTGTTCCAAAATGAATGAATGAATGAATGCTAGAAATGTGTTGTAATATATTATTCATGACTAGACAGATCTATCAACACAAAGGGAGGTTGTGAAGTAAAGTACCTACATTGTCAATAGCTAAGCAGTAGTGGTGGTTAATAAAAATGACTGATACAGCAATTGAAACACATGTACTGAACCAATGAGATAATTTTTGTGTACTCCGATTTATATATGTCCACTCTAGGACAGATACATGAAAACAAAGGAACCTCAGAAACAATTAGGCAAAATCCTTTGAAAAGCACATATACCATAACATTGTATGTATTTTGGTAGTCCTAATCTGATTTGAATTACAGACCACTCTTATGGCAATTAAATGAATGTTAAAACCACTTTTAGAAAAATAATGTGTATATAAACTTACATTTATAAATTTATATATAATATTTCAGTATTTTACTGAGTTTAGCTTAAAAATTTCTGCTATAATCAATCTCTAATTTCCTTTGTGCTTGGTTAAGTGGGTTTTAAAGTTACATCAAGAAAAATTTTGACAATATTATATATTCTATTAGAGTAGATGATATAGCCAAAAAGTAAAATTATTGGTTTAAGAATAGTAATGGATCATTTAAAAATTAGTTTTTGATGCAAGGTACCAAATATTTCCTTTATTAAATTAAATATGTGTCTGTATGCTTATAGTTCTAGAGACGTATGTGCTGAACTAGATGATGTTTGAACATAGACCTACAACTGCTGAAACAAATGTAAAAGCCAAAAGAGGGAGTATCCACATTTAATCTAAAATAATCCAGATGGTTGAGTGAGCCATTTGTGCTTTAATTTTTAAAATATATTTTTCTGGACATTAAATTTTATTTTTTATTTTTGCATTTTGGAATTGAGAATACACATAGGCACAAATATAACAATGCTTTGGCATTACTCAAAGTATTTAATTAGTTTAAAGATGAATATTGTCTTTCAGTTTTTCAGCCCTGCAGGCAAAGCTTACATTATTTAAGGAAAAGAGAATGAAGAGCTGAGCAGTAAGTGGGTGATTCAGAGCTGTTATAAATACCTCTCCTGGAGTATTCAAACACTTATCCTTCATCAAGCTCAGGATTTAGAGTCAGAATTATATGGACAATTTCCCCATCTTGCCACTTTGCCATCTGTCCTAAAGTAATCATTATTTTTCTACAACAATTATGTTGTGGAATCTTCATTAAGGAACAAACTACTACTTGGAACAATTAGGCTGGCATTGAGGCTGTTGGCCCAGCAAAGCACACTATTCACAAATCCCACATGCCCCACATATGTTAGTCCTATTGCAGACAAAACTAGGAGTCTGTAATTTTACCCTGATTTGAGAGCTTAGAATAAAAAACTAGTAAATCAGGTAAATCAAGTCAAATATCAATTTTTAGATAAGGAGCAGAAGTCAAGATCTTTTGAAGCCTTCTTAATTGCAGGAGGTAATAGGACAATTGATACTTTCGCTTTATTGATGTGTTCATTGACCACAGTTCTGTTTAAAACTTCCCATTTGATTCTTTTTTTTTTTTTTGCTTCATACCCTGCAGTCAGCAATTACAGATATCTGTTGAAATGGCTTACAACCACTGAAATGGATGAGAGGTTTTGTGTGCTTGACCATCTATTAATGTTATGCCCTACTAACCTGCCCTAAGAATTGAAATAATTTGAAATAACATGTGTACTAGGTAAAAATATCAAACAGATTAGTGTTCTATGTACTCCTTTGTTCAACGGCATGCATTCAATACCCTCAGAAGCATATATGATCATTATGAAGAGACCTTGAAAGAAAGAAATGTTTAAGCAATTGAGAGATAGTTATTCTTATGTGTTATACAATAATAGATGGAACCAAAATAGATTTCATTAAGCTATTGATTTAATTTCTGGAGTATTATTTATTTCTCTCACTTTTTTTTTTTTTTTTGCCTCTTTGGCAGTGAGTAAAAAACACAACAAAGTGCATTTTCTATACCTAAAATTTCCTATGAATTCTTTCTTAAAAGACTTAAAATACTTAATCACAAAGTTTTGCATTCTTCATGGCTGGCAGAAACATCTGGGATATTTTTGGCAGACCGAAAAATAGAGAATACCAGGTCAGTATCAAAGCAGTGGCAAGTTGGCAGATATCACATTTGCACCTTTTTATTATCTATAAATTCCTTTCTATTTATATAAAAAGGCAAAGTGTTCTACTAAAGCAAATGTAGTATTTTAACAGAGGGTATCAGATGTTAGGAAGAAAGCTTTCCACCACATATTAGTGGAAAAAAAAAAATGGAATCGCCTATCTTTCAAAGAAAAGTATTTGGAATCCTTGTGTACTGCTGGTGAGAATCTAAAATGGTGCAGCTTTTTTTGAAATCAGTATAGTAGTTCCTCAAGAAATTATAAACAGAATTTATTATGTAACGCAACAATTCTACTTCTGGCTGTATCTTCAAAAGTGCTGAAACCAGGGACTGCATCCAGGTTCACAGCAGCAGCATTCAAAATAGCCAAAAGGTGGCAACCCAAGTGTTCATCAATGGATGAATGGACAAAGAAATATGGTATATACATACAATGAAATATGATTCAGACTTTAAAAGGAAGAACATTCTGACACATACTAACAAGGATAAATCTTTAAGACAGGATACAAAATACCTAAATAAACTTTCTTAATAGAGAAAGACATTGCCATTAAAAAGTTTAAATTTAGAGAAACTTTAAAAAATATAAGTGAATGTGCTATATACATAAAGGAAATTGTCTGGAAAATAAAAAGCAAAATGTTGATGGTAGCTATTAATATTTGTTCTTTTTAATTACATATTTTCAGTTTTGTCCATAGTGTACATTGCATAATAAACAGTTAAGAAAGGAGGAGGTGGAGGAAGAGAAGGAAAAGACATTGTAGTTTTTTCTTTTTCTACTACAAGATGCTAATATCTTGATAAACAGATTGTTTTAAGATGACATCTGACTTAGGAATTTTATGATCTCATTTCCCAACTCAAAGAGTCTCTTTTATGAAAATATTGCCCTCTATTGGAGTTAATGATGAGTTTTAGTATCATCTGCTGATTTAATTAATGTAAGTTTACCTTCTCTTTTGGGTGATTAATGTGAGAAATGTTAAATGTGAGGTCTCACACGGATTTCTGTAGCACTCCACATGATAGCTCCCCTTCATTCATCAAAAATGATTACACATTAACTTTTCTTTATCCCTCAGCTAGCTTTTAATCCATAGCTCTGTTTCAAAGGAGTATTGACAGGACTCCTTTGAAAGATAATGAGACTGTTTAACATCTTTGTATCTACTGTACAATCCCTCTTAAAAATGCATTATGTAGATGTCATACAAATACAAACACCACAGCCCTGTTGAATCTTTTTATGTTGTGTTTCTTATTCAGACATTAGGCCAGTCAATAGACCCTTGTTGCGAGTATAGTTCTCTCTTGATAGGAAAGTCAGAATTCCAAGGGCGTTCTGAGGAGTGTAATGTAGACAAAACCAGGAAGTGGACATCGCTCTGCTGCTTTAACTTCCCCAGGATGCCAGGCCCTGAACAGAATTACCCGTGAGGAGGACTGATGCTGAACATTACAGAAAATCACAGTATCTACTAAACTGGCTTTGTTGAGTACAGCAATACATTGTGGATTAAAACTTAATTTTTAGAATCTGGACTGAGCAATACATAGTGGATTTAAACTTAATTTTTAGAATCTGCTTGTAATCACAAGGTTTTTGAGAATAAAGCTGTAATAAACAACTTGATTCATGCTTTTAATTCCTTGTATTTCTTAGTTTTTCACTAGCGTAGGCAAGTAGGTTATTTCTGGTGTGAAAATAATCAATTCTATTATATTCAGTATTTTTAAACCAAAGAATGATTTTATATTCCAAACACTTCTTTTTAAACCCTGACATTATATAGTAGTTGTTACTGTCTTTAAAAACAGATACAACCAGAAAGTGTTTACCTTTTTAATTCCCACTGTTCATACTGTACTCACATTTTTCAGGGTTCCCTCTGTGCTGATGTCTAGGATGAAAATCCATCTCCAACACCCTTTCCTTTCCTAATGCTGCTCCTTGTTCTTTTAAGAGATCCCCATGTACAGACAGGAAGGACATTGTCATTTTGCCACACAGGCCCCGCTAGTCCTCCACCTAGCCATCTCTTTGTGTTCTGTATCTTTGCCTCTTTTTTCAGTTTCCAATGGGAACATAACTTTTCTGTATCCCATTCTTTCAGTGTCATGCTTCATTAAAAACTAGCTAATCTGATGAAGTCCAATGCTAATTGGTTCATGAGATTCCATTGTAAAATGTCATCTAGCTATGGTAAAACCTCATGTTGCCCTTAGGAACAATGAATTAACTTAAGGAATGTCTATTGCATATGAGATTTTAGACACTATTTTCAGGCTTAAGGGAGGATTTTTTTTTTTTTTTATTAAAGTCAGTGGGTTGAGTGTCTGTTAAGTCTTTTCTTCTCAGTGTGTGGACCTCAGAGCAACATCAGCATGTTTTGGAAGCTTGTTAGAGATACAGACTCTCAGGTCCCTTCCTAGACCTAGCAAACAATAATCTGCACTTTAAAAACATTCCCAGGTATTTATGTGCACACTAAAATTTTATAATTGCACTTTTAAAATTTTTACCAATATGACGGCTGAAAAGTTTTATCTGATTGATATTTTTTTATTTATGTAGCTAGTAGCAAAATTAAATGTTTTCATATAATTATTAACCATTTATATTTTAATGTCTATAATTAACTATTTTTCCCTGTTTTCCATTTAAATGTTCATATTATTTGTAGGATTCATTGTGTATTGAGTATTCTTTTCCCTAAAATATGTTACATTCTCTTTCTTACTCGTTTTTTTTTTTTTTTTTTTTTTTTGAGACCGAGTCACGCTCTGTCACCCAGGCTGGAGTGCAGTGGCTCAGTCTCAGCTCACTGCAAGCTCCAACTCCCAGGTTCAGGCCATTCTCCTGCCTCAGCCTCCCGAGTAGCCGAGACTACAGGCGCCCGCCACCACGCCCAGATAATGTTTTTGTATTTTTAGTAGAGACAAGGTTTCACCGTGTTAGCCAAGATGGTCTCAATCTCCTGACCTCGTGATCCGCCCTCCTCGGCCTCCCAAAGTGCTGGGATTACAGGTTTGAGCCACCGCGCCCGGCTTCTTACTCATTTGTTAACAGTATATATCTTATAAAAATACTTTAAATTTCAGAAAATATTAATCTGTAAATATTTTCTGTTCTCTTAAAACCCAAGGTACAGACTGGGCGCGGTGGCTCACACCTATAAGTCCAGCACTTTGGGAGGCTGAGGCAGGCGGATCATGAGGTCATGTGTCAGGAGATCAAGACCATCCTGGCTAACACGGTGAAACCCCGTCTCTACTAAAAATACGAAAAAATTAGCCGGGCATGGTGGCGGGCACCTGTAGTCTCAGCTACTAGGGAGGCTGAGGCAGGAGAATAGTGTGAACCTGGAAGGCACCGCTTGCAGTGAGCCGAGATCCTGCCACTGCACTCCACCCTGGACAACAGAGCAAGACTCTGTCAAAACAAAACAAAACAAAACAAAACCCAAGGTACCATATGCTGTGATTCATTTCATTTCTGAAAAATATCACATATGCATTTGTAAGCCAAAAATTACAGGCCAATGGCTTCATATAATTTCTGATCATTCTGAATGTAGGTAGAAAAGTTTTTATTTATTGAAACCTGTCCATTCCTCACTAATTAGGTCATATTAATAATGATAACTTTCTAATTTTTTTGTTGGAAGTTATTTTGAAGTGAACATCTTTTCATAATTTCATTTAGGCCTTAGAAACTACAAAGTAAAGAAGTAATTGCATTGTGTTCACAGATCTCTAATCTGGAGTACACACTTTCGTTGTTCTGCTCTTTGAACTCTACAATGTGATAAATCTCTACTTAAAAGTTATTATTTCAAATAAACTCTCAGATTCAGGAAGATTCCATGTAGCTCTCGTGAGAAGAAAAGTAAATCTATGTCAGGCAAATCAGCTAAATCAACCACGATTATTAGTTGAGTGACAGATATTTTTGTCCAAGTGTCTTGCCTATTCATAAAGAGAACAAATCCAAATACAAGCTCAGAGAATCTTGAAATATTTGCATTCAAAGAAACCTCAGTTGTTATCTATTCCTAAAATCCCTTGCTAGAAATCATTATTTCAATTACGTAAATTTAGACAACTCTATCAGAAATGTAGTTTCTAGAAATAGAAATCAGAAATGGGAAAGTGTTCCAAGAAGTAGAAGTTTCTGTTTATAATTAGGGCAGGTTTGTAAAAACAAAATTGCAATAGCTTTAGAAACAGAATATTTCCCTAGTGTTTTTAGTGCAGAGAAAAGGCCCTAGGGGCCCCTACAGGGCCATCTGTACTAGAACAAGTCAATTTCAGACAAAAAATAACAGCAGAAATAATCCCCATTACAAATGTACTTAAGACTAGTCAGCTACCTTACTGCTACCCCACTCTCAAATGACCACCAAATTACCCTGTTGATCAAGCAAAGCAAAGTTTATTAAAGTTTTTTCAGAAAGGATGAACGACATCTTGATAATCTCAATAGTACCTCAGAAAGAGAGGGCAAATAAAGATTTTTATAGAGTTTTGGGTTTGATCTCAGTGGTTCAAGTTAAGTTTATTAAACTTTTGCTGGACAAAAGTTTATTAAACTTGTTTACTCAGGTGAGGAAATTATTTGTCTGGAAAAACTGATTTTCAGGAATTTTCTAAAGTCATTAGTTTATATCGTCATTTTCCTGCATAAAAGAGAAATTCAAAAGAATTTTTTCTGTATAAAAAAGAAACCCAACATTTCTTTCTCCTCAAATAAATGCTGGAGTCAAACTGACAGAGATGGTTTTATTCCACATTAAGCTCTGTGGATGCAGTTGGTCTCAATTCCAAAATTTCTGAGGAGATTATCTGGGAGACAAGTCTTTCTGCCTTCCAACTTCCTTGCCAATCCACACATTGTAGTCATCCTAATCCTCAACAAGATTCTTTTAAATTGCTATAGTATACTTTCAGGGACCTACTGGCTCCTCAAAATACTTTGCCATATGCTTGAAGATATATCCACATTTCTGATTAGAAATGAAAGGTTTAAAAGACAAGTGATTGGTTGAGCTAAAGCATTGGCTGAAACTCCTTGAAATGAAAAAAATGACCAGACTATTGATTAACAAGTTTAAAAAGATGAAATAAATGCTTTCCCAGTTTTGAAAGGAGGAGGAGCCACAAAGAGAACACAAGGACTTTAACATCTAAAATGTGGAGGAGATGAGGAAGTGGACTTCAAAGGAGAAGCAGAAGATAGAGGTAGAACAAACAAAAACCATAGGATGGAGTGTTTGGGTCTAGCTAATGCAGACAACTTCAATTCTGTATAATGGGGAAATGTGAAAGATGAAATTGGTATATGAATAATTTAACCATTTAAAAACAAATCTGCAATTTTTTAATTTTTTTGAAGCATTTGAAATTAAGTCGGTTTTTACCTAACTGTTCATTGGCCAAGTCAAGCCAAATACTATACAACACCACATTTGTAGGATGTGGGGACCAAGAGTGCTCCATATTTGATCCAAGTCTAGATCCAGATATAAAATAATTACCGTCATATGTAACATGTTTTATAATTCCCTCCTTGTCTTTGTTTATAGAAGACATTAAAACATTAAGACAAAAAGACATTAAAACACTGCCTGTAGTGAAATAAAAGCGATTAGATGTTAGTACCACATAATTTAATTTGTGGAAAGTAACACACAAATATGCTGTTTAGATGTCATTTTTCCAGCATGTTTTATCCTCCTAGCATTAGTTATCTGACAAGAGGTGGCCTCCTAAGAATACAGAAAGACTGTTTCTTAGTAAGTAACTGTAAACATTTCTTCCTTGACTAGTGATGAAAGTAAACAATTAAGTCACAGCTTTCACATTAGCAGATTTGAAGAATAGCAGTCCAAACTTATCTATTTATTTATATAAAGTGATCTTAAATACTGTTTCTATTATCTATTTATTTTATATAACATGATCTTAAATACTGTTTCTATGATGTATAATCAAGGCAGGATAACTCATTATGTTTTAAAGTATTTACAAATAATGTTAAACACAACCATTTGTTTATTGAGTTTATTAAATATTATGTATATACACCAATGATTGTGAGATATTGGATGTTGTATTAGTTTGTTTTCAGGCCGCTGATAAAGTCATACCCAAGACTGGGAAGAAAATGAGGTTTAACTGGACTTATAGTTCCACATGGCTGGGGAGGCCTCAGAATTATGGTGGGAGGTGAAAGGCACTTCTTACATGGTGGCAGCAAGAGAATATGAGGAAGAAGCAAAAGCTGAAACCCCTGATAAATCCATCAGATCTCCTGAGATTTATTCACTATCAAGAGAATAACACAGGAAAGACCTGCCCCATGATTCAATTACCTGCCCCTGGGTCCCTCCCACAATAAGTGGGATTTCTGGGAGATAGAATTCAAGTTGAGATTTGGGTGGGGACACAGCCAAACCATATCAGATGTAAGTCATTTCTTTCAATCACAGGTATATCTCTCTGATGTATTAAATTTATATGGAAACTTTCTGATCATAGCACATAAAAGGGATAAGATGAATATTTTAAAATAATGATTATTGTTGATGATGTTGACATCAATCCCATTAGCTCCTGCTTTTATTTATTGAGTTTGGTTCTTATTTTTGAGACAAATCCCACTCTGTCACCCAGGGTGCAGTGCAATGGTACAACTGCAGCTCACTACAGCCTCAACCTCCTGGGATCAAGTGATCCTCCCACCTCAGCCTCCTTAGTAGCTAGGACTTACAGGTGTGCACCACCACGATTGCCTAATTTAAAAAAAAAAATTTTTTTGTATAGATGGATTCCCATTGTGTCACCCAGGCTGCTCTTGGACTCCTGGGCTCAAGCCCAGGATCCTCCCACGTTGGCCTCCCAAAGTGCTGAGATTACAGGTACCTGGCTAGTTTATGCTTTTAAAGTAGTAATTACAAGGGTAAGCAAAACTATCTTTGTAATTTTAAATGTTATGAAAAAGGCTCCACTACCCAGAATTAGTCTGAAAATTAAAACAATGGCTTAATTCTCCATCTTTTCCCATAATCATTATTTTCCTTTCACTTTATATTTTTGAGTCAAAAAATTACATACTCAATAGTCTTTATATAATATTCTGTCTTATAAATTATTAGAGTATGCAAAGAGATGATTTTTTGGCTTTGCTACCAACACATATAAACTACATTAGCACAAATTTGCAACAGATAATTTATTGCATTTTTCTCCTTCATTCTTTAATCAAATGTTAGTCTTTTAAAAAGGAGGTACTGTTTGTGGTTTCTGGCTAAGGTAAATTTAGAACAGATATGCCGAAGAACCGTTACATTCTTTGTGCTTTTTAAAAAAAATTTTATTTTAGATTCAGGGGTACATGTGCAAGTTTGTTACATGGATATATTGCATAATGGTGAGATTTGGGCTTGTATTGAACCCATCGCCCAAATAGTGTGCATAGTACTCAACAAGTAGTTTTTCAATCCTTGCCTCCCTCTCTTCCCCCTTTTAGAGTTCCCTGTGTCTATTGTTCCCAGCTTGACGTCCTTGTGTACCCAAAGTTTAGCTCCCACTTATAAGTGAGAATATGCTGTATTTGGTTTGTTGTTTCTGCATTAATTCACTTAGGATAATGACCTAGTTCCATTCATGTTGCTACAACGGCCATGACTTTACTCTTCTTTATGACTGCATAGTATTCCATGGTGTACATGTATCACATTTTCTTTATCCATCCCATCATTAGTGGGCACCTAGGTTGATTCCATGTCTTTGCTATTGTGAACAGCGCTGCAATAAACATATGAGTGCAGGTGTCTTTTTGGTAGATATACAGTAATGGGTCAAATGGTAGCTCTACTTTTAGTTCTTCAAACTGCTTTCCATAGAAGCTGAATAAATTTGCATTGCTACTGACAGTATATAAGTATTTCCTGTTCTCCACAACCTCGCCAACATCTGTTATTTTTTGACTTTTTAATTATAGCTATTATGACTGGTGTGAGTTGGTATCTCATTGTGGTTTTGATTTGCATGTCTCTGGAACCAAAAAAAGAGCCTGAATTGCCAAAGCAATCCCAAGTGAAAAGAACAATGTGGGAGGCATTGCATTACCTGAATTCAAACTATGGTACAGGCTTCAGTAACCAAAACAGCATGGTTCGGGTACAAAAACAGACACATAGACGAAAGAAACAGAATAGAGAAGCCAAAAATAAAGCTGCACACTACAACCAACTGATCTTCGACAAAGCTGACAAAAATAAACTATCCAGAATCAATAAGGAACTTAAAAAAGTCAACAAGAAAAAACACATGACCCTATTAAAATGTGGGCAATGGATGTGAACAGACACTTCTCAAAAGAAGACAACCAAACAGCCAATAAACCTATGAACCCTCACTTTGTAAAGCAATAGTTAAAACTAGCCCTCTTTCCACCCTCCAGCTGCAGAAAGGAAGGCTCAGAGTCATCAGGGATGAAAATGTCTGGGGAAATTGCTTTGTGAAGATTGTCAAAGGGTTATTTCTTTCCTCCTGCCTTTCTGCTCAGAGAAAGGAATTATTATTGTCTTCCTCAATTAAGTTGGGTGGTGTTCAAAAAAGAACCCCTAAGAGAACTTGGTATGTATTTCTTGAAGTTGGGTGGCCACAACAACTGATACCTGACTCATATGTACACAATTTTTAAAGGTTAAATTCTGGTGGGAGTTGCCACTGTAATGAAAAGAAGTAATATATCTGTAATAGAAACATGTCAGCCTTCTACCTGGGAGGGCAGAGGTGACTGTTTTCCAAAAGTCAGCTGTGCTAACTGCAGAAGTGAGCTAGAATTGAATTACCTAGCTCATGCTAACATGGAAGACCTGACTGGATGGTTAGGTCAACCCAACAGAAAAAGCCTTCCTGCATGAAGTCTGGAGCTGAGGAAGAAGCTATAAACAGCCAGTTGGATGAATGTGTCACTGAAAACAGGAAAGGCTGCTATTGGAGGTAAAGTGTAGAAATGGGAGTACATCTTCTAACAAACTACAAAATCACCACATGAGAAAGGTAGCATTTGAGCACTCACAAATAGAGAACTCCAAACACAAATTTAAAGAACCACCAGACAAATAAAAATTGGCTAACCTTCCACTTCCAACTGTTGTGGTAAGAGACAGAGAACTCCCTAGTAGCAAAGAACACAGAGAGAAATAAATAGTGAGGCAACCTTTTATGGCCTTTCCCATGCAGGGTTCTGATCTCAACAAGCCTAGGTGTTTGGAGAGGGACTGGAGGAGGACCAAGCCTTCAATCAAATGAGAGAATGGAATTTGTATACTGATGTGGTTAATGTTTTAACACCTGGAAAAATGAGACTATTTGTTAATTATTGAGAAAGTCTAGAAAACCTAAGGCATCTGAGAGATCTAGAAAATAGGAAAAGGATTTGACCAAGCTTTTAAGAAGAGTAATGGGGAAAAAAATAACAAATTCATTTTCTGTTGGGTCCAGACTGTGTCCTTTTCATTTGGTAAATTGGTTATACAATTTTAGCTGCTCATGTTTGTATGGCATTTCATAGCTTATGGAATAATTTTCTATAATTATCAAATGTGACCATCACCAAAAACTTGCCTATACCAGAGCAGACATCATGGATTTCTTCTTTGAGGTGAGAAAACTAAGGCTAAAAAAATGTGAACTTTCCTACCCAATGCTGGATAACTACCACCAACAAGGCAAGACTTCTCGTTAGCATTCTTTCCTCTGCTCTTTACTCTCAAATGGAACTTGCCAGGGATAAGTAGATTAGAGAGTCACCCATTCATTCGTTCATAACTACCAACTACCCCATTTCTCTATCCTTGTTGTGGTGGTGGTCATTTAAGTTTCAGGCTAAATATACCTCTGCTAACTCAACTATTCTACTCCTAAGTAGAAACTTAGGCGGATAATCTTACTGCCCACATACAACTAGTGAAAATCTCCTGATTCTTTTTGTTGTTGTTAAACTGCTTTACCAATGTCTAATTTACACAGAATAAACCACACAAACTTAAATGCACAATTTGATACATTTTGAAATACGTATCTAAGAAATCATCACCACAATAAAGATAATTAACATCCATCAAATTCTCCTGACCAATCCCATCTTCCTATACCTTCTAACCTTCTTCCCAGACAAGGACTAATCTACTTTTTGTTACTGTTGATTAATTTGCGTATTCTAGCATTTTGTAAAAATAGAATCATATAGTATATTCTCTTTCTTTTCTTGGCTTCTAATACATGGCATGATTTGGGGCCAATTCATTCACAATGTTGTGTGTATCAATAGTGTGTTTGTGTTTGTGGGTTAGTACTATTGTAGCTTTTGCTTATCTGTTCTTGTGTTGGAGGTCATTGGGTTGTTTCAGGCTATTACAAATAAAGCTTCTATAAATATTTTTTTGGAAAGTCTGTGGGTGAATACCCTCTTTGATAAATATCTAGGAGTGGAATGGCTGGATAATATAGTAGTTGTATATTTATTTATTTATTTATTTTTAAGAAACTGTCAACCTGTTTTCCAAAGTGGTTGTACCATCTCATATTCCTATCAGCAGCTTACTAGAGTTCCATTTTCTCCACATCCTTGCTAATATTTGATATGGTCAGTCTTTTTTATTTCAATTATCCCAATTAGCTTTTCAGGATAATACAGAGTGACTTTTAACATGAATTTGTCTAGTAACAAATGAAATTGGATTTTCCAATCCAAATATCTTCTTTAGTTAAAAGTATGTTTAAGTTTTTTTGCTTATTTTTATTAGCCCTTTTGTTTTCGTATTTGTGAGTTTGAACATTCTTAATATTCTGGATGTAATTCATGTTTTATAATTTGCAAATATTTTCTTCTAATCTGTTGCTTGTTTCTTGATTCTCTTAATAGTGTTTCTGAGAGCAGAAGATTTTAGTTTGGATGAAGTACAATTCATCATTTTTTCTTTAGTAAATTATACTTTCAGTGTCATAGCTAAGAAATCTTTGCCTAGCCCAGATCACGAATCATTCTCCTTTGCTTATTCCTAGAAATTTAAGTTTTAGACTTCACTTTTTAAACTAAATTTTTGTAAATGATGTGAGCTGCACTTTTTATCCTCTTTTTGCATATAGAGCTACAATTGTTGCTGCACCATTTGTTAAAAAGAATATTCTTTCTCCAAATTGCCTTTGAAACAAATATCAGTTGTCCAAATACATATGAATTTATTTCTAGATTTTCTATTCTGTTTTATTAATCTACTTGTCAGCTTTGACATCATACTCATGATTTCTATCATTTTAGAATAAGTCTTGAAATTAGATAGGGTCAGTCCTCCAACTTTGTCATTCTTTTTAAAAAACATTATAAAATTTATAAAAATTTTAGAATCCACTTGTCAATTTCTACAGAAAAGTCTGCTTGAATTTTAACTGAAATTGCTTTGAATCTGCAGATCTATTTGAGGAGAACTGACACCTTAAGAATACTGAGTCATTGGACTCAATGCAAAGACCATTTATTTGGGTCTTATAAAATTTATCCTAGCAAATTTCTGTAGTTTTTCGTGTACAGAGCTGGGACATTAGTTAGATTTGTCCGTCTCTGGCTGAGACCACATAAACAAATTTTCTGAGACACAAGAACTTCATTTCATAGAGAGGAAGGGAACACACTTAACCCCTCATACGAACAGTTGTGAATTAAATGAGGCAATGAAATCTCCTGTGGTTCATGTTGATATGGTTGCTAAGGGTAGGAATGATGGGTAGTAGTAGGATCATGGTTGGAGTGAGCTGTCTTAAGAAGGACTTAGGGTGAGACTAACATTCTCAGAGAGAATGAAGTCTAAGAATCTGCTAAGTTTTTTGTAGTGAAATTTAAAACTTTATTTTTAGACTTACCTAAAATGGCTACTTCCTTGCCCTTAACAAAGTCATAATGATATATTATTTATTTCAGTATCACAGAGCTCAACTGATTAGATGAAATAACTTCTTTACTCTGATGCTAATTAACATAAGGTCAGGTTCTGTTTAATATTAGCAAAATTCCCTGTCTGGCAACCCTTAAAAACGGAACAGTCAATAATTTGTAGAGGATGGTATAGGCACTGACCTCCCTAGAGTCAAAAAGCTACATGACTTTAGAACTTCCTGTGAGACCTTAGGGCTCTATGTGCAACTAGATAATAATGTTAAATAAAAATTCACATGACTTTAACAAAGAAGACCATTTGAGTTCACACACTTCGTGCATTTCTTTCCCTCTTGCACAATCCTGAATCATTTTAGACTGTGAGGAAAATATTGGTATTAAAATGCCTTGCAGCTATGTTAACTCCCTTGAGTGGCAGTTGACAGTTCTGAAAGGCTGTGGCCTTGTAGGCTGATGAGGTTTCTACCCATCCTGAATTCCAAACAGAGATTTATTTTTAACTTCACTATCAGTGCACATGACTGTCCTTGCAGGGAAAATGAGCCAAAATGACATGATTCTATTGCTGAGGGGAAAGGGATTGAGGTGCAGTCTTAGTTTCACGTGATCCTTAAGGATAGTGGATAGCTTTTCAAAAAGAATGGTAACAAAAAGAAAATAAACAGTGATTTTAGTGAACTATTCAGGCATACCAGATGTTTACTACTGAGAAAATGAAAAGTTAAAGGGATTATTTTAGATTAATTCTACCTAATTCTAGATTATTCAACCCACACCTGCTAATTCAAATGCTGATGTTTTATGGTGATAGTGCAAAGACCAATTTAAGGAGATTCCATGTCACACATTTCACAGAAGACATGTTCAATCCTACCAACATATTTATCTCCATGAGAACTTTATTCAACTCACATATCATTCAGCTCCTCATCAATCACTAAGCTGTCAAACTCAAACTTCAATTCACTTGATTCAACACTTACTGGGCAAATAGCATGTGCAAAGATTAAGTTGGAACTGGAGGAGACTCCAAGATAAATTGCACATAGTCTTCATTCTCCAGAGAGCCACAGTCCAATAGGGAAGAGAAATACACATTCACAATTTTAAAACATGGAAACTCTAGTAAGTATTCTTATTATTAAGCTGTAGAAGGAGAGATGAATTCTGGCTATGTGCAGAAACAAAGAACAAGCACTCTCTTTTCCATTATTGATGACTTCTGCCACCTCTTTATAAATCTCAGCTTTTGCTCATTATGTTATGACACATTATCAAGTAGAATGCTTTCAGTTGCAAGCACAATAATAATTAACACTGGCTTAAATGAGAGAAAGAAATCTCACACACACAAAAGATAATCTGGAAGTAAGTGGTTCTAATTGTTGTACAGAACATCATGATATCATTAAGAATCCAGACTCTAAGTCTCCACTCTGTTGGAGAACTTGACTTTTAATCATTTATTATAGCTTGTTACCTCCTGGTTGCAAGATGCCTGCCTCAAGCATTAAGTGCTATACAACCCATCCAAAGTAAGAAGAAAGGGGCAAGATTTCTCAGTATTTCTTTATATCCAGGGAAAATATTCTGCCCAGTAGGTCCCCAGAATACTTCTCTTACATCTTATTTGTCAGTACCAGGCCACGTTTACTTATAAATGAGCATTTAGCAAATGGGAAAACATTCACTTTACCTGTCTTTGGCCAATCATTATACATTTTCTGAAGCTGTGGAGGCTCATGCTTTCCCTGAGAGCATTACTGCTCAAACAAAACTGAGAATCTATAAATTAAAGGAGTTTATAGAAGGGAGACAGTTGACAACCAACAGTGTCTGTGCGAACATTCACATTCATGTAACTAAGTACTTAGATTATGCAATCACCCAAACTGAAATAACTACAAGGTTGAGCTCAGAAACCAATACTCCAAAATATGGTGCTTTAACTCACTGAACTGAAAAAGCCTCAAAGTCTGTCTGATCTTCTCTTTTCCTGTCTCCCATTTATCTCCTAAAGCACAGAATGAAGCTGTTCTCTGAAGTTCCCTTATATGATTAAAGTCTGGGCCTACCACAGAAGAAAACAATTAACCCTGGTACCTTCTCTGAGTTTTCATTAACTGAACTCATATCCCTGAAAGAAAGACTGAAGTCTGTCAACACACAGGCTTGTCACAAACCATTGCCTGCTCTGTGGGCCCAACAGACTTTGTCCTAAGCCATTGAATGTTCTTCAAACCCATTGGATTCCCCTAAAAATCACTTACTACCTTCCCTAAAATCATCCATACTTCCCCATCTTCCTTTAATCTAAGAAGAAGGGTGCATTAATCATCTGTACCCCTTTTTGTGATGGAGCAATTACTCTGTGATTTCTCCCCCTGCACATTAATAAATTTGCATGCCATTTCTCCTATTAATCTGCCCTTTGTCAGTTGATTTTCAGAGGCCTTCAGAGGGCAAAGATAAAACTTCCCCTTTGCCCCTACAAACCTTCACTACATCTAAAAATACATCTAAAATAATCCTAGCCAATAAGCCAATCATGGGGCCAAAGACCATCATGGCCCAGTTAGGGGACAGGTATTAGAGTATAATGTTACGGGACAGGCATATAGATATATGATGCTCAGTCCATATTCCAATTGCCTGACTAGCTTTTCAAAATATTGATGCCCAGGTTACTAGAGATTCTAATTTTCAGATTTAATTGGTCCACGGTAAGACCTGGAATTTATGTTTGTTTGTTTTGTTTTTTGGCAGGTTTGTTCATTTTACATTTCCTAGGCAATTTTTTAACGTAATTGACCCAAAAAGCCTAAGCTTGACTACATTAAACAGGTTTTGTCTTGACGATAGGCGGCCAAACTCTTTTCTTGAGCATTTGCTTTAGAATACTTACAAATGTAAATTTTTCTCTGTGCCTTTGAAATGTATGTAAATCTTTTGCTAGTTTTATAATTCAGAAAATGTCATCCTCAAGAATCTGGGAACCATCTCTTTGAAATCTGAACATAGGAGGAGATAGAATCTCAGACATTTTGGGAGAGTAGCAGCATATCTTCATGGAATAGTCACCAATTAGCAAACACAGAGGGCCTAATCACAGAGCAAACATTTGCAAACTCAGTTATAACTCAATGTGTTCAATATATCCCATTGATCAACATCTTCCCTGAGGTCCTCCAGTACTTTTTCCCTAGCTCAGAGTTCAGCGCTAAACACTTAAAAACCCTCCTACCCTTTGCCTCAGCAGAATTGGGTATGGATACGTGATCTATACTCTCTGCCCTATATCAGGCAATAGTATTGGAATAAAATCAATGTTTGCTCATTCTGTCCAGTGTAATTTTTTTTATCATAATCACAATTAAGAATTTCCAAATATCTCTAGAGGACCTACTGTCAGTCTACTTAACCTCAACAGACCTTCATCTTCCCCTTTGTTAATAGACCTTCCTTATGAATTGGGCATGAGGACTCATTGAAATAGGCACACTTCCTGACCTAAGATGGTGGGCACCCAGTAGTTCCTTGTTTCTTTCTTCCCCCGAGGGACAATATGTGCACAGATAAAGGTTAAACAACCTGACTTCAAGAAGCTTCATTTTATTTATTATAGGTCTACAGTGTTACAGTGGTCTATGTGTTAATACAATCATCCAGAAAATAATTTCACTTCATGTGGACTGCTCTAACTAATCTCGAGACATTAATTATGTTTTAAGAGTACAGAGTAGATGAAGCACTGAAACCAAGGATTGATTTACATTTTCAGGACAATGAGAAGAGGTGATTGTAATCTGGGTTTCATCTCTCAAGTCAACAAAAGAATGTTCATGTATGCTTATCATCTTTTTCATCACATCTCTCTAACCCAGCAGTCCCCTACTTTTTTGGCACCAAGGAATGGTTTCAAGGAAGACAATTTTTCCATGTTCATGGGTAGGGGTTTCAGGATTAAACTGTTCCACCTCAGAACCTCAGACATTAGTTAGATTCTCATAAAGAGCCACAACCTAGATACCTCACATTCATGGTTCACAATAGGATTCGCACTCCAGTGAGAATCTAATGCCACTGTTGATCTGACAGAAGGTGGAGTTCAGGCAGTAATGCTCGCTTACCTGCTGCTCAACTCCTGCTGTGTGGCCTGGCTCCTAACAGGCCACGGTCCAGACTGGTACTGTGGGGGGACACCCTGCTCTAACTTACGTTTCTCTACGTCTGAATATAGAATTGAATTCTTTCTGTGGACTTCTTCCTCTACTCCACTACACCTGCGGCCCACCTTATTACTGGTTCTGGACTCTTATTTACTCTTCTTCTTAGTACTTAATTTTAAATGCATGTTTTTTGCATCCTCACATTTGAGCTTCATACTAACCCTGTGAGGAAGGCAGGCCACATAAACCTCTTTCATAACTACACTGGAAAAGAAATGCTTTTCATTATCCAGGTAGATGGTAATTGGAGGAAACAAGACAAAATTCCCCTCATTTAAATCTAAGTTCAGTATATTTTCTATGTGACCATGTGACATATTTTAGGATATATAGTATATAATATAAAATATAAAAGTATATAAATATACTTTTATATGTTCAATTTTCATTAAAATATTAAAGTATAGAGATCTGAGTTCTTTCACTGAACTCAATAGTAAGAAAATAAAAAACTCAATTTACAAATAGGCAAAGAATCTAAATAGATATACTCAAGAAAAGACACACAAATGGCCAACAGGTATATGAAATGTTCAACTAGTCATCAGAAAGATGCAAATTAAAGTCACAATCACATATCACTTCAAACCTCTTAGAATGGCTGTCATCAAAAAGACGAAAAATAGCAAGTGTTGGCAAATAGATAAAGAATACCCTTGTGCACTGTTGGTAGGAATGTAAATTAGTACAACCATTATGGACAACAGTATGGAAACTCCTCAAAATATTAAGAATAGGACAATCACATGATACAGCAATTCCACGATTGGGTACATACCCCAAAGAAAGAAAGAAATTATTATATGAAAGAGATATTTGCACTCCTGTGCTCCTTGCTTCATAAGAACCAAGATATGGAAACAACATAAGTGTCAGTCACTGGATGAGTAGATAAAGAAAATGTGATCTATACACAATGGAATACTATTCAGCCTTTAGAAAGAAGAAAATCCTGTCATTTGTGACAACATACATGAACCTGGAGGACATTATATTAAGAGAAATAAGACAGGCACAAAAAGACAAATGCTGCATGATCTCACATGAGGAATCTAAAGAAGGTGAACTTGAAGTAGAGAGTAGAATAATGGTAAAGGAGGCTAGGGGTGGTGAAAGGGAAATGTTAATCAAAGGATACAAGATTTCAGTTAGATTGAAGAAATAAATTGGAGGAGTCTATCATACGACATTGTGACTGTAGTTAAGAACAATATATTCATGGAAATTGGGAGAGTAAATTTTAAATGCTCTCACCACAGAAAATGTTAAGTGTGTGAGATAATGTATATGTAAATGAACTCTATTTAGCCATGTCAAAATATATACGTGTTTCAAATAAAAACATGTACATGATAAATATATACAACTTTGTCAGTCATGAAATAAAATATTTTAGCTCCTATGGCTTATTCACTTCTCTTCTTTAACTGCTTGACTGAATTCCTGAATGTTCTTAGTACTGTTTTTTGCCTATTAACTGAATTTACACTTTTTAAATATCACTGAAGAAAACTCTTAATTAGACTAAGTTATTGCTGGACTCTGCCAATTCTGGTCCACCTGCTCGGCTGAAAGGTTTCCAATATTCAACACTGTGGCGGCTTGCCTCCTATATAACAAAGCCTACCTGGGGTTTTTTTTCTTCTTACTTGTCTCTTTGTTTTAAAGCTTGACTCCAAATTTGGACATGTTATAATCTGTGATAGAGGCATATAAGGACTGGATAAATTTAATTGCCATAGAAAAGCTTTCCTGGCTGATAAAAAAAAAAAATAGGGTGATGAATATAGTGATGGACTTGCCACAGTCCTGTCCAAACCATCTTTTTCATGGCCAAGCCCAAAAATGAGAGAGGAAATTTGCCTTCTGATGGAAATCGAAGTCTCCATCATGGACCTCCAGCCATTAAAGGACACAAATGATTTACTCCTCAAGGGAATCTGAGTAAAAGCAATTCCACTGACAGAAAATCTTAAGAGGTGGCGTAAAGGAAATTTAATATTTAACGAAATACATTTTTTTACTGCGTGAAAAACACTAAACCCCCCCCAAAGAAAATTAGGCTTAAAATAAAAAGTTACTAGTAATTAAGAATTGATAAAGATAACCAGATGCTTATTTCCTTAAATTTTGCTCAAATTTACTTTCCTTTGCCCTGGTGCTTTTATATTTTAAAAAAATTGTGATGCTAGGTTTCAAAATATAACATTTTACTGGATCCCACCCCTCATAACTAACACCTATCTTATTCCCTTTACTGAATGACCTCAGTGTTGCACAATCAGGTGAAATGATGAGATCCTAGTTTGGAAGGAGACTGTGTGACTCAAGTTTTGATTCTGTATGTGTCACTTCCTAGAAGAAATGGGCAAATGACTTTTCTCAATAACACCATTTTCACTTATTCTTCTATGTGAAATACATTTAGGCTAGCAAATGTTTCAAATGGAAATGTCTCCTGGCACCGTCTACCTTTCTTTATTGCTTACCGTGAATTATTAACATCAGATTCACACCTAGCTTGCTAAGGACTGAAGAGAAGGTTTCACTTTTAAAGGTTAAAAAATAATATGCAGCTACGTGGACAGCCAGAAAGATGCAGGGAACAATGTTTAAACACTGGGCACTAAGACAGTCCCAATTTTAACAAGGAAGAAACATAACAGCAGGAGGAAAGGGAGTGACAGGTAAAATTAGTCTATTTTTAGGGTACTCCTGAAAATTCTTGCTACAGGCACTGTTGTCTAAGGTAAGACATTAAAATTAGTTTTAAATAAGTCAATTGCTTAAGTGCCAGTTTTCTGTATTTATATCCCATTCACTCCGTCTTTGTAGCAGAAAGGAGGAGGGGTAAAAGGGAAACAACTGACAAGACACTAGCATGCATGAGCCTTCCTTTTTTAGTCAGTGTAGGACAGTATATCTAGCATATGTGTTCAATAGAATTGGGTGCCTATAGGTAGGAATACGGGCCAAATCTGCAGGAATGATTCCCTGGAGACTGTGAAAGTTCATGTCCCAGATAGGAATGTATGTCAAGAAGTTGGAGTAAACATCTACCTAGTCCTGCATGGAAATCAACACTGTTCCAGCACTTTGACTACTGGTACAGAGAGAGTGAGGGAAGGTGCATGGGGAGGGCGAGGTGGGGAGGGCAGCCCTTGGCATGGTAGTGACATTCTCATTTAGGTCACCACAATAGTGAAATTTCTACAACAGGAAAAAATGATCCAAGAGGGAGTCAGAGCAGAATGGGAAGAAGCTACATTGGTACAGAAGCCAGCAGACATAGTTGAAGGTACACAAGAGGTATCACTTTGGTAATGGCCTAGAAACAACCGGGGAGTTCCCAGTTGTGCCCTGGAACTTCTGAGGGTCTGTCAAGTCAGCAGATTCTGGGATAAAACAGTAATTAAATTACCAAAATAAACCAGCAAAAACAAAGATAGTTAAGAGCTCACATTTCATAGGCAGTGCATAGACCATTGATTTTCTTCTAGTACTACTATTTCTCAGATATCTATGCCTGGTTGAGTCACCAAGATGTTCTCCATGGAACTGTGGGCAGAGTATATTAGGTTGTAATAGGACTGCACTTACACATAAAACTCATGAGGCAACTTCCAGTATCACATAAGTTTTTAACCATGACCAAAAGACTGGTAGCTAATCACCAGTCTGTCACTTGAATTTATTGGTTTATACATTCATTGAGTACCACTATAAACACAAACTCAGTGACATCCTGTACCCAAAATAAAAGGTCTGTTTTTAGAGGAAAGGGCTGAAAAATTTCAGTAATGAGAAGTTTCCTGAAGACTAAAACATAGAACCAATACTATTTCCATATAAACTTTTATCTCAAAATGAACGAGGGTAAATTATTGATGATGAACCCAGGAGTTATGTCTCCATCAAATCCAAAGCAAGTGTTCATTCATCAAATATTTGCTGGGTGTCTACTTGGTGCCCAGCACTATAATGGACCGGGGAAATATTTGTGAGCCAAGGAACACAGTTAATGCTCTGACAGAAATGATAGTTTAATGGGTAGTTGGACAGTAATGAAATAACCACAGTAACAAATGCCAATTACTAGTGAAGAAAAGTGCCCTGAAAGAAAAGGATCCTAGTTCGTTCATTGATGGAGAGGGGCACTTAGAGCAAGTTACCCGACCTTGACTGGGGACCAAGCACGAAATCCCTAAGAGGTGACAGGAAGAGAGAGAGGTCTGAAATATTAAGTGAGTTAACCAGGTAAGATTAACGCAACGTTAACTTAAGCCAAAGTGACTAAATAACACATTAGAACCCCCGTAATTTGAAAATAAAAATCCATGGCAAGAGAGGCAGCTCAGCCTTCAGCCAGTTTGATCTTTACAATCACATAAAATGTGCAAGACCACAGTCACAAGGATAGGGAGAAGTAAAATGTTTTTAAAGTGGCAGATACAATCTTACAAATTTTGCTTACAGTCCAATCTTTTATATTAAATGCACGTTTTCCCCCTGTTGTGAAGTCTGTTGGGTTTAGAGTCTCAGCCGGATACTCAATGCATACAGCACTAGTCTGGCTCATATACCTGCAGTGCCCCAAAGATCGCGAGCCCCATTATTTATCATCTGTGTTGCCATTACGTGTATTGACAGATAATTCCTCATAAGTATGTAGTGCAATTTGAAGTATTCTTAGCCTCAAAATTTCATGTGTATTTAAAGAGTCAACTGTCAAGAAGTAGAGCAACGTAAAAATTAATAAAAAGATACAGACTTGACCTTGGGGATTTAACATACATGAGGCTTTTGTCTTCACCAGTTATTAAGATTCTGTGACCCTGAGAAGTCACTTATTCATAGTTTACTAAACATTACTATCAAATATAACAAGAGGGCGTTGTTATTTAGCCCTTCTTCCAGGTTTTTTTTTTTTTAAAGACAAGGTTTCACTAGCCGTCCAGGTGATAGTGATAAAAACCAGGGCCAAGTTCCCTGCTGTTTCCCATTTTAGGGTTAATAGGAAGTTTTATTTTCCGCTCTAGTATTGTGATTTATCTTGAAAAAAAGTTTTCAGTTCACTGTAGCATCTATTTCCTGGGCTCAAGTGATCCTCCCACCTCAGCCTCCTGAGTAACTGGGACTACAGGCACACGCCACCACCCCTGGCTAATTTTTGTATTTTTTGTAGAGACAGAGTTTTGCAGTGTTGCCCAGGCAGGTCTCAGTCTCCTGGGTTCAAGTGATCCACCGGCCTCAGTCTCCCAAAGTGTTGAGATTTCAGGTGTGAGCCACTGCACATGGCCTTCCTCTAGCTTTTAAGGGTAGAACAACACAACCTTAAATGCACCAATGCAAGAAAACCTTATTTGCTCTGTTCTAATTTTATAGTTTTTGAAAAATAATATAGTACTTCCTTCTTGGTTTCATGAACTCTTATTCCCCAACCATATCAGAAAGTGAAGCTACTATTTATTTTGTACCAATTTGAGGAAAAAATAAGATCATAGGTATAATTATAAACAATTTGAGTTCTACGAGAATGTAATAATCATCATTTTGAGCACTCATGTTCCAGACTTTATTATTAGTAAACATGAATTATCTAATTTAACCTTCAAAACAATTATATGAAGCAGGTATTATTACTATCTCCACTTTACAGAGGAAAACACTGAGGCCTGAAGAGACTAAGTAACTTCTCAAGGTGGTATAGTTAGTAAGAGTCAGAATGGGATTTTCATCTTGAGTGTGTGCTCTGAATTTCCTCCTACCTATGCACGAAGCATGTAACTCTTTACCGATGGTTGCACTTTGAAAAGGGTGATTAAGCATGCTGAATTGGAAGGTAAATTCTTAGTGTACTCTTTTTCTCTATTTATAAACTCAAATATTTGCAGCAGCAAACTTCCCAGGTATCATTCTTTAATGCCCTCCCCCCGCTAGGAGTCATGAAGTACTTCAGGTAACAAGTCAGCCCACCCGCTTTCTAGGTTATTCCTCCAGCCCCACCATCTTGTATAGAATCTCCAAGCAGATATTCACTTCTTGTTTAGACCCAGACATGTTTCACTTTCTTTCCAAAAATTCAATATAGCATCCTGCAGGGACGAATAAATTCATAAACCAGAAAGAAATTAGTAGTGCCATCGTTATCAGCACTTGGTGAGAAAACCATAGAGAATTTCTAGGGAGGCATAAAAATATCCCAAAGTCCACACCCCCTTTCCTACTTTTTAAACAAAGTTCCTCAAGGGCATTTGAAACCATAGTTTCAGCTTGCTATGAGACATATTAATAAACTTGAGAATGTTCTGAGAGTGAGAATGCATTTTCTTTTTAGTTTTGTCTTTCAAAGACTGCATTTCATGCTCTTGTGTAACTTTGGAAATAACAAAACTTGCTTTCTGTGTCTGAAAATTCAAACCCAAAATTGTTTAAATGATAGAGCATGTGTTAGTCTGTTATCAGGCTAGTAAAAACATACTCGAGACTGAGTAATTTATAAAGAAAAAGAGGTTTAATTGACTTACAGTTCCACATGGCTGGGGAGGCCTCACAATTATGGCGGAAGGTGAACGAGGAAGGAGCAAAGTCCTATTTTACATGGCAGCAGGCAAGAGCGCTTCTGCGGGGAACTCCCCTTTATAAAACCGTCAGCTCCTGTGAAACTTATTCTCTATCACGAGAACAGCATGGGAAAGACCCATCCCCATGATTCAATTACCTCTCACTGGGTCTCTCCCACAACACGTGGGAATTATGGAAGCTACAATTTAAGATGAGATTTGGGTGGGAACATAGCCAAACCATATCAGTGCGTAAGAAGATAATTTTTTAATTTGACCTTAAACAGTTCATTCCTTGGTAGCTAAAGTATGCAGATTCCATAATGACAAAATAAGACTCTGAACACCAAAACCGTTCAGGTGATATGAAACTAGAGCTGAAAGTAACCATTCAGCTAATTTAGGCAAAACTGGGAGGAGGAGGAGTATTCCGATAGTACTAGCTCAGTAACACAAACAAGTGAAAAGTATTTCGAAAACCAATTTGTAAAATGTGTTTCTCATCCTCATTCACAAACTTCTTAGGTGAGCCTATTATGTGCCTAGATGCTGCTAATATATGGCACAGTCCTTGAATTTTCTCCGTACTCAGATATCTACAAAGGTATTGGTGCTTAGTATGGGTTTTCAGAGTAGAATAACAAAGAATGTGCATCTGGCTTGTCAGTTCATTTTCTCGCTATTTATGTTACTTCAAACAAGGTAATTAACCTGTCTGAGCCTCATCTGCCCATCTGTAATATAAGGGCAAATAGCACCCACTTTCAGTGTTGTTATCAAGCATTAAAAAAGGTAATGTACATCATACAGGAGAGAAACCCTCTTGCCTCCTTGTATTTCTTTGTATTCTTTGCAGTGCCTTAAGCACAATAACTTTCTATTTTGTCCCTGAGATCATCAGATCATCAACTGTCATTTCTTTTTTTTTTTTTTTTGAAACACAGTCTTACTCTGTTGCCCAGGTTGGAGTGCAGTGGCGTGATCCCGCTCACTACAACTTCCCCCTCCCCAGCTGCTGGGACTACAGGCGTGACCCACCATGCCCGGCTAATTTTTGTATTTTCAGTAGAGACGGGGTTTCACTATATTGGCCAGGCTGGTCTCGAACTCCTGACCTCGTGATCCACCTGCCTCCGCCTCCCAAAGCGATGGGATTACAGGTGTGAGCCACGGCGCCCAGCCCTCAACTGTCATTGCTAATAACTCACGCTAGTGTTGTTCTCAGAGCAATAATTTCATCACTGGCACAGTTCCTATTTATATAACATGAAAACCAGCATCACCAACCAATAATTATAATTTATAAGGTTCACAGACATAATTTTATGATTTTACGACCTTCTATCCAAGGTGCTGTGCAAAGCAGTTAATTTAAGAGTGTTTCATCGTTGAAATCTCTTCTGAATTCACTGGTCTGTGGATAACTTTGAAGGACTCAGCTCACCTGCGGTTGCCCCTATAGAGGCCTAACCTGATCAGTTCACTAAGGGCCTTGATTTTAACTAGCTCTAGCTGCACTTTGATAGGATACTTCTGAACTATTGGACCAAAAGGGACTCATCCATTCATTAAACAAATATTTGTGAAGCGCCTGCCATGTACAGGAGCTGTGTTAAATACGAAAACCCTGTGCATGACACAGACTGTTAGAATTTTTTTTTTGTATTAATGCCCAATTGCCATTCAGTACGAATCAAATCACAGCAAATGAATCCAATTCTATATCCTTAAGGGTGGTTTCTTTTATAAAGATTAAATTAACAATGGATCAATCCCAAAGGACTAAAAGAAAGAGAAAATTTGAAGTTCCTCCACTTTTTGGGAGCTGAGATTTAAAGCAGTAGGCAGAGACTGGAGGTGATAATCACTCTTTTCACTGCTGCATTCTGGAAGCAGAGACATATTTGAATATGAGTCACCCTCCTCAGCAAGCTTTAAAGGATAATTACATGTGTTGTCCTAGAATAGAACAAAGAGAATTAACGCGGCAGTTTTTTTCTACCTAAGTCTAATGTGCTAGTATGAACATGTACACATACCTTTTTAGAAAACAGTTCAGAAGTTCTCAATCAACTTTATACGGAGACTACATGAACATGAACATGTTTACTTCCAATTTGATGAAGGAAAAGTACACTGGGTTAGAGGAATAAGATAAATGAAAATCAGTGCCAAGTTCCCTGCTTTGCCCATTTTAGGGTTAATAGGAAGTTTCCTCTTCCCCCTCTTGTGATTTATCTTGGGAGAAAAAAGTTTTAAAATCACATTTCATGCTGTATGTTCTAGAAGGTCATACTGTCTGTTAATCATGTTGTCATTCCTTAACAAATGCTGTAGAAACCTCTTATATGCTGTATAGCGGAGGTTTAAAAAATCTTTCTTGACCTTTTCATTGTTAGTTCAGGGAAGAGTAAGAAATAAAAATGGGTAAAATGTCCTTTTGAGAGCTAAAGAAAGAGACATTCTTTTTCTACTTACTAACTGTCCCAGTGAAATCTCTCTAAAGATTATACCTTCAGAAAGAGTTTCTGTCTTCCTTCTACTCTAATCAATATTGAAGAATGGAGATGTCCAACATTCACTGTTTTGTAGCACTCAGTGTTACTCGGAAATTATTCTTCATAATTCAGCTTCTAGAGATGACCTTGTTTTCCTTTTTATTCACATTACCATCTCTTCTACTTCCACTTTACAAAAATTATCTCAATATAACATAAATAGGTAAAATTATCTTGGATTTTTAATTGTCACTGAATCTTCGTTATACCCTCTGTCTTCCGTATATCTCTCTTCCTCCCCATTGTATCTCCATGACTGATATGTCATATGTAAAACAGGTACTATTTGCTGAATAGACTGATGAATTTCATTTCTACAGGAATCACCCCCAAGACAAAGGAACTAAAAATCCTATCAGCGACATTTACTTCTTATGAATTATGTTAAAATACATGCTGCATGTAGTTGAAATTATTAACCCAAATAAAACAATAGAAAATGTACTGTGAGTACAATATTTAATGATAGAATTGGCATAATTTTTAGATCTGGCTTGGAATAATTGCCAAGAGTACTGGCTTTAGAATCACCGGGTTTGGGTTGAAGTTCTGACTCAATCATTAATTACCTAGGTGATTTGTGTAATTCAATTAAAATTTTATATGCTTTTCTTTTATCATGTATGCTAAGTGCTTCCTAGAGTTTAGCAGTTTAAATAAGATTATCTATGTAAAGGGCTTTGGAACAGCATCTGATCCATAGGAAGCTATTATCTACATTATGTCTTGCCCATCTGATGTTCTTATTTGCATAGAGGAATTAGTGTTTGCTGTGAATACTGACAAAGCAGGTCCAACCTAAATTAATCGGCTCAAATAGCCCTGTATCACCTTGGATCTAAGTGCCCCTGCCTCAGTCCTTTTTCAACTCTTGCATTTCCCATGAGTTTAGAAATGGCATAAAGAGTAAATATATAGAGAAGGAACAAATGCAAATTTAAGAGGAGAGGAATGGCTACTGCTCTACCTAATTTGGAAAGCCAGATTTACACGCCCTGAGAGATGTTAATAGACTCACCTTCTCTCAACCTTACTGTTTTTCTGTTTTCCTTATTTAAGGGGTTCCAGTCCCTATATTGAGACTAATTGCTTTGAACAAATAAATTCCCTTCTCTGGACCTCCTGTAAGAGGGTAGATGAAATTAGCTCAGTGGTTCATTTCAGCTCTAAAGTTGCTTTTATGTCTTCCCTCTCACACTTTCCTCAGAATAGAATACTTTGACACAATTTTTAACAGGGTTAAATTTATTAAGTCAAACTTTTGGCTTTTTTAAAAAAAAAAATTCAAGCTAGCACAGTAAATATTTTATGTTAATTTATAAGCAGTAAATAGCACCAACTTACTTGCTCATAAGTAAATATACTTCACAAATGGAAACAAAATCATTCTTTTAATCATCTGCATCATCTTTACTGATTTCATTAGAATTCAAAAGCATTGCTTGAAGGGAATTTTACATTAAACGATATTGCTGTTTACTGGCGGGGGCGGGTAGGGGGTATGAGATGTTTAAAGTCAACATAGGGTGAATGTTAGCCGCACCTTTGTGAGGACTTTGTGACCTCAAGCGGTCTTCCCACCTCAGCCTTCCAAAATGTTGGGAGTACAGGCAGAAGCCACCATGCCCAGCCATCTTCTGCATTTTAGTCACTCTTTTTTAATTGTTAGAAATCTCCCTTGGCAGGAATGAAGTTATATTATTGGAAATATGTAAAATGCTTTAGGATAGGAGTTTAGAACCATATATTCTAACCATTTCATTACTGATTATACTGAACTCTTAGTTTCAGGTATGTGAGCATCTGCAGAAAATGAAGGCTGTCTTGAAAATGACATATACATAAAGGCTTATTGTGTTTTCAGCTATGAATTAGAAAGGAAGTGTCTCAGCATTTCCAGGCGTCTCATTATTTTCTTAGCTTCAAGAAGATTCCAAGTGACCTTTAGAAACATTTTGAAAAATATTCCTTGATGCAAACTTTAGAGAAAAAAAATAATGCTCTGAGCAATCAGACACAGCATGCTACTGTTTGCCAGCCATTAATATACCCTACGGATCCACAGCAGGAAGCAGAAACCTGCAGGATGTATTTTCCAAACATTTGCAGGGTGAAAACTGCCCCACCCTTGTGGGTATACTGTATTTGTGCAGCTGCCTTGGAAAACATTCCCTGATGTGGCTCTAGTGAATAGTGCTTCACTTTTTCAGCATTTATTTCTTTTAACTGTTAGTTGCTTAACCTTTTGGAGCTGTACTATGCACTCTGATGGCTAAGTTTTCCCACACTAGTTTATTCATTCATTAATTCCCCACCCGTTAAGTACAATGTTTTCAGGTTGGTTAGAGAACAAAAAGAGCAATTAGCAAGGCACGAATCCTGTACTTAAAAATAAATCATTAGGATACAGTCTCTTTTTAGAAAAATGGGTTTGCAGTTGGCTCTGTTAAGAGGTTTGATCTGGTCTCCCATTACCTGTCACATATAAAGTGGAAACTCAGAATTTTAGGAAGAGTTTCCCAAACTCAATCAATCTTGTAATCGTTATAGAATATTCCTACTATTCTAAGCTTGTAACCACCTGAAAGGTTATTCCTGCCTCTGCATATAGAAAGACCGTGGCACTGTAGTAGAGAAAGAGTTTAATAGACGAGGATGGCCATACCATATGTGAGAGAAGGAGTTTGTACTCAAATCATCACCTTCGAAGCTCCCCGGTTAGCGGTTTTTCAAGGGCAGTTTGGAGGGAAGGGTGCCAGTGGCCAGGTAACAAGTGCTTGCTGCTGATGTGTTGGGGCAGAGGTGAAATCATAGGGGGTTGAAGCTGTTCTCTTGCAGGTGGAATTGCTTCTAGGTGGGGCCACAGGAGCGGGGGTTTGTGGGGGTGTTGTGGGTCCAGGTGGAGCCATGGGAGTCAGACATACAAAAAACCTGAACAGATATCTCAAAAGGCCAGTCTACAACAGTGGTGTTATTCGCAGGAGTAATTGAGGAAGTTGGATATTTTATAACCTCTGAAATAATAGCTGACCTTAGCAGGACTAAGGCTCCTCTCCTCCCCTCAGCCTGATGGCCTCCTATTGGCTTTACAAAAGTGGCTGAGTTGTGGGCAAAGTCTATTATCATTTAAATTGTAAACTAAATGTCTGCCAAAGTTGGCTTGGCCCAATAGCCCAGGAACAATTAAGGAAAAGGCAAGATGGGAGTTGGGTTAGCTTAGTTTACTGTTACAATTTTCTCACAGATAAGCCTTTTGCAAAGGCAGTTTCAAGCTCATGAAATAAAATGTACTCATTAAGAAGACACAGATCCTCAGAAATTAATTGCTAAAAGAAATTACCAAAAAAGGGGAAATAGTAAAAATCTGATTTTTTTTGCTGAAACAAAAAACAAAATTAACTATAGTGTTATACCTGAAAAATAAGTAGTGTTTACAAGTAAGCTTTTAAAAGATTTTTGGAAAGCAAGATAAAGCAAAAGTCTTCCATTTTATAGTTTGTTATAAAATATGAATTTTAGAAACAATATCTTGAACTAGAAGAATGTTTTGCCCTCCTTTAAAGTAACTGTACATTGGACACATATTAGAAATATTATTGCTGAGTTCTATTCTCATTGCAAGCGCAACATCCTCCTTATTCCAAACTTGTGCTATAGAGTAACATACTTACCATTTTTTGTGATATGATAATAAAGAAAGAGAAATAGGGAACCATGCAATTTTCAGGTTTTCAAAAAGCTTTTAATTAGAAAGCTCCTAAAAGAATTATTTCTTCAGCAATAATTTTGCTTCGATTTTCTAAGAAACTGAAATATACCATTGTGTGTGTGTGTGTGTGTGTGTGTGTGTTTTGTTGTTGTTGTTGTTGTTGTTGTTTTACAAATGTGCAGCTTTTTATTATGGAAATTTGCAAATATATGTAGAAGTAGAGAGACTAATCAAATAAACTCCCATGTGCCCCTAACCGAGTTTTAATAATGATCAACTTTCTGTCCTAAATGTTTTATCAATCCTCAAAAAACATTATGTTTTTCTGGAGCATTTTAAACCAAATCCTAGACATCACATAGCTTTCCCTATAAATACTTCCGTAATATATATTACAGATAAGGGAATTTTATATATATTATGACAATATAATTAAGAAAAATTTTATAGCAATATCTGATACATCTTTTTACAGTTGCTTTATTAAGACTGTGGTCCAAACAAGGTCTACCCACATATTGTATGTGGCTGATATGTTTCTTACATCACTTTTAATGGTATAATTTTTCATTCTTATTCTCTCTCATTCATACACTCTCTCCCATTTGTATGTTTACAAAAGTGGGCCATTTGTCCTGTAAAAATTTCAACACATTCTGGATTGGATAGGTTATGTCCCTTTGGTATTGTTTAACATGTTTCTCTCTTTTATTGTATTTCTGAATTTTCTGTAAATAGGTAACTAATGAACATCCAATTAAGCATCTCACTGCATTTACAAAGAGATACATTGTATCGGATTGTTTGACTTTAGAATTGTAAAGATTCATCAATAGTAACAGTAATAGAAATCTTTAATGTCATTCGACCCTTATAGAGTTTCAAATATTCACCTAAGGGATTTAGCATTTCAAATATTCACCTAAAGGATTTAGCATTTGTTGATGTAACTGTCTAGTTACTTAAAAAAAAAAAAAAAAAAAAAAAAAAGAATTAATTGACTCACAGTTCCACTGGCTTAATAGGAAGCATGACTGGAGGCCTCAGGAAACTTAACAATCACAGCGGATGGTGAAGTGGGAGCATGCACATCTTCACAATGGCAAAGCAGGAGAGAGAAAGAGAGAGAAGGAGGAAGTGCCAAACTATTAAATGATCAGATCTCGTGAGAACTCATTCACTGTCATGAGAACAACAAAGGGAAAATCTGCCCCCGTGATTCGATCACTTCCTACCAGTCACCTCCCCTGACATGTGGGGATCACGATTTGACATGAGATTTGGGCAGGGACTCAAATCCAAACTATATCATTCTACCTCAGGCCCCTCGAAAATCTCATGTCCTCCTCACATTTCAAAACCAATCATGCCTTCCCAACAGTCCCCCAAAGTGTTAACTCATTCTAGCATTAACTCAAAAGTCCAAGTCCCAAGGCTTATCTGAGACAAGGTAAGTCCCTCTGCCTATGAGGCTGTAAAATCAAAAACAAGTTAGTTACTTAGAAGTAACGAACTAAGTTATTTAAAAGTAACTAACTTGGGGGAACAGGCATTAAATAAATGCTCCCATTCCAAAAGGGAGAAATTAGCCAAAACAAAGGGTCTACAGGCTCTATGGAAGTACAAAACCAGGCAGGGCAGCCATTAAATCTTAAAGCTGCAAAATCTAATTTGACTCCAAGTCTCACATCCAGGCCATGCTGACATAAGGGGCAGACTCTCAAGTTCTTAGGCAGGTGCAAGCTGTCAGTAGATCTACCCTTCTGGGGTTTGGAGGATGGTGACCCTCTTCTCACAGCTCCACCAGGCGGCGTCCCAGTGAGGACTCTGTGGACTCTGTGTGTGGGCTCCAATCCCACATTTGCCTTCTGCATTTCCCTATTAGAGGTTCTCCATGAGGGCTCCGCCAATGCAGCAGAGGAAATGCCTGGGCTTACAGGCATTTCCATACATCCTCTGAAATCTAGCCAGAGGTTCCCAAAACTCAATTCTTGCTTTCTGCTAACCTGAAGCTCCAATACCACATGGAAGCTGCCAAGGGTTGGGGCTTGCACTCTCTGAAGCCATGGTCTGAGCTGTATCTTTGTCCCTTTTAGCCATGGCTAGAGCTGAAGTAGCTGGGATTCAGGTGCCATGTCCTGAGGCTGCACAGAGCAGAGGGCCCTGGGACCTAGTAGCAAAACCACTTTTATTCTCCTAGTGCTCTAGGCTTGTAATGGGTGAAAATCTCTGAAATACCCTGGAGATATTTTCCCCATGGTTTTGGCTATTGACATTCCGCTGCTCATTACTTATGCAAGTTTCTGCAGCTGGATTGAATTTCTACCTAGAAAATTGGTTTTTCTTTTCTACCACATAGCTGGGCTGCAAATTTTCCAAAGTTTTATATTCTGCTTCCCTTTTAAACATAAGTTCCGTTTCACATTATCTCTTTGTTCATACATACAAGCATACGATTTTACAAACAACCAGGTCACTTCTTGAATGCTTTGATGCTTAGAAATGTCTTTTGCCAGACACCCTAAATCATTTCTCTCAAGTTCAAACTTCCACTGATCTCTAGGGCAGGGGCAAAATGCTGCCAGTCTCTTTGCTAAAGCATAGAGGGAGTGATCTTTACTCCAATTCCCAATAAGTTCCTCATCTCCATCTGAGACCACCTCAGCCTGGACTTCACTGTCCATCTCACTATCAGCAATTTGGTCATTCAACAAGTCTCTAGAAAGTTCCAAACTGTCACTCATCTTTCTGTCTTCTTCTGAGCCCTCCAAACTGTTCCAATCACTGCCCATTACCCAGTTCCAAAGTTGCTTTCGCATTTTCAGGTATCTTTACAGCAGTGCCCCACTCCCAGTACCAATTTTCTGTATTAGTCTCTTCTCACACTGCTATTAAGAACTATCCGAGACTGGATAATTTAGAAAGAAAAGAGGTTTAATTGACTCACAGTTCCACATGACTGGGGAGGCCTCAGGAAACTTATATAATCACGGCAGAAGATGAAGGTGAAGCAAGGCACATTTCGCCATGGTAGAGCAGGTGAGAGAGAGAAATAGCAAAGGGGAAAGTGCCACACTTTTAAACCATTAGATCTCATTAGAACTCACTGTTGCTAGAACAGCAAGGGGAGATCCGCCCCCATGATCCAATCACCTCCTGCTGGTCCCCTCCACAGACATATGGGGATTACAATTAAACATGAAATTTGGGTGGGGACACAAATCCAAACTATATCAATTAGATATTGCAAAAAAGTGACCTTCTAGTTTTATCTAGTTTTATCATTCTCCTGCATTTACTTGCTTTGAATCTTACATAAAGATCTTTTCTTCATCAACTGTTTGGTGATTCTGAAAGTCAATTGAAGAAAAGCTAAATAAATGCTTGGTTCTTTCTCTCTCTCTTTTTTTCTTTTTTTGATTTTTAAAATAATTAGTTTGTGCCTTAGTAAACCCCTAAGGAGACCTATAATTTGTGTTCTGTTTTGTTGTCTGTTTTATTTTCCTTGTGTTTTAGGTACCCACAGACGTTAACATAGTTGACAGTTTCAGTCCATGGCAGTCATCATTACCGGTGATTCTCAGGCTTTCCCATATTTGGCCAGTGATTTGTTGTGCCCCCCTTTTTTAGATGGATTTGTTGCTTTCAAATACAACAGGATATTTCATCTTATGCATTTTCTACTCCAGACTCTGGATTAGCCATTTGTCCAAGGAGTCCTGGTTCTTTACACTGAAAAGTTGCATTTAGAGATGACAGTCTGGGCAAGAAGACTGCTCCTTGCTTCTAGGACTTGTTAAACTAAGTTTAGCCTAAATCTGCCTCCTTATGTATGTTAAGTTCTGCCTAAAAGTTTCTCTGTACATTGTAAACTATAACAGGTGGAGGTGTAAACAGACCATAACCTACACTTGTGCAAATAACCAAGTTATGGTTAATCAAAGGCAGCCAACTGTTTGAACCATGTTCAAATAAGGCCAACACCAAGCTGTAACCAATCCAGCTGTTTCTCTACCTCACTTCCATTTTCTGTACGTCACTTTCCTTTTCTTTCCATAAATCTTTTTTCATCACGTGGCTGTGCTGGGGAGTCAGAGCCTGTTTTGGCTCAGGAGGCTGCCCAATTTGTGAATTGTCCATGCTCAATTAAACTCCTTTAATTTTAATTCAGTTGAAGTTTTTCTTTTGTCAGATGGTGTCAGAAGTGGAATCCAAAGAAGAGCTTCTAACAACCCCCAGGAGCGCTGAGTGTGCTTCCCACCTGGCCCATTGTGCCCATTGCTCTCTTGGAGCTGCTGGGGATCGTAGTAAGTTCTCTCTCAGATTCTGAAGCTCCACAGATTTGTGTTTTGAGTCCTCCGAGTTTCTTTGAGCAAATTTCTGATTCAAACTGGGTTTGGGAGTCCTAACAGAAACTGGAGTGGGTCTAGGATTGGATTGGATCCAGTAATTAACTGGCTTGGATCCAACTAGAGGCCTCTTACATCTGACTGGGTCAGAAAAAAAACTGGTAATAAATGCCAATATTGCAGGGGGTATACAATTTGGCTTTTGGGAATTCATGGGGATTTTTGTGTCCCATTCCTTTTTTTCCACTTTTCTTGTGTGCTTAGATAGGAAAAAAAAATCACTGACTGAGGTGATCCAGGAAACCTGAGAGCAAAACCAATATTTGAGGTAAAAATGAGGTCCTTAATTTCTGACGAACTAAGCAGCAAACTCTTACAGAACTGGTGAAATCTTACTAAAGATAACTTACAGTGGAATGTACCAAATGAACAACACTGCACAGATATGCATTGAAAAATGAGGGCTCCCAAATTAGTCTTATCTAGGGATACCTATTGATACACAGAAACATCTAAGAAAATTTCAGTATTTTTATTTAAAGACTTTACAGAAGGCAAATAAAAAGCATAAATGACAAATTGATTAAAAACATCAAATCTGCTAACCTTTTAGCTTAGTTATGATCCTGATTCAAAGGATATATACTGCAGCACCAATTGGCTGACTTTGAATAAGTAATGGGGTACATTTTACCTGGGTAAAGGATGAGATTGGGTTAAATGCCCTCCCCTCAGAAAAGTACCTCCTGGTTAAAAATTGATTTGGTACTATGGGATGTTAACTGCATTCTCTTTGGATTAATCTGCCTTGCACTCTTTGCTGATGGTTGTGGGTGACAGGATTAGGTATGTATAGGATCATAGGACATGAGGAATTTTTTCTCCGCAAAGGGAGAAACTTGAGAGCTAATGGGACTCCTGGAAAAGATCCCTTTGCAACTGACAAGCGGCCGCCTGAACTTTTGATTCCATGTTGCTGCAAAGGGTGGGTCTTTCTCTGGCTTCCCTGAGCTCTTTCTCTTTCCCAGCCTGCTGCAGGCCTTGCTTTTCTCACTTCCCTTTCCTCTGTGCAAAGTAGTTGTAGGACTAGTAAAAATTACTATCTCTTACAAAGTTTAATTAATGAGAAAAAGGATTTGTGAGGCTAGTCTGAAGCTGTAGCAAATCTGGTGTACTATATGCTATGAACTGGTCTTTCTACATCCTTCTGTCATAAAAAGGTGTACCATAAGGTGGAATGTAGGCCCGGGCTCCCTAAGCTGGCTGTTCAAGACAGCTCAGCACGCTGGTCAGTAACAAAACAAACAAACAAAACTGGATGAGGTTTCCATCTTGTTTTGTTTTATGTCTTTGGGAGCTTGACCTTGTAATCACATGATGGTATTTTCTCTTGGTCTCTCATATCTAGGAAATAGGAATTTGGGGGCTCATACCATAGTTAGTTCTAAAAATTATATAGATCAGTTAAAAGCCACTGCAAGCTCAAAATTGACTGCTCTATGCTCCTTCTGGGAAGGACAATGGAAACCACCTCATGCTACAGCTCAGCAGCCAAGGCTCTGCCATTTTACAAAGACAGTCCAGGTTCAGTCTTGGCTTCGGGTGTAAGTGCTTTCTGGGTGATATCTGTGTGACTTTTTCCATTTCTCAATACTGTTCCCCTCCATATACAATTTCTGGCTTCCTTTCTTGAGTTTTCCTTTCTCTGAGCATCTGGGAAGTTATCTTTGGTAAAGTTCAAAAGCCAGAAACATTGGCCATTTGGCCTGGCTAAAGTTGGATAATAAGAGATTTAAAATATTTTTTAAAGAGTGTTATGGTTAAAAGCCAGCTTAATTGAAAGTGAAATTTCAAGCTTTAACAGCCTGGATTTCTTGGGAAAAACAGAGGAAATGCCACAGAGCCTGTTTTGGGAAAAATCTGTTTTCCTTATGAAACCCCAGGAATTGAAAGCAGACAGATCCCTCTCCAAATCTAAGGCAAATATACATTTAGAGATGACAAATGGCAGTTATGGGGAAATGCTCAGTTCTTTGCGTGTTTGGATCAGAGAAGCATCCTCTTGGTCACCTAGAAAATATGGAAATGTCTCCATCCCTCACTGCGATAAGACTTCCGTGGGGATGGGTTAATCACAAAATGGGCTGATCAGCTTTGAGTTGCTTTGCAATGAAATGCAGGGTAAAATCATTGCACTGTTTTGTTCCGTAGTGTTTCTCTTTTGGGGATCCAGGATCTTGTATAAAAATGCTACCCTGAATTTCAGGGGTACTATTTTGCTTTACAGCTTTACCTGCTTATTAGGACCTAGAAACTGCATGTTTTCCTAGCCCTGTTCCTCTGAAGACTCTACTCTGAAGCCAGTAGCTGGATTAAGAAATTTAAAAACTGACCAATAAAAAATCTTACAACTATCGGATCTCCTTTTATCTTTCTGTGTATTCATATGTGTTATGTGTATAAAGTTTAGATATGAAAGAGCTCTTATTAATTGGCTTGAAAATAATAAGCACTTACATATATTATCAGAAAAATAAAAACCCTAATGCCTTTTAGTTCATATGACTTTAGTAAGCTTTGAGAAATAGAGTTTTAAAGATTATTGGTAAAATAAAGACACTTGGTCTAAATTAGGCAGGTCAGATATTAGGTTTACCAAATGCCTTAAGGTAATAAACTGCTTCTTTGACTTTTGAAAATTTTTCAACTTAACTGCTTTGGAGCTATTCAATTCTAGGTAAGGCTTAGAAACATGTAGAGTTAGCCAAACCCCTTGGTATTGCTGGAAAGAGTCAGACTTTATCTGCACTTCTGTCTGGTATCTTAGGCTCCACACCTAATAGATAATTAAAACCAGTTACTAGGTTTTTCACCAAAAATAAAAATTGCTAAGAATTAACATTGTAACATATAATTGAGATCACTGAAAAAAACAGTTTTACATGCCAGGTGTGTGAGGAAAGCAAAATGTGCTTTTAGTAAAAGACTGACTGTAAGGCATGGGAATGTACATTTTTGCCTAGTTTAGATGGCTAAAGGATTGTTTTAAATTAGGATAAAGCTGGAGCTTTAAGCAAGTTGAGGAAGATTAAAAAAAAATCTTGTAAAAAAATTCTGTGTGTGAACATATTGGCTAAATTTAAAGGGTATTATTAAGTTTTTCCAGGAATTGAACATTGGAGTAACAGCATAACAGGGTTTTTTTTCAAGCACTGATCTGCTCTTAAACAAAGATTTTTGTAAAGGTTTATGAGAATCTCACTTTATGGCCAAACTGATTAATATTAAATTGATTTGTCTATAAGGTTTTACTATTAGAAAATCCATACAATTTTGGAACATATATTAATATCATTCACTAAAATGTAACCTGAAGAAGATTAAGCATTATTTTTTATTTTGACAATGCTTCCCATGTAACTTAACATGTCAAATAATCCAGTTCACCTCTCTTTTGGATGCTTCAGGGGCCCTCTGTATTGTACCAAAGTTAGAGGTCAGAAAAGACCATTCTAAAGTTGAAATTTGATTTTGGGAAGCCTATCAAATATGTTAAAGATTTAAAACACTTGACATTATAAAATAGAATTCCAGGTCACAGTAAGTCATTCCTTTAGCCAAAATGATAACTCGAAAGTTTTACACAGGCAAAAACGCTCATTGGTAGAGGGAAGACTTAGCTTTCCAAATAATCTTTCTCTTGTCTTTTCCTTTTTTTTCCTGAGTTTATTCAAAAGGCAAACAAAAATCTTTCATTTTCCTTTAATATTACATGAAAATCCTGATCAAGAGAGAAAGCCAAATTTCACCTTTGCATAAGTTTATATATGTGCATTATATAGTTTCAAAATAAAATTATTTACATTTTAATTAAAATAAAAACAGATCTAATTTTTCTTTTTTAGAGTTTAGAATATGTACTTCCACATTTTTTTTTAATATCCCAAACTGAGGAATATGTACTTCCACCTTTTGAGTCAAAACATTGTGTTTTTTAAGGTCATTTGAAAGAACAGTTCTATGTCTGTTTATTTAATCAATTTTACATATTTTATTTATTTATTTGTTTGTTTGTTTTTTGAGACAGAGCGTCACTCTTGTTGCCCAAGCTGGAGTGCAATGGCACAATCATGGGTCACTGCAACCTCCACCCCCGGGTTCAAGCGATTCTCCTGCCTCAGCCTCCCGAGTAGCTGGGATTACAGGCATGCGCCACCACACCTGGCTAATTTTGTATTTTTAGTAGAGACAGGGTTTCTCCATGTTGGTCAGGCTGGTCTTGAACTCCCAACCTCAGGTGATCCGCCCACCTCGGCTTCCCAAAGTGCTAGGATTACATGCATAAGCCACCACGGCTGGCAAATTTTACATATTTTATACACTATAGAAACTCCTTATATATTAATTTATACTATATTCTTTGAATATGCTATATATGTGGGTATATGTACATGTGTTTATATATATATTTACACATATACAGACTTTTTAATATACTGTTTCATTGTAACAGAATACTTTGATTTTTGTTTGCTTTTAATTTGGGTTATTAATTCATGAAGCATATTTACGTGATTCGAAAGTCAAAACTATGAACTAAAATACTTCCAGAGTTTCAAAGTTTGTATTCTCTGTTTCTTATTATTCTCTTTCTACTGAGTAACTATTTTCACTAATTTTTAGATTATCTTTCACTTTTTCTTTTAAAAACAGCATACAATAGAAACTCTTCTTGAATCTATTAGAATTTGATCAGAGAAGCAGAACCACTACAATTAACATTAAGAATTTATTATTGGAACACCCCTTACACAATTGAGAGAGCCTGTTAAGCTATGTGAGCTTGCTACCCTTAGAACTGGAGCTGGACTTGAAGTCTCTAAAACTAGGAAGGAATGAAGAGGGCAGGACCAAAATGGAACGTGTGAAGATAAACTTGGCATCCATATCTGTCTCTCATTTGAACTGGCAGTAGTATCTCAGCACCTCCAAGCCTCCAACTTTGATGATGTGGGTAACTTGCAAAAGAACTGGAACAAATTGCCAAAACATTAGCCCCTGACATGAGCAGCTTTCAGAAAAGCTGAAGGAGGAGATCCAAGGGCAGTTTGAGAAGCTGCCAACCAAGCTGCTGCACTATGCAGATCCACCACAATGTCATAAACGGTGTGAGCTGCAACAGTGTGTGACCCCACACAGGTCTGAGTGTAATCCTGGCAGCTGATTCCTGTTAGACTTTAAATTCCATGCAAATTTCACTTGTGGCAAATCTTAACTTAGAACTGAACATGGAAGAGAATACTGAGAAACTTAGTTCCAACTAACCTGACACTTTACAAAGCCACTACAATCTATCTTTTGTGAGGTCGTCGTCCAATATATATCCCTCTTTTAATTATACTTAACTCCCAAATAAATACAATGGCAAAATAATGAATCTGCCTAATAGGATTTAACCATACTTTGTATAGCCAAAACTCACTCCCCTTTCCCAAAAGAGGATTCAGAGTCTTTTTAGCCATCTTTGGCTGATGTTTATTCCTCTTCTTATTGAACCATGCTTTCTCAAATGCTAAGATACAATGCTTGTTAGTATGAACACACGTTAGATGGTAGAGGTACGGGAGAGAGAATGAAAAAAAATTGATTTACATATGTATAAGTCAGAAAGAAAATGAGTTACACATGTGTATACACACATATAGGTATTTATATTCATATCAAAATAAGGAAGAAATATTAATGATTATCACTTCTTTTCTACAACTTAAAAAATTGTCATAGCTAATACTTATCATAACCATCTTCCAGCATACCTTTTATATCCCCTATGACCTGGGTAAGCACCTTGATGGGTGATGCTTCCTTGCTTGGTAGAGTGACCTAAATCTTTATTTTTGGAGGTATAGTCATTAGAATTGCTGCCTCTATTGAGTCATTATAGTTTCTACTGACTTCAATGACTGGACACGGGAGTTCGAAGAAATACCCTATGGAATATCCTGAATTCAGGAATACTCTTCCTTATCCCTAATGTGTAGCAGTAACCCAATTTTTCATTGATATTCAGGATCAATCAATCCAGCAAATACAATAAATCTCATTTTTGCCTGTCACTTTCTATTTGATGATTTATTACTGTATGTCCTAGAATACACATTTCTCCTTTTCTAATCTAAGACTTCTGTACCAGCAGAAGCTAGTGTTACAGACAGCGGAAGCAACTACACATCTGTGGGGTTATAGGGAGATTAGCCACTCTCATTTCCACTCCTTGATTCTCAGACTCATAAGTCCTAAATATGGGAGAAACAGTACTCATAGTCACTTATTCAGAGTCTATACTGCATCCTGAAGACTATACACCCCACCCACAAGGTGTGGCCAACCAACTGGCTCCATAACTGAGTCTTCAAAAGACTAATCCACCCTTCCCACAGGCCAGATACATCAGGGTAAAAAGGAACATGGTAAGACCAATGAATCCCATAAACATGAACCCATTGAAACATTTTCTACAAAGTGAGTTTCTTTGTCAGAAGTGATGCTGTGTGAAACATTGTGAAGGAGAATAAAGCATGTTGTAAATGCAAGGATGGTGATATTGGAAGAAGAATTGTGAAAAAGCAATTCCATGTACAGAATTAGTGTCTATTCTAGTGAAAATAAAGTGCACTCTTTGCATGATGAATGTAGTGTAAAGTAATTGACATGGTGGCTGGCAGAAACTAAATCACTGTTTATAACCTAGTCTTGGAAGTAGCATTTATCACTATTGTTTATTTGAGACAGTCAGAAAGTCTCCCATGTTTCAGAGAGAGGGGACATATACTCCACTTATTGAAGGGGAAGTAACTGGGTTCTGAATAACATGTTGAATGTTGGATGAAAAAAATGTTACACAACTCCTGGAAAATGTAATCTGTCATTCTGCGACTTAATGTTTTTATCTAGTAATATGTCTTGGAGATTACTACAGAGTCATATAATCACACATCTTTCTCATTATTTTTATAGCTGAATAATATTCTATTGTGGGATTATATCATAGCTCAATCAGCCTGCTCCTTGATGAAGGTCATTTGAATTATTCTACAAAGCAATTTTGCTTTACAAAATTATTTGTTTTACAAATAATGCTGTAATAAGTAGACTTGTTTATAAATTGTTCCTTTTTATTTTTTGTATCTTCAGGGTAAAAATATGCATTTTTAAATATTCTATTTTTGCTTTTGTGATTCAGATACAGTTTAAATAATGAAATATTACATTCTTTCCTTGAGATGAGCCCATTTTCTTCAGAGATTCTTGGATGAATGCATGTGAAATGTAAATTAACATACAATAAGAATCAAACATCTCACATATATTTCAAAATTAAAATACACATTACACAACAAAGAAGCAATCATTAAATAGACAACTGTATTAGAATGTTCATTCTGCAGTATTGTGTGGTGTGTACCCTGATGAGAGCAAATTAATCCTTCTAGCCGCTCAAGCAAATGTATAAAAAAAAGAAAGTCTTGAAAAACACCATTGATTTGTTAGATGCCAGCATGAAATTTTTATGATTACGTGGGATGCTGCTGAAAACAGTGATCCACACTTTTCAGGTCTATTTAAAAACAGAATTGAATTTTGATCCAACTGAGTCTCCGGGGATCTCCTATAACTCACACTCTCACTTCCTAGGTGAGAATGAGGTTTTTCCTATGATTCAAGTTAAAAACTGATTCAGTCTGTCTAATCTAGGTTCACATGGGCCAATTCTGTTAAAAATATCATTTATATAAGATAATTCAGCTAACTAAAACTTATGATTTTTCCTTGCTTTTTTTTACACTCCTAGTCACCCCATGGTGTTGTCATGTAAGAAGTTTACAATACTTTACAAGTAGAGAATTCTTAAGTTGATATGAAAATAAGCTGAATATAAAATTTTGGAGCGATTGAAAATTCAAACATTACTAGGGAAAAAGAAATGGCTATTGAGAAAAGATAGAGTCTTAGAGGATAAGACACTGTAGGAGTCCAAACTGTAAAGGATCAGTGTGCATGAAAGAAAGACATATTCTTCTAGGTGCAAGATAGTTAAGACAGAGTGGTTACTAAACCTAATGTTGTTCCTACCCAAATTTGACTCTCCATCACTCTTGTTGCATCAGAGATTTCTGCTAAAAGATAAATACAGGGCCGGGGGCAGTGGTTCACACCTGTAATCCCAGCACTTTGGGAGGCCAAGGCGGGCAGATAGCGAGATCAGGAGATCCAGACCATCCTGACTAACACGGTGAAACCCCGTCTCTACTAACAATACAAAAAAATTAGCCGGGCGTGGTGGTGGGCACCTGTAGTCCCAGCTACTCGGGAGACTGAGGTGGGAGAATGGCGTGAATCCGGGAGGCGGGGCTTGCAGTGAGCTGAGATTGCGCCACTGCACTCCAGCCTGGGTGACAGGGCGAGAATCCCTCTCAAAAAAAAAAAAAAAAAAAAAAAAAAAGAAAAAGAAAAGATAAATACAGATGAATTTAAAATGGTGAGATCATTCTATGTGGATTTTACCTTCTCAGTCTCCCCTGTTTAGAATTATTTTCTCGCTCTCTCTCCTTACGTGGTCCCCAGGTTTTGTTCTTAGCTTTCTGTGTTTTGAAAGATATCTTGACTTCTACTTATAGTAAGAAATCTATCTTATATTATGATCCAGAGCACACAGCTATATAACTAAATGAAAGTTTTAAAAAACAATATTTTCCCGTTACATTCAATATACATTGATATTTTATCTGCTGTTCAACTCTAAGTACTGTGTTCTATGTCATTGAAAAAACACAAATACTGCCCTTTACCTTGTAGGTTAATAGTCTCTCTCATTTTACACAATGGTTTAAAGCCCCTATTGAACATGAGTAATTTTCAAGTCTAAAACTCATGCTAGATCTCATTCTTGAAGTATAGATGAGCATGTACATTATTTATTAGTTATTTATCTCTGGATGTCTTATATATGTCACAAATCCAACCAACCTAGGATTAAAATCTTTACCTCCTCTGTTGTCCAGCTTGATGAATAGAACCAACATCCACCTAGTCACTGAAAATAAGAACTTGGGAGTTGTGCTACAGGAAGGACAACAAAGGCATCATAATGTGTTTTGATTACAAGTAATGGAAATCTCAGCTCAAACTGCTTTAAACAATATGGATATTTATTGGTGTACCACAGTTGGCTTAGTCCTAGCTTACCCTTTTTTTTTTCTCCCAGCTTACTCTTAAGAGCAAGAAACTTTATTTCCCAGAAGCCTTTGGAAAAGCTCTCTTAGCATCTCATTGCTCTGAATGGCATCACATGCCCACTTCTAAACCAACCTCTTTGTTTGTGGAAGTGACAGGGGCTGATGGGCTTAGGCCCAAGCTCTTGGACAATCCCTCTGCAAAGAAGATGAGTGATATTTTATGAATATCCATTGAAGTTGCCCTAGATGATCCCTTTTCCTAAAGAACGTAAAATATAAAAGTGGCTGGCTGAAAAGAAACTGGAGATTTGGAAGGAAGAGAAAATTATGAAATGGTACCTAGTTATGCAGCCACAATGCCATTTTCACATGATAAGTGTGTTCCTTCTCCCTCCTCATGCCATGGCAACTGTGGTTAATTCATCACTTTCCTAATATGTACTCACATAGCCATAAAATGAGTCTGAACTGAGCACTCCAAGCAGGCACTTTGAATTCATCAGTTATCATTCTGTGTTGAAATCTATTTAGTATTCCTACCCTAGATTCTTCTTTCTAGTTCATCCTCATCACCTATTAAGCTGCACAGTTCCATCTCTGTCTGACATAACCCAAAAATCATTCCTAAAGCCACAGCTCTATTTCAAGGTCTCATTCTTTCTAACCTAAACTATTATGAAAGTCTCAAGCCCTCAAACCTGTGCTTCCTTCTGATTTTAAAGAGCAATTTCCAACATCCTAATATAACTACATCACCAGCATGCTTCTAATTCTTCAATGACACTCCATTTCCTATGGAAAAAAGTCCCAGGCCCTTATCTGGCATACAAAGCTGTCCCCGACAGCTTATTTCTTGCTTATTTCTTATTTCTGTCTACCTCCATGTGAGCCAGTTTATGGTATAGCAAACTTCATACAGTTCCTTAACCACATCATCATGATTCATAACTTTATGCCTTGCATCTCTTGCTTCTTCTGCTCAGAAAGTTCTCCCTCCTTGTTTACTAACTTCTGACACATCTTAGTGTTCACTATAATATGTGTTCTTCGCTGCAGCAGGTTAATAAACCTAATTTTGGTTGACTATGGGTATGTTTCTGGTAGTCTCTGGGCACTGTTCTTTATCAGTGTAGAGCAATGCTTCATGTGACAGCACACATGGATAATTAGAATATGGTTTATAAGGCATGCTGGGCAAAGTAGGATGCTGCTTGGACACCACCTGTCAGCAGGTGGTGTCACCTGTCTTCCAAAGATTGAAGGATATCAACATCTCAGCATAACTAACACAATATTTGGTTTGAGAGGTTCTAGTAAGGGATTTAGGGCGCATGATGACAAAGTGGAAAGAGAAAAGTATTTTTGTCAAGAAACCAATATACAACTGGGTAGGTGTTCCGTTCTATTCTACTCACCAATCCCTTGTTCTCTATTAATGTATTTCTTGGATCCAACAAATGGCTTTCTCCTAGAATGAGGAGTGAAAAGGACAGCTTTCTTCATCTTAACACTTTCCCAGAGAAGCTTCTCCACTGCAAAATATTTTAGTGTTTCTTATTTTGACATGACTTGCCCATCTATTAGTAGACTCTTGTCCATGTGGGAGTTGAAACTGCATAGGTGAGAGTTAGGTGGAGTGGGAAGAAAGACATTTAAAAATAATATCATCTCCCTCTTATGTCTCTTTATAGGGAATTCTTATTGCAGATCATTAGTATTTCTATCAAGGGGGTGGGCAGTAGGGGAGAGTATTACGAAGAAAAATAAACTCTGAATATAATGCAATATTTATGATTTTAGAAGAAAAGGGAGTGTGGTGTGAGAAGGCTCGAAATGTATCAAGTGTAGAAACATGAATAAGAATAGCGCAAAGTGAAGATGCTGAAAGTTACTCCAAGAATCCCTTTAGACTCCTATTTTTGTGGGTCAACCTTAAAGGAAGGCATAAGCCCCAAATGTTATGAGTTGAATTGTGTCCCCAAAAATGTGTATTGAGGTTCTAACCTCCAGTACCTCAGGAGGTAACATTATTTGGAAAGAAGGAAAGAAGGTCTTTATAGGAGTAATCAAGTTAAAATGAAGTCATTAGTGTGGACTCTAATCCACTATGATTGATATCCTCATAAAAGGGGTAATTTGGATGCACAGACGGACAGACACAGAGGGAAGATGATGTGATGACATCACAGAGAGGAGACGGCCACATGACTAGAATGATACATTCACACAAGTCAAGGAATGCCAAGAACTGCTGGCAAATGCCAAAAGCTAAAAGAGGCATAGGATTCTCCCCTAGAATCATCAGGGAGAGCCTAGCCCTGTTGACACTTTGATTTCAGACATCTAGCCTCTAGAACTGTGAGAGCATTAACTTCTGTTGTTGTAAGCCTCCTTGTTTTTATTACTCTGTTACAGCAACCCTAGGAAATTAATACACAGAGAAAGCATCATGAAGGCAGCTTGAAAGTGAACAGTAGCCTTGGAAAACAGCAGGGTTGGACCACCTCCATTAGAAAATCTTCACAGCAAGCACCACTGTTCTTCTTCATGCCTTCTGCTCTGCCTTTAGCAAATAACAACAGCTCCTTGAAGCCTTACTCTCAGAAGTCAGGGGTTTAGCTGAAAACAGAATTCAGTTATCTAACTCTGAGCTCTATGCCTCTGCCATGAAACCTAGGGGAGTTTAGCAGGATATTTTTAGCTTGCTTCCAAGCCAGTAAGATGCCTATTTATCATGTTTTAAATAAGAATACTCCACATACACACATACAGGCACACACACACACATACAACCACACGTATACACAATAATGGATGAGTGATTTTGAAAGGTTTTCCTTTAAAAGGAGTTAAGAATGTTTTATAGCTTATAACTTCTTTAATTGATTTTAGGCCTACATTTTATTACTATTAGCAATCTTGATTTAAATATTTACTAGAAACATCAGCCACAAAAACACTAGCTGATTGCTTTTTTGTATCTGAGGGATTATCTTTGAGATTTTCCATTCTTGCTATCACAAAATTACTTCTGTTTTATCTTTTAAACACTGACCCAATGCCACTCCTTCTTGAAGGCATTCTACCAAATGATATTACACTATTCCAATGTTGCATATAGTCCATTATACTAAATAAAATTACAGTTAAGTTAATATATTTTCAAATGGCACATCAAGATAGGCACAGGTGTTGATGTCGATGTTTGTTTCTAATGTCATTATTTTACCATCTTAACTCATAAGTTCCCAAAAAAGTAGGGTCTCAGTCTATTCAAATCATGCATAGAAAATGTAGCTTTAGTCTCTGGAATATAGGTACTTACAAGTAATTTTGATTATGATGAATATATTCAATGAATTTTAATCAAATGCAAAGTAATTAACTTTTTCTTTTCAAATATAGGTCCCATTATCCCTCTGATTCAATCATATCCTTTGTCAGTCATTGCTAAAATGCATTTCTAGCTTTGTCCTGCCTCTACAAAGACTTTTTTCACATGCTACCATTTGAAAACTTATTTTATGAGAGTTAGAAATATATCGGCTTTCTTGGCCAAGGCAATCCTTTAACAGACAGGTAAGGCCTCTAGGGGGAATAATAGTGCATAATCACTGTACCATAGATGCTATTTAATAAGCACACTTTCACACTTCAACACATTACACTTGAAAAGTAACTTATATAATCTGTATTTTTTTTTCCTGTATTAAAACTTAAAAAATAACCCCAATTGAGAAGGACTGTATCACTAGGCCTATTTATTTTTCTACTATAATAAAGTATTAAAAATTAAGGCCCCTCACTTCCAAAAAAGCCACAGCCATTTAGCTTAAACTCTAGGTATATTAGTGGTGTGTAAAGATTTCACTTGAGCATATAAGGTCTGCTAGACATATTCTTTTACCGTGGCGTGTTGGAAATAACACTGACATCAGGAAATTAATTTCCATTGAGCATCCCCTTGACTCATGCACAATTAGACTCTCTGCATAGATTACAATTGTACAAGACATCTATGATGACCTTTTTATTATTTACATTTTTCAAGCGATGAAACCTGTTCAACTAGCTTAAATAATTGATTACCCAGTACACTTTCATCTGTGTGTGCTTAAACCCAACCTTGAACCAGTTTAAGCAAGGGAGGAGTTTTTTGAAAAACTAAACAAAAGAAAGGATGAGGGCAGAACTGCACTGCATTTAGTTCTAGGGACCTAAACTTTAATTCTCTCTCTCTTTTTTTCTTTCAATTTCTCTTTGTGAGTAGGAAACCTCACATGCTTGAGTTTGGGACATAGTCTTTTTTCTTTAATTCACCATGAGAGGAAATGGGAAGATTATCCTCCAGTTCCAAATAAAACACTTATAAAGCAGAAAAAAACAGAAATCTAATTAGCCCCCTTCTATCACAGGTCCATCTCTGGAGCAATCACTAGAGTCAGAGGGGCAAAGGGGTCCATGATTGGCTTATTCCTGATCATGCATTCCCAGAAGGAAGGAGGTGGGGACGGGTGCAATGGTTAGCACATGAAAACCACAGCTTTCAAGAACTTTCTCATTGCTAGAATTGTCAGTTGGATCCTGATTCATCCATTTCAAGCCTGCCCTTTCTAATACACCTTGTTATTGTAAAACATATTTGCTATGAATGTGGAGGTTTTAGGTTACCATTGAATTAAACCACACTTTGAAGGAATATTACAGACATTCTCTTTTGACTGTCAGACTTGAACCTAGAAGAGAGACTTCTTACTTTGGAAGAATAAATAGTGGATGTAATAGGCAGGAAGTCACAAAATGAGTCAACATCATAACAAATGTATGCGCCTTTCTATCTGTCTACCCATCTGATCTCCACCTTAATATCCAAGCAGCAATCTGATTACAGAGCACCAGTCAGAAATGAGATTTATCTAATTGCTGTTGGCCCAAGAGCTTTAATTTGAAAAAGATTTGTTTCAAACCATATTCTCTAATCACAAAACATAGCATGTAAGCATAAGGATACAGGTTAATATATCCTGCTTGGTTTCAATGCACTCAGATTAGCTGATGATCATCCTTTATAAGCTATGCATGTTATTTTAGTCAGGATAACATTTCTTCACTGAGATTTATGGTAATTTCATTTTTTAAAAAAGATCTCACTTTTCTATTTATTTCCCATTAAACCCAATTCCTTTTGCCTCAGATCTTGACAAATTCCCAGATAATGCCAAAAGTACATCACCTTCCTAAACATGCATCTGGTTGGCATATAGGTGGAGAGAGATGTTGGCACCGAGGAGGGAAAATGGGGTTGAAATATTCTGCCTGAGTAGGGAATGAAGAAAGCTCTTTTGCCTGACTGGCTCCCTTATTCTATTTGAAGATTACAATGTGATTAGTTGATTTGAATTTAACTGTTAAAATGCAAATAGATTGTTGTCTTCATCTTTCTTTAATTCTTACATGTTGACGTTAGATAACTAATCACATAATAACCAATATTTGACGTTTAATCATAATGCACATCACAACAACCACAACAAATCCTCATATCCTGCATTGTCATCACTAACTTGCATGGAAATTGTTTCTATACTGAGCTTTGTGGCAATATTCAGATTATTAAAAATTAAGAATTTCTTTCCTTATAAAAGAATGTACCTGGGTGATGAAATAATCTGTACAACAAAGCCCCATGACACAAGTTTACCTATGTAACAAACCTGCACAAGTACCCCTGAACTTTAAATGTAAGTTAAAATACATAAATAAATACAAATTAAAAAGAGAATCCAGAGTTTTACTTGAACCCAATAAGAGTTTTGAAAGCATGAACTTTACCTAAGATGTACTATTCATCTGTTGGCAAATGTTTCTGACTTAGCGATTTTCTCTATAAATAGGTTAAACATTAAAAAAAAAAAAAAGAAAATATGCTAATAAAGCATTATGTGAAAAATAAATAGTTCTAATTTTGAGTCCTTGAGAATAATTAAGGATAAAAATATCAACTAGTTCAATGCCATGGGCAACTTCAGCTCTTAAAGTCAAAAGTAAGTTACGTCATGACTCATGTATTGGCACATGTACATTAATTTGAGTTCTGCTGCTACTTGCATCTTTTGAAAAACAAAGCAGCGATAAGTCAAACAGCATTGGAAATCCTTTCAAAATGTTTTTCTATAAAGCACAGCTTTAAGGATCAACATGGCTTATCATAAACAAAGTTTTGGATGTCAGTATGGTAGCTACTGAAGAACGGTTAAAACTGTTTGCATTCTGGGCTTACTTCTGTAAATCTAAGGTGCTACTTTTCAGAAAAGCTGATTTCAAGAGCTTCTTACATAAATATCTGAAGTTCCAAAATGTATCTGCTATAGGGTTCTGTCTCCTCCACTGACTCGCAGGCCTAGAGGGACAAAACACAGGGTGTTTAGTCTGCTTATGATGCAAAACAGAAGCCAATTTCTATACATGATGGGAAAATAAGGGAAAAGAAAAAAAAATGCCTGGACATTTCTTATTCATTAAAAGCAGTTTTTGTGTCAGTTATCCTTCTACATGGAAGAATTACAATGAACATAGAAGACTGAAGTAAACTTATGTAGCTAACATTTGGTGCAAGAGGCACTTTACCTGAATCATTGCTAACCCTCAAAAAAGCCCTTCAAGGTGGGCCTGAGGTGGGCACTGGCATTGATATGGACAAGTACAACTGTCAGCTTAGATGGTATGTGGCCCATGTGAGATGACAACCTTAGTTACCTAGCTTCAAAATCCATACTCTTCCTACTGTACTCTAACCACAGGATAAAAAGGTCAGATTCTATTTCAAGGTAAATAAAACTGACCTGAGCAGTTACCTTAGCAAACGTGGCTCTTCTCCTACTTGATTGTTACTGAAAGAAATCTCTGTTAGATCTAAGCAGCTCTCTTCAGAGCCTGGTCCTGCAGTGCAGTTAAAAAGAACCTGTACTCCCACCTCTTGCCAATCGTGATAGGATAGTTAGCACCTCATGGATCTGTCCATAGTATATGAACGATAAGAGAATGTCATATTTAGTGTACAGCTAACACCACCTAAGATTTTGACAAACATCAGAGAGAGAAATCCATCTCCCCACCTATCACCAGAGACTTGGGCACATAAATGGTGACCCTAATAAAAGACACAGGAGGGAGAATGTAATTTTCAGTCTTTTATTTTAACTTGGAATCTATAAATTTATACTATACATTTCCTTTATATGTATCCTTAGGAATGTCTAAGTACATAGTTTTCAGAAATAAGCCTTAGAAAGATATTACAATAAATTTGTACAAATAGTCTACCGCAACTTTTTTTGTCTTTATGATCACATCTCCAGCTGCCTTGTCATGCTAACATTCCATTATTCTATCCCCCAAAACCATGCTTCTGTTAGAGAAAAAAATGCTCATCTGGGTGATACCAAATATAATTAGCCTAATAGTTGCATGATTATGGAATTGTCTCAAGTTCCAAATGCATCCATCCCCTTAAAAATTAATAGCCTTGCAATGAAGATAAATGACATAATCCTATTAGTAAGAGGACATTAAAAAGTGTAGTGGAGGGACCAGGTGCGGTGGCTCAAGCCTGTAATCCCAGCACTTTGGGAGGCTGAGACGGGCGGATCACGAGGTCAGGAGATCGAGACCATCCTGGCTAACACGGTGAAACCCCGTCTCTACTTAAAAAAAAAAATACAAAAAACTAGCCGGGCGAGGTGGTGGGCGCCTGTAGTCCCCGCTACTCGGGAGGCTGAGGCAGGAGAATGGTGGGAACCCGGGGGCGGAGCTTGCAGTGAGCTGAGTTCTGGCCACTGCACTCCAGCCTGGGTGATAGAGCCAGACTCCGTCTCAAAAAAAAAAAAAAAAAAAAAAAAAAAAAAAGTGTAAGTAGTGAAGGTTAAACTGTATCAATATAAAGAAGAACAAGAAAAATGTTAAAGTTCTCTCTCTGCCTCCAACCCTTTTCCCACCAACTCCCAAGTCCCTTGCATGGAATACAATGCACCAATAGAATGGAAGGATGGAAATTCATGTGATACTCAACAGATGTGTATTGGGTGCCTAGAATGTGCCAGGTATTATTTTAGATACTTGCATTATATAACAATGAAATCCAGATTCCTGTTTTGCGGTACCTTTTATTAAAGGGGCGAGGGTGCTTGGTAGGGGTGAGGAGTAGAGAGAAAGAGGCACTGAACAACTAAACATTAAAAATGATAAGTAAATTAGGCTACAGTATGACAAAGAGCAGATAGGGGATCTCATGGAGAATTTAGTTGTGATCAAAGCTAATGAGTTCCCATGTAGATATCTAAGAACAAGTATTCCGGTAGAGGCCCTAAACCAAGGACATGCCTGGCTTGTTCAGATCCACAGCAAGGACAGAGTGCTTGGGATGAAGCGAATAAGGGGGAACATTGTGTGGTAGGAAGTCAGAGAGTTAATAGGGGCCAGATCAGCATGCAGTGTGTTTGGCTCTTATAAGGACATAGCCTTTTACTTTATGCAAAACAGGAAGGCACTGGATGATTTTGAGCAGAAGAGAGACATATCTGGGTTACATTTTATAGCATTATTCTGGCTCTCTTTTAAACTATTTTTTTAAATATAAATTTAAGGCTCTCTTTGAGACTAGACTATGGAGGAGGCAAGTGTGCAAGCAACTGGGAAACCAGTCAGGAGACTCCGGCTATAGGTTGGTTGGTGGTTCAGACCAGGATGGGAATAGTTGAGGTGTAAAGTAGTGGTCAGATTCAGCAAACACTGTCAAGGTGGGATCAAGGAGATTTTCTAATAGAGAGAGAGATTTCAAGGATACCAAGATTATTGGCCTGAGCAACTGGCAAAATGGAGTTGCCATCAACTGAGATGGAAAATCTCTGGGTTGAACAGATTTGTAGGAGAAGGCAAAAAGTCAGTTTTGGACACACCAAGTTTCAGATGTCAATGCAAATTGAGAAGGCCAAGGACTGCACCTCGAGGCACTCCAATATTAAGACATGGAAGAAAGAAGGGAAAGCTTAGCCAAGGAAATGGGAAATCATTGGCCAATGAGATGGAAGGAAAACCAAAAAAATGAAGAAAGTATATCCAAAGGAGGAGTTGGTGAGCTGTCCGGAGCTGCACGCCCCGGCCATAGCGAATAATAATTAAGGATTAAACGCCTGAGCTGTGTTCATTTCCACCCCACACCTTCTCCCTATCTTTGCCTTTTTCCCCCTGTACTAATACCTCATTAAAGATGGTGCTCTTCCTGCTTCTTCTTCACTCACTTTTCCCGCGCCCGGGAAAATTGTTACTTAATAGCGCAAGCGCAACATGACGTCCGACCGGAGAAACCGAAACTAACCTGGCCACAGCCTCGGCAATGAGATCATTTCCGCCTTAGCCCAACCCCTTCCCTTCCAAGTGTATATAAGGCAGTGCATTACCGCCATTAAACGAGGCTTGATCAGAGCACTGTCTTGACTCCATTTCTCGTGTCTCTTGTTCCCCAAATTCCCACCCCCTCCTCCAGGGCCTGCTCTGACTATCCCGCGGGCCGGGATAGTGAGCTGCTGAGTCAAATGTTTCTAAATCCACTAATGGAAGCTAGAGTTTCAAAAAGCTAAGTATGTGGGGAGAAATGGATCCTCCACCCATTTGAAGTGCTTTTATATATGCAACTTAACTTCATGTCATTGTTTAAAAGTCAAAACGTTTCACAGGTACATAGAGAAAGGAAGCTGCAGACTCGGGGCTGAGAGCACAGGTCCCGTTAGTCTTAAGGAGGCGTATGTTAAATTCTGACCTTGATTGTTTAGACAATGTTGATCTCACAGCCTCCACCTTATATGTATTATCATGTAGTAGATAGAGTGCTTGCTGCACCAAGTTCATGTGTTTTGTATTGCAGAGAAAACTGTAAAATCTGTTTTAGATGTTTGCATGTTTACCTAGGTTTTGGCTTCAAAAAATTGGTGAAGAGACTCTGTCAAAAGAATTTTGGTAGGCTACCTACCAACTCTTTCCTACAGTGGAAGCAGAGATTGGTGATTAATATCCTCTGTCTTGCGGGGGGAAAAATATCATTATATCGGAAAATGAGTGAGTCGGCAGAAAGTCTACCTGATAGTCTCCTTGGCTGAGGAGGAAGAGGAAAGCACAGTTCTGAGCATAAGAGCTCACATGCTGTTTCTACCAGGTGCTGGTGAAAAGCGAGACAGGGTAAGTTATGGATCTATCAAAACCTGAAGTGGGTGGGGCTCTTTTATTAGGTTATACTTGAGAACCTGGTTACTGCTGGAAATGTATGCTGTGCGTGGACAAGAGTAACCGAAAAGAGAGTAACAGAGTTGGGTATCCGGAGTCACACTTGGTTTCCAGAAAGCCAAGAAGGGACATTTTTGTGTGTAAGACACAAAATCTAGAAATGTGCTTTACACTTGCTGACAGTTATAAGTTGTGGAAAACTAACAAGGCGTTCATGTTTGCAAATCAATGGACTTCTGAACAGGAAATTTCAGATGAGTCTCTTCACAATAAAATTATGAAAACAGATATTAGAATCTTCTCTCTTCCCTTCCCTCTCCACCCCTCCCCTTCCCTCTCCTTTCCTTTCCTTCTTTTCTTCTCTATTCTTGCTTCTCTCTTCCTTCCCTTCCTTCCTTTCTCCACCTTAGAAAATTAAATGCTCTTTTTGATTATCTTGGTGGTTAAGACTGAAGAGCTGATCCTGGGGAGTCACTGTGCTGTGGAGTGGGCCGCTTCTCTCCATCTTCCTCTCACCCCGGCAGACTGTCTTTTAAGATTTCAGTCTTAGAATCTGGGTGTTGGGTATGGCCTATATTCTGAAAAATAGTTTTTATCATTGATATGAGACTTTTACATTTTTCTATTATTAGTCATTTTTATAAAACAGAAAGAAAAAATCCACCTCAAATCATTTCAGAATCAAAAATAAATACTTTTAAATCATGCATATTTTTGTGTTTCTATTTTATATATTTTGGTAACAAAATTATGCTGGGAACACAACATTTTCTTGGTGCTAGGAGATAATCATAGGCACTTAATCATTTATTTAAATAATCTACAAACATGGAAGTTAAGCATAAAATACTGATGTTTATCTATTTGAAATGTTACCCATTTATTTTCAAAAAAGGCAATATATACCAAAGGAAAACTAAATTGGCATATTTTAATTCTACAAAAATGTATAAATATTTAAATTTACAGCAAAAGAACAATTATATCATCTAGTAATGCTTACAGTATTTAAAATGTGTCATTATGCACAATCTACTTTTATAAATGTTAAAGCACTAGGTGCCAAGCATATATCTAAAACATTTTTGAAATTACTCCTTTCTAGCTGTGGCTATACTGACCAAAACAACAACAACAACAACAACAACAAAAGCTGAAATAGAAAAACACACACACACACACACACACACACAAGAAACAAAAAAACACATGTAATCATTCTTTTTCCCCCTTGTGCTATTTTTAGCTGAAATTTCAGTACAACTGGAACCAAGCAGTGGCTTACTTTCATTTTCACACCAATTGAATGCATGATGAAAATCTCATTGTAAAAAAGTGTTATAGCCTTAATCATCTAATTTTCCATTCTCATTCTAACTCTTTAAAAACAGAATATTGAGTGATTTGTTCTCCCCAGCTAAAAAAAAAAAACAAAACAAAATAACTTTATATAACGTAACACAAGTATCGCAGAAGTGGTCTTTATCTTAAAGGATCCTTAAGAAAAGAGCTGCCCTGAATTCACTAGTATTTCAGAGGGATTTTTCTTTTAAAACACATACAATGAAAAGTGTCTTTAGAATTTATTGACCAATATCAAAGAAACTGGGCTACAAATATACACAAATTATTTAAAACACATTGCTGGTGCTCATTCAACACTGTAAATTCATACACAGCTGATACTTAGTAGCAGTTCGAACATGGTGTAGTCACAACAGATGTGTCCATGTGCTGTACATAAGAGGGGCTGATTTCACCTGTTCCATATTTTGACATATTGGGGAAAATGGGCAGAGGTGGAATCCTGAAACACAAACTGCCTTAAGATCTAATTGAATTTTTGCTGCCCAACTGAATTGGAAATTTATTCAAGATTTGCAGCAGATATCAGCTATGCAGGATGACAGCTATGGATGGTGACACATCCATGACAAATCTGAATTTCTAAAATTCTTCAATTTGTGAAATCAGTACACTTTATAACTTAAGAATGCATACATGTTTTGCCTCCTCTGAGACTAGATTTAGCATCTGTAAGTGAGATGCAAGTAAAATGGTTGTGAGCAGATACAATCATCATTTCTTAAGTGGTAAAACCATGTGTGGGGGAGACAGTATTTTGAGGTTTACTGAACCAATTCAGAATATGTTCCTAACCTCCCACCAAATTTTTTAAAAGGTAAAAACAGTTCTGTTTTAGTGTAGTTATTTTTTCTCTCTCTGTACACTTTTTTCCCTTTTATTTATTAGACTGTTTCTAAGCACCGTGGCAAAATCAAATTTATAGATTGTGTTTACTAGAGTTTACAGAGCTCCACTGGGAAGCCTAGAAATCTCTGCTGATTTCGCTGCAGTCTTTGAAGCTCCATGTCATAGAACCTCCCCAGTCTTCACAGTAATAGATGGTCTAATTCTCTGTGCAAGCTGTGGGCCAAACCTTACTTTTAACTTGAAGATAATTAGAAGGAAAAATGAAAGTGAGTATGTTCCATTAGTTACTACTGAAGACGCTTTGCTTCCCTGAAACCCAGTTTGCCAAATAATGATTGGATGTTCCTGTAATCATGCTGTTTCTTAGTAGTTTATTTCTGCTGTAGGTCTTAGTGCTTGTATTATTTTAAAGAACTAATTTTATTTAAATAAGTAGTAAGAATTTAAATATTTCTAAAGAATCAATGTACTAGTCAGAAACTTTTTTTTTTTTTTTTGAGACAGAGTCTTGAGGCTGAAGTGCAGTGGTGTGATCCTGGCTCACTGCAGCCTCTGCCTCCCAGGTTCAAGCAATTCTCCACATCAGCCTCCCGAGTAGTTGGGATTACAGGCGTGTGCCACCACATCCAGCTAATTTTTGTATTTTTAGTAGAGACAGAGTTTCGTCATGTTGGCCAGGCTGGTCTCCAACTTCTGAACTCAAGTGATCCGCCCACCTCAGCCTCCCAAAGTGCTGGGATTACAGGTGTAAGCCACCGTGCCTGGCCCCATAACATGTCTAATGAAGATATTTTTCTCATTATTGTTCCATTTCTGTAATTTTTTGAGTGACAGTATTAGTTTACATTAACAATAAGGGGTCCAAGCAACACAACTTATAGATATATGATCTTTAGAAAAGTTATATTACGTATCTGGGTTTCAGTCTTATTATCTATAAACAGAGAAACTAAGACAACGTCATCTGTAAAGTCCTTTAAAAATCTCTAATTGTGTTTATTCCATTGACTGCACTTAGAAGATAAATTTAGTAATAATTCTTATGAAATCAAGAAAATACATACTTTTTAAGACAATGATATCTCTTTAAAAGTCAAAATCGTATACCTTCAGGTGGCGATTGGACACAAAAAATAAAAATTAAAACTATTTTTAGCTTAATGAAGCAACTTATGTAATATAGCAGCATTTTAATAAAATATCATATTTCATTTCCATAAGGCAGGATATTTTATCCAGAAAATAATATATAGTCCACAGTTTAATGTGAAGAATATTACGAAGAAAATTATAACTTGAAGACAAAGTTATTGGAAATCCTGTCTAAATATATTAGCCTTTATTTTAAATTTTAAAATACAAAAAAAGTATGATACAGTAACACTTAGCAACTTTAACACACATTTTTCAGTTCATTAATTCAAGAAATATTTAAAGAATATATATGCCAGAAATACCAAATGAACAAAACTGACAAAGCCCCTGCCTTCATGGGACTTACCTTCTAGGGCATGTGATGGGCATGTTTGGGGCTGGGGAGGGGGAAGTGCAGACAGAAATAAAGAAGCAAACTTTTAGATTGTCAGGTACAGGGGATAGGGAGGGCAGATGGGAGAAGGGTTTGTCTTACTGATAAGATAATATTTGAACTGAGACCACTAAGGGGAGCTCTCTGGGGCAGAGGGAACAAAACACTAAAGCGGGAACTTTCTTGGGAGCCATAGTGGGGTAAGTAAGAGGCAGAATAATAAGAGATAAGAGATGGCGTTAGAAAAAGGTGGAATTGTATCTGTGTGTGTGTGCATGTGTATGTATGTGTGGTGAGTGGTGTGGATGTGTAGAGGGGTAACACTCATGAAGGACCTTGAAGGCCACTGGAGGGAGAAGTCATTGGAAGATCGTGAGCAGGGAAGTGACACAATCAAATTCATGGTTAACAGAATCACTATGGCTGGTGTATTGAGAAAAGATTGTTCAAGACAAGGACTAGGAAATTAGGGAACTAAATAATAAGCATATTGTGATTAAAAAGGTTAGAGGTAGTGACACCTAGTGGATGTGGCGGCAAGTACTTCTTTTCTAGTTACATTTCAAAGGTAGCATCAAGGGAATTTGCTGTTGGATTAGATGAAAGTTGAAACAGAAATAGAGGAGTCAAAAGCAACTTTCAGTTTTTGACCTGAGCATCTGGAAGGCTGAAGTTGCATTAACTGAGATGGAGAAGACCACAGAAGAGATTGGTTTGAAATATGTCAGTCTAGCTCCATAAATAAGGGATCTATAAGACAAGTGCATTATGAATCCAATCATGGTTTTAACTTTTTGTACTGAAGACAATAAACATTTTTGAAAACAAATTATATGTTAGTCATTGCTTTCTAGTGTTGGGTGTTTTATATTTTATGCCACTTTTTGTTAGATACTGTAATGGCATGCGTTCAAGCCATCTGAAGATTCTTGAAAAATTCTTTTCTAGCATGAAACTCATGTAGTTTTAGTTTCTCACCATGACCATAATGAACTTTCACATATTTAAAATGCTGCTAAAATGTTTCAAGTTCAGCTTTGATGGGGTAGCTGTATTTATAAAAATTTGCCATTGACCATTTTCTATGTAACATGCATTTTGACTGACAAATCAATAAGTGGAACATATGGTATACATGAGTCCTTGAGAGTTGAAGCTTTTTCAACTTAAGTAATAATGCTGTGCAGGGTCTTTTTACCTTAGTCAGGAGAAAAGGAAATGAGGGGAGAAGAGGAGTGTAAAAATGAAAGATGGGAATTTTACATGAGGCCTCAATGGACTTGAGAGGCTGCTAATAATTTAAGGCAATGGTTCACTGCCTCTTGTGAGTCATAGCCTTCTTTCCAAGTTTGCTGTAAGCGACATACTCCCACCTCAGAAAAACATGCCCGGATACTCAACATTTTGCTTACAATTTTAGGAAAGTCACGGATTCCCGGAGAGCTCATGGTGAGGGGTGTCTATATTTAAAGAGCAAACCTGAAATGCTCCAGGTTGCAGATTCTTCCCTACAGTTGTACCAATAAAAAGTCAAAAGAGGAAGGAATACCAGTTGCAAAAATCATTTAAGATTTTACTGACAATCAGAAAGTGCCCTCATTTTCATTATAAAGCAGTGTATGTGCAAGTCAGAGACAGAGAGAGTTTGTATGCAGTCAGAATGATTAATCCTTTCTATAAGAGCTTTTTAAGTAAAGATGAGGACCACAGAGGTGGAATCTTCTGCTCCAGAAAACACTTCTTCCATTTTTCCTCTCGAATTTCTCTTAGCTGCTGAGTGCATTTATAATGAATAACATACATATATAGGGTAACTCTATGAGCATTTTAAATGCTGTCAAATACAAAAACTTATTAGCAAAATTCTGATTTTTTTTTTCCTTTTCATGGCCTCTGTTAATGTATTTTGAGCATAAAGGGTTTTAAGATGAGAAAAGAAAATGTGAATCTAGCCTAATTATAACTATGTTCCTCGGGCCATAATATATGGCAAACAATATATAGCAGTTTAATTACAATAAAAGCTTAATGAATGTGTGTTGAGTTTATTCCCCTGGTGATAAAATTTTTAGATATTGGAGCATAGCACTGAAAGGTATTCTTTAACATAGAAAATGAAAATGACAGTGGTGACCTAACTAAAATCTTTAAGTGCAATAGAGTTAAAAATTAAGTCTAAAATTCTCCCTTTCACCTACAATTCTGTACAGCATCAGTGGCATGCCACTGTCTATAGAGTGAAGAGAAAAGGGATGGTAGAGTTTGTGGAGACCAAGATTTTGGTTAAGAATTGAGTTTCCAACATAAACTCTGGAAGCAAGATTGTTTAGCTTCAGCCTGTGTTAGGAATAATTGCAACCCACTTTGAGTTCTCTCACAATGATTGAAGCACTGCGGATTAGACTCGTCTTGTTCCCCTCAATGCTTCACGGATTTCTTTTTTTTATGTCCTTTAAATTGAATTTAAAAATTTTCCTTCTCTTTTTTGGATTCACATTGGTTTAAATGTGATGCTTCTGTAAAGGCTCTATGAATTCAATATCCAATGTAATGTTTTTCTTTGTCCAAAACTTGGAATATTTTGTAGGATGAATTCACCATTCAGAAATAATTTAATATGTGGCCCTGTTGTAGACATAGAATTCAAACATGTTTTCATGAAGGATCGGTAAAATGGGTGAGTTTATAAAGCAACTGATAATATTTCATAATGATGATTTTATAAGGCATTTACATTATCTCTTTCAATCACCATGACAACCAAAAATAAAATAACCTCCAATTAACCCTATGACATGAGTGCAATAAAGATTTTTCTTAAAGCAAACTGTTTGTTTTACAAGTTGTTCTGTTGTTTAATAATAATTTGCTATTATTTATATTTTTATGTGCTTTTATCAGATACAAATTTTAGTAGGGAAATAAGCAAACATTTCTAGAAACGATTTAGAAACAATTGTGTTTTAGAATACTAAAAGGATTTTTAAAACTTTCAATTCAGCAAAGTCAATATTTTCCCCCAATTGAAATAATGGAAAAACAAAAGCGTAGACACTTTCATGGCTTGGAGGACATGGTCTTCATGTGCCCAAGGTCATGTTCCTTAGCAGCCACTGTTGGGATCTGCTTCCACTACAGTCCTGCATTGTAGGCACCATTTTGTCTTCTTCAGAAGGTTCATCGAGACATTGGTTACTGTTAACATGTCGCAACGTGAGTCTCTGTAAAAGATAACCAATAATCAGTGCAGCTTATTTCATCTTTAGCTTCACTAGCACATCAGATGAAATCTGTTCTCTAAAAAATCCTTTATGATTTTTTTAGTATAATACACTGTGATAGGTTTGTAAAAGGAACTGTGCACAGGTGTCCCTGGATTAATTATTATACAACTTTGACTGTTATGAAGTCATCATTGTCTAATATACCTTTATTTGCAGATGGTTAAAGAAACTGGCTGACATTTATCAAGCGTTGCCAAGAATTCAGGCTCCTTTGCAAAAAGCCCATTTGTGAGCTCTGAGTTCAGTTGAGGACTGCAAATATTAACAAGCTTTTGTAAAAGCTTAGTTTTCTTAGGCATGTGTTATTCAGTAACCATTTGGTAAACATGCAAATAGATGGCACAGCTGTGACCCAAATGAACAAAACTGCTAGAGATGTTCCCATTTCAAAATACTAAACAAGCTATAGTATCTGTGACTGTAAGACATTCATTGTAGAAAGTGATTATCGGAGCAAAAATTAATCTGTCTTACTTGATAAAATCTTTACAATAGTTTGGTCTGTATTTTTAAGAATCTTAAAAATATAACAAATAAAAACGGGCATGATGTTCATATATTTTTAAACATTATATTTATATTTTGGTTTATTCATAAATTCCAATAATTGTATGTTAACCAGTCATTATATATCTTCTCTTTGGCATCTTTACGTACATTGGAAATCACATTTTTGGACTTTTCAGATATACATTTTAAATCAACATGATTTATACATACTAATTATATATATTTCTGCTATTTCATGGGCAATACCTAGGACCATATTATATGGAAACCTCTCCAACCAGAAGCGAAGTATTTGAATGTATGAGAGATAATTTGCAAATATATCTTGAAAATAGCACTCTACTTTTTTTTTTTTTGCAAATTACCAAAATTAAAGGTAAACAAAATGTTTTTTTTTTTGCCTCTTGATACTACATTGAAAATGGGATGAAAGTAAACATAAGAGGTGGGCAATAAAAATGGTAGAGAAATAGCAGCCAGACGATTGTAATTTGTTTAGATTAGGACTGAAAACATCGTGGCCTGCACTGTTGTAAGAAACGATGGAAGGGAGAATAGGTTTGTGGTAGAGGAGGCCTAAGAAACAGCAAGCAGGAAATTAAAAGAGCAAGGCAATTAGATGCAAAGGAGATTTCAAGATTGAGACCTTTGTTGTTGCTCTTTCAAAACATGGAATCAAGTTATTTACACTAAAAAACAAAGAAAGGAATAAATGGCCAAAGATAGGCAAGAAGATGGCTGATTTACACTTATGATGCCAGAAATTCAACCAGTAGCCAGCTTGAAAAAATAAAGATACATAACGAAAACAATATATATTTTTTCTAAACAGTTCTAGTTAAAAATCAACAAAATGGCTTAATTTTTGTTACGTATCTGTGGTCCTTTGTGTATATATTCTCTTTCAAAAATATAACTTACCATTGCATACTTCTATTAGATCCCTTTTTTAAAAAAGTACGATTTTTCAAATATCACATATGTTATTGCCCATTAAGCTACCCCAGAAAGCACTGCCAGTGTCTTATTGCAGTCGATCACATATCATTGTAGTTGAATGCTTTGATCAATTATCAGTTACCTTAGTTCAAAATATAGCACAGACTTGAGATTTTTCTTTAAGGATCATGTGAATAGATGTTGTCAACTGCACAAATAATAATTTTAAAAACAATAGTTTTTATTATTCTTTCTAAACAATACATGATTTATTTGAAGGAATTCACTAGTAGTGAAAACCCACTGCTGCAGAGACAAAGAAACAACTAAACACTTCTTTATAGTGCAGTGCAGTAGAAAACCAGACCTTTTAGGCTCAGGTAAATTCCTGTCCCTTATTTACTAGCTGTGAACACTCAGGCATGCTTTGAATTATTCTGAGGAATCATGTTCTTTGTCAGAAAATACTTAGAGTTAAACATGCTTACAAATATCCTTTTTCCCTTTTTTAAAAAAAATTTGACCTTCAGTCAACTAACTGGAATCCCCTGGCAACCTCAAAAGGGTAAAAATGTTAACTACGTTTCTAGCCTACATTGTTTATGGTAAAAATGAACTCTGATTGATAAACTGCATCTGCAACTGATAAATTGCATATATATACTAACAGAAAAGCAAACTGGGCTTTTCTAAGTGCAGACTTCTAATTCTTTATGTTTTATTCGGTTCCTGGAAGCTAGGCCTATGGAGTTGTTACAAGGAGAGATCATCTTCTGTGAGGCCAGTAAGCCACGATGGTTTTGACATCTGCCTGATGTGGATCTCATCTCCTTGCAACAGACTGTCACCTGTGGAGAAGGCTATAAGAACTGCTAAGGGAACTGCCGCAATTTCTCCTATGGAGAGAAGCGCTCTGTGGTCTCTGCTCTAGCACTCTATAGTAGACTTGTGAGAATAAAAAGTTAGTTAAACCTAAACCTCCTCTTTTGGCACTGCATATATCAGGTTTGATTGCTTTGAAGGCAACTAAGATAATACACAAAAATTGCTTTGTATACAAGTTTTCTTTGTGCAAAAGACGTAGACTTTTCCAGTTTTACCAACTCTTACATTTGGAATGTCTTTGACTGGAATATAGTTCTAATTAAAATAGTACCCCATGTGTTGTCCCCTCTCCATAATTTCATTCCCAGCCTTGTTACAAGACTTCTGAGCTCAATTGTTTCCTCCACTAACAATATTTAAGTGGTTCATCTGAACCAGAAAAATGCCCCAATCTTCCTGTGTTCTCATTGTAAGGTAAGGGACAAAGTAAAATCCTTTATTTTTTGGATAATAAACCCCTTAAAACTAAAAGGTAGGACATGTTCTTATTTGCACTCTTTAGAGGAATTCCCTATCAGTTGACCTGAATAATGATTCATTTTATTGCTTACTGAAAAGATAGTCACAAATCATACAAATGAGAGATAAAAGATACAACTTAAAAAAAGTATTATTTCACTTAGGCAACCATAAAGAAATGCTTAGAAATAATTTTCTTTATAAAGGTATTGAAAAATCACATCTTAGTCTTTAATAATGCGCTTGCTTAGTGTTTTAATTAAAATAATAAGATACTTTAGAAAGGATATGCCATATTTGCATTTAACCAAAGTATCTGAATAAAAAGAAACAAAAATAAATGATTTTGTTGTTTTAGAAACAATCTTTTTTTGACCCTGTTAGTTTTTTAATTGATATTTTTCAGATCTGATGATGCAGAACCTGTTGTCATATAAACACGGCTATAGTTCGCCTCAAAGAGAGTTAATATGTCATAATACAGTTCATCAAAGATATTTATGCATATATATGTTTAAAATAAAGAAAAAATCAAAAACATACCTACTCATTAAGGATAGACTAAACACAACTTAATATATGCAGTCCCCAAATTAATGAGTAACTAAGAAGTAAAAGACAGAGAGTTAACTCCATGGAGAAAAGGTACATAAAAATTTTTCTTAACCACATTTTAAAGGAGTTTCCAGATTTCAATAACTGAACATAACAAAAATACTAAAATTAATAAAATCTGCAACACAAACCTCCAAAAATCATTAGAGAATGTAATCAGTAGAATTCCCAAAAATATTTCTAAAAATTTCCATTCTTGTATAGTTTCTTAGTAGCCATTTTTGCAAAGTGCTATCATTACAGGTTTCCACTGTAGGATGCTGGGAGCCATCAGCTACTTTGTTCACTGAGAGACAAGACTGGGTGATTATATGAAGAAGAGTGTGGGTCTGTTTGACAAAGAAAATAATGAATAATGACGAAATCAAGTACAAAGACAGTAATAAATCAATCATCCTAGGCAACATGCAATTTCTACTGGATAAAGATGGAAGGCACATGTCACAATAATTGCATCCATGGAGCTGTGAGCCACATTTTTTTAGATGGCTTTAATATCAACCCTATAAGGAAGGCGTAAATGAAGATAAGACTGAGACTATGGAGAAGGGCTTAAGATTAAATGATGAAATATTTTTGGCAAAAGGTTATTTTTAGATATAAAAGATTATATTCTCAGCCTTCATCCTAGTAATACAATGCTTTTTAGTACCAGATGAGTTATTTGCGAGTAGATATTCAAAATAGTTGATTAGTCCAACTATGGCCCTTGGCCTCCTCATTCTTACACTCTAAAATTAAATAATATCAGGGACAAATTTGGAGGATAATTTAGCTTTAAGGCTTTACTTTGAACAGTATGGTACTCAAATTGCTCCCACTTGTGTTTTTACAGGGCTAACCTGGTTGTGTTCCACATGTACATTGCCACCTTCGTTAGATGTCAATTAGAAAGGCAGGTAATGAAGGGAGGAAAAAGAAAAAGATCAACTCTTAATCTAATTCTCCAAACAGTTTCAATTAATTAATTTATCTGTCCGTTTCTTGCTCTCCATCTATTTCCTCTAAAGGAACATAAGCTCCAGGAAAGTCACAGACTATGGCCACCTACATCTTGAAGCTCAGTGCCTGCCCATGGGATACACTAAGTAAGTCTGGTGATTCAAATGCTTAGTACAAGACCAGTGCAGACAATAAATTCTGTTAAAATTAAGCTACTTCTCTCAGTCAGCTTAATGTACACAAATTATTGGATTATTGTTTTCAAGGATTTATCTTCTATAGTAAAATAGTATATAATTTGTAAAGAAAGAAAAAATAACATTTTATTCATAGTATTGTTAACTATGTAGTTGATATTAAAACTGTAACTATAAATAATATTGTTAACTATATAGCTTGATTTTTTTTAAGAAGACTAGTTTATATTTTTGTTTCTTTTTTTAACCAAACATGAATTTTTCCATCATACTGTTTAAAACTGCTAGGCTAGATCATCCTCTACCCTCAGTGATATTTCTTCTTGAAGTGAACTTTTCTTGGAAAATGCCATTTTAACATCAAAGATATTAGTGTAAATGATGTTAATTTCATTTGTAATATAAAAATTAATTTTTATGACATAAAACAAAACAAAAATGATTTTGCTTACCCTCTGGAAACATAACCCCAGGGCATAAATACAACATAGAATTTTCATTTAAAAACATACCTCCCAAAAGTGTTTATCAAATGAATGGCCATGAAAAAATAGTCAAAGAACTTTAATTCCAGGTACTTATAAAAAGCCATAGCCCAGAAGAAAACTTACAAATCTTGTCCTTCTTGAGACAAAAATTATTTTTCATTTAAAAACACACAAAATTATTTAGTGTCTTCATTTGCTTGAAAACAAAGCATAGTTCATTTATTTCTGAGTATACTGTTTGAAATGATAACAATTATTAATATTGTGTGTATCTTCTAATAATTTTATGAATTTATACAATTGAGGTCATATAATCAAATATTCCTTTATTCATGTTGTGAGCATTTTTTTCTATCATTAAAATAATCTAAAATAATCTAAAAACATACTATTAAGAAACAAACTATTTCTCTGAAATGAATTTGCCAAAATCCATTTAACTTTTTTATTTGCAGGGAATATCTTTCCAATTTGGAGCTATTGCAAATAACAAAAATATATTGTATTTCAGAGATATTTGATCAATATGTTGATGTTCAGAGATATTTGCCATTATTTGTAATACATACAGATATAACTAAGGGTTGATATGTATGTGTAATAAATAATGGCAAATATCTCTGAACATCAATGTCTATATCTGTCATTATTTCTTTGGAAATGATTCTTAGAAGTGAAATTGCAAGGTCAAATACATGAACACTTTAACACATATTAGCAAAGTTCTTTAAAATATATCTATAACAGTAATTTGTAATAACAGCAGCAGCAGCTAACACTTCTTGTGCTTGCTATATGTCGGGATACTATATGGGTATCACTGCATCTTCACCAATATTACAAGTTGCTGCTAAAAACATTTCTTGCTGTATTGATAGGATAAACAAGAAACGAATACAATAACACATAAAATGATTTTTATGTATATATGTTTTTTAAAAACTTTTTTTCCATTTTCTTTGGCTATGTTTCTACAATGCTGTTTATTCAAGTCCTTGCACATTTCTATATGTGGTATACTATTTTCCCTTCAAAAAGTACAGTAACTAAGGGTTGATATGCTCTTTATTAGGCATATCAAGCCTTAGTTATATCTGTTTTTGTTGCACATGGCTAATTAGTCTACTTTTGTTTTCTTTTAGAGAAATGGTCTCACTATATTGCCCAGGCTGGCCTCAAACTCCTGGACTCCAGCAATCCTCCCATCTCAGCTTGCCAAGTAGCTGGTACTACAGGCCCATGCCACCGCATCCAGCTATATTAACTCAATTTTGAAGACAATGTGACATCCAGGCTGACATGCAACTTACTGCCAAATATATTTTCCTATAGCATATTTAAAATATTGACTAGAAAATAGGATCTAAACCCTAAGCTAGTATTGAGTTTTGTTTATAATATGGCATTACTTTATTGTTCTCCTCTAGAGTGTAAAGCCTTGGTATTTCCTGCGATGTACAATATTTCAATCATAACATAAAAATACATAAGAAAAACATTAATGATTCCTGCCTTTATATATATTTGCTTGTTTGACTAACATAAAATGTGGCATGGAGCATCTAAATTTACCCTTCCAAATATATAATTCCTACTTAAAGCCAACTGGAATCAGGCTAAACAATTTTGTAAAATTAGGCCATACCTTGGCATTAAAAGTACTAATGTAAAAAATAGATATTTTAATGAACTGACTGCATAGTTAATTTAAGAGCCAATCGCACAGGTCTCAGTTTAAAAGTTGGTATACTAAAAGATTAAAATAAAACCCACTCAATTATGTTATTACATATAATAATATACAAAATAAGTATAAATTTGGACTACTATAGATATTTAATTTAATAGCAAAGATAATAGGATTTCTTCTGTTAAGCATAGAATAACAATTAAAAATTAATATAACAAAGTTATTACTCAAAACATTAATTATGATCTCCAGACAAGGTAATCTATGCATTCAGTCAAATAGAAATATTATAAAATAGGAAGTGTAATCATTTAACACATAGGAACTACAAATGTGACACTAATCTATTGAAATTCCTACTCACTACTTCTAATAAGAAATCACAGCTATGGGTCAATAGGAATATGGAAAGGTGATACCTGTGTAATGCACACAGCCTTCAAAAGGTAAATTAAGCCATTGTTTTTCTTAGGAATGCTACACAGGGGAATGGTTGGGATGCACTTAAAGATCACTTACCTTGAAATTATAATCCCATTTACCTGCTCTCTAATAAAGGTAAATAAAAGATGGTAGTGTAATTCAAGTCTAAATATTAATCTAACACATTTTACCTATGGAAAAGCATTCCTTATATTGTGACTCTGGAAATTATTTGATACAGATGTACATAGAATTCACAACAAGTATTTTCTAAGTCCACTTGCTCAGTCCCATGAAAAATAAGAGTTATTTTTAGCATCATATTTTTCTCCCTTTTTTTCTTTGTTGCATAGTGTTTGTTGAACGTAAGTGTTCTGATCTAAAATTAGATTCTCACACTGTATGTAGCTGCCTAGTTATTCAAAAAGAAATGTAATTATATGCATATATCATAGGAAAATATTCTAAATTGATTGGAACACAATTGTAATGTTCAAACAGAATATAAGAACACCTGAATAAAACAGAATGAATGGATGACAGAACTTTATAAAAATAATTCTTAAAATGTTTCAGTGAGATGAATTTTTTTCTTTTCATTTAATGCTGGCAATAGACATTTCATGGCATAGAAGGGTTTGTGAAATTTATTCAAGCTTCTAGACCACATAGGTACCCTACAATTTTGCTAATGATGCCCAGGATGCCCTCAATTCAAACAGGTTAGGCCATATATAAGATGACAATGAACTAAATTCATGGTTATTTACGAACTATTTAGTTAGGGGTGTGAGAAACTACATTTGAAATCAAAGTTGACCAAAGAAGTGCATTTATTACTAACATGTGCTTAGTTTCATTCAATTACAAGGATAAGCAATTACGAGTATGTATAGCTGAAGCTTGTAAGCAATTAGAACAAAATGACAAAGTAGTTTTATGACTGCTTATTTAGCTAAATAGACCATATTTATTGTAGAACATCTTTCTCACTATTAAAAAAATGAGAAATTTTATGTCGATAAAATTTGGTATAACAAATAACTGATAGCATTTAGGTATTCCATTTGAAATACTGTATATTAAGCTTATTATATCATAACCATTGAAAGAACCGAATTATTTCTAGTTTTTTGATAACATTGAGAGGCAACGTAGTGTAGTAGAAAAATTGCTGGATTTACTGTAAGAATCTGGCTGTGAAAACTTAAATGAGGCATTTACCCTATGCTTCATTTTACTAATGTGAAAAATAGAATATCTGTCTTATAAGACTATTGTAAGAATTGCACGAGAAAACAGATAAATATGTGATGAACTTTATTCCTTCTCTTTTCCCCCACTCACCTAAGAAGTAAACAAAACCAAAGTAGCTGGATAGATTCCAGGTTTTGACGCTTTATGACACTGTTTCCATTTTTCTCTGGATATTCCAACAATCCTGCTCCTATTTATGACTTTCTTTTCTAAGATTGAAAGGACTATGGGAGATAAGGTGATGGAATATTTCTGCTGTTCACATGGTGAGATTCACAATTATACTGATAGCTAGCTTGCTTGGAATACTTTATTAGGACCTGAATTCTAGATCTGCTGCTAGCGGCGTAATCTTTGTGCTTTAGTTTCCTCCTGATAAAGGCTTAAAGGAGAGAACTTTAAGGTACGTTTCAGTTCTGTAATTCTGTGAACTCCGACAATTTTTATTCTGCCTTGAACCTGCACCACCTCAGAGATTTTTCAAAGAAAACTTTTGTCCTTGCTAGCAAAAGATAAAGAACTGAGTTAAAGTAGTAAGCAGCACGCATTTTCTTTCCACAGGTTGGAATATGAGAAGAATAGAACCACTGAGCAATTATTCCTCCTTCTCATCTCAACACTTCTTATCCTTTTGCTCCCTTTCCCTCTCTTTGCTCCCCTCTGGAGGCCTTGCCATTTTCCAAATTGTATCCATGCCTTTTCCTAAATTTGTAATATTCTTTAATCAGTGTATAAAAAGACTATGGAAGATACATAGATATTTGACCCTGTCCTTTTCAAATGTAAATGTATATATGAATGATTGGAGATTTTGTTAAAATACAGATTTGGATTCAGTATGTTTAGCATGCGTTCGGATCCTGCATTTCTAACAAGTTCCCAGGTGATGCTACTACTCCTGGAATCACCCTGTGGGTAGCAAGGGGTGGAACCCTTCTGTGACCTAAATGTAAAACTTAAAAGCATAGTAATAAATGTTATATTTCAATTTTGTTAAAAAAAATCCTTTTTAACACCTTCTCAAAAATAAAATCACCTTTCAAAGCTGAAATTTCCAGAAAGGCAATGTATTATTCCTACAATTGCTCTATTCTCATGTCATTTATTAGATTATGATCCATTCATTTTTTAATTTAGCAAAGTGGTGTCATTAGACAATGTAAATATCACTAGTTAATTTTGAAAACATAAACATATATGAGAATTTAATTAAGCTATATAATTCAGATGATCAAATTATTTAAAATAAAAATTTCTCAATATTTATGGCATTTTATAAGCTTTTCTGTGTGTGTGTTCCAAAGTCAAAGTAAACATGACACAAAATGTTATAGTGCTCTGAAATACTACAACAGATAACTACTAGTCATCCAAAAGAGTAAATTTATAGAAATCATTTATTTATCTTAGGTGAAGCTACCTATTTTTTTCACTTTTTACTTAAAATTCCTTAGTATTCAATAGCATTGCTACTAGCTGACAGAAAATGTAAACAAAAATATACACGTAATTGCTAACAGTAGTTATTTGAGAAATGAAAGAATTTGAGTTATGATATTGCTCACTCAAGAGTTATGGAAAAGTTTAAAGATTACAAGTGGTATTCTAAAATTCCACACTGCTTCATTTTATAAAAATGCATATGATCATTCCCCTTTCTTAATAAATATATTCTAGATTTTCTTATCTTTAGCATAAGCTCAGTAGAGTCCCAGGTTCCTGGTAGAAACTAAACAGTAACAACAACAAGAACAAGTTTTATTTAAAAATAAGTATCACTTATAGGATTTCTACTGTATCTGTACATTTTACTGCATTTTTCCTCATAGAAGAGATAGAGTACTGATGAAGGATTTACCTATATGTATTTTGTAAAGGCACTGTTTTCTGTAGGCTTAATATCAAGGATGGCACCAATAAATAATAGTTGAAGAGAAAAAAAGATTGGTGGTCAGACAAGGTGAGTAAGATATAGCGAAGGCAACAGCATCTTAATAGAACACGTTGGTACAACATAGGAAGAATTCTCAGTGTTTGTCCTCAATTATGGCTCAGAAGATGATTTTGTGTCCTACGATCCTGGTAACATTGTATAAGTTTTAGACCCCAAATTAACCCTACATAACCAGTTTCAAATCCTATAAGAATTCAGTAAGTTTTTCTAATATTCAACTTAAGAAACTACAGAATCATGCAAATATTAAAATGACATTCAAAAAGGTTTTTAAAGGTCTTGTTAAAATATCAACAATGCCAAAAAACTCTGTAGATTGTTTTTTAAAATGTTATTCTTGTAGAAAATTTTAGGCTTGCATGGAATACTGCATCTGTGAAACCCATTTACCTCTATAGTAGTATTTATCTTCTAAGCAGAATGAACTTTAGTTTTCCTTTTAAATAAATCACCTACCACTTAATAATGTGGGAAATGTAACACAGAAGACCAATTCATTTTGTTAATCATAAAAGAAAACCGAAAGAAATGAAGCTGTTTTCGAGAGTAAGTTTCTTTATGCAAAGGAAAATATTTCTTTTTTATTAGCTCCATCTGATGGTTGATCTGGTTTTTACACACTGCCTGGAGATAAATTTCCAACAGTAATTTTGTTGTTTTCTCTCCCTCTCCTCTGTCAGAAAGGTGTGCTATATTGAGAAGAGGCAACTCAGCTTTTTAGGTGACTAATTAGTTTACTGAATTCTGTGAAATACTTATAATTGTAAACAGTAAAGAAATCTTGTTAATCTTGTCAGATATTGTTCCTTCCAGTTGAGGAACATAAATGTCAGTGATTAGTGGTATAAAATTTAAAATTTGAAAATATGTACATATTGTCAATATTATCCTGTATACACATCTTCATACAAACCTCTCAGATAGGCTTAGCTTACCCCTTGCCTAATTTATGTTTGGCATGTACATGGAGATACAAGTTGTCATACACAAAACTGATTTTATTGTCCTCATTCATATTTTATATTAATGGACCAATTTGGCAAAACCTGTTTATATGATATGCCATCCTAATGTTACCGATATGAACCTGCATGCTTAAAATCTAATTCTGCCAATGTAGATAAAAACCAGCTTAAGATTTAAATATTGAATGTTGAAATATATAACTGAGCTCAAGCATCAAATAATAAGTAAATTAAGGAAAATACTATACCTCAGCATCATATTCCCATAACTGATTTCCTCTCATATGGTGGCATTTTAACATGATTACAGGTCCATTGAGTCTAGAAACATCCAAGCACAAGTCATCGGTTCGAATTTCTTTGTCAGCAGTGTAAGAAAATACCTGAAAATATAAAATTCAGCTAATAAAATAATATGTACATTTTAAAATGTTACAATAGAGCAGATCTATCCATGGAAGCTTTCATATCAGATAAACTTGTATTTTCAAATGATTGCTGGTATGTTATCTTGAGACAGCTAATTCATCTCTTTGAGTCTTTTTTCTCAACTGTAAAATAGGGACAAAGTCATCTGTTTTGTGATGTTTTGGTGAGACCTCAGTTTAACAAAATAAACTTTAAAATACCCACTATTTGCTGGCACTGTATTTCTTGCATGATACTTGCACTATAAAGCTCACAATAGGTTAAAGAAAATATAGTTTGCAAACTGCATGGAGCTTAATGAAGGGCAGTCCCTGTTCCTACCATCTTATGACCAGTTCTCCAATTCTACAATGTCATTTTTTCATATAGAAGTTTAAATCTTTCTTCTGATAACATAAGTACATTGTGTAAATTTTATTAAATATTGTCAGTGAGCTTCTGAAGGTTGTAGAAGTATCTTCTCTAGAGATCTCATTAAAGGTAGGCTCTACACTTATCTCTTTAATATGGTTTGCCTAGGCTTAACTACATCAATTCTTCTGAAAATATCCAAGAAATGTCATGGTGGATTATGGACTCTTTGTTAGATAATTCAATTGAACTATAATAATCTTTATTATTTTGTTCCTGGTGTGAATAATTTATTTACAACATTGATTATTAAAGTTTCATGAGTTTTTTTTATTTTTTTTTATTTTTAGATGAAGTCTTGCTCTGTCATCAGGCTGGAGTGCAGTGGTGCAATTTCGGCTTACTGCAACTCTGCCTCCCGGGTTAAAGCGATTCTCCTGCCTCAGCCTCCTGAGTAGTTGGGATTACAGGCATATGCCACCATGCCAGGCTAATGTTTTGTATTTTAGCAGAGATGGGGTTTCACTATGTTGGCCAGGATGGTCTCAATCTCCTGACCTCATGATCCTCCTGCCTCGGCCTCCCAAAGTGCTGGGATTACAGGTGTGAGCCACCGTGCCCAGCCTCATGGGGGTTATTAAGCACATAATTATAGAATGTGTTTTCTTCTTTTAGCTACGATAAGCATTGTTCAGTATTCTGTGGGTTTTTCTTTCTCCTTGCTATGTCAACAGAAAAGATAACGAGAAAGGTCATGTCAGGGTCTTTTTGTTTCTCAAAGATATCTGATGAAATTGGAGGAAGTCAGCTTTACAAATAATATAAACTCTGGAGCTCCATAAGCTGAACGAGTTAGTCTTGGCAGAGTTGCCTCTGCAGCACTGCTTCTCAGGACTTCTATGAAAATCACAAGAAGCGGTGAGAGCAAGTGGAAAAATCAATGATGGAACACAAATACCCTCTTCTGTCAACCGCTTAAAAGGAAATTATTGGGGACTGGTTCGGTGACTCATGCCTGTAATCCCCACACTTTGGGAGGCTAAGGCAAGAGGATTGCTTGAGGCCAGGAGTTTAAGATCAGCCAGGGAAACATATAGAGATCTCATCTCTACAAACAATAATTAAAAGAAAATTATCCAAGCATGGTGGTACATGCCTGTTGTCCCCACTACTTGGGAGGCTGAAGTGGGAGAGGCTGAGGTTGGCAGATTACTTGAGCCATGATCACACCACTGCATTCAGTCTGGGTGCAGAGCAAGACCCAGTCTCAAAACAACAACAACAGTGGCAACAACAATAACAACAACAACAAAAAAAACCCAGAAAAATTTTCACAAAGGTTATACATTTACTTAATATACAATTTTGAGAAATGTGAAGTACATTTAATTGAATTATGCAAAATATATCACAGACTTAATGTATTCAATTCACAAATATATTTTCTAGCTTCATTACTTTTTCATGCTCATATGTTTTTATGAAGAACATCTGGTCACCTAAGAAGAATAACATAAAAACCCATCAAACAGAAATATTCATATCCTCCCCAAAGAGTATTATTTTAAACACAATTACAAACTTATTTAATTACACAAGTGAGAATCTTAAGCTGAGATGATAGGATTATTTCAATACTCAAAGATAGCCTTCTACATTAAAATTGCTTCCTTTTAAAGCGACAAATGCCAGTGTAAAAGGAAACCTCATAACGTCCATTTCAGCCTTAATTTTCTAATGGCTCAGGCCATTTCTATACAGTATATTCTTCTCGAGTCTCTTAAGATAGTTTGGAAACAGTACCTGTTGAAAGTTTTAGAGAGCAGTCTACCACATCCCTTGATCCTCAATTTCTAATTTAGATTCAGTTTGTGGTCATTAGAGCTATCTTAAGTAATTTACATTTAAGAAAGATATATTTGTAGAATAGTTTATGTACTTATATGTGTATATAAATTATATGTCTGTTAAATTATTTTGTGGCCTTTGTACTTGAAAAAAATGAACGGATGTTAAAATATTTGGCTCACAAGCAATTTTTGTTAAAAACAATCTGTTGATAATGCTTCCTTGTTTTTCTTGGATTAATGTAAAATCAGGATTAATTTGTTTTTGTACCTGAGAAATAATCTCATTTTTATGCTTGTTTCTAGGATGTTTTTTACTCTTTATAATAACAAAAATCAGTGCATGTCAGTATATACATATCATTCTTGAAACCTAATCTGGAAATTATTAGGTTTGAACTCAATTATTTATCATTTATATCTATTAGTTTTTGAACCCATAATTGTCATTATTAAATTTTTTCATATCTACTACTGTAAAAGGTTCATGAAATTCACCTTGGGTATACTGAAAACATTATATGTGAAATACTTTGTAGAGATTCTGGCACACAGACAAAATTCAGTAGCTGATATTTAGAGTTATTATTCCCAGTCTTGGAGTTAATCCCAAATTGAGGATTTCTATCCAACACTACCAAGAAATTTTAGTATAAGGGTCCAGCAATGTTTGCTCTTGACTGTCTGAGCTGAGCCCTTGGCTGCTGTACAAGTCCCGAGGGAGAGTTTATAATACCTGATGACAGATATTTCTGATAATTTAAGCATTGTATTCTGACCCTCTAGATTAACTACTTATGAGTTCCTTTATGACTTTGGGGACAATCTCCAAATCTCATGCTGGATTTTCTAGGAGCAGCTATTCCCTACAGCTGTTGCCTGTTTTTCCGTCTCACTACTCCACAGACACTCTCAGTTGGTATGTGTAAGGCCCAGCCTGTCCTTGCTGTGGTTGAAACCTTTATGCCTATGTGAGTTAAAATATTTCAAACCTGAACACCAATGAAGCACTTTACTTTAAACTATCAGGTATGTTGATAACTACACTATACAAGATTGATTCATTCATTAGTAAAATCTCATTGTACATTCTCTTAAAATAATGGAAACTATTCTTCTTCCTTTTCTGATTATCACTCAAATTGCTTTATCATCGGTTACCAATACTTAGTAAAGCAGAACCGAGTTACATGAACCATAGATTTAGCATATGTTTCCATTTGCTCCAGTGCCAGCCTGACTTTAATGGCAATTAATTTGTTCAAAGTCTGCTCACTTTAATTAAGCTAAGGTGACTAGAAGCAGGGAAAAACAATCAATCTCTGTGGCTTTCCTTCCATTATAAAAGAGGAAACAGGGAGGAAGTTAACATTAATTGAACACTACCTTTTTTTAAAAATAATGTGTTCTATGCTTCATATATATTAAATAAATTTGCTCTATTCTTTCATTGTGCAACTGCATTTATATTTCTATGAATGTATACCAACTGACAGTATTGCAAAATGTAACAAATAGAGCTCTTTACATGAATCCTATGGATTTAGTAATTTATAGTGCTTTTAAAATTCTGTTTCACACTTAATGTTCATGTTGTCTAATCTGTAAAATTATGAGCTATCTAGTATCACATATATTCTTATGTAATCCTTCAGTCAAGCTAGGTCTGCAAACAACCACTAAAATGGCCATTTTTTAAGTCAACTCTTTTAATCTCAGCTATCTTATAAGATGATGATAATGATACAGGTAATAATGTCTATGCTCCAGTTTATGGACCTTGTTGATTATTATGCCTTTCAAAACTAATTACTCACTGTAATAACTCAGTTTTTATTGTTTACTGTTGTATTAGTTCACTACGACTGCCATAACAAAGTACTATGGACTGGGTGGCCTAAGCAACAGAAATTTATTTCCTGACAGGTTTGGAGGCTGGACGTCCAAGATCACGATCTTAGCAGAGTTGGTTTCTGCTGAGGCCACTCTCTTTGGCTTGTAAGAGGGATCTTCTCCGTGTGTCTTCACACGGTCTTCCTTCTCTGTTTGCATGTGTCCTAATCTCTTTTTATAAAAATACCAGTTACATTGAATTAGGGCACCCTAATGATGCCATTTTAACTTTACCTCTTTAAAGACTCATCTCTAATATGGTTACATTCTAAGGAACTGGGGGTTAAGACTTCAACATATGAATTTCTAGAACACAATTCAGGCCATGCCACCACTAACCCTTTACAATGTATTGGAGTAGATAACATATCTTTCCTTATTCCTAAGTGAAAAATATGGTGTGCATTATTTATTTATTTTTGGCTAACCTGCTTAGGTCACCTTGGGATTCAATTCTGAAATTAGAATATACTGTTTAGTATTACTAATCAAAACTCTAAATGTAATGCAATATCAAATAATTCCCCCTTCTCCACATTGAGCTTAATTTATGTTGGCAGCCTGCAGAGGCAAAGGCTTTTTCTGTTTTACGTCTTAAGCTTTTTTTTTTCCCCTCACTGTTCTTGCCCACTCCCAAATTCACCCAGTCTGCTAATCAGTTTTTTTTTTTTAATTTTTTTATTCTTCCAGAGTGGCAAAGCTATAAGAGAGGTCTTACTTGAACCGTTGTGTATAACTCCTTCCTGTTGTCTGGCCTGCCAGAGATTTAAAGCTCCCTGTTCTGAGACCATTTGGATTTTCTTAGAGATTCCCATCGCTGAGCACCTCTTAACTGAAGTGCAAAGAAAGAGGACAATGCATATTTTACAAGTGAGCCACTTTTTGTGAAAACTCTGGGAGACAGGCTAACACTAGGCAGTGCAGTCAGTTCCCTGTATTCAGTTGTCACAAGCCAGCCTTATCGTGTGTGAGTCAGCTCACAGCCTGCCATATACCAGAAGCATATAGCAAGCTCTCCAACTGGCATCCTACATAATTTGCAGGTCCCAGTGCAAAATGAAAATGCAGAACTTATTTTTATAAAATTATCAAGAATTCCAAGATTGTAGAGCTCTGATTGCATGGGCTGCACACTCAAGAACTTCCCTGCTTTGAATCCTCTTCTTACTGGAAGCTAGAATCCCAGCCCATCTTCTCTAGAGGCAGGGCAACTATTCTCTCCAGGCAAAATCTTACAATCTTCTCCATATTCTGATACCTTCCATTATGGGTTGAACTGTGGCTCCCCAGATGATAGATTGAAGTCCTAACCACCAGTACCGCAAAATGTGTACACTTACGGAGATAGTCCTTATGATGAAGTCATCCTGGAGTAAGATGGGCCCTTAATCTAAAAGGACTGGTGTCCTTATAAGAGAATAGAGACAGAGAAAAGATAGCCATGTGATGATGGAATTAGAGACTGGAATGATGCATCTACAAGCCATGGGACACCAAGGATTGTTGGCAAACACTGGAAGCTAGAAGCGGAAAAAGATGATTCTCCCTTAGGTTTCAGAAGGAGTATGGCACTTCTGACAACTTGATTTCAGACTTCTAGCCTCCGGAACTATAAGACAATAAATTTCTATGGTTTTAAGAAACCTAGTTTGCAATAATTTTATACAAAAGCTCCAGCAAACTAACATACATCCTTTTCCTCTTCATGCTGGTTGAAGTGTCTAATGTCACAGAATCAGATTTCTAAAGTGTCTTTTCAAATTTTGCACAGGAAAATCTGATTTTAGATTGCCATTGCGAATTTTGCATAGGGAAGTCTGATTTTACATTTCACATTTATTGTATCTTGGTATCTGGGCTGAAATTTTAACATCCAGTTATACTTTCCACCAGCATAAAATCAACCATTTTCAAAATACTTTTCTATTATAGCTATATCTTCATAAAGGTGTTTTATAATGTGACTAGGTGATTTTCCTGATTTTATGTGTACTTTATTGGTGTCATAATGATTTCTGCCTCTGAATTTATCTTGTAATCAAATGAGTACTATCTATAATGGATGATGCTATATATAAAGCCAATTCAAATCTCAAATCCTTTTAATCTCAATATTTTTCTTTCCATAGATGATGTTTTAGTTCACTCTCACACTGCTATAAGGACATACCCAAAACTGGGTAATTTATGAAGGAAAGAGGTTTAATGGATTCACAGTTCCACATGGCTGGGGAGGCTCACAATTGTGGTGGAAGGTGGAGGAGGAGCAAAGGCACATATTATAAGGTGGCAGGCAAGACAGCGTGTGCAGGGAAACTGCCCTTTGTAAAACCATCACATCTCGTGAGACTTATTCACTATCATGAGAACAGCATGGGAAAAACCTGCCCCCATGATTCAATTATCTCCCACCAGGTCCCTCCCATGACATGTGGGGATTATGGGAGCTACAATTCAAGATGAGATTTTGGTGGAGACACAGCCAAATCATATCAGATGGTAAGCATTCTTTATTTTTCACCTACATGTATGGTTTGTTCTGGATTTTTCTTTTTAGGGAGAATGTCCAAAGATATTTTAAGATTCTTCAAATACCTAAAACAACATCTAAATAATTTCAAGGACTTCTGTGAGAAGGATCTAAAATATTCTGTTAAATTAATTTAACATAATGAAAGACTAGGTGTCCACATTTTTTTTTTTTACCAATTGTATTATGTTTAAAATCCTAATGTATATATAGTTACTTCTTTTAAAATACTCTTTTTTCATGACCCTTTAGAAAAACTACAAACAAAAGTTTGCTCAAATCTCTAGCATGAGCCTGTGCTAATGAAACCTCGTTCCAGCAGTACAAGTTACAAAGCAAGAATGGAAGGCATTGCTGTATTATTGGGACCTGAATCTTGTCTCTTTCTGCAAAGGGCTCAGGAATTAAACACCCTCTACTTGCTCTATCTTGCCACAGGGTTTCTTTCTTTCCTTTTTTTATCCATAGATGAAGGGGGTGTGAGTGTGTATGTATGTACATGCGTTTACACAGGCATACTTCAGAGATTCTGTGGGTTCAGTTTCAGATCACTACAATAAAACAAGTATCATATTTAAAGCAAGACACATGTTTTTGTTTCCCTGTGCCCATGAGTTATGTTTACACTATACAGTAGCATATTAAGTGTGCAGTAGTATTGTGTCTCAAAAAACAATGTATATTACTTAATTAAAAATACTTTATTGCTAAAAATGCTAACAATCATCCTAGCCTTCGGTGAGTGGTAATCTTTCTGCTGATGGAGAGTCTTGCCTCAATGCTGATGGCTGCAGGTTGACCAGAGTGGTGACTGATGAAATTTAAGTGGATGTAGTAATTTTAAAAAATAAGACAACAATGAAGTTTATCACATAAATCAACTTTTCCTTTCACTAAAGATTTTTCTGTAGCATGTGATGCTATTTGATAGCATTTTACCCACAGTAGAACTTCTTTTAAAATTTTAATTAATCCTCTCAAAACCTGCTACTGCTTTATCAACTTGAGTTTATGTAATATTCTAAATACTTTGTTGTCATTTCAACAGTGTTCACGGCATCTTCAATAGGAGATTATATCTCAAGAAACCACTTTCCTTGATCATTAATAAGAAGCAATGCTCATTCATTAAAGTTTTAGCATGAGAGTGCAGCAATTCAGTCACATCTTCAGGCTCCACTCCTAATTCTAGTTCTCCTGCTACTTCTATCCTATCTGCAATTATTTCCTCCACGGATGTCTTGAACCCCTCAAAGTCATCTAAGAGGGTTGGGATTAGCTTTTTCCAAACTCCTGTTATAGTTGATATATTGACCTCCTCCCATGAATCACAAATGTTATTTACGGTATCTAGAATTGTGAATACTTTCCATAAAGTTTTCAATTTACTTTGCCCAGATCTATTACAGGAATCACTATGGCAGTTAGAGTCTTAGAAAATGTATTTCTTAAATAGTAAGACTTGAAAGTTGAACTTACTCCTTGATCTATGGTCTGCAGAATGAATATTGTGTTAGCAGACATTAAAACATTAATCTCCTTGTACATCTCCATCAGAGCTCTTGAGTGACCGAGTAAATTATCAATGAAGAGTAATATTTTAAAAGGAATCTTTTTTTTCCCCCCGAGAAATAGGTCTCAACAGTGAGCTTAAAATATTTAGTACACCATGTTGTAAACAGATGTGCTGTAATCCAGGCCTTGTCGTTCCATTTACAGAGCACAGGCAGAGTAGATTCAGTGTAATTGTTAAGGGCCCTAGGATATGGGGAATGGTAAATGAACATTGGTTTTGACTGACAGTCACTCACTATATTTTTCCTAACAAGAGAATCAGCCTGTCTTTTGAAGCTTTGAAACCAGGCATTGACTTCGCTTTTCTAGCTATGGAAGTCCCAGATGGCATCTTCTTCCAATTGAGTGCTGTTTTGTCTACGTTGAAAATCTGTTGTTTACTGTATTCACATTTATCAATGATCTCAGCTGGATCTTCTGGATAACTTGCTGCAGCTTCTCCCTCAGCAATTGCTACTTCACTTTGCACTTTTAAGTTATAGAGAGAACTTCTTTCCTTAAAACTCATAAACCAACCTCTGCTAGCTTCCAACTTTTCTTCTGCAGCTTTCTCACCCGTCATAGAATTAGAGTTAGGGCCCTGCTGTGGTGAAGCTTTGGCGTAAAGGCATTTCATAGCTTGTTTGATCTTCTATCCAAACCACTAATACTGTCTCTATATAAGGAATAAGGCTGTCTGCTCTCTTTTCATTTATGTGTTTACTAGAGTAACATTTTCAATTTCCTTCAAGAATTTTTCATTTGCCTTCACTATTTTGCCAGCTGTTTGGTGCAAGAAGCCTACTTTTTGGCCTATGTCGGCTTTTGACATACCTTCTCACTAAGCTTAATCTTTTATAGCTTTTGATTTTAAGTGAGAAACACATGACTTTTCCTTTCACTTGAACACACAGATGCCATTGTAGGGTTATTAACCAGCCTAATTTCAATATTGTTGTGTTTTAGGAACAGGAAGGCCTGAGGAGCAAGAGAGAGGGAATGGCCAGTCTGTGGAGCAGTCAGGATACACACAACATTCATCAGTTAAGTTTGCTGTTGTTACATGGGTACGATTTGCAGCACCCCAAAACAATTACAATAGTCACATAAAAAATCACTGATCATAATCATAACAGATAAAATAATGATGAAAAAGTTTAACATATTGGGAGAATTACCAAAGTATGACCCAAGACATCAAGTGAGCACATGCTGTTGGAAAAATGAGGCCAATAGACATGCTCCGTGTAGGGTTGCCACAAACATCCCATTTGTTAAAAAGTGCAATATCTGTGAAGCACAATGAAGCAAAGAGTAATAAAACAATGTATTCCTAGATACAAATACATGTATTCATTTTTGTTTTATTTTTTATTAAGGTATAGTTCACAAATGAATAAATATTTGAATTCAAAATGTCTACATGTATATTTGGTGCAGCTTTATCATACACGTTTTGATTTTCCTGCATTTAGTTTTAAATTATAAAATACTTTTGTTTGAGTTCCTCAGGATAATATTTACTATAAGAGCTCACAGTTTGATATATATCCAATTATGCCAACGGCTTCGCTTTCTAAATGAAACTGAAGCCAAAGAAGTTACAGGATTCACCCAGTATGTCCAAGCCGCTTAATGACAGAGGTCTCTCTGAACCTGAAGATCTGCTATTTGCCACTACTTGTCCACGTGCTTCAACTTCTCTTTACACACCCATTATTTAGTCATTTTGGTCCTTTGCATCCTCTGGGAGATCTCTTTAGGTATTTGGAACGTGCTCAATTTGAAAAGTATGTCAAAAAAAAAATCCAGAAATATAACTTATAAGAAAATAAACTTGTCATAATGATTTTCTCTCTCATCTGTAAAAATAACCCAAGAAAATTTGTATTGAAATCAAAGGGAAAACTGTTTAGCAACAAAAATTATACCTTTAGCAATGCAAATTATTTTTTTAAAATATTATCTTCCTCCACATGTCACATCATCCTGAAGTCAGCGTGGAGAATTCATAGATGGAATTGAATTCACCAGTGGAGCTGCCAAGTTTATTCCCAGACAGCACCTTTTCCTATGCATGAATTGATTTCAGGTTTCATCTATAGGCTGTTAGCTCAGTGGTTTGTGCAGAGGAGGGTCAGGAGGAGTAAGTAGCATCTAGCTGTATACTCTTAACTTACGCTTACACATCTAGATATCACTTACTTTTTATAGCTTTAATGCTCTAAAATTCTATAACTAAAAACAGGATGTGGGTATGCACCTTATGTTCACTATTCTCATCCTGTCTTCAATATCATCTGTAAAGCGTTAACTCTTTCTGCTTTCACCTCAATATAATAATGTGATGCTTTTTTGATTTGCACTCAGCAAGCCATCTCATTCTTCCATCCCTGACCAGGTATGTGCTGATCACATCACTAGGACGATCCTTCCCACTCCACTTTGCCAAGCAAAAGACTAGTCTCCTTAAAGTCTTCATACATTCTTCACTTTCTTCATTTAGCACTCTCTTAGCATTTTTACCCAGATGGCTTATCTGCCATTGTACTGCAGATACCATATCTGTATATATTTGGAATTGGATAATACTGGAAAAATGAGCTCTGGAAGATTACACAAACCTAAGTTTGAGAGCTATGACTCAGGACCAGAGTTACTGGGAGTCTCTGTCAAAATGTTGGATTCCTCATCTGAGAAAAGAGATAAATATATGCCTCCTCTTTCATGGGCTATTTTACAGATTGAATAATGCAAATTCCTGTAAGCTCTAAACAAAACATTTGCCTCAAGTAATATCTAAATATTAGTGATTTTCTGTGCAATATTCATGCATAATATCTACATTTGATTATATTCTATCTCATCTTTTCCTATCAGTTTTTAGGTTCTTTTAAAAAAAATCTCGTGGATTCAATAACAATGCTAAGGATATATTTTGAATCCCTGTGCAAACTGTTCTAGTAGGAGAGTAGTGTCCAATAATTACTAACTGAATCGAAATGAAAACAATTTGTCTTTGAAATTCCCTAGTCTTTATGGGAAACAGAGCAAGAGTGCAAGATAATACAATAAACAATATGCAGTAATATAATAACAAAATGTGACTGACATTTCTCTTTTCTACTTCATTGTTAAATCTTCCCATTTTAAACATTACCGATGTTAAATTGTATGTATTTTTTTAATACTTGACTCTGCCCTGAAGGGTTTTAAAGGAAGTCTAAAATTTGGGAAATCTAATTTATAAATATTATGCTGCAGATACTCATATTTTACTATTGCAGTATTGAAGAATATAAATTGCAAATTTAAGCTGAGTTGGGAATCCCTTCCAAAATATATCCCACGAATTATGCTTGAATGTACAGAGGTTGCTTTTTTTGTGACTGATGTATAATCTGCAGATGATCCAAGGTTTCTGTCCCCTGGTATACATGCCCTATATAACTTCCTTAAGCGCAGGACAGACTGTGGTCATGACAGGACGGTCATTTCGAGATCACATTACATTATATTACAAAGATATTAGATACAACCTTGGGTTAGCACTGAACAGAGGGAATCTCCAGCTGGCCTGATGATGAAAACTGCCATGATTTAGAGAGAGCTACATGGCACATAACTGAGGGCAGTCTCTAGCTGCTGGCAGAGAGCAACCCTGGCAGAGAACCAGACAACAAACAAAGATAGCAAGTCATTCTTACAGCTGCAAGGAACTGAATTTTGCCAGGAACCAGGGAGGTTGGAAGAGGAATCCCCTGGGGCTCAACTGAGATCACAGCTCTGGCCAACACCTGAATTTCAGCTGTGTGAGGCCCTGAGCAGACAACCCAGCCACACTGTGCCTGAATTCCTCTTACAAACTGTGAAACAATAATTTTGTGTTGTTTTAAGCCACTAAATTTGTAGCAATTTGTTATGAAACAATAGAAAACTAATATGGGACCATCAGGAAAAAGGAAACATGCAAAAACTAGAATAGTTCTCACCATGTGAAACACCATTTTCTACGATGCATCTCCATCATCCTATTTCTCAGCTATTCAATCATCTATTTATTCAACATATTTTTCTGTGTGTTGAATGTGTCTGGTTTATCCAAATTACACATGACCTTCATGAACTGCTGAATTCAATACACATACATCTAACCCAGTGCTATCATTTCTGTAAGAATTTCTCCCACTATTCCAACCTCATTTGAACTCCGTTCTTTTCATAATGGTCTTCTAGCAACTTATCTTTCTCTTGATGGTATATTCGTCTATGTTTTTTCAACTGTATCATTCCTTAAATATTTATTCTATGAAGAACTGACTCTTGAACATATATTTCAAGGGAAGAATGTTGACTCCTAAATGAGATATTCTTCTTTTCAATGGGTAACATACATACATACATAGTTTTCCTTTATGCCTGTCTCATTAGTTGGTACCATTGTGCAGCAACATATCTGGTCTTTGAGGTTCTTACTGATCTAAGCCTGTGAATGTAAAATAGACATAACAACAATAATATATATCATTCACATGATACCTATATAAACTATTATATTAATTTTAGTGTTCGATTTAATAGCTGAAAAATAATAAAAGACTTTTTGCTCTCCCATCTGAATGTCTTTTATAGGTGTTTTTGTAACATTTCATATAATTTTAAAAGTTTTCACTTATATATTTAGACACTTCCTAAAACTCTGGTATATACTATACCAGATATATTCAAGCATGTAATTAGATAAAATTGTTACATATATAAAAAGACTAGAAAGCCAAATTATAATGTCCTAAATGATATAATGATATACTTATGTATCGTTTTCAACTCTCTATCTGTAAAGGGAAAGTACTCTTTACCAGACACAATATTCAAAATTTACCTTGCAGTTATTACCACAATGCTTGCATTGGGTGCAAATAATATCAAAGTTTTCTAGATAGTTTCAAGTTTAAAGAAATCTTATTTACTTACAGCATTCAGTATTGCTGCAAACTAAGAGCAGGATCTATTTAGTTTGGGTTCCCCCAAATGCAGACACTGAGACAGTAATTCAAGTGCAAGTAGTTTATTAGGAATATGATCTCAGAAAAGACAAGTGTGGTGGTAGGGAAGAGAAAAAGGCTAATACATGGTAAATTTTCTAATTGTTTACACTATGGATAACTAGAGCTTAATTCTGTTGGGGATCCCTGGCAACCAGTGTAGAATAAGCATGTCAGAATTAGTCCCTCAAAGAGTGACAGGGCTGAGATATTTATACATCATCTGCCCTCACCTTTTGCTTGAGGTGAGCTTCCAGGGAGCAGAATTTAACGTGACTGATGGGCAAAGCAGCCTTTGGAGTGCAAACCTCCAGACAGAGGGTCAGAGGTGCTAGCCTTTTGATGTTGGGCTGGAAGCAAGGGGAGAAAGAACATTTTGGGAGCAACTGTTGTGTGTTAGGAAAGACAGCTGCCATTTAAAATACACTGTATATTAAATATTATATAGCACATACAGTGTTATTCCTCTTTTGAAAATTAGGATTATGAAGTTTGCAAAGGTTAAAGAAGCTCTACAAAGTCACTCCGTTTGCAAGTGGGAGAGCCAGTCTTGGAACCATGGTCTGTCAGGCTCCAAGTCCCATGTTCTTTCCACACACTTAGCATTTCACTTCTTGGTGATCTTTTATAAATTCCAGTGTTTATTCAGATTTCATTAGGTTTTTCCATCATGTTCCCCTGCAAATTCAATCCACGCTCCTTTTTTTCCAAGATCCCATCCCACAATACATTTTTAGTCATCATATCCCCTCAGCCTACTCTGATAGATGCTCAGACTTTTATGTTTTTGATGATGGTTTTGAGAAATACTTATCAGGCACTTTATAGAATATCTCTCAGTTTGAATTTTTCTACTGTTTATCTCATGGTTGGATTAGGGGTCTAGGGCTGGGGGTGGAAGACCACAAGGATACAGTGCCACTCTCGTCACATCATATCAAGGGTGTATGGTATCACTATGACTCACATTATAGAATCTTGATTACATACTCAAGGTAGTATTTGCCAATAATTCTCCATTGTAAAGTTGCCACTATCCTCTTCCACATTGTAATCTTTGGAAGAAAGTCAACACATGCCAGGGGAGGGGGAAGGTTATGTTGTACTTGTACTTCCTGGAGCGGGCATGAGCTACAAAAATTATATGAAATTCTTCTATACAAGGGATCCTAGAGATCAATTTTAACTTGTCTCTAAAAGCTTAAGTCAGAAATTGGGGGCCATGTCCTTATGTTAGATTTATATGTAATACCACATTAGGATTCCTACATTTAAAAAATAAGTGCAGCTTGGAGAGGAAGTGGAGAAATAGGAACGCTTTTACTGTTGGTGGGAGTGTACACTAGCTCAATAATTGTGGAAGACAGTGTGGCGATTCCTCAAGGTTCTAGAACTAGAAATACCATTTGACCCAGCCATCCCATTGCTGGGTATATACCCAAAGGATTATAAATCATGCTACTATAAAGACACATGCACACGTATGTTTATTGTGGCACTATTCACAATAGCAAAGACTTGGAACCAACCCAAATGTCCATCAATGATAGACCAGATTAAGAAAATGTGGCACATACATACCATGGAATACAATGCAGCCATAAAAAAAGGATGAGTTCATGGCCTTTGCAGGGACATGGATGAAGCTGGAAACCATCATTCTCAGCAAACTATCGCAAGGACAGAAAACCGAACACCACATGTTCTCACTCATAGGTGGGAATTGAACAATGAGAACACTTGGACACAGGGCAGGGAACATCACACACTGGGGCCTGTTGTGGGGTGGGGAGCTGGGGGAGGGATAGCATTAGGAGAAATACCTAATGTAAATGACGAGTTGATGGGTGCAGCACACCAACATGGCACATGTATACCTATGTAACAAACCTGTACATTGTGCACATGTACCCTAGAACTTAAAGTATAACAATAAAAAATAAGCCCAGCTCATGCGTCACTTGGTTTACTCACTGAATGAAGAAAAAAAAATCAGGTCTCTTTGTTAGGTGGATTGGAACATGACAATTTCTGCCACCCAGAAGTGGCACTTGCTCTCATTAATGTGTAAACCATGAATTGGACACTGGCCACAGTGAGCTATCAAGACTGCTTTGACCATTCCTTGGTGTTATGATCTTAAAATGCATGTTTGAATTTTTTGGTTAAAAGAAAATCAAATTTTGCATATTACAGTCATAAACACATATTTTACTTTTTTAAATTAAATGAATATTCCAAATCTTTTTAGAGAGTTAGAACTAGAGAGTTGGAGTAGAAATATGTTTATCTGGTAGGTTTTCATTAGAAGACCAAGATTTTCTATTAGAAATTGGAATGGACACTAGGCTGTTTCCATGGTTACCTACTGAAGCCTTTTTCCTTTAATGGAAAGGTATCATTTCTGTATACACCACATGCAGCTTCATGCTTTGTATTGGATCAAATCCTTTGATAGCAGAATAAAAGAAATGAATTGAAAAAGGTTCTACAGTCTGCCCCTGCTTGCTGTGAAATTATACTTCAATACTAAATAACGTGAATAAAAAGTCCTTTTCATATTTGGCTGAATTCACTGTGTCATTTTTAATAACAAAACTGAATGTCCAAGTATTTTCATGATGCTTATTACACACTATCCTTTGACAACCTTTGTAGTCTGAAAGCTCATTGCTTCTGTCCCCTCAAGTTGAAATTCCCTTGCTTGACATTTACTGTCTATTGTAATCTTAGCTCCTCTACTTATAAAACTTAATTTTCCACTGTCCCACTCCAGACTTTCAATTCCATTAGTCGCAGTGTCCTTGCTGTTCTTACTCACCCTCTGCTCTCTGTGCACGCCAAGTGCTTTGTGGAGTCTTTTAGACCCATTCCATTCCTGTCCTTATCAGACCTTTTTTTGAATGCCTCCTGTAGAGCATTATGAATGCTTGGTGTATTGCTAATGATTCTTTTGTATTCCCTATGAGATCGAGTATATGGTTTTTGTGCCTATTATTAAATCTTGTGTCCAAGTGGATTTAACCAGGGATATCTATCTCTCTATAACAAGTATATATATATATTTTAAATGTGTAATTATATATGATGTAAGTAATTAAAAAGAAAAAACCCATCTCATACTAATACATGCTTCAAATTAGTGTAGAATGCAATAAAATCCTAGAAAACATATATAAAAATTTCTTGTGCAAAGAAAAATATATTAGACATATTTCAGTATAAAGATAGCTTTTAATGGTAAGAATAGATTTGGAAAATAAAAATTAGAAATAATTTTTCATCATTTATATAGAAAAATGACAATCTCATCTCTCATATCCAATTCCTTTTTACTTGACATGAGTATATAATTAGGGCAAGTAAAATATATAATAGAAGATACTTTGCTGACATAGTATGACCACTATGTCTATATTCATAGCAAGGCAAAATATATATGGGATAGTTAACTTTAAATGACATATCTAAAACATTTTGTTTTAGCCATATTGATGTGTAGCTTACATTTGATTAGTCTCCTCACATTGGGCTGCTTTCAATAGTATTTTATATTTGATGACTCCTTTTAAAAACTGGTAAGTTTTAAGCAAGGAATCCTTTAAAAATCTTATGCAGAATATAAAATGTATTTTATGCTATACAATATTATATCAAATATTTTCATTTCACTTGCATATTTTTTCACGTTTTCTTTTTCTAAACTTAATGTTTTTCTTGCTGAGATAAAGTATTAGCATTGCCTAGTCAAATATTCGAACATGAACTTCTTGTCTAGTTTTATGTCATCTTGGCTTTATTGTGCTATCTTTTCATTTCTGAAAAAAATCAGTTTTCATATTTAAAAAGCAAAAAACTAGGAATACGCTTGCCTAATTTCTTCCAAAACTGTCATCATAACTAGGATGGAATTGCAAATGCATTAAGATGAAGACAATCACAGGTACAGCAAAGCAACTAATCGTAAGTATGGATCTGCTTGCCTTCTCAAGAATATAAAAGTGGGCTAGGCAACACTGTTAATTTAGAAATCATAGACATTATTTACCTTACCTAGAAAATAATAAACTAACTGTTACTACACAGATTAAGCCAAGATAAAGTTATATTATCTATTATAAAACGCTTAAAATGGTTATAGTGAAAATAATTATGTCCTCAATGAAAAATAGGCATCCAGCTAGTCGAAGGGTGATGGGGAATAGGAGAGTATTTCAAAAGACCTTAATATTCTTCACATAGACTCATGCATTCAAATCATTTAATTAAAAAATATTAAATATGATAAAATGTTGGCCAGAAGGTTACTTGAACAAGAATACATTTCACAGTAATGAGTAAGGTTATAGCCTCAAGTCAAAAGGAATTAGGCATAAAACAGGAGAAAAATATTTGAAGACAAGGTAGAGAAAAGAATGAGGGTCAGATTAAAAGAGCACACAGGAGTAATAAGTTCTGCTGGGAATAAATATCTAGTTTAATGGAGACAAGTCCATCTTGGTAAAGTTAGCAGAGAGCTTGTAGTCCATCTGTAAATAACAGGAGCTGTAGAGGAGATAGATTGGTGGGTAATGGGTACTAAGTGGATGCTGTTAGTAGCAAAACATTTTCCTTTTAGTAAATTTTTCAGGTAACAGCTTTCCATTTTCAGTAAGAAAAGCTGTCTTGACGGTTGAGGTACGCCTTTGTGTCTATGTGTATGTGTCTGTGTACGTATTGGGGTTTTACTAAACCAGGGTAGTAAACTTTCTGCTTTATACACTTTCTGTGATATTTCACTTTAAGGGCAGTTTTTCCAAATATTCTTAGAATCCCATTCATAAAACTGATACACATTTATGTACATTAAAAAGAGAATATCATTTTAACGTTTAAGCCTTATAGAAATGTAATATTAATCTCAGTTATGCATTGGAGGATTGTGATATACTTTAACCAATTAATCAACAGAATAAATTTTTTTGTCCTACTATTTGCACTGACATACTTTGTTATTTTCTAGGATGCCTTCTTAGACACTGTCTTCTCCAATTTGGTCTGGTGTCCTTCCCTTGTTGGTGCCATAGTCCCTTTTCCGTGTACTGCTTTTTCTTATCAAGAATCATAGTAGACATCCTTATGATTTTAACACCAGGAATATCTGAACTTTTATGAAGCTGTTTTTTAATGTTATTGACACAAGGAATCATATAATCAACTCTGTACTCATAGCTAGAAAGCAAAGAACCAAAGTTGTGACTTACTTAAATGAATGTAGAATTCCATGAAATTGATTTTAAATACTTTATGAAAATGGAAAAGGTGTTTTCTAGATTGACTTGAATTGACAATTTTTCTAAGACTTTTGAAAAAATGTCTTACATGGTAGATGTTAACAATCAATAGGTAGAAACATAAAATTAGACTGTACAATACTTAAAAGATAAATCTGAAAAACAGCCAATAGTAGTTTTCAATTTTTAGGAGACCTTAAGAAAAAAAAAATCTTACGATTTTTGAGTAACTCTTGTCAGGGAAAGAAAAGGGTCAAACGTGACATATTTAACATTTCTACGCCAGAAAATACTGTGGCCAGGCAACACCTGGCAGGATCAGATCACAAATTCCTACAAGTTTTTATCAACTCCAAGTTTTCACAGATGTTCCTCTAATATAAATGTAATTTTCTTGACTCAGGAAAATGTTATTTGTTGATTTTTTGCTCAATTATTGGATAAAACAATTTTAACACTCCTATGCAGGACTTATTAACTAATAACAGAAGGAGCCATTATCATTTAATATTTTAAGGATTTCATTTTAGTTATTTTATATTTTTATTAATATAGGATTTATAATTCATTGACAATGTTATTTACAATTACTATGATGGTAGAGAATACAAAAATTTGAGTTAAAACAGAATCTCTAAAAACAAAAATTCTACAATTAAAACTTTCTGAAGAATCAGTACTATATAATTTAGGTCCATTCTTTCTAGCTATCACATCATTTTTAGAAGTATCAGGATGAAATCATGTATGTTTCCAACTTTGAGGAAGGTTTAGTATCTTAGACTCTTTTGTCCAAATAAGTGGGCTAGTTATGAACTCTGAGCTATAACTGTTTCTAGAATTTTCTTTGTGAGCCCTTAATTTCCTGTGGCTGATAAAACAAATTATCACAAACTTGGCAGCTTAAACAAGAATTTATTCTCTCACATTTCAGGAGGCCAGAAGTCCAAAATCAGCTTTACTGGGTGGGAATCAGGTATCAGCAGGACCTCTTTCCCTCCAGAGGATCTGGGGGAAAAATCCAGTCCTGGCTTCTTCCAGGTTCTTGTGACTGCAACCATTCCTTGGCTTATTGGCCACATTACTCCAAGTTCTGCCATTATGGTCACATGATCTTTTCTTCTGCTTTCTTCTCCCTCTGCTTCCCTTTTATAAGGATACATGTGGTAGCATGGCTATCCAGATAACACAAGATTACCTCCATATCTCAAGATCTTTAACAAAATGTCAACAAAATCTTTTTTGCCACGTAAGGCACAGGCTCCAGGGGTTAGAACATGGATATCTTTTGATATTCATTTTCAGTTACCACAGCCCCAAATCCACACATTTCTATAGGAACAATTTCATCCTCCAGGAAGATGATTTTACTTTATGTAGTCAATTTTGAAGCTACTTTTGTGATAACAGTAGGCTCTTGGGTAACTTTAAACATTTTTATAACAATTGTTTACTTTTAATAAGTAAATTTAGTAAGTGTTTATTCCCGTAGGGGGATTTTTTTTTTTTTTAAGAACAAAAACAAATTCTTGCATCCAAAACAAGATTACAATTTATTTTTGCAGATAGGATAATGAAACATACATAATTGAATGACAACATAAGGATTAAAGAATATTGAGAAATAAGTTAAAAACACAAGAAAAAATTCTGCAGTGTAAGTTCAAAGGAAATATAAATGTATATTGAAAAGCAGAAAAAATACAGCACTATATAGAGATGGTGGTTTTTGAAGTGCTACTAGATCTACTAGATTGATAGCATTTACATAGTTATAAAAGTGGCCAGGCGGGGTGGCTCACACCTGTAAACCCAGCACTTTGGGATGCCAAGGTGGGTGGATCACCCGAGGTCAGGAGTTCGAGACCATCCTGGCCAACATGGTGAAACCCTGTCTGCACTAAAAATACAAAAATTAGCTGGGCATGGTTGTAGGTACCTGTAATCCCAGCTACTCTGTGGGCTGAGGCCGGAGAATCACTTGAACCCGGGAGGTGGAGGTTGCAGTGAGCCGAAATTGTGCCACTGTACTCTAGCCTGGGCAACAGAGCAAGACCCTGCCTCAAAAAAATAAAAATAAAAATAATAATAAAGCATGGAAAGGTCATGGCAAACTGGTTTAAGAAAAGGCAAAGCTATAAGAAAAACAATGACTAACAATAACAATTTTTTACAAATCTGGTCAGGGTCAATAAAGTTGATGGAGTAGAGCAGAAAGGGGTCAAAGTTGTGTAAACAATGCCAATTTTATCCTGTAATAACTAGGAACTCTTTCAGTGCTTTTTTGGTGCTTGTATGTTTTGCTAGTTGGGAGTCTGGGAGTGATAATTTAGGAGTCATCACTTAATTATTTAAGGAAGGTGGAATGAAGACAGGGACAGGCTGGAGTTTGGGGAAACTACACTGAAAATCATTGTAGTAATTCAAGTCTGGGGCAATCAAGGCTCAAATTTAGAAAGTTGAGTTATTAATGGAGGAAAAGAAGAAATAGATTTTAAAAAGACTAGTAGAATGAATTCCCAGGGCTTAGGGTCCAGTTTGTAGCGAGCATGGGGTGATGAAAGATGAGAGAGAAAAATGTAAAAGATGAAAGAAAGAGATTAGAGGACAAAAGGCTTGGGATAAAAGATAAGGTAATTATAGACACACTGAGTTTGAAACAATGGCTGCAAACCCAGGAAATGGTACAACTTTGACACCTTCTTAAAGATAAACTTGAGGGGATTAATTTTCTAGAAAAATGAAATGTGAAGAATCAAGACTGAACATAGTAGCAAGGAGATAAAAGAGTCACTGACATGTATCCTAAGGCTTTGTTGACACCTGACTGATCCAGTGATTGCAGAGCCTATTGGATTTACTTGAAAGGAAACTTCAAACTTCATTGTTTGAAGAACTTGAGGGTAAAGAGATAACTCATGATCCCCTAAAAAAAACTTGCCAAAGTGAATGATTGACTGAAATTATCATTTGTTATGGTCTAAATGCTTGGGTCCCCCCTCCCAAATTCATGCATTGAAATCTAGTCCCCAGTGTGACAGTCTTAGAAGTCTGGGCCCTTAGAAGGTGATCAAGTCATGAAGTCTCTGCCCTGAGGAATGAGACTAGTGTCCTCGTGAAAGAAACCCCAGAGATCTAGCTCTTCTCTTTCACCATGTGAGCAGGCAACAAGAAGCCTCAATGAACTTTGCCTTCATCAGACACCAAATCTGCTGGTGTCTTGATCTTAGACTTCTCAGCCTCCAGAACTGTGTACAATAAAATTCTGTTGTTCTTAAAACACTCAGTTTATTGTATGTTTATTAGAGCAACCCAGACAGACTAAGACACCATTCCATCCCAAGTATAGTATAATCTCCTGACAGGAGGACAAAGCCAGCAAAGACCAGAGAAGTTCTCCCAGTCAAGCATCAATGATAATGAAAGGCTCTTGTAATAATTCCTGTTTCTATAGAAGTTGTGGTGACTCTGCTTTCTTCTAGCTTGCATGTATCCAACTCATTTAAACATTTAATGAATGGTAGATTTTCCTTTTTTACTCATAGGCCATTCTACTTAACTTGCAAATTTATTTTGTGAAATCCCTGGTAAGTTTTAATTCCACTGTGCAAGCTACTAAAAAGGGACCAAATTAGTATTGAAATGGCTTCTAAGTAATTACAGTACGTATAAAAATGCAAACTTTAAAATGAATACATATCTGTTGAATGAATGTATTCATTACAGTCTGTGACTACATTAGAACACATTACTAAAATAATTAAGCTTTCTCTAGGAGAGTATCTGTAATGAGACAAAGTATTTGTTTACTCTCTAAATTTTTAATACACCTGTCATAAGGTTAGATTCAATTTAAGTAATCAGATGTTAGAGGAGGAGGAGACATTTGTATAAAAGTGTAGTAACACCTAATGATCTCTTCTTTAATCTTGGCAGAAAATAGCATTTTAATAAATGGCTAGCATAAGCTTCCTTAAAGGCTTGCTCCTTGAAAAATAGCTCTGAATCATTTACTGCAATAAATTATATGGAATGTTTCCATGTGCTTTCTTGCTCTCTCCAAATGAGTGGCACTAGGGAGAAAAAGAAACATTATAAATGCATTCACTAGGTTGTGAATATTTTTCCATTACTTTACATTTTTTTGCCTTTAAAAGGGAAAGGTACAATGTGTATGGGGCTATTTTTATTCATTTTTAATTAAAGATGTGCTGCTATTCAAAGGAAAACAGCATTGGATTTTTAAATTTTTATAGTGATTAATTTCAAAGTAAAGTGTTTATTTTATAAATATTACATTAATTGAATTTTTACCTAATTATAAATATATTTTATGTATCAGAGTTTTTTTTTTTTTTTTTCTAGAGATGGAGTTTTGCTGCATTTCCCAGGCTGGACTCAAACTCCTATGTACAAGAGATCTTCCTGCCCTAGCCTTCTAAATAGATGGTACTACAGATGCATGCCACCATGCCCAGCTATTTTACGTAAATTTTAAATAAAAATTAGTGTCAGTTTGAGTAGGAGAGTGTAGCCAACAGCTCAATTTCAGAGAACAGTGTAAATGAACTGCTAGGATAAGAAAACACTGAAGGCATGCAAGGAATGGGAAATTATAAGACATATGTCTAGAGCACAGGAGACTGATGGGACATCAAGGTAGATCAGACTGGAAAGCCAGATGGCGATACAATTATGAGGGGTTTGTATACCATAGGAAAGAATTTGTCTTTTATTCTTTGGACAGTGGAAAGCTGCTGAAAATTTAATGAGATGTTAAACTAAGGTAGCATGAATTATGAGTCATGAAAATAAGATTTTAAATCCATATGGGTAAAAGTAGATCTAGGCTAGAACAAAGGCAGAGATCCTGGTTATAAAAGGACTAAGATGTAGGGACATTTTTCCATAGAAATGTTGGGAATTGTTGACTAATCGGACTTCAGAAGTAAGTTTCTATGTTAGGTTTCCATTTTGGATGACTGTGTGAAAGGGAAGGAAATGAGTTCAGTTTGGAAACAGGTGGGTTTGAGATGTCCACAGACATTAACAATAATTAACTGGCTGTAGATTCTAGAGCTCAGGAGAGAGGTTGGGGCTGTATATGTAAATCTGAGTCATTAACATTGTAGGGGACACAGAAGTGCTTCCAAGAATCCATGTCATCTTTCAGAAGTTCAGAGAAGACAATCTCCTAACTTCTATACTTTATTTCAGTAAAGTGTAAGTTCCTTCACTTGTAAAAGTTTATATTCAAGTTAATCAAATCTTCTTATTCTTTTCAAAGTGTTAATGATCATCATGAACTTCCTTGACAATGCAATCAGTGCAAGAATAGATATAAATGGAGTGCTGAATTTTGTTATTCTTTGAGTAAGACAGTTTTTATTTATAAGGCTTTAAAAAGAACACTTCAAAATGGTCATGTTGAATTTAATAATAATTCTCCAGTTGTTACCTTTTGCAGTATTCCTGCTACAAAAACTTTCATTGACTCCATTTAGATTTTGCTGGAAATCTGAGTGTTTAAGAAAATTATTTCTAACAACTACTGAAAAGTAAGTTTCCTCCTGATGTCTGCAAGGCCTTAAAAAACCCCCAAACTATCAAAACTCCTGTGCAAGGAGAAATGGTTAAGGTATAATTGTCCACAAACAAAAAAAAAATACCTTTTTTAAGAAGAGTAACTAAGTTAAAAAAGGATTTTCACATTTGTTGTGACTTTTGTGTAAAAGCAAGAGAGAGAAGCTTGAGTAATTTTTATGGGTTGGGGGCTACTTATAAAACCTCCAAAACCAAATAACCATAAAAATAAATGCTGCTTCCATGGTAACATAAAAGAACAGCAAAAAAACCAGGGAGGGTAGTTCTCAGAATAAAATTCTAAAATCTATTTTTTATTAAAGTGAGAAAGACAAAAAGTGAAACAGGTTCCTAGTATTAATTATCTTAGAAATACTGAATTCTATCAGAGCAGAATTCACAATAATTGAGTTTTATGTGATGGTTAAATTTTTCCATAATATATATTTGTTAGAGTTACAGGAGAGGTTGTTCATTGTTTTGAGATCAACAATACCAAATGAAGTGTTGTGCTTTTATCTTGCGTTTAACATTAGCCACCAAATGAACATTTTTTAACTTCAGAAATAAGAGAATTAACAACATCAATAGAAATAATAAGGGGCTAATTAATGGCAATGGACCAATACATATTGCATGTCTAGTATGTGCCATGTTTAGTGTTAATTTTTTTATGAATTTTCCTAGTCTTAGAAAAAATTTGAGTGAAGTATTTTGTTCATTTTATGGACAATCAATATCAAAACTCAAAAATGTTATGTAATTTGCCATAAGTTACCCAATTAATCAGAGTGGGGTAATGCAACACAACAATGTTCTTCCAGTCTCAATAGTTTAAATTTCTCCATTCTTATTTAATTATGAAGGAAATACATGTACTACTGTATGCAGAAAAATGTGGGGTAAAAAGGAAAATTTCTTTTCCAACTCAGTCTTCTTTCCAGATATCCACTCATCAGATACGATCTATATTCCAGATAGATTTTTATAGATTTATAATAGATTACATAGCATCCATATAAATATATAGATACCATATATAGAAAAATGTTCACATACTTTTTCATAAATGAGATTATTGAAAATAAGTTGTCTGGATTGTTTTTCCCTTTTGAAGTTCTAATGACATACATGCAGACCTCCCTCAGTCACTTTGATAGTATATAACTTTCTATACTATGTGTATACCATGCTTTATTTAACCATTCCCCTCTTGGTAAATACTGAATTGTTTCCACTGTTTGTGTTATAACAAAAAGGGCTCCAAAAACATTTGTATGTGTGTGTGTGTATGTGCAATTAAGTATGTAGATGGAAAAATAATGGTTTTAATTTTCATCTTGTCATTAAATTGATCTTGTAGAGCACATTAGAATAAAACTAGGGATAGATTTTATGCTTATTATTATTTGATCACTTTCTTTATGAATCCCTGAGCTGTTCTTATATACTTTTAGTTACTATGAAAATAACAGCTCATTATTTCTTGGCAATGTCTACAAAGTTCTAAGGTACAAATCTACTGTTCTGACCATACAATCTTTCATCTATTTACTTGCCCAGTATTCATTAGGTGCCTACCATGTCCCAAGACTGTAGCAAGTCCTGGGTATGAAAACAGGAATAAGACCTAGGACTGCCAACAAGAAATTTGCAGTAGAGTGGGATAGCTTATTTCTGGGTATTTGAAAACGTGTAGATGAATAAAGTAATTTTTAACATGGCACTGTAATGATTCTATGTAGATAATTCACCTGGGGTATCTTTCTCATTTTCATAAGCAATAGAATGAGAGAAATTTCATAAGTAGTGTGTCTTTAAATTCTGTATGACATTATGGAGCAGATAATTAGTTGATTTTTTTTTGCCATAAGTTATTGAAACAGATTATGGCTGACATTTCTAAATGTCCCCGCAATATCTTGGTAAATGAACTGTGAGAAGCAGTTAATTGTGAGTGTGAGGTGTTTTGTTGTATTAGGGATGTCCAAGTAACACATTTCTACCCAAAGAGAGATACATTGACATGTGTTGAGCCTCTAGGAAGGCTTTTGCTTTTCCTAAAAGATAAACAGACATGGCTATTGCAGTTCTTCCCTGACTTTGATATTCCTGCCTTGAATGTGGAAATGATGCCTGGAATTTCAGCAGTCCTCTTCTGACCAGCTGATGATAAAAGTTAACTATAAACACCAAAGAATGGAAAGATATAAAGTTTTGGGTTTCTTTATGAAATCATTGAGGTCCTAAACAAATGTTAGAATTCTTATTACGTGAGAAAATTAAACCCTCACACATTTAGTCCTCTTATAGTTAAGCATTTTGTTGTTTCCAGCTGAATTCATCCAGACTCCGTTGGTTTTTGGCAGTAGAGGCCCGTCACATTCATTATGAATCAGTGAAACAATAAACAGAATCATTTCTGAATGCTTTGTTACTAGTCTGCCTATGTTGTTTCTATCCTCTTCCTCCATAAGGTCAATTTCCCATGCTGTAATTTAGAAATTTTGTTTAAATATTTTCTTTCTCAAATTGACAGTTTGGAACACTAATTAGGATTTTTTAAATTAAGAATTTTTAAGAGAGAAACTTCCTTTTAATGTTCTCCATTGGATAACACAGACCATGTTTGAAGTATGGTGCCAAAACTCAAGAGTTCATTTTCTTTCTTATAGTACAAGAATCAACAAGTATTTTTGTAATAAATCTTGACATTTATAAATCTTGACACAAATATAACCATAATTGTGCTAGACAGGATAGCTTTTGCAACCTCGGTTCACACTAACTCAGAAATTCTACCTCTGGACAAAAATCTTGAGGTTCCCCTAAACTTCTGTAGATAACTTGTTTACAGAGGATCAGCTACCTCAAACTCTGCTTTGTTGGTATAGTTCCCAGGAACTCCAAATTCTACCTCTCAAAGTGGCCATGGCAGTAAAATAGCTCTGGCCTGAAGACTCACAGTCCTATAGCGTCCATGTGGCCCACCTTGCAAAGCTATTTTCCAGTGCTTAAGGAGAGCACAAGAACTCTTGTCACACACAAGAAAAGCTGTCCAAGAGTTTTAGTCAGCCTTTAACATCGAACTATGCACTTAAACATTTCATTAAACTTCAAAAGCTCTTAAAAATCATAATATACATAAAAATTTGAAAAGAAATAGAGAACAATAACCATTGGGAAAGCATCACAGATGTGGAGGAATTCTTTTATATATTCAGTTAATAGAATAAAATGTACTCCTCATTTGCTCATACATGATGAAATGAGATTGTCTAAAATATTTGGATATCTTCATTAACTGTAGGCACACTGAAAGTGTTGCTCTTTTTATTTAATTTTTCAGAGCTCTTTTAAGATCCTTGGGACAACTAAATAGCCAAATTAGTTATAGATTTGAATGCACATTTATTTACTAAGTTCAGTTTATAGTTATTAACATGTGAGTCATGGTCTCCACTGATAGTTTTAACATTATTTTTCCTCTAAAATATGAAGCTGATAAAAAGGGAGAGTTTACCTGATTTCCTCCCATACCATGACAGTTGAATATACCCACTTTTTCATTTTCCTTGCGGCCCATGTTGTCTAAACACTGATTGGTTTCAACATTTCTTATCTAAAGGAAACACACAAAAAGGGGGGGGGGGTAAAACATAAATCAAACAGTTATTTAAGTCATCAAATCCTTCTTATGTTACTATTGTTAACTGAATAATACAACTTCATAAGAAAATTTCTCCAAGAAAAACATACTGCTTATATATTTTTCTTTTTCTGTGTCCATTCTTAACCTGTATACATTTCTAAACTCTTCCTGAAGTTTTTGAACAGAATTGGCATTGGCATCTAATCAAGAGACATTCCCTGTTTATAGCATAGTATCATAGAAGAAGGAAGCAGCTACATATTATGAATTAGGAGTTCTTCCCCAAATCCTCTAAAATTAGGACACAGTTTTCATATTCCACTCAAATAACCATTGACTATTCTTGAACTCCTATACTATTGCATGGAAGGAAATAAAAACAAATTGGCTAAATATTAAAATTTATGTTCTTTTAGATTGCTTCATTACTGTATGTTCTATTCTGTGTATTAATAAAGATTACATTGTTTATATCTGTGACTAAAACATATTCATGCATCTTCTTTCATGCCTAATGCCAAACTTATTGAGAAGTGCTTAACCCTAAGGAAAGCTATTACAAGGCTAAACAATGATTTCACATTACAAATTCCTCAAAAGCAAGATTAAATTGTTGACTGCAGACATAAAGTTCTTGGTTTACATTAAAACATGGCATTAGTCCCATAATTAACATAAAGTTAATACATATTTGTGCCAAATGTAATTACAAAACCATTAATTGACTTTAAAGATACTAATCTGACTGAATCAAGAACAAATGCAGAAAAGAAAAAAAACCTTCTAATAAATGGGATACTTCAGATTTTTACTTAGTCTCAACCCCAAATATGTATTTATGCCTGTCCACTCTGCTTTTGAAAAGTTTGTATCTCTGAGCCATAGACATGCATATTTTACTGTTCACTTGGGAGAATTATTGGATACGTCTATTTAGTTATCTATGCTTTGAGTACATGTTTCCTCACATTGGCAAATGAATAAGATGGGAAACTTATTACATAAACATACAGAGGATGAATTTGGTTTACACAATTCACTTTTTCTGTGGTGCAGAACCTCATGGCCATGTACTAGTACCTGGAGTTGGGGAAAGTGGTATAACTTGCATTAAGGCCCCCATCAGTAACTGAGAATAGTATAGATCAGAATTCCCACTTGGTAAACGTTTCAAGTGCTGTTTCAAGGGGCTGAAATTTAGAGCAGAGTTATATGTGCTTTCATAAAAAAAAATCTGAGCAGCAATCCATTAAAAAGACAAAACACACACTGAATATTACAAGGAAAGGGCACGGGCTTCCAGAAGCAAAACCTGTATCAGTTCATATAGGGCTGAAATACATTCTCAATCTGATTTCAGGTGGTTCAGGCACTGGAAGGGATTGAACCTATAAGCAAAAGACCTTTTAGGAGCTGCAGCTGGAGAGGATTAAGGAAGGTAACAATTAATAAATTGTCGTATAGATGTAGTAAATAGGTCGGTGTAGGTTGCACATAGTCTGATCAAATTACATAAGTTGAATTATTTTTAAATCCTTTACATCAGATTTTCTTAACTTTTCATAAAAGGAAGATTTCTTGAAAATAGTAAGATTATACATTATTGCTATTTAGTTTCCTAAAAGAGTATAGAACAGTATAATGCCATAATATGTAGAGAAATAAACATCTCACAAAATGACTAATTGATTTTTAGACGTAAGGTATGCAATCTGATTAGAAGACTCTCTGCTAGGTGCATGGTACTTGCATAGACACTAATTAATAATTATAGGGGTTACAGCTTGAATTGTTTGTAAGGCTTTTCCTCTTTGCTGGAAAACAGAAACTTCAAAGCCGTATTCAGCCTAGTACATCCCCTGACAGTGGTATTGGAAAGGGACTTCTTGGAGATGCACGCCATCTTACTCTTTGACAAATTAAGAAGGATATTTAAGAATGACCCCAAAATATTTTGCCTTCAGTAACAACCTATTATTGATCTATTTTCTACAAAAGATAACACTTTATGTTTTAGTATTGTAACAACTCTTGTGAATTCATTGATTCAATTGAGAAGTAGTATCAGGAAAATGTATACCTCATACCAGGTACTACCTGAGGTGCTGAGGATACAGAAAGCAACAAAATAAACACAGTCTCTTCCTTCATAAAGCTTATGTTTTAGAAGGGAAGAGAGCAACAAATAAATAGATTTGTAATATGTCAGAAAATCAAGCAGTCCTGTGAAGAAATATAAAGGATAGTAAGGGTAGATAAAGCGAAGGAGATAGTACTGTTTTAGAAAGAAAAGGTCAATTTGAACAAATACACTTGAAAAGATGCATAATGAAGAGGAGAGCAACCATATTTTCATCTATGGAAGGACATTTTGGGCAGGGGAACAGCAAATGGATGCTCCCTGTAAGCTGGACAATACTGAGTGAAATAATGGACTAGCATTGTGCCAGCACTGCAGTGAGCAAGGGGCAGGTTAGAGAGGTATTCCAGACTAAGTAATAGTAAGGAATCATGAGATTTTTAGCATAGGCATGGTATAATAGCTTATTGTGGCTGTTGTGCAGAGAGCAGATTAGAGGGAGGAAAGATTGGAAGCAGAGAAACAAGGAAGAAGGCCACTGTAGTCATGCCAGCAAGAGAGGATGGTTGATTAAGAGACCAACAACGCGGGTGGAAGGCCCAATTTCAGATATATTTTGAAGGTACAGCCATTGGAACTTTTCACTGAATTGAATGTGAGTTATGACACAAATAAAGACATCAAGAAATATGTCAAGCTTTGGGCCTGAACAAGTGGGCAAATGCTATTTCTATTTACCAGGAACGACAGTCTTGAGTTCTTGCATGTTGATAATTATATCTGTGGCTGCTATACTTGAAAATCACTTTGATAGGTCTAAAATCCATGGCTCACCAAACTTGAATACCTTTTCAATGTTACTCCATTTACTTCCAGAGTAAAGGATTCCTTTGAAAACTGATCACAATCTGGGTTTTTCCCCCATTAATTCTTACAAGTATCTATTTCCCTGGAAATCAAACTGATTTTTTTATCTTTCAAGTTTGGGAGATTTACTAAAATATATCTTGACATTACTCATTAAGGATCACTCTCGCAGGGATGTAGTGCTCCTTTTCACAATATCATTTCAATTTTATTTTCAGGAAAGTTTCCCGGAATTATAGTTATTATTTTATTTTTCGAGACAGAGTCTCACTCTGTCGCCCAGGCTAGAGTGCAGTGGTGGCAATTCTTCTGCCTCAGCTTCCCAGGTAGCTGGGATTACAGGTGCCCACCATCACACCTGGCCAATTTTCATTTTTTATTTTTATTTTTAGAAGAGATGGAGTTACACCATATTGGTCAGGCTGGTCTCAAACTCCTGACCTCAGGTAATCCACCAGCCTCATCTCCCAAAGTGCTGGGATTACAGGTGTGAGCCACTGCAGCTGGCCTATAGTTATTAATGTTCATTTTATTTCATTGGTTTTTCTGTTTAGGAAATCCTATTATTTTGGGTCTTGTTGCTTATCTTCTATGTGTGTCACTTTCAATTGAACAATTTAGTTTCCAATTTTTATTTTTTTTAGTGGCTCCTTTTTCTTTTCTAAAATTCGTATCGCATACTCTCTTGGTATTATTCACTCATGTGTTCTTACAAGTTTGATGTTCATTTCTGAAATGATTTAGTCTTTGATTTCTAATTCTTTCCTGCATTCTAGTCCCTCATTTCAGTTTTTCTAAATTTGATTTATGTTGTTCTTTTCTATATTCTATCATTTAGAGCATTTATTTTAGCATCTTTTGAAATATTAGATTACATTTTTCCTCTGTCTTATAAGCATAAAGCATTGGTGTGCTTGCATTGTTTGCAGAGATACTACTCTACTTCTATCTTTTTCTTACATCAGTCATGCTCTTCTAGTTCCTCTTCCTGTTTTTCTTCCTTCTTTCCTTTTCTGCATAAGATCAATTTTCCTAGTCTTTTATGGGGAAAGGGTTGATCAAAAGACCATTTCTAATTTCACAAATATAGAACACCTTTTCCTGTATTTTTTGAAGTGTTGAAAAAATTACCCTTCTATTTCTTGAGACCTCCTGACCCCATTTACCTCATCCATTGTAATCTGAACCATTCATTTCCTTTTCCTCACACTCTAGTTGGGCTTTATTCTCTGAAGTGCCTTCTGAGAAGGAGCTTCGGCTAGTGAGTTTCAAGAATTCACAGACTGCACACTGTTTCGACCCTTCAGATATTAGAGAGGAGTTTTTTTGCTCACCTGCAAGGTACTTCTCCCATTTTCAGCTACTATTATCCAATTGGCCTGAAACAATTTCTCATGAGTATCTCTTAGAAAATTGGGTGTTATCCTGACCTCATTTCCATCAGATACCTCATTGCTTTCCTCTGTTGTCTCCTGCAAAAATTGTAGTATCATCTGGGTCATGACAATGTCAGCTCATATTTGAGAATTTGTGAGAACACTTTGCCACCTAATTTTGTTGTCAAAATTGTTCATCATTTTTTTAAGTTTTGCTGTCCTAGTTGTTCTTTTCCGTTTTAATGGGAAAATTCAGAGATTCACACACTATGTCATTGCTACCACTGATTTTTCCAGAATTCCAGAATAGACTTCTCTTGGGGACTGCATGAAAAGAAGCCTATCCTATTTCGGGCACATTCTAACTACTCCACATTCAATGTGGTTTTGTAGTTTGTGGATGTGTAATATTACTTGTCCTTCAGAATGCAGCAGGTGCTAAGTGGATACAAAATAGGAACTGAAGTCAAGTCTGACTGGATGTAGAATCTGGGAGAATAGCAATATACAGGAGTCAATGGTTTAGGAAACCTGCCACAGGGAGAAAAGAAAGACAACCACTACCACCTCCACTATGATGATGATAATAATAATAATAATATAAATTAGAAACTATTTGAATTGTATGTGCCAACCTATTACTCCCATTTTACAAACAAAAATATTAAGATACAGAGAGGTTAACTAATTTGCCAAAACAAGGAATGTAAAGGTATTCTATTGAGTCTGGGAATTTCCAGTCCTGACTTCCAGACAGGCAGGCAGTGTTTTTTAGAAAGGAGGCCTGGAAGGAGCAAGGGAGGACTCAGTTCTGCTTGAACAGCGCTAACTAGAGGTTATCTAGACAACTGGTGAAGACATATGAAACAAGATACACAAAGGCAGCCTGGAATTAGGCCTGGGGGACCAGGTCAAAAAGCCTAAAAACAAAATATTCTTTATGCTTAGTGCCAGCCTGACGAGCTGAGGTCAGGCAAATAATTTCTGTCTACGTCCAGCGTAACCTGAGAGATTAGCAGTGTGGAGGACAGAGTGTCAGGAAATCAGGATATCAACTGCCATCTTAAACAAATAAGAGGGACATATCACCTGGTATAGAGACAATATCTGAAAGGTTTTTCTTTGTTTTTCCTTTTTTGAGACGGAGTCTAGCTCTATCACCCAGGCTGGAGTGCAGTAGTGTGATCTCGGCTCACTGCAACCTCCAACTCCCAGGTTCAAGTGATTTTTCATGCCTCAGCCTCTCAAGTAGCTGGGACTACAGGCATGGAATTACACTACAACTGGCTAAGTTTTGTATTTATGGTAGAGCTGGGGTTTTACCATGCTGGCCAAGCTGTCTAAACTCCTGACCTCAAGTGATCCGCCTGCCTCGGCCTCCCAAAGCGCTGGGTTACAGGCGTAAGCTACCATGCCCAGCCTAAAATCTGAAAGGTTTTTATCACTACTAGGCCTATAACATTCAGATTTTTTTAAAGCCATGCACAACTACAGGGCAGATAGAAGCACATAGATTGTTCTCAAGTGAGCGAGCCCAACCCTGTAGGCATCTGCTGTATTGTCTTCAAAATACAAAAATGGTCACTGGTGTTTTCTAACGATCTCAGCAAGCAATTCTTAATGTATATCTCAATACTAGCATATGGGAGAGTTGAAACTATGCATCTCATCTTTTGAGATGTAAAGGATAATCAAATTTAAGATGATCATGTATAATTTTAAAATCAGAACTTTTCTAAGAACACCTTGAGACCTCAAATATATACTCACAAAGAATGTTGTTCAAGGGAAGAAGTGAAATTTCAGAAAAGATGCAATTCTGTCGCTGGTAGCATATTACCTGACAGTAACAATGGCTTGGTAATGTCATTAATCCTGAGAAAAATCCAAGCAACCAACAACTAAAGAACTTTATTAAAAATTCTTTACAAAGTCTGTTCTAGAACTTGAATCAAAATAGTAGAGTACACTGGTAGCTCTAAGATCTGGTAAACTCTTTTGACTCATTCTTTATGTTACGGTAGAGCTTTGAATGTATGGCACAAGGCCAAGATAGTTTTAACTTTAATTGGCTGTCTGCTTTGAGATTTCTGTGTTTACACATAATCTTTTGTTGCTTGAAAACAATTCTTAGTGACATAAACTTGAGGGCATTTTTCCCACTTGTGTTTTGATATTTGAAATCAGCAAGACTTTCTAAATGTTTCTGTGCATTGCAGCATCATTGGTAATGTTCTCACCACTTATATAATTTGTTCATTAGCTTTTGCTCCCTCTGCTGGAATGTAAAAGCAAGTAGCAATGAGAACTCCATTTCTAAAAGAGAGATACATACTCCCCACGCCCCTGCCACCAATCTTTGCATTTTTAAAAACTCTTTTAAATCCATTCTAAAGACTGTCAAACTAGCATTATTTTACTTTAATTACCCCAACATATGCTTATTCTTCAGTTGCACGTTGTTACTTTTTATCATTATTTTACAAATGTTAACCTCATTTGTTTTCTCTTTTCTTTGTAAATATGGAAATAAGCACAGTTGCAGTGAATTCCACAGCTTAATGTTAATATTTCCATAATATGATTGCTCTTGTGGATATGCATTTAAAGTATATTTTCTATTTAGTCTAATTGTGAATAAATCAGAAAGATGAGAACAAAATCTGTATATTGAAACAATTCAAGTTGACTTCACTTATGCAGATCTGGATTTAGAAGGTCCTTGACTAATGACTGAGATTTAAAAATTATTATTATCTGATACCTGAAATCCCTTTCCCCCAAAAGTAAAGAACATAGAAAAATAAACAATTTAATTTATTAGGTTGGTAACAAAAACAGCGACAACCAAAATCCTGAGAGAATTCAGTAAATGACAAACTGGCATATGGTTTGTTGTAGCTGTTTGTGCCAATACACATTTAAGTAATAAAATTAGAATGAATTTTAGTTTATTAGAAATATGAAGTTAAAAAAATACAGTATTTTCAGGTAGTAAAAATAGCACGCTTTGTTCACAGGTGAGTTACCTAGCCCAACATACTTTAAGGTAGCCATCCAATAAAGGGTGACATATTCTCCCTATACATACACATATTCAGAAATCCTGGGATAAAAATTAGCTACTGAGTCCCCAAGAATTTTGGAAATAAAATGAACAGAAAAATGTCCACATTTATGTAAGTCACCTAAAATAAAGCTTTCTTGCTGGTCATCCTATTAAAAGGCCAAGAAGACTGTGAATCTATAAATAGATCTGATTACCAACAGAAAGGGTAAACTTTTAAGCGTTTTAGCTTCTGCATTTGGCAGTAACTGATTTTACCCTTAATCTCTGCAGCCTAGCAGCTTCATGGATGTCTATTTTTCATTACTTAAATTTGCCCTTCAGCAATATTTAAGGAATACAATAACAATATATGCAAGAACTTTAACTACTTACTATGGCTAAAGGATACAAGAGGAAAAAGAAATCCTGAGGTCAAGTACACAATACAAAATGCATACACTAATGTCAAAACATCTTCAAAGCAACATGCAAATGCAAATTTTAAGCACCAAGAGTTGTCACTTGGCTCCTGAAATCCTCATCTCCTTCATTTGCCCTCAGATTGTGTTCAATTTTAGTTCACAATGTATTTTTTTTTTTCAGAAAGCCTGTCATAACCCAAAAATTTGGGCTGAGACATTCTATTTTAGAATGCCATTTCTTTCAGTCTTACACTTACATTTACAAGATCAGAACCCAGCCTGTTAAATCTACATAAGCTTCAGGGCTAGTTAAGAGAGAATTTAATGCTGCAAAGAGCTCAACTTCCTTATTCCATTATGATCTGCTTACTGAGTCTAAAAGACACATGCTTCATTAACTTACTTAAAGGTTTTAGTTCAAAGCAATTGCACAGCTTTTAACTCCCCATTGGAAACTGCATGTAATTCGTGGGCTGGATAAAGCAATATTTCAATTACTTGAGTAAGATGCAACATAAAATAAATTAAGATACAGATATCTGATATCAATAACTATTGACTTTGGTGATGGTATATAATGGAGAAACTGAATACCATATTTGCCTCTATATATTCCAACACAGCAAGGAAAGTTATAAAAAGAAATTGACAAGGAAACATTTATATTCACCAATACACAGCAATATTAAATAGACTTTGAGAAACATTGAAGTGGAAAATATATGAATTGTTAAAGCCACACAATTTCATTTCAAATTCAGTGAGAAGTACAAATGAATATACTGCAAAGAAATATTGTTCTTGTTTTGATGACAAGTAGCTTGAACACTTGATATTGCTTTGGGACTCTAATTATTTAAGAGAAAGTGCCTTATACATAAGGAAAAATATCTTTTTACATTCTTCCAATAAAGGTTAATAACAGGCAGTAAGAAGGAAAAAGCTTTAGTAAATGACTGTTGTTCATTAACAGTTCAACTCTAACTCATTATCAAAATGTCCATCTTAAATTATGCATACATGGCCACGCAAAATTGAATTAGGAGGTAGTGCTTGGTGAATTTGTCCTTCTGTTTCCATGGAAACAGATGCTGGATTGCATTTCTTTAAGGCTAGTTTTAAAGTGGAAAACTACAGTACATTAATACTTCAGAAAGCACAGAACTTACTGTATCTTTTAAATGTATCAGGTTTTTTAAACAGCCGTTACAGCATATCATGTAACTCATGCAGGGCATCTTTTACTTCTACTGAATTTCTTTACCTGTTTGATTCTCTCTTGCCCTACCCACCTCCGCATCCCTATTTTGGTAGAAAGGCTTAAGAGTAAAGGTCTTTCCTTATTTGACATTGCATTGTCAACATATAACAAAAGGTTTAGTTTGATATGGTCTGAATGCATTTATCCAAAATTCATGTTGAAATCTAATCCCCATTGTAGTGGTATTAAGAGGCGGGGCCAAGAGGAATGGTGGCCCAAGAGATAACATGTCTAACTATGAATCATAAGATTCAAGAGGTGGAGCCTTTTGGGAAGTGTTTAAGTCATGGGGGCTTCATCCTTATGAATAGAATTAGTGCCCTTATAAAAGAGGTTGAAGCAAGCTGTCTTGCCCCTTGTCCATGTGATGATATATCATTTGCCTCTTTTTCCATATGAGGACTTAGTGACAATGTGCCATCCTGGAAGCAGCCAGCCTTTCCCAGACTAAATTGGCTGCACCTTGATCTTGGACTTCCTAATCTCCAGAACTGTGAGAAATTTAAATTATTTATAAATTACCCAATCTAAGGCATTTTGGTATAGCAGCCCTAAGGGACTAAGACATAGCTCAAGTTCTCTTTTTATTTGTATTAAATAGAGATGGGTTCTCACTATGTTACCCAGCTGGTCTTGAACTCCTGGGCTCAAGTCATACTACTGCCTCAGCCACCTGACTAGCTGGGACCACAGGCACATGCCAACATACTCAGCTTCATGCTCTTATTTAATAAAAAACATTTTGAATTATTAAAATATAATAAAATCATCTATGTCTTCTTCTAGTTATAAGAAAAAGTGAGCCTTAGTGTTGGACTAGCATGTAATTTTTCCTAACTTCAATAGTTAACTAGCTGTGTGACCTATAGGCCAAGCACATAAACTTTCTGTGTGTCAGTTTCCTTATTAATCCTGCAATAATAAAACCTAAGTCATGAAAGTTGTTCTAATTTTTATGTAATTCATCTAAAGCACCTAGAATAACTGTTGGCATAGGAAATCTATAAATGGTAGCTATAATTATAAGTGTAACTACTGGTGTGCTACTTTTCTTGCTAGGCATTGGGTTATATGTTTTATGTCTTCAGTCATCACTATAACCCACTATTACTCTCTTTATTCTGTTGACAGAGGTAGTAGAGAGGATACTTAACATCACTCAAAATGAAAGCTGTAAGGCTAGGATTTGAACCCTCCTATTCTTGGCTTCAGGGGCTGGAATGTTTTCAATACACCATACTGCCTCTTTTAGATACTACAAAAGGCTCAATTTCTCTCTTTAAAATCTTATCATAAAGTATTTCTACAGATTAAAATATGGTCACCTGATCCATTGTAGAAGATAACTAATTGTAAATTAGTACTTTGTACAAAGGAATTGCCCACACTGTATTTTATTTTTACAATTTAGAAAGTGAATTAGGTTCCCTTGATGTAGTGCAGGACAGCATAAAATTGGATTTTTAACTTGGAAGTAAACATCTAGTTCTGTTACAGAGCCCTGAGTTTTTCTCAAGAGTCACCTTGGTGGCCCCAGAGAATTTCCAAAAGTCTTCTTTGCTCATTTCTGTCCTGTTACAGCCCTTGGTCATTCCTCCTTTTAGAAAAAGAAATCGATGTTTACTAATGATTTGGGTCCATTGACGACAGTGAAAGAAACATTTTATAATAAGAATATAAAACTTCCTTTCTTCTGAGGATACAGTCAGGTTCATCAATGTTCAAACAAATTTTCAATAAAGTGATAAGGATATTACATATTTATCAGAGATCTTCAGTGGTTTATAATAACTAACATGCAAGGACTGTTCTATTTTAAAAAGCACTGTCATATGTTTTCTGCATTAAATATAAATCCCTGTGAGATCAGTGCCAACATGAGGATGTTACATATTTGAAAATGATAGCAACAATACCCCTTGTCCAATTAAAAAAAAAAAATACTTTGAGGCACAGGACTAAGTGACTAGTCTAAAGTCATACACTTAGAAAGTGGTAACATCAATGTTATTACACATGAAATTTTTCACTACATTATTCAGATTAAAGTTAAATATATGTAAATCAAGCTCTATAGAGAGATATTTACATGGCTAATAAGGAAGTGGAGACTTGGACAATAGGGCATGAAGATGGCACATAAATCAGTCATTAAAAACGATTCAGCTAGGGCTCCAGTCACCTCAAATACATTTTTTCTTTACTTTTTTCTAGTTAATTGTAGGTAAGGTATGTTTATAAAGTTAGAGAGCATTAAGGCAGATGACCCAAAAAAGTATTAGATTGAGCCATATAAATTTTCAGTTAGTCTACCATTATGACCTACAACAATGGAATTTTAAATCTAAGAACATGCTTACTTGATAATTATTTCCGAAGTGCATTGTTTATTGCTTTTCTTTTTTTAGATGGAATCTCGCTGTCGCCCAGGCTGGAGTGCAGTGGCGCGCTCTCAGCTCACTGCAAGCTCCCCCTCCCGAGTTCACACCATTCTCCTGCCTCAGCCTCTTGACTAGCTGGGACTACATGCACCTGCCACCACGCCCGGCTAATTTTTTTTTTGTATTTTTAGTAGAGACGGGGTTTCACCGTGTTATCCAGGATGGTCTCGATCTCCTGACCTCGTGATCCGCCTATCTTGGCCTCCCAACGTGCTGGGATTACAGGCAAGAGCCACTGCGCCCCACCTATTTATTGCTCTTGAAATGCTTTAATCACAACCAATATTAAAGTAGCTTTGATTCCTATTAAGTGGAAAATATCCATATGGAGGATATAATTCATAAAGGAAATATAATTCTTATTTTGATCAGTTGAGATATATATATGATATATAGAAATATATATAATCAATCTATGAGATGAATGCAGTATTATATATATATCTGTATGTATGAATATATTACAAATATATTATACATACATTATATACATGTTTGTATAGTTATAATGAAGTCACTTTTGTATTTTGAGATAAAATAGATATGTAGAAAAGAATGGTGTAGATCAATGGTTCTCAGAGTGTCTAAAAAGTCAATACCACTTTTGTTATAGTACCCAGATATTACTTTCAGTTTTCACTTTCACATTCCTGAGTGTACAAGAGTTTTCTAGAGGCTGTTGTAATAGACTGCCATGTACTGCAGTAGATTGAATACTGAAGCACATATGACAATCCAGCTATCTTCTATTAAGACAGACACTAATGCAATTTACAAAAATATAATCAATGGTAGTCTCTTATAATTACTTGATTTTCTTGGAAAAAAATATTTACTTTTCAAAAATATGTTATTTACATTAACATGTAATTGCTTATTACATAATGTTTAGTAAAAAATGGGTTTTAAAGTTCTCAATTTTAATTTAAATACAGTAAATATTAATCATAGTTGTAAACCCACATGAACAAAAGGTGTTTGGAGTACACAGTAAATTTTAAGAGTGTAAATGACCAAAAGTTTTAGTACTGTTGGAACAAAAAAATTTTTTTTGTTCAATCTTAAAATTTCTGCTCATTTTTATGATTCCTTACGATGAAGACTTTATGGTCCTTGAAATATGAGAAGTTATTTAAAATAGATCTAATTAAAAATCCCTTACAGCATTTTCATAACATAAAAAATACTGAGCTCCTTAGAAATTGCTCCATTTGCAAAATATATTTATAACTTAACCAAAATAAATAATTCATACCTCACCAAGTGAGTAATAACGTCTTGGGATCTGGGAGTCCGGATAGATGTTTTCTAGGTACCAAGAAAAGGGCTTACACTTCAGATTTTCTCTTAGTGTTTTTCTGACTGATACATCTCCATAATCCACTTTGACAACACCTGGAATTTTTCAGAGAAACACAAATCAGTTTGTGCTATTTTTGTTTTAGTACTGTTTTACTCCATTTACTTTGCTCTCAGTTTTTTTCTTTATATTTCCAGCAAATTCAATTGCATATGCAGCTGCTACTACACTGGATTGTTACTACCATAGAATTAGTACATTAAATAGATATAAATAACACTTCTCCCATTGGTTATGACTTTTCAAATGCAAATATTTATCACCAAGTACTTGTACTACTTAGATTGAATAATTAACTAAATGTAAATTGGTATTTAGTATCTCATAAAGCTTAACTGAACTGTGTAATATGTCTGTTTTTCCTTAATAAAAAATTCTAGTAGCTCTAATGTTTTTGTTAATATTCATACTTTCCCTAGAGTCACTTATTCACCACCTGTAGATTTTATGAGAAATTTATATAAAATATTCACATAATAGACTGCACATGTATTCTTTTTCTTGAACTTCTATCTAGTTACCTTAAACTTATGTTTTTATTGATTTATTGAGTTATTCTAAGCTACCCCAGTCCTTGAAAAGTTAGTAAGCATGTAAGTGTAAAGAAACTAACAAACAAATGAACAGGAATATATTCACATGTATATATGAAAAATGATTAATTTTATTTCACATAATAGAATATTTGACATTTAAATGAATATTTCCACTGAAAATCATAAAAGAATGTTTTCTAGTTGAGAAATAATAATGCTACTAGTTTTTTATATAAAAACATATGACAACTTGATTTGCTCCTTATATTAAAACTGGCATTTGATTGAAATAACTAATAACTGTGACAATACAGCAATTATTTCTTAGATTATTCTGAAAATATTTCAATGTTTAACTCTTTTCTTTAAGGCCACTATGCAACATGCTGGCACAAAATGGCCTAGTATTTAGGATATTCTATCCCAACCAAGTAACAAAGCCAATCAGTTGTTCTGTAAAATAGGACCAAGTGTTTAGACAATCTAAATGTCTGTAACTAATGCCATTACCAAGACACTATTTTCCAAAGCAGCAACGCTCTCAAAACTCATCACTCACTAGTTCCAACCCCCTTGTCTTTTCAGAATTTTTGTTTTTTCAAAATTAAATGCCATAGTATTATTAGAAAGCATTCTGATCCTGAAGCAGCCAAACCATTTCCTTCCAAGAGAAAATATTGATTTTCCTAGCTGGTGTTTGGATAGAAAACAAGGTCTTTGGGTTTTTTAAACAGATAAATATTTGCTTTCAAAATAATTCTATTCAGAACTTCCAATCAGGAATGCAACCTTCAAAATAAGAGGCTCAAAACAATTTAGTATTTACAAAGTAAATCACCAGAAGAATTTCTCATTATGTTAAGTATTATTGCAGTTGAAATAATTGAATACATAGTCCTCAAAATCACATAAAGAGATGTCATTGTGCCCGGTGGGGAGGCGAAACACTGTATCTTCAGAGGACTTAATTTAACAGTCAATTTTACTGTTCTGTCTTCATTTTTGAGGTGGGTGGATTTAATTGAGGTGGCTTATTTAATATCAACATCCTCCCTTTTTCATCATGTTAAGATTTGGTAGTTCTGGCTCTGTAATATCTTCCTAGAAGGGTTTCTTTGTGCATGTGTTTTCCAATAAAACTTTATTTATGGACAATGAAATATGAATTTCACATAATTTTCACGTAATGACATATTACTCTTTTGACTTCTCCCCAACTACTTAAAATTAGATCTTGGGTATTTAAAAAAGGAACAGCGAGCTGGTTTTGGCACATGGGACATAGTAGCCAACCCCTGCTCTAAAAGATAAAGTCCTAGAAGGTTTTTATGAGCAGTTATCTGATTGAAATGAAAATTTAAAGTTTCATTTGCATACCATTTTACATAAGGTCAGAGAAAACACTAATTGTCCACTTTGGATTTGGCAAAAAGTGGCTAGTGGAGAATTATAGAGATTATTGAATAAAGCAAAGGCCTTCTTATCCTGTCACCTCTAAGCCACCCCTTGGCATTTCCACTGCAACTTGCTTTTGTTCTAATCCTAGATAATTATGCTAAATTACCTTTAGAAATCCACAAAGAAATACTGTGGGCTATCTTAACATTTTGGTGAGGATGGCTTTTTCTCTCTGCATCCATATTTTTCTTCTTAGAAGTGAGACATATTAAGAGACAACAGTCCTCACAAACACCCTATGTACTCCCCCATATTTCTCAGGTTGCTGCAGTTAGGCAGGGACATCTAACTGCTCCTGGCCAATACACTGTGAGAGAAAGGGGTTATGTCACTTCTGATTTTAAAGATAGGAAAGGAAGTATGAGAGCTTTCTTTTCCTTTACCACAGGGACTGAGGAGGATTTGTATCCCAGTGGGTGCGCAGCTACAAGACGGAGAGACTTTTCTTGTACTGTATGATTTAGTGACTGTAGAGCCTGAATTAGATTATTTAGATCCATGGTTGATACATAATCTTACCTGTTCCCCAAACTCTTATCTCCAATTCAAACCTCTTCAAAGTAGGTTACCTAATTGTTTACCCAACAATTTTATTGGGATCTATACTAGGCATCTCAAATTTGACAAGTCAAAAATTTGATTCTCCAACTTGCTCCATCTCCAAGGTTCTTCATTTTGGTATCTAGCACAAATATCCACTGATTTTCTCAAGGAAAAATAAATAATTTTCTTTCTCTCACACATACACATTTTTAACTCATAGGAATTCTTGTTGGCTCTCCTTCACAATATAGCCTCAGCCACTCTACTGTTACCATCCTGGTCCTAACTTCTCCCATCTCTTGCTTACACTAGCATTGCAGTAGTCTCCTAACTAGCTTGGAAACATTTTACATTCCTCTACCTATATTTTATTCATTATTGCCTGTTCCTTAGTCAATATATTTAAAATACAAATCAAATCATGTTACTCCCCTGCTCAAAAGTGTACCGTGATTTTCCATAATACTAAGAATAATTGAATGTCTCTTAACCATTGCCTGAAGATCCTTCAGAAAATAGCTCTTGACTAGCTTTTTGAATTCATTTATACTCACTTTGAAACCAGCCCAATTGTCCCACAGAAGTGATGTTTATGTTTTTTTTTTTTTTGAATAAACATGAAAGAATGGCCCTCTTGGTCTTGAAACTTGAGTAAATTACAATTGTCTTATCTAAGTTCCTTTCTCAGGAAACCAACCAGATAATATAAGGGAACTGAAACTTACCAGATGACCACGTCTGGACAGGGAGACACCAGACCCCCTCACCTGTCATGATTGCCTAACCACCTGTTTCTTGTTGATCAATTTATCTTCCTTACCCCTCCCTAATTCCTGGTTTCTCATACATGGTTATATTTCTTCCCTGCTATATCAACCCCTAATTTTAGTCGGTTGAGGAGATGAATTTGAGGCTGATTTCCCATCTCCTTGGCTGCAGCAACCTATTAAAGCCTTCTTCCATTTCAGTACTGATTGTCTTAGTGATTGGCTTCTGGTGCAGCAAGCAGCAGGACGTAGACAGAACCCCTGTGTTTCAGTAACATCTTCATTCTAGCCCCCTTTTTCATTCTTTACATTTCTTCAAACATTCCAAGTTCATAATTCATCATAATTCAACAATTCAAGGCTTTATACTTCTCTTTTTTCTGTCTGTGACGGTGTTACCTTGCAACTTTCATGAGTTGTCCTTCACTTGGTCCAAGTCTTTGCTCAAATTTTACTTCTTCAGGTTTATTCTGACCTTACTATCAAAATTGATCCCTTTCTCTCATCTTCCGGGGTCTTTATCCCTCTATCATGCTTAATTTTTTTGCATGGCACTTATTATCTGATATCACATTATAGATCACTTTGCTCATTGCCTTCTCAACAAAAACTTTGGACGAGTTATCTCCTTTTTTGAAAGATAAGGTATCCTACCTGATAATATCTTACAAGATATTGTGACTACTAAATAAATAATGCCTGGAAAATGCTTAGTACGATGACTGGAATATAATAATTACTTAATACACACTATATATTGCATTGGATAGCTGTTGTTTTGCATGCCTGACATCCATTCTGTCCTCTGGTAAACACACTTGAATTTTCTCTGGGAAACCACTCCCACTTCACTTCCAGCTTGGGTGGGGCTGGTTTCATTGCCTTCCCCACTCTTCCAGTTCCATCTGTGGGCACAGACTAAGGCACATCACCAGAAAATCTAGTTAAAATGCAAACTGATTCTGTTGGCCTTGAGTGAGGGCCTTAGGGCCCATATTTCTAACAAGCTCCAAGGGATCCTGCTTTTGCTCAGTCCAGATTTTGATTAGTACCCAAAATAACTAGAGCATTCTATTTCTCAACTTTACACATAACCCAGATAACAATGACTGACTCAGGAATGGGCAAATAAACCAGTCAGCCTAATAAAAGCATACCCTTGAGAATATACTAGGACTATTAGAAAGTTGAAACTATTTCCTGTGGAACTGGGTAGCTGTATAGATGAGTTAAGCCTGGAGTTTTTGGGACTACCATACAACAAAGGCCCATGAAAGTGACACCAATATAGAAGATAAATCCACATATGGAAAGATATAAAGTGTGAGAGTAAAACAGAAGACTGACTAAAGATAGAAAGCATAGGCCAAGTCAAGATTAGTAACAGATACTTATTCTGGTCAAGCTCTGTACAAGGGACTTTTCTAGGCACTTGGGATATATCTGTGAACAAAACAAAATTATCTTCCTCCATGGAGTTTATATCCTACTAGAGAAAGACCTAAATAAACAGTAAATACATTAGAAGCTGATACATGCTGTGGCAAAAATTTATAAGTTTTTAAGGCAAGTCTTTCAATGGGACTTGCAAAAGTCATGTAAAGGCTTTGACAATGAAGTAAAGATTCATAATGAGTACCAACAAAAGAGTATTTTAATTAACTCCAGATTTGCAGGTTTCATTAATAGCTAAATGATAAAATTTATGGGTTGCTATATTTTTTTTTAATAAGCTGTTTTTTCATGGAATCCAGCTAAATGCCCATCAATGATAGACTGGATAAAGAAAATGTGATATATATACACCATGGAATACTATGCAGCCATAAAAAAGAATGAGATCATGTCCTTTGCAAGAACATGGATGGAGCTGAAAGCCATTATCCTTGGCAAATTAATACAAGAACAGAAAACCACATACCACGTGCTTTCACTTATAAGTGGGAGCTAACTCATGAGACCATGTGGACACATAGAGGGGAACAATACACACTGCAGTCTATTGGAGGATGGAGGGTGGGAGGAGAGAGAGGATCAGGAAAAATAACTAATGAGTACTAGGGTTAATACTTGGGTGATAAAATAATCTGTACAACAAACCTCCTTGACACAAATTTACTCATGTAACAAATCTGTACATGTATCCCTGAAAAGTAAAAAAAAAGAAGCTTTTATTCATAAGTCTATTGCACTCTAGTATTAAATTCACTCTTTAGAGAAATCATGTTTTAAATTTTAAATAGATATTAGATGGAAGATCATAATGAAACTGGCCCAATTGTCACATAGAACTGATATTTATGTATTTTTATATAAACATAGAAATTCACTCTCTCAGTCTTAAAACTTGAGAAAATTGTATTTGTCTTATCTGAGTTCTTTTCTTAGGAAACCAACTATCAGGCCACCCAGACATTTTCAAAGAACTGAAACTTACCAGATTACTGCATATGGACAGTGAGACACCAGACCCCCTCACCCATCATGTTGCCTAAACCAACCAACTGCTTCCTGTTGACTAGCTCCTCTTTAATACCCCTCACTAATTCCTGTTTTCCCTACACATAATTACATTTTTTTGCTGCTATATAAATCTCTAATTTTAGTCACTTGAGAATATGGATTTGAGACTGCTCTCCCATCTTCCTGGTTGCAGCACCCAATTAAAACCTTCTTTCCTGGCAATACTCATTGTCTCAGGATTGGATTTCTGTGAGGCAAGCCTTAGACCAAACTCCTGGCATTTCAATGACAATAATTATTTGAGTAAAATTCTTCCCCTAGTAGATGCCTAGTAAGTCTAATAGTTCTGTCTCTCTAAAATCAAAGTACCTAAAGAATACTCTAATTGCATGCTAAAGCTTACAATTTCATGTACAAGAATACATATTGCAGTGTAACTTAAAGGGGAAATTTTTCTTCAATAAATAATGCGTAAGTGAGCACGATGGCTCATGTCTGTACTCCCAGTACTTTGGGAGGCTGAGGTGGGCAGATCACTTGAGGCCAGTAGTTCAAGACCAGCGTAGCCAAGATGGTGAAACCCTATCTGTGCTAAAAACACCAAAAAATTAGCTGGCCATTGTGGTGGGTGCCTGTAATCCCAGCTATTTGGGAGGCTGAGGCAGGAGAATCGCTTGAACCCAGGAGGTGGAGGTTTCAGTGAGCCGAGATGGCACTACTGTACTCCAGCCTGGGTGACAGAGCAAGACCACATCTCAAAAAACCACACCCCGAAAACAAAAACAAAACAAAACAAAAAGAACACTTAAGTAAATCAAAGTTATATCTGGTTGACAAAATACAACTCTTGTATTAAAATAATTATGTCTGTATAAGAATATGGAAAAATGTTAATAAGCCAAATATATGTTTATTACACAGAATAATTAAAATATATGAAATAATAAAAAAATTGAGATAAAGCCCCTTTTTTCCTTTAACAGTCAAAACAATGCAGTTGAATATAAATTCTGTTATGTATGTCATATTAATGATATATATTCACATTACAGGAGCAGACCAGTATATACAGTTTAAGCTAATAATTTATTTTTTTGTGATATTTTCTAAATTCCAAATAGAAAGTGAACTTTGTTATTTACTCTAAATAATGGTAATTAGGAACTTCATGAATAAGAATCTGCATTTTTCTCCTTTTAAAATAATAATAATATAATAAGCCATTGTTAATACAGCTAGCAATTATTGTATTCTATTGCATCTAAATACCAAATCATAAATGATATTGGGAAAGCTAGAGATCCACATGCAAAAGAAGAAATTAGATCTTATTCTTATCTTACACCAAACATAAAAAATCAAATCAAAATGTATTAAAATTTTAAATTTTAAGACCTGAAACTGTAAAAATACTAAAAGAAAACACATGGAAAATAGTCCATATTTGTCTGAACAAAAATTGTTTCGATTTGACCATAAAAGCACAGGCAACAAAAGCAAAAATGGACAAGTGTGATGGCTTCAAATAAAAAGCTTCTGCACAGCAAAGGAAACAATTAACAAAGTGAAGAGAAAGCCTACTAAATGGAAGAAAATATTTGTAAGCCATGGATCTGATAAGGGATTAAAATCTAAAATATATGAGGAACTCAAACAACTCAAAAACAAGAGAACACCTGATTAAAAATGGGCAAAGGTTGTGAACAAACATGCGTCAAAAGAAGACATTCAAATGGCCCATAAACACGTGAAAAAAAATGCTTATATCATTAGTCATTAGGAAAGTGCAAATTAAAACCACAATAAGGTATCGCCTCATACCTGTTAGAGTGACTTTTATCAAAAATATAAAACATACGTGTTGGAGAAGATGTGGAGAAATGGGAATTCTTAGATATTGTTTATGGAAATATAAATTAGTACATCCATTATAAAAATGGTATGGAGCTTCCTTGTAAAACTAAAAATAGAACTACCACATGATGCTATAATTCCTCTTCTGGGTTTATATAAAGGAAATGAAATCAATATGTCAAAGGGATATCTGCAGTCACTTGTTCACTGCAGCATTATTCACAATAGCCAAGAAATGGAATCAACCTAAATATATATCAACAGATGAATAAAGAGAATGTTGTATTCTACACAATGAAGCACTATTTAGCCTTAAAAAGGAAGAAAATTTCATCATTTTGACAACATGAATGAAGCTGGCGGACATTATGCTAATTGAAATAAACCAGGCACAGAGAAACAAATACCACATGACCTCACTTATGTGTAGAATCTAATACAGTTGTACTCACAGAAGTAAAGAATAGAATTATGCTTACCAGAGGCTACAGGCATGAGGAGGGAGGAATGGGGAGTTGTTAATCAAAGAGTACAAAATTTCAGATAGACAGGAGAAATAGGTTTTGGGATCTATTGCTCATCAGGTGACTATAGTCAACAATGATGCATTGTGTATTTTAAAATAAGTAGGACATTAAATTTCTAATGTCTTATCACTAAAAATAATAGGTAAACAAGGTTATGGATATGTTAATTAGCTTGATTTATTTATTCCATACTGTTTGGGTCTGTATGTGTAATCTCAAAAAATCACATTGTGCCTTATGATTACTGCTAAAACTTCTCAATTAAAAATATGAGTAAGTCTGTAAGTACATAAATAAATACTGTATTGTTTCAGAGGTTTAGGAGATTTCTTGGAATTATCATTGCTGTTTTTAAATTTAAAACTATTCCCTTAATCTACCTTTTTATCTATTCCCTATGTGCATACAAATTACCCTAGCTCATAACCTCTCATTAGAATGTCAGTGGACATAACTACATTAACTGGCTGATGGCCCATTCCAGCTAATAATACATAGTGATCTTCTGTTGAATTTATCATTTACTATTATTACTGCAATTTTATTTTAATGGAATAAAAATGAGATAATGAATTTTACAAAATCATAGCTTCTGCACAGAGCTGTCGCACAGGAAGAGGATTATCAGACAACTTTCAATTTATTTAACCCTAATATCCACAGTCAAAAGTTAGAGCAGGTCTTGAGACTGAGTTTTCTAGGCAATTACCTCAAACTTCAGTTTGATTTGACAATAAAGATCTCGTATTCAAATGCTTGGTCCAAGATCAATGAGAACATGGGAAACAAAAGTGAATATTTGCAGTAGCCTTTTAAAATAAAGAACAATTTGATATCCATTGAGGCAAACATAGACTGAACAGTTTGTAGGCTATCAAAATTCTATCTAGAATTAACTTAGTCTAATATATAGCTGTATATTTGAGCATTATTTTGACCTCTATCAAGTCTAAATGAGGATTTGGAATTACGATATTGGTGTTCATTTAAAACTGGCCCAATTGTCCCAGAGAACTGATGCTTATCATTTCTTCTGAATAAGTATAAAAATTGACCCTCCCAGTCTTGAAACTTGAGAAAGTTATATTTGTCTTATCTGAGTCCTTTCTCAGAAAACCAACCATCAGGCCACCCAGATACTTACCAGATCACCACATGTGGACAATGAGATGACAGACAACTGATCCATCATGATTGCCTTACTTACCACCTGTTTCCTTTGGATCAACTCCTCTTTACCCCTCCCTCATTCTGTTTTCCCACACATGGTTACATTTTTTTCGCCTGCTATATAAATCCCTGATTTTAAGTCAGTTGAGGAGATGAATTTGAGACTATCTCCCATCTCTCCTCAGCTGCATCACTGATTTCAAGTCTTCTTCCCTGGCAATACTAATTGTCTTGGTGATTGAATTTCTGTGCAGCGAGCAGCAGGACCTAAGACTGAATTTCTGGTATCTTGGTAAGACACTGAGAGTCAGTACAAAAAAATAGTGACACCAAACTTGTTACTGTACCAGCATTTTGTGCTATGCTGAGGACTTTGACTATCTTATCATACATGTTGTTGCTATTGTTTGCATTTTGTCTTTATTAGAAATCTCAAGAGTAATTTCTTTTGTGGACTCAGAAGCAGGAAAAGCTGTGTTTGTCCTTAGCAACTGACTCGCTATATCTGACAAACATTGCTAACTTTATAATTGATGAGGTATCCCTGTATGTTCTTCCCATGTATCATAAGAATTTAGAATGTAGAAAGCCACATTGAATCATTATTGAAAGAGGACACTCATCTATCCATCCATGGAGTAGTATGGTTTATTTAGGCACCAGAAGTATTTGAACAACAGATAAAGTGTTACTTAAGGGACTTCGTGTTCCAGACTACACAGTAAGCACTTTTGGATACACATTCTCATTAAGTCGATATAGCATTTCTATCTGTTTTATTGTTTCTTGTTTGAAGGAGGAAAGAATTAAGACTTTGAATGGTTAAATAACTTTATTAAGTATACTTAAGAAAATAGCAGAAGTAGGATCAGATGTTGTTCACTTTTATCTAATATCAAAATCCATGCTCTTGTTCACTCTACTATAATGAAGTCATTAAACTGGAGAAAGTTTGAAAAACCTATAAAGAGAAATATTTTCCCAGGTACAGAACATGGTAATTATCATCCCTTGAATGAAAGGACTCATGTGGCAAATTCTCCCTGATCTGACATCAGTGTGATTGATCCAAGATCCCAAACTTGAATTCATAGAAATAAAAAATCAATAATGATATACAATGAGTTACTTTATTGATTTGACAATTAAATACAAGCCAGAAGATTTCAGTGTGCAATTGACTGACAAACCAAAATATTTCCTAAAGTGCTTTACAAATTGTGTCCCATCCATCACTAGTACTGCAGGAAGCTAGTTAGATATAACTGTTTCTTCAGTTATATGCCACATACTATCTTATTTGAACCTTTCTGAAATAGTGCTATGTTTTATAATCAATGATATCTTACCATTGCTGTTGGTGAGAAAGCAACTTTATTGTAGTTGTCACTGCTTTAGCATGTGCAAATATGTTTTCCCATCTCTAAAATCAGTAGCCAATTGCAGTTTCAGTAGATAATTATGGCCATTTAAATTAGGGGACATTTTAATGCATCCTAATTGTTGTTTGAAAAAGCTTCCTTTGATCCCTTCTGGTAAAATTTTAAAAATACCAAGATAAAATTCCTAAATGGTTTCAGGAACTTGAAAGAATATCCCAGGCATAATAATGAAAGATGATTTTAAGAAAGCCTGGATTGTCAATCATCTTGAAGGCACTGAGAATGACAGTGGGTAGGAAACACATGAACATCAGTTAATTTGCATTGAAAAATGATTCAAAAGAGTTAACCTGCAAATATAAAGCTGCTTGATCAATTCATTTGCTTATATTTTTATTTTTATATATATACCTGAATGACGTATGATTTAAAAGCTGGTTTTGAATTAGTTAGGTCTAAATGAGTTCCTTTAATAGGGACAAAATAATTCTAGGTAAAAGGAAGTTTTGCATCATAGTTTAACAATTTTTTCTTAGAGATATATAATGGTGATCTTTCAATTGATGGCAGCCTAAATTAAATGAAATATATTTATTCTTTAATCATTTCTGATCTGCTTATATTTTAATGGAAAGAATGAGTAAAACAAAATTAAATAGGTGTCTTTAAACAGGACTTAGAACTTTTACTATGGTAAAGTGCATTATGAATAACCAAAGCATTTTCCAGACTTATTTTCCCCTTTCCAGAATTTGAGACAACAGTGCTCCATTGAAAACATTTTGAGAAATGCACTATTGTTATATTTCCTATATTTAGCCAAAAATATTAGTCACTAGCAAATTATAAACTGATCCCATTAGGGAACAATCTTTTTGAACAAAACATAATTCCTTCCATGTACTTTTCAAATTCTTCCATTAATAAGTTTTAATCACAAAGTTTTAATTAAACCAAGGCAATGGTAGCAAACACATATTTGTTGATATGTGTATTTACGTTCTGTTCCTAGAACAGTATCTGATGCCAATAGACATTCTCTAAATATTAGCTACACTACTATTTGCAGAGCTGTCATGTGCCCTCTCTTCTGTCTTATTCTCGCTGTCTCTCACATACATGTATGTTTTAGAAATATATATATATTTGCTTTTATATCTTAGAATTACTACTTATACTTATTAAAAAGTGATTTGGACTTCTTTAGATATACATTTTATATTACTTTTGTAATATATAGATATAGCTATATCGATAGCAATAAATTTATGAAAAATCGGCTTCAAAGTATTAGTTGGTCTCATTAATAAAAGAATATCATAAAAGTAATTTTTAATATTTATTAAAGTGCATTGGTCTAGTCTGTATTTAGTCAGCATTCTGTTTTGCAAAGCAGTAAGAAAATCTAATTATGTTTTAAAATTATGAGTTAGTAAAGAAAAAACAGTGTGACCCAGGAAGACTACCGTGAATTGTTGGTACAATTTAGTAACTCAAGGAGCATCTGAGATTATATTATGGAACATGTTAACTCAAACCAAGGAAATAATAACTACAAAATAGTCAATTGTTGACTGTCTAGACAGACTGTAAACATAGGGCATACAATTTTTTTTTCAGCAGGGAATGTTCTTTATAATATGTATAGATTTCTATTTATACAGCGGTGCTAATAATAGCACCTTTTTCTGAGTGCTACTATGATTATGAAATGAGTTAACATATAAAACACTCAAACAGTGCATCATGCATAGTAAATGCTCACTAAATGTTACCCATTATGTCTATTGTTTTCTTGTGGATATGGACCTCAAGGCGCACATCATCTCCTAACAGAAGAGTAGGCTAGCTATTTTCTGGGATTGTGTACTTCTGTTGTATATCAGATGAATGAAGTGGGAAATCAACTGCTTGCTCTGGCTCAGATGCCTTTTCAATAAGAAGCATACCATACATCACCTCCAACGTGTCTCACAATTGCACTCCTATAGGTATCACTTAAGGTCTTGGCCCAAGGATTTTTCTAACCCCAAAGTACTAATAAACACGACACTTACGCACCACATCTCTCTGCACTTGCCATTTCTATCTACATTTGTGCACCAGGGTGATTTTGACACATACGCCACACAGTAACAAAGAAAAAAATACAAATTCCATAACCATAGTCTCTCAGTTAAGACACACTACTAGGAACAGTAGAAATTGATATTTAAAAAAAAAACTGTTTTAAGAGAACATGTTAATTTGTGGATTCAAAAGAACAGTTGTAAAAATTATTCATGGCCTCAATTGTGAATCAATTTTCCCCTTCTGTCCTAAACTACTATAAATGAGTAAGCTGGAAAAGGCTACAGGAGGATCATTAGTCACCCCTGGGACAGTGTGCACTGTTAACTGTGGAACAATCTATGAGCAAAATTTCAATAACCGTGAGTTTGACATATGACTTCGGAGAATGGTAGAGTAACGTACTGCTTCTGGGTTTCCCATGCAGTATCTATCCTCTAGCACTGCTCACATCAAAGAATTGATACTGAAAACAATGCAAAGTTATTTATTGCATACATAAGTTACACTTCAAAAACTGAACTTAACACTGCTTGGTATGAGAACTTCTCAGTAATCACTAAATAAGGGTAACATTCAGTCATGATGAAAGCAGGCCAAGCATGTCAGCTGTACTATTGTGATGCTAAAATATTCTTCTACATAATAGTCTAGTTCTCTATTACATAGAGAATTCTAACATGCCTCTCTTCGTTTTTAGAGCTTTATATTTGTCTCAAGATATCATTGGTCTAGGACTATGCTACCATTTAATTTAACAAACCCTCTGTATCCATAGAGGGGATTGGGCAGCTGAAGGGGAAGGCAGGATGCCAACATCTTGAAAGGAAACAACATGTGTGTGATGTAGTTTGTTTTCTGGTGAGGTTTTCATTTGTCTAGGGGGAAAGGAAAACATTTTGAATTATATCATAGCTGTGGCATTCAAATGCACAAACTCTGAAGAGCATCAGGAGTGTTTCTTAAAATATATGTAATTTACAAATGTTGATTTCAGCTTTTCACATTACTTCTCTTATCCTCTAACTTTGCCTGTTGCAAACTGTTTGGGCATACCTCAAAATCACTGGTCAAAAGATGAAGGCAGTAGCTGCCAAAAGATTCTGGGGGAAAAATTTCAATACAGTAAAACTTTATTAACAACAGTATAAAATCAAAAAATTGCATCAAAATTCTAACCATTTGCATTAGAAAATGACCTTTCACACATGAATAACCTGAGACTTGGAAATATGATCGGACTTGGGTGAAACAAAAAAGCTAATAAGTGAAAGAGTCCACATTGGAACCTAGGTTTCCTGACTTCCAGGTTAGTGTCCTTAACATCTGTTCCTTCACTAGTGTTTTGTCGTGCACCTTGTGTTACACACTGTCCTAGGTGATGGGGATATAATTTTCCACAAAACCTCTATACAGTTTCTTTCCTCATCAGCTTAATTGGGATGTAATAAAATAGCCAACACAAAAATTAACAAATGTGAGATTACAAGTGTATTTGATTGATGTATAGAGAATAAATGCAAAGAATAGGCAACTGATTCACTGGTGGTCAGGAAGGGGTGGTCAGGGAAGACTTCTCTGAGGAAAGTGATCTTTGAGCTGAGACATAAAGGTAGGGGAGATGAGATAGAGAAGAGTGGGTGGGCATTACAGGAAGTGCCTCCTGGTTTAATTGTTTGGGAATATATTGATAAAAAGTGGGTTTTATTTGGCTGTTTCCAAGGACTGTTTACTTGTTTGGTTGGTTCTGCATTATTTTCTGTAGCAAGCAGACTCTAAAAAGGCTTACTATTAACCCTACTTCCTGATATTCATGTCTAGGTGTGACCCCTTGCTATTGCATGTAGGTAGAACCTATGACTTGCTTCTAATCCAGAAAATAGGACAAAAATGATGAGGTGTCACTTTGATGATTACATTACATCTTGTTAGCAGGAACTCTATTTACTCTCTGCATTTCTGGCATTGGTGAAGCCAACTGCCATGTTGTAGGCTAGCTTATGGAAAGGGCCACATAAGAAAATGCTGGCAAACAGACAAGAAACTAAAGGTTTCAGCCTGACAATCTTCAAGGAACTAAATTCTGGCATGTAAAATTGGAAGCAGACTCTTCCCCAGTTGAGCCACGAGATGAGATTGCAGCCCCTGTCAACACATTAATTGCAGGCATGTAACAGACCCTGAAGCAGAGGCCACAGCTAGGCCATCCATGGACTCTTGAGAAATAATAAATATGTCTGGATTTCAGCCACTAAGTTTGTGGCAATTTAGTACACATATTTGTAGATACTGATAGATAATATGTTGCCCCTTTGTGTCTTCAGATTTCATCTGGAATGTCTTTCGATGCTGATAGCATTAAGTCCTTTTTCATCTTATGAAAATCTCAAAGAAAATGAAGAGAAAAATTCTGGAAGTACGACTATAAAGTTGTTTAGATCATCATTTAATTTCTTTATACATCAAAAATATTTTAAGAGTTGAACTTTTGGAAATATTAACACATAACTATTTAAGGCTACATAAAAAAATGATATGCTATCACCTTTTACCAAAATGTCATCCTAGAGTCTAAAAAGCATTAGGCAGAAAAACTATGAAGCAATGGAGACTTAGATTATTCATTTCATTCATGTGAATGATCCCTCTGAGTATGAATTTCAGGTACATCATATGCTAGCTATATGATCCCTTAATAAGTTGCTTTACTCTTGAAGGGTAAAACAGATATAATTAATACTTCATGGGATTATTATGAGGAAATAAATAGAATGATGTATACAAAGTATTTGGCACAGTGACAGTTAAAGAATGTTAACTCTTGTGTCCAAAAACTAATACCTTTTGTTCAGTTATATAAACTTTACAGTAAAGTATTTCATAATCTAATAACAGGTTACTGTCTTATTTATTCCACTTTTTGAATTTTTAGATATAAATAGAAATATGTAAGTTTAATTTTATTCCTTCTGCTAGATTAAAAAAATTTGAAAGCAATTTTTAGTGATTTTAGTCATGGATTAAGATATTTGCTACTTCACATAACAGTCATTAAGTATTTTATTAATATTTTCATGGGGTTCAGTAATCTTAATTCCTTTAATCTTTTTAAATGTAATACTTAATTTTGCATTTTTTTCCTGCCCAGGATTCAGTATTTACTGAGTTAAGAGTTACTCTGCAGGGCAGTGTTGCAGAATTCATCGTAAATTTTAACAGCATTAAAATTGTACAGTTACTACATAGTATATAGATTTCTGTTTGACAGTAAACCAATGTAGAGTTTCAATATTTAAGAACACAGACATTATAGGACTACTCATTAATTATTAAAACATCAGTATGTTTTTACATTTTAAGTAGTTTCTAGACAATTTACTGTTAAAGTTTGTTTATTTTAAATATGTAACATGAGAATCAAACAGCCTTCTAAGGAATTGAATAGGTAGGAGACTATTAGACAATGTTAACAGACCAAAAATAATCACTTCGAAATTATTTGCACTTAAGCATTATCTTAATTTTCACTCACAGCTTCATAACCATGATCTCTACTATTAAAGACAGTTTGTAGTAAGATTAAGAAAATGTTAAGAACATTTGAAAAAACCTGGTTTATGAAATCTAGTTTAAGCCTCTAAAAAAAATTAGAGAAAGCTACATAGCATTTTGCAAGGTGTGTTTATTTTATTAAGACATATTGTTAGTCCTTAGTCAATATGACATGTCTTTATCATATGAAAATACAAAATTTTTAACCGTTTCACTAAGATGAGCGAATGACATAACATTTAGGGTTTTTTTTTAAAATATCATAGTTAATGTAGTTTTGTTTTCTGCTTTAAAAGGGCTAGGCATCATTTATTAAGCACACATTAAGTATTTCTAGCCACATATTCTATATCCTCTGAAATTACTGCCGTTATTATGGTTTCATTTTACGTAGCGTAACAGGAAATTTCCTTGAGACTAGGCCTGAAACATTTTAAAGTCACAGTTTATCAAATTTTAAATAAAAAGAGTCTTGACAATCCAAGCCAAAGTAGAGGCATCATGACAAAATGGTACAGATCAATTGTTCATTCAGGGAAAATTATCTTTAAAAATGTTTATATTATTTCCATTGACACGTTGTAATTGTAAATACTTATGACGTACTATTTGATGTTTTGATACTATATATGTGGTATAATGATCAAATCAGGGTTAATCTCACTCATATGTGGAATTTAAAAAAAAAGATTTAATATAATAGAAGCAGAGCTGAAGAGTCGATACCAGAGGATCAGGAGGGATGAATGTGAGAGGTTAGTCAATGGGTACAAAGAAAAATTATCTGTGATTTAAACATTCATATTTGATACTCACTTTTGTAAGACAGCAAATTGTTGCAACCAATCTGTGGTCTGCATTGTTAAACATAGGCAGAATAAAATGCAATTGTGTACATGTGTAAACTGTATTAAATTAGTTGCCTACAACAGAGAAGATGGATAATGGTTTTGAAATATATTTCCTAGAGCTCAAGCATTTCATAATAGCAGGAGGTGTGGAAATAAGTCATTCTCTCTAACTTAAAATATTAGTTACATACTTCCTTATTGTCTCAAGTGAAGGCACAAGGCTGCACATCTCAAATCATTCCTAAGATAGTCAGCCAAGGAGTCTCAGTAACATTTGTGATAAATGATCAATTCTTAATCTGAATATTGAGCAAGTATAGCAGAACAACCTCCTTCTGCGATCCCAGTGAACCTTTTGAATGTGGGTTGAACTTAAATGTGGTGTGTAAGTGTGGGTCTCCCTTATAGAGAATTGGCATTTTCTGTGTTCGTTCTCCAGACAGGGAACTTAAGGTAAAATAGTCTGTGGGTCTGAAATTTGAGTAGCATATATGAGGTTGGGGGCCCTCCATAAGGACAGGGGTCATATAAATGTAGTCACAAGGAAGAAGGCCAATCCAGCCAAAAAGGAATGCACTCCAAAAGGGTGGCATGTCTTTAGAGATTGAGCTTTGATTTCCTCTAGGTCACAGCATATGATCAAAGCACTAACCCCTTTCTGTGAAGCCTTCTCTGACTACCCTATCTAAAATGACTTTGCTTCTTCACCCAGTTGCTGTTCATGATCTATTAATTTCCTCAGCTACTATCATAATCTATCTTATTTATTGTCTGTCTTCATACTAGAAGTTAAGTACAATGAAGAAAAATATTTTGTCTGTTTCATGTACTTCTAGATCCCTAGGACTACAGGAATGCCTGGGATATATTAGATAATAAATGATGAATGAATGAACTATTATTTTTAAGTCAGATTAACTAACTACACCTATGTAACTTTTCATTTTTATTTCCTTTGTGCTCTCCCCTAGGCTTTAGTAAAGTCTTATTTAAATAATTTGAGGTGACTGTATGGACTAAAGCCTATGAGTGGTTCTTCCTTTATTGTTACATTGAGAAGTTCTGGGCTTGGTTTAGCTAGAGGAACAAATGCAAAGAAAAGGCTAATTCCTCCTTCCCTCCCTCCCTCCCTCCTAGCCTGCCTGCCTTCTTTCCATCCTCTCTTACCCTTCTTTCTTCTGTAAACACCAAGAAATTTTCAGTTGTAAAAATGAAATAAACATTTCCATTGTCAATCAGCATGGGCCATAAATATGTGAAAAAGGTTGGTCACAAAAAAGACAATAAACAGAACCCAGACAACCCAAAGAGAAGATACCACTGAGTGAAAATATTTAGGTCCTTATCAAAGAGGAATTATCATATTATCTTCTGTAATTTAATATTTGTTGTATATACTTACCAAGCTAATATATATTTAAATATGAACAATTTACATTGCCTATTATTCTCAGCACATCATTTCACTGTTTTCAAAAGTACTATTTTAGATAATCCTGCAGGTAGAATTATAAAGATATATCTGAGCTAGGTAGATCCTAACATTGTATTATATTCCAGGTCCTGGTGCTAAGAATATTCAAAATAAGTTCTATAGTAACCCTAACAAAAATCTGCTTTAGCAAGACAATCTTTTCTAGGTGTGGGATTATATATTTACTAATTTATAAAGGAAGGAATAAAGCTGGAGAGAATGCATCTGCAAATCCTTAGATATTTTATAGTTTAGGGGGCAAGTCTTAAGATTTTTCTGCTTTATTTCTTCAACCTAACTTTATGGAAACATGGAAAACCCACGAATATTACTGTCCTAGATATTGAGTTTGAATTAAAATAAATTCTCATTTTTAAATTTTGTCCTTTTTGCCATAATATTATCATAGTTATAAGTTGACACTATTAACATGTAATTTGCTTGTTTTCTTTGGTATAAAAGGTAGTATAATTTTGATATTTTGACTTTTATATAAATTTAAGAGATTTCACTAGGACTCAGACACTAAAATATTGTACTCTGTGTACTTTTAAAATTTTTATTAACTAAATTTGTTTTAAATAAAAGCATTAAATTCTTACATTCTTTTAAAAAATCTATCTGCTGGAAAAAAAGATTTTTTTATGTGCTGACTTGAAAAAACATTATAGGAAAGAAATACATGATTTAGCTCGAATATATCCCATCTACAAAATATGCCCAGGAAGAGACCCGTGTTCTTATCTGACTACCTAATGCAACATATTAGCAAAAATATATGTCATTAAATAGAATTAACTGAACTCAAAATAGGGGGACTCTAATGAAGATGAGATTTGTGGCCGGGCGCGGTGGCTCACGCCTGGATTCCCAACACTTTAGGAGGCGGAGGCAGGCGGATCACGAGGTCAGGAGGTGGAGACCACCCTGGCTAACACAGTAAACCCCGTCTCTACTAAAAATACAAAAAAATTAGCCGGGCATGGTGGCGGGTGCCTGTACTCCCACCTACTTGGGAGGCTGAGGCAGGAGAATGGCGTGAACCCGGGAGGCAGAGCTTGCAGTGAGCCGAGATCGCGCCACTGCGCTCCAGCCTGGGCGACAGAGCGAGACTCCGTCTCAAAAAAAAAAAGAAAAAGAAAAAAGAAAAAAAAAAAAAGATGAGATTTGCTCATTAAAAGTAATACAATTTTTACAAAAGAAAAAAAGTGAGGTGACTGAAACACCCCATTCTGTTTCAACCATCTTCATATTCCAGTTAAAGCTGTGTTTATTATGGATTTTCTTAACAAATAGAATGTCTTTGTTGGATATTTAACCGCTCCATGAAATTGTTTCCAAATGAAAAGAAGGGCAAATTATATATTCCTTTTGACTCCCTTTTGTGATATAATGTTGGCTTTGTATTTTGTAAAAGCTGAATGTATTCAGTAACAACTAAATTCTTCCAATAAAATGTATTTTAAAAGAATTACAAAATATCTAAATGAACATATCAGGTTATGCGGTTATGCATTGCCGGCACAAAAGGAAATCTGATGTGGATTCTCATAGTCTTTATTACTCAAAGCATCCAGTAGATGGAAGCCTTCACCTTTTAAAACTTAAAGCTGCTTCAAAACCATGCATGCAGTCGGATTTGCTATTCCCTCGGTGGAAAAAACAAGTCGCTCTCCTAAGAGTATATCAGAAAGACCACAATTTGCGTGATTTGTAAGTGCTTTGAAAATTGCATTATTAAATTCAAGTTGTTTTGACCCCCACGAGGTGAATGAGAATGGGAGGAATAAATTCATTCCTGAAGCTAGTCTCTTGGTGGCTGCATGGGTTTGTTTGTCTTCCTGCATTAGTGTCCACGTCCTTGTTGCCCTTTTTCAGTGATAAATTTCCCAGGCTAGTGGTTACATCTCTATCCGTCCATTATTGTTCCTTGGAAGCAAGTGCCCAATGAGCAGAGAAGGACATTCTAAATTAGATCCTCCTGGAATGAGCAAAGGAAAGTAGCCCAGGGTTTTTCCGGAGGGTGATGCTAAAGTGTAGACTGACTGTGTTTCCTCCTTGTTCCTATGTATAGCTCTATCTTTTTATATTGAGCCCATCCTCTCTGTCTTCTTACCAGTCTTAAGAATTTTTTCTGGCCGGGCACGGTGGCTCACACCTGCAATTCCAGCACTTTGGGAGGCCGAGGCCGGCAGATCACGAGGTCAGGAGATCAAGATCATCCTGGCTAACATGGTGAAACCCCATCTCTATTAAAAATACAAAAAATTAGCCGGGCGTGGTGGCGGGCACCTGTAGTCCCAGCTACTTGGGAGGCTGAGGCAGGAGAATGGCCTGAACCCGGGAACCGGAGCTTGCAGTGAGCTGAGATCCCGCCACCGCACTCCAGCCGTGGCGACAGAGCAAGACTCCTTCTCAAAAAAACAAAACAAAACAAAACAAAAACAACAACAAAAAATTATTTCTGTGAACAACTATAGATTGTATTTACATTTCCCTGTCCAGGAAATTAATGACTGTATTCTAAATAACTGATGAGACTTAATCATTGCGGTTAATTAAATCACTATTTATGTGATTGGTTATTTAGCTTGTTGTCTTTTTGAAAGATATTTAAAACAAGGGTAGTTAAAAAAATAAAAATCTGGGCTCATAGCATTTCAAAGTACATTATAAGCTGGTTTTGTCAGTTCAAACCTCAATACGGAATCAACACTTCATCAGGGAAGCCACACTTCTCTTTAACTGCAAAAGGGGCAGTTGAATGATGTTTGCATGTGTTTACAAGTCGTAACTAATGAAACAATGTGCAATGACAACCTCTGCTGGTATAGCTAGAGTACCTGAAATCAACTTTACATACTTGCCATTGAATTGCATCATAATTAGGTAGGTAATGGTTCTCCCATCCTTTTTTTCCTTATTCAATTCTGAAGTTTATAGTTCAGCTTTAATTTAGAGCCTTATCTCTGGTAATGGCTTCTAACTCTTCCAACAGCTCATCGGTTTTCCTTGTACTAAACAAGAGCCATCAGCTCACGTTTCATTGAAAACTCATTTAACTGTCTCCCCATATGCTTTTAAGGACTAAAAGGCAATAATGCTCAATTAAGATTTGAAAAACAACTACCACAACTTCTCCAGATTAATAATATATAAGCATTCCTTCTTCAACAAAGGGAGAGCTAGATAAAATATCTGAATGATGTTTACCAAATATTAGAAATTCACCCTATATCTCAATGGTTTTCAGCAATACAGATAATAAAATCATATTACCAATTTGCAAAATGGAGCTTTCAGTCTCCCAGTCACATCAATTCTATACTGCACAAGAGTGAAGAAGGAAGGAAGTCGGGAAAGGAAGAAGGCTGGGAGTAAAGACAGTACTTCGTGTTATAGTTGGTGAACTGTTTCAGTTGACAAGTCTGAAGGAGGCACTCACAAAAGGCTTTGAGGAATTGTAGCAAATTTTGAACACAACTTTACCCTCACATCTTGAGACCAAAAAATGGCACTCAGAAGTATGAAATCTTAAATGAAATAAAGCAAAACAAAAAAACCCCACAGAGCTCTGAGTATCTTTGTAATTGCTCACACTCTGTAAGAATCCTTAAAAGTCCTTAAAACAGTATTCCTGCCACACCTGTAAGCGGCTATTACAAGTCCAAGGGAAGACTTGTGCCCAATATGGGAAAATGTTTGTTGTTACTATTCTGCAGTCAAAACCTGTTTCATGTCTTTTGACTTAGAGATGATATAAGTAAAGGCAATATAAAAAAGCAGTGGAAACATGGGATGCTGTTTTATTTTAAAAGCAGGTCTGATTTTTATACAAGATCTTTTGAGGGCAAAAAGTCCAGTGATGAAGTTACCTGTTCTATCCCTTACTGTCTATATGGTCTTCAACAAATAATACATCTTTTTGGACATCATTTTTCTTAGCAGATTGAAGGTCTGAACTAGACAATCAGCTCTCAAGTTTTTGAATTTAAAATTATCTTCAAGGATGATCAAGATATGGATGATCAAGACATGGACAGACAGAATCAAAAATGAAGGGAACAGAAAATCCTGGTGCCATTATGATTCAAGCCTCAATTTAAATGGTGAGTACATATATATAGTACAACCTCAGTTTTGTTATAATATTTCTTATACTTAATTTGGTTACTAGCACAACTAAACTCAATGTATTTTTTCTTTTTTAATAGTGTTTCCTCACACTGTACCAGATGTCTTAATCTCAGCATCTGGAATAAATAAGTGTTGAAGGTTTACCATAAAATGTATGAAAACTGAGGAAATATTTTTGCACATGATTCATTTTTTATATGTTTCCATTACTCTAATTGATTTTGATGTTAAAATACTTATTAAAATATTTTGACTTTTTAAAACCAAAATATAATTTCAGTTATCTTAGCTCCTAGGAACAGGGTTCTTTAAAAAGGAAAGTGTTCTAAAAATTATTCTGAAAGAGTATTAATGATTAAATAAAAAATAGAGATTATCTTTTAACTTATTTTAAAATTATCATATTGAAAAAGGAAAAAAGTAAATGGAGTTTATACAATTTTCATGATTTAAGTTTATCTGTAAAAGGAATGATTTTTTTTTTTTTTCAAACAGAGCAACGTATGCACACTTTGAAAACTCAAATATGCTGAAAGGGAAAAATAAAAAGTAATAATCACAATTTCACTACCCAAAAATAAGCATACATAACATTATCTTTTTGGATATTTATTTTGTATGTATTTTTCAGCTAGCTGAAAACATACTATATTTTGTGTGTTTATATTTTACTTTACTTCCTAAGAAATTTCTTAATAAAATAAACATGTAAATATTTCAGTGCCTGTATCATAATCTATCTAATAGAAGTTTCATGATTTAGTTGATCGGTCCGCTATCATTGTTAGATTTATCCCTGTGCAAGTGTTATTACAAATGACATTGGGATGAATGCATTTGTACATAGATATCTGAATGCAAACTTATTTCTTAACAGGGCTCCAGGGACGAGAAATCTATTTTCTATTGCCTCTAGTTGTTAAGAAAAATTTGCAGCCGCAGCAATCAATCAGTACATCAGGGGGATTAGAGGATTCTTCCATATGCTGAGGTCTTGACTTCTTTGGATTACCAACCTTAGCAAATTCTATTCCTCTCTTGAACTAGACAAATTTCAAAATAGCGTGACAATAAAATCTCACTCAATTTGGTGGATTTTGGAGGTTGACTTAAACCACTTTTTTTCTTTACAAATTCAGGTAACTTCTTTACAATTTGAAAAAAAGACTAATTTTTTATAAAGCCATTAAGCTTTAGAATTTCAAAGCTTTCTGTACTATTCACTGAAAAGTAACATTTATTTCCCATTCTTGATGACAGCATCTCTTCTTCTCTAATACATTGTAATAACTCATTGAGTACCAGTTTAGGCAATGAATTTTCATTTTACTTATGTATTTGTCTATGTCAGGTGTAAGTGGTTAAACTTGTGTTCTTTAACATTGGAAAGTTCTGTATTGAATAGATTTATATTCTTATTGTTCATTCTTATTTAACTAAATAAAGGATAGGTGAGTATTTTTATGTGCATGTTGACTTACCTCCTGATCATAATGACTCCAAAAGACTAATGTTTCTATGGGAAATTAAGATTTAATTAAAGCACTAAAAAAAAAAAAAAAAAAAAAAAAAAAAAGCTTAAGGCCTTGTTTTCTACCTTTCCCTACTCAGAATCAGAATATAGGTGCAAACCAGGCAAGATGAGTTCTTTCAGTGGTGAAAATGAACGTGCCTACCCCTGTTACCATCAGATATGATTTCTAAAATTATGCAGAGTTTCTGTCCCCTGTGCCCTCCTCAAGGGATTTCCTTTTGCTATCGTTTCCTCTTAATCCTGAATCATCAGTTTCTCTCCCTCTATATAGGATTTTCCTCATGAATTTATAACATCCTCTTGTTTTTCCTATGAGAAATACAGTCAAAACTACAGTAATAACATATACTTTTCTTGCCACATTGTCACCTCTCTGCTTTCTGTCACATACACTCAAAAACTTCTAGAAACCTTTGTCTATAATAGTGATTCTTAATGTTGGCAGCAATATTATAATTACCTGGAAATTCACTAACAATACTGCAGCTTCAAAAATACTTTCAAGCTCATCCCTCTACTTCTGGTATGGGATCAGGCATTGAAAACTCTCTAAAGTTCCACGGGTGGAACTAGGGTTAAGGTACACTAGCCTATGTTGTCATTTTTCATTTCCACACTTCCTATTCTGCCTTCAATCTACACTCAGGTGGCTTCCATAAACACCACTCCAATGAAACTCCTCTAAGCAAAGTTACCAATGGCTTCCATGTAACCTGATCTCGTAGTCACTTTGTCTTATCTTACCTTCTAGCAACATTTCACACAGGTGCCTATTTCCTTCTTGTCAGCTTATCTTTTCTTGGCTTCCATAACACCACATTCTTCTGGTTTTCTATTTTTATAGCCATCTTTGGTTCTCTTTCTTGGTGCCTCCTCTTATGCTGGCCTTCTAAATGGTGTGCCCTGAGTGAGACTCAATTTTGAGACTGTTTTAATGGAAACTTTCTCCCTAGGGCATCTCATTTAGTCCAATGGATTTAAATAGTAGCTATAACTTTCAAATTGTTATATGGACTTAAATATGATCTATAACTCTTAAGTTGTTAACACTAAGCCTGACTTAACTCAAGATTTCTAAGTCTGCCTATTTTACACCTACACTTGAAAATCTAGAAGGACACCTCAACAAATCTAAAAACAAAACTCTGGATTTAGCTCAACCCAACCCCAAAATGTTCTTCCTTCAATCTTCTCCATTTTAGCAAATGGCACCTCTAACCACCCGGCAGCTCATAACTAAAACTTAGAAGACTTTGTGCTTCTATTTATTTCAACATTCCCTTCCATTAACTCTATTCACAAACCCTGTTGACTCTATGTCATATCCTAGCCCATTTCACTTATGCCATATCTCCTACTGCTGTCCTCACCCAAGTTATTTTTTGACTGTGAAATAGTCTTAACTGGTTTTCCTGTTTATGCTTCTTCCTCTTTACATCTAACATTCCACATAGCCACCATGGTAATTATTTTGAAAAATGCAAATCAGATTTCGTTAATGTTTTAAACCTGTTCAATGATTTTTGAATCTCTTAGGATAAAAATCAAACTCCTTAGACTAGTCTAGAAGACCTTCAAAATCTGTTCCCACACTACTTTTCTACCAATATATAAATCACCGCTCGGTAATTATGCCTTATTAGCTTCAATGAGACTGATTTGTATCCCCCACTAAATTTCGTATGTTGAAACACTAACCCTCAATATGACTATATTTGAAACTACAGCTTTTCAGAGGAAAATTAAAAAATGAAATCTCAGGGTGGGGCTCGAATCCAATAGGATTCATGGCCATATCGTTTCTAAAATGCATTATATATGTTAAAACTTTTAACAGTATGAATCAGGTGAGAATTATGAGATGAAAGACAAGGTGATCTTTCAAGAGATTGGGCAGGAATTTAAATATCTAACTCTTTCTCCCTCTCTACACTCACATGAATTGTAAAGAATTCATGTGAGCACACAGCGAGAAGCCTACCAACCAAGAGAAGATGCTTTGGAATGAAAGCTCATTGACACCTTGATCTTGGTCTTCTCAGCCTCCTACACTTTGAGGAATAAATTTATGTTGTTTAAGTTACCTAGTCTATGGTATTTTGTTATAGCAGCCTGCTATGATTTGAATATCTGCCTCCCTCTAAACCTCATGTTGAAAACTTAACCAGATAAATCAATTGCCTGTGCACCATCCAATAACAAGGCAATGGCATAAATAGAATTGAGAGATGACATACCTGACCGGTGAGCTATGGCTCCCCATCTCTTCATGAGGTCAATTCCACCCACCTCCCTACCTGTGCTCAATTCCTCTGAAGTTAAAACCCTTTACGTTTTACTCTACAAACAATGAAGGTAATATTAGGGAGACATTTGACTAGATATTCTCCATTAAAAAAGGCCTTCATGCCACAGAAGTGGCACCTGTGGTTCTTTGGGAAAGACAGGCCTGCATGTGGTCAGTCACACCCCCAGAGAGGGATTTGCTACTCAGTGTTGGCAAGGGTTTCTATGCTGTGGTCAGCTTTGCCTGAGCCATACTGGCCTTTGTACTGCCTCATCTCGCATGAGAAATTCAGTTAGAATATCAGAATAAAGGAAAAGGAAAAATATGTAGGTTTCTATGAAAAAGTAATTCCTGATAGCAAATCTGTGAAACTGCCTTTTTGTCATCAGAGCCAGAGTTTTTTTTTTCTTTTAACATATTTTATCCAACTTATCATTGAATTATGTTTTAATCGAAGTGAATTCACTGGAGCTATATAAAAATGTTTATTCTAAAAAAAAATACTCACATTTCAATGTCCGTTGTTGGGCCCAAACCCAAACTTTTCTAGTTTCATTAATTCATTGTTTTGGTTTTCAACTACTATATATTTTTATTAAACTATAGCTCTGAAAATATTGTGAGGATCTCTATTATCATAAATCATTGTACTTTATCTTGAACATTTTTTTTCTCACAGTATTTCCATTTCCCATGATAAATGTTTTAATCCTTAACTGCTTTTGTTCTATAAATTATTCTGCTTTGGAGAATTTTTTATCTATGCTTGTCATTTAAAAATATGTTTATAGATCATATCCACACTTCCTGCACTTTATCAATAGAGAAATTGGCAAGGTCATAAAAACAGTCTTTTTTTACATTATGATAAGAATTAATAGCTTCTAGATCTTTTTAGAGTCAGGCTCTGCCAAAAGATTTTATTCTTATTTGCAATAGGAACTGTGAAAATGTGGAATTTTCTAAAATATCAGAATGAGAAGGCCAATTCTATTGTGATTTTATACTCTTGAAATGGTAAGTAATGAAATGGTATATAAGATTAGAGAAACAATGCTTCTTGGGCTTCAGAATGTAAAATTGTGCTCTCTCACAATTTGCTGGAAATGCCAGCTAGGATTTTCAGGTATGTTTTATGACTTCCCAGGCAGGGACGTACATAACCTGTTCTATGTAACTAATGGCTAACAAAATTTTGCTTTCTACTGCCTGGCCTACTTCTGGACCATTTGCTCACATCATCCTTTTCATTTTTTAATCATTCATTTTTCTTTTTCATTTCTAGGAACTGAATCTAGAAAGGGGATTGATAGTTATCCATTTTTCCACATAGATAAGGGCTCTTAATATCTTGAACTCCCTTGTTCCCTGGTAGTTATTTTTAGAATGATCTTATGTTCGTATCACTTATGTTTTATCTCTTCATTTATGGTTTACATCTCAGCTGTTTTATAACCAGAAACTCTCTACACTGTATAAAGTGAATTCTATTTTTACCCTGTTATATAATTTCAATGTTTTTTAAAAAAGGAGTTTATTTAACTAAAATAAAAACATAAAAAAGTAGCAACAATGAAACCTGTTCATTTCAGTGTTCAACTTGGTCTGAGGCAGAGTATTCTATGGTATTTCTTCCTTTACATCATTCATAATCCAGTCTGATCAGTCCCTATATGCTGACCTTAAATGTTTGACAGTTTGTTGGAGTCCCTGTACCTTAAGTGACATCTGGAATTGACTTATTTGCAATCACCTGATTAAAACTTGGACTTGCTTTTTTGTGTAACTATACTTTCCTCCTTCCCTCTTCTCTGGTGATCACTTTCCACACAGTAATCATTGCTGGACTCCAATTCTGTTTCTGTCCATCATACAGAGGAATTCTTCTCATACTGCACCAATTCTTGCTCACTTGACAGATAACCTTAGCTCTCACCCAAGAATTTTCACTTGATTAACACTGCTCAGAAGTTGTGACATGTATAACACATGTTAGAAATTAACGCTCACTTGGAGAAGATTTGAATTTGCTTTAACGGTTTAACTCATTGTACTTGATATCTCAGTCTAAAAGAGAGATGTTAGTTGGGTTACTCAATCTTGTTACGAGGTTCTGGTCGTTTCTGTCACATTCTTCTCTAGATATGACTTATGTCTGAGGTTGTGCTATATATGCAAGGCATGGTGCTCATGATTAAAGATAATCATATATATAGCGAGCGACATACATCCTTAATTTATAATATACATATATGCAATACACATATACATTATATTTTCTAAACTATATATTTTAGACAAAGATACAGAACTTTGAAAACTCTTTAAAAGATAGGAACCTTTTAAATGTAAATATCTGAATATCAGATTATGACTTTCTGCATCTGGGACATTTTTTAGGGGTAAGGAAGAAAAGAGTAACTTTGGCTGTGATATGATACTAAATCTTTCCTAATGGCTTTGGAATAAATCAATGTTAAATGATGTATGTGCACACAATCAGAAAAAAAAATTAATGTATTATTAATTAAAATTACAGAACGCATCAACAGGCTTTAGTTCTCATCAATGATATTTAGTTCTTAAGTACTCTAGTGGAAAGGATGAAAGTCTTTGATGATTGTCAATAGCATTGACTTCACACTAATGGCCAGAGGTCTAGGTCTCTTCACTAGGCTGATATTGGTTCAGGTTTCTGTAGAGGAAAATACTTATTACTCTTCACATTGAAGACATCATTCAGAAAATTTGACTGCTAAGGGAGATATCCTTTTACAGAGATAGTTCCTCTTATGCAGTAAGTAAGACTTGTTTAGTCAGTTAATCAATCTAATTACATTTACCGAGTATCTAACAGGAAAGAATGCAGACAATGGAACCCTAAGTCGATGACTGTTTCTACTTTCTCTGAATAAAGCTGAAGAAACATTTCCTTACTTTAGTGAAGTCTCCATTCATCTATACGATGATCCTGTCACAGAAGTCCACCCTATTTTATGAAATAGATATAGTTTCCAAATTGAATCTTAATTTTAGTGGGAAAACTTACCCTTTAAAACAATTTTGGGATGAATCATAGTAATGCACAGATGGAATTGTGGGAACATTTTATAATAAAAATGGCACATTCTAGCATAAGGTCAAAGTTTTTCATTCTCCTTTTAAAATATTGGCAATTCATAAATACAGCACAAATATATTATTCCTTTTGTCTTTGATGGTGGTTAGCTGTATTTCTCTGGTTTAAATTGAAGGGTATGCTTGGGAATTAGTTGTATGAAAATCATTTATATCCAACAATTGATTGTGACCTGCTTAGGAAAAAACTTATCTATTGTTAGAAACCCAGAGACTAAAGTAGCAACATACTTGGTAAAGGTGTTCAGTGACTAGGATAAGTGGATAAATAAAGCTTCTATGAAGCTAATGATTTTACTAATTTGAAAAGAAAAAAGCAGAATGGGAAGATCACCCCAACTAGGTGGGATTCTAATTTTCATGTGAAAATTGAACAATGTTGAACTAGTTTGTCTAGTAGTGGCTAAACTGGCACTTATTTTTTGCAAAATATATAAGAATGCAAATGTACATAAAAAGTGAAGGATAACTGCCTGGTGAGGTGGCTCATGCCTGTAATCCCAGCACTTTGGAAGGCTGCGGCAGGCGGATCACTTGGGGTCAGGAGTTCAAGACCAGCCTACCCAACATGGCGAAACCCTATCTCTGCTAAATATACAAAAATTAGCTAGGTATGGTGGTGGGAACTTGTAATTCCAACTACTTGGGAGGTTGATGCAAGAAATCGCTTCAACCCAGGAGGTAGAGGTTGTGGTGAGCTGAGATCCGTGCCATTGCATTCCAGCCTGGGTGAGAGGGCGAGACTCCATCTCAAAACAAAACAACAACAACAACAAAAACAACAATGAAAGTGAAGGGTAACAATACTCAACAGCCTTAGAAGAAAACAGATTAAAAGTTTATTTCTAAAATGCTGTGTTAGAAAATAGCATTTTAAGAAAGGTCTGATTTCATTTTCACTGATATTCTTAGAAAGCAGCCTAAGGATATTAATTTGCTATACTTTCTAACTGCCCATCACACTATTCTCAGTCTTGATAGAATTCACTGGAGTCGAGATATTCTCCCTTGAACTTGTAAAGCCAGTCTTCCATAATCATCAAATTTTGATGATTTCCTACAGGATAAGTGATATTACACAATATGTTAATGCTTTATACAGTTAGGTTAAATATATTCTTGCTAACAAAAGGTTGCGCTATTACACTCCCAAAAGTGAGATTAATTTAAAATTTTCTATTTTACCTCCATGAGAAAAATAGAAATAACCTTTCTATAAGAGTTGTAAATTATTTCCTTGTCTCAATACCATATATAGCTTGCCTACAAATAGAAATTACGATTTCATTTAAATTCTATAAGGATAATACAACAGTATCTTATCTCTGGTCAATATAATATACTTCTCATTTTATTCCATTCAATATATAACCTGTGTGATTTTTAGCTCATTCAATTTTTAATTCAAGGATGATGGATTTTTTTTTTTTTGAGACGGAGTCTCGCTCTGTCGCCCAGGCTGGAGTGCAGTGGCGCAATCTCGGCTCACTGCAAGCTCCGCCTCCCGGGTTCACGCCATTCTCCTGCCTCAGCCTCCCGAGTAGCTGGGACTACAGGCGCCCGCCACTGCGCCCCGCTAATTTTTTCTATTTTTAGTAGAGACGGAGTTTCACCATGGTCTCGATCTCCTGACCTTGTGATCCGCCCGCCTTGGCCTCCCAAAGTGCTGGGATTACAGGCGTGAGCCACCGCGCCCGGCCGGATGATGGATTTTTAATGTTAACACCAAAAGATAATTATTGAAAAGTATATGATGGAGACTTATACTTTTTAGACCCCCTAGATAGTTTCATCTCATGGTTATACAGGAATTGAGACGTCTATGCCTACCCACTGAGCAGTTCTCAAATATGATTCTTTTGTAGATGGGATAAAGCACTTGGGTGATACTTTCAGATGAATAAAGACAATGACTTAAAAACACAATTGCATAAACATGATGTGGAAGGCATAGGTCTGGGGAGTCAATTCAACACTTCTATTTAACTCCAGTCTTTATCTTTTATATTTATTCCAAAAGAGCTTCACATAAAAACTCCCTACAGAAAAAGAATTTGCCCACATTTACATTTCAGCGTATAGACATAACCATTTCATTTCATCACACTGCTTTTTGCTTTTTTTCATATTTTGGAGTGTAGTTTAATTTTCTTTCATCACCATAATGGGTCAGAGTATGCAGAATAGTGATTGCAGCAAAACTGCATTTTTAAGAAAAGGTCATACAATTAGCTGATGGATTGATGGAGGTAACTATGACAGGCAGAATCCTCACTGGTCCACTGCAGAAATCCACAGAATAAATAATCAGAACATTTGCTGCTCCCCGGCCTCCACCCCCCACACACAAAAAGTTAAAACAAATGCTATAGACATAATTCAGAATACTGTTCTGAAAAGGCTGGCGGTAAGTCAAGGCTTGGGAACATCTAAGCCATACTGGGAAGGCAAGGAGGATGAAAGAGGAGTGATTCAAACTGGGGTGAGCTGGTTGGACAGGCATACATCTGGCTTACCAAGCCTATTGAATTTTTAAGTCAATAAAGGTAATATAGTGTGAGAAAAAGTTAGAAAAACAAACAATGGATTCTGAAAATAACAAATCCCAGAGATCAGTAAAATCAGGTGAGAAAAAAAGTTTTGAATGCACTTAAGCTTAGAAAATATTTCTGGGTTAAAGTAAATGAGAAAGCAAAACAGTAGTGGACAATGAAATTTTAAAAGCTGTGTAAGGAATTTGTTAACTCAAAAATAAACTGACAACTTCATTTGTGATTTAAGTCTGTTATAATGAAAACTCACGTAATGACTTTAATAATTTAAAGGGTGTGAAAGGTTGACCTACACTAATTATTGAGCCATATAGTATCCTCAGTCATGAAAATGAAAATGGGGAGAAATAATTTCTTCCTTAATGCAATAGCTAGTTGACCACTTGTAGGCAATATTTTAGAGGTGATTCATGCATTGCTAAGTATAGCAGTTACCCAAAACTTAGTGCATAAAACAATGACCAGTTTTTTTTTTTTTTTTAGCTCACAATTCTGTAATTCAACAATTTGGCTGGGCTTAGCTGGGCTTTATTTTTTCTTCTTGTGTATCAAGTTTCCTCTTGCACTTGGCAAGAGCTTTTGGGTTGGTGGGGGTTGGCTAATTTAAAATGACTTTGACTAGAAAGACTGGGATGAATGAGACCTCTCTACACATGGTCTTTCACCCACCAATAGGTTAAATTGGCTTGCTCATATGGTGAACATTCTCCGAGAAAGAGAGAAGAAAAGATGAAAGGAGAGGGGGTGGGGGAGAGAGAGAGATGAAATATAAAAATCTTCAGTCTGAGGATCAAAACTTACTCTATTTTATTCTATGTCGTGTATGTCAGAAAAGCAAGTAATAAGACTAGTCCAGACTTAAGAAGCAAGAAACTAGATAGATTCACTTCTTGATGTGGGGTGGGGTGGGGGCGGGGATAAAATTTGTGATCATTTTTTGCACTCTGAAAATATGTATTAGAATAGAAACTTCCAAGGACCATTCCAATTCTTGATGCCTATTCTTTTGTGAAAATAGGGTGCCACCAGTTCCTGTGGACACTCAGTTGTTTATCTATCTTAATTGCCTACTTCACTCTTCGTTTCTTTACTCCTGTATGTCTGAAGTGATAGCTTAGCTAGTGCTGACTCCATGGGCCTGGGCTTAGTAGTAGCAGGATCTCTTACCAAGAACTGTGGGCAAACTAAATCAAGTATAGCAGTCAAGGGCCAGTTAACCTTGAGAGATGAATCATATTAGTTTTCCAAAATAAATAAGGCTTGGAAAGAGTGCCAGAAGCTAAACTATGCAGTCTTAGGAAAGCCAGAACTAAAATTCAAGCATGAGGAATCACTGGCCAAGGCTGAGGTGAATAATGTTGATTTAAAAAGCTGAGTCATGCTTATTAGAATACAGGCCTGGTTTTTGACATTCAAAGGCCCAGAAATTAAGTGGATATGATTCTTTTACTAATCAGTATAGAATCACACAATAGTAATAGGCAGCATCTGTTAAGTACTCACTATGTGACAGAAATGGGCTAAGCGCTTTACACTAAATCTAAAAGCAATCCTATGAGATAGACACTATTTTTAGTTTTATATAACAGGGATTTGAGGATTAGAGAGTACACTGTATTACAGCAAAATGATAGTTTATACAACCGGCAATCAGGAGAGCTAGGATTTCAATCCAGGACAGTCTGATTCCAAATATTCTGCTTTGAATCACAAAGTCATAAGATCACTCCACAAGTTTTGGCTGAAAGAATTATAGACCATCTAGTTACATTTTAGAAAAGTTATAACTTAGCCAATGTTATGTACTTAGACAGTATCAGAATTGGAACTAGAGACTAATTTAGGTTACACATATACCAATCTTGAAGGAAATGTTTATGCTATATATGCATATAAACCATATATGGATACATTATACAAATTAGACTATAATATGCCCCTATGCTTTGTAATACCAGCAGTGTTGATCACATTCTGCTCAATAAAATCTTTATAAACATAACTTAAATATCAGACAAAAACAAATAAGGTGCTCTTTTGGGTGCTTAGTCTGAAAAATATGTAGGGAAATTAGGCTGTCTATGCAGGATCACTTTTCTTCCCCACCACTCACTCCATGCTCCAATTGTTTTACATAACCCATCTTTCCAAATTGTGCTTTGAATTTTTTTTGTTTTCAAATTTCCTAGGTTTTTAACCAACTCCATCTTCACTTCACTTCCCCATGCTTCTAAAGTATGATTTATCTTTATAATCCCAAGTCGAATGCTTCAACCCTTCTTGGCTGGATTAATCTCATCCTTCCTTCTCTGAATTCTTGTATAGGATTTATATTGCCTGAGAGCTATCATGGTGCCACATCAAACTGAGTTCCTTGAAAGCAGGAGCTCTGCTTTCTATTTCTTTAAATGTCGAGTACACAGTCTACTACTTGGTACAAAATATGTGCTCAATAAAGATATACTGAATAGTCACATTTATGACTATAGACTTATGAGACATCCATCCACACATAGGTATACTGTTGCAAATTTGTGTCACTCTAAAAACAGGCACAAGCTATCTGAGGAATAATTCCAGTGGAAAAACAAAAGCATACTCTTATTTGGGGATGTTTTTCACTTTTCTGCGAAAGCAGCACCCTATATTGGGATAAAACAGTCTGTGGTACTTCCTCCGACACCTTTCTCTCCCCCATGGTTTTTCCGAAACTCCAAGATCTTTTTAAGAAGTTGGACAAAGAATTGCCTATTCCCTTAATATTTCAGGAACATGAATGGTTGGACTATTCTTTTTAAAGGAATTAACAAAGACTGAATATACTGACAGGGGAATATAAATGGATTATAGTTTTCTTTACATTGTAAGCAACAGCAGTAAGCAAGGATATAAATGTTAATGATATTTCTTTAAGAAAAGCTATCTGGTCGGGCGCGGTTGCTCACGCCTGTAATCCCAGCACTTTGGGAGACCAAGACCGGCGGATCACGAGGTCAGGAGATGGAGACCATCCTGGCTAACACAGTGAAACTCCATCTCTACTGAAAATACAAAAACAAACAAACAAAAAACTAGCCATGCGTGGCGGCGGGCGCCTGTAGTCCCAGCTACTCGGGAGGCTGAGGCAGGAGAATGGCGTGAACCCGGGAGGCGGAGCTTGCAGTGAGCCGAGATTGCGCCACTGCACTCCAGCCTGGACAACAGAGTGAGACTCCGCCTCAAAAACAAAGAAAGGCTATCCATCAGCACTGTTGCATTGTGAGCAGTGCAATGATTAAACCACTATAACATATGTATATGTGTATATTTACAAACAATCAAGGAAGAAAAGCAGTCAGTGTAATACTGTATAACTCGAAAGAACATGATTTTTTTTTTTTTTTTTTTTTTTAGAAAAAAAAGAAAAGTCTATTGTCAAACATTTTTTCTAGGACATTTGCTAAAATGCCTTAACTCCATTTTCTTAGACATAATATTGTCTTTGCTCATTAAGTCATGTTGCTTTGGGAATGCTTATTTTTGAGATCAAACGCTGCATTTTCAGTCAGTCTACCTTAACAGATTGCCTTAGACAGGATTCTATTACATTAAGTTAAAGAAAATAGCCATTCTAACTTATAATTCGTTTTACTGAGGAGCAGCAATCTAATTCACATCGATTTCGAGTAAACCTTTACATACCCATCTGCTCCATTTCAAGCAAGGCTTGTACGAATCAGTGCATCTCCAGCATCAACATGCACAAATCAATGGGTAAGGAAAATCATTTACTGCTTGGTAATTGTGTTTATATTCAAGGAAAATATAATAAAATATACAAGGCCATTTTGGAGGAAGAACGAGTGGCCTATGGATCACAAGCAGATTGTCTTACATTGTATCAGATGATCTGAGAAATTTTACCAGGAAGGTAAGAGATGACCATAAGTCTAACCTTTGCCTCGTTTTACCTCTTAAGTAAGGTAGTTGTCCACATTTTCATGATCTTTCAATTCTAGGAAGCCTCCAGTTGGTGAACAGTAGTTCCAGGAACCATGGCTGCACGCAGCAATCCTCCCTGCTGGATTATGATCAGCTCCAGTGCTGATCTGGTCTCTGCCCACCTGCTCACTCTTGGCTCTGAACCTTCACTTTAATTTTCTCTTGTCATTGGAACTTGGAGTATATATTTGGTTTCCTAGTGTTTGAATTTCAGTTTTCCCTAGTGGATACCTGGGACTTGTCCTGCTGGTGCTCTATTTTCAAGACTACCTTGAATAGGACATCCGGTCTAGTTCCAACCTCATTTACACTCCTACCTCTGATGCCACTAGATTCCTGCTTTAACTCCACTATGAAGGGCACGGGAAGGAAAGTCAAAACACAGGAATACACATAGAAGTAAATGAAATACCTTGTAGTTCTGATTCACCAAGCTTTATTAAGACAGCCCTACAAACAGCAGGACTATAAGACTAGGTTCCTGCCTCCCAGCATAACTGAACAGATGGGCTGCGATGAAATTGCCCATCAAAATTTGTTTTGTCCTATTTTATTACAGTTATTCAGACAAGGAATGCAGATTGAAATAAAGAATGGCTGAAAACAGGTTCTGTTTTTAGTGAATTTCAGTGAGTGAACAAATTCACAGTACTATGAATGCAAGTCACACATTTCTTCCATTGTAGTTTCTCATAAACTAAAAGAGCTAGAGATTGTACGTGGCAAGTATCTGAGTATTTAAGTTAGGTGCGTAAACATTGGAATGATGCAAAGAAAAAGGGCAAGCATTTTGGCTGAAAGATCACGTGCATTTGTAAATCAATTAGAAAATAAGGATATAATTTGAAAAACAGTAAGACTTATTGTTTGTAATCCTGAAAAGAAAAAAAAAATCAAAAAAGCAAATAAAACCCATAAGGTTCAATTATGATTTTCCTTTGTAGTATTGTAAAGACCTCCCATTTTAGGAGTAAGTTATTAAATTGCATAAAAACTTCAAATTAAGTGATTTTGAGTCTAGATAGTGCTTTAACATATACGGAATTGTAAAATTTTATATGAAAGTGAATATATTATATAAATGCATTTAAAGTTGGTTTAGACTGATACATGATTTTTGTTCATTGATGTTTAGCCAGAGCATTTAGTATTTGTAACCAACTCTGAGTTCGCATAGTGAAGAGTGGAAAAAACAGATTTCTGGAAGTACAAAAATTCACCTAAAATATATCACCTTATAAAAAATGATAACACTTTCTAAGATATGTGGTTTGCTAAAAGATATTTAAGAGAAATGAAATATCAAAGATAACTGGATCACACTTCCATGGTCAGAGAACTTGCTGTTGGAAAAGTGGCTTTGTTTCAATGTATGTATATATGGCGCATATAATTTGTGTAAGAGCAAAGCAAACCAGATGAGAATTTCAAGAAGTCAAGTGTTCCATAAGCAATGCATAAAAATATTCACATTCTTTAGAAGTATTATAGTTTGGAAGGGCATAGTCCACTCAAAGTTCAGATATATAAAAATTGTGCTGAGATAAGTTAGAAACTCAGTATAGAAGAGCAAAAAAGATAATTTGCTGAGTTTAAATAAAGGAGAAAAAATTTTAAATGTGGAGTTTTATTTGATTTAGTCATTTAATTAGTAGGCTATTTTCTAAGGCCCATTTGAACATAATAGCGGCAAACCATCATTATCCTCCATGAAGCATACACTGAAAGACCGATGTTACCTACTTCTGCCATCACTCCAGCTGAATGTCAAATGTGACTGATACTGGGGTATTAATGAGTATCATGACTATCCCAGTGAATGACCAGTCATCCCTTGACCCATATATCCTTCACTAAATGAAGCTTTGTTTCAGGTGACAACATGGAGAATCAGAGTATTTGAGTAGCTTGCCTAATGTCATAGGAAAGATACAAGTCAGGTATTTTTGTAGTTGTCATCCACTATGCACAATGCCTCCTGATTACTACCTGCTAGCGACTAAACTCAGCTAGCTAAATATTTGCACACCTTTTTACATGCCTTAAATGTCAGCAGCACCCCACTTCTTACACTGTGCATGTAGTCGAATGAGAAAGCACAAATAGAACAGGGAACCCAGGCCAAACATCGAACTCTAATAAGAGAAGACAACTCACATGAAATATGAAAATTAAAGGTTAATACTCATCAGTAATGCAAAATATATTTTTGTTACAAAATATAACAGTAATGCAGGTTAGAATACATATTGCCCCAAATAAGTCATCCAAGAGTGCTACAAAGAATTTTTGACTCTCCTAGAAACTTAAGAGCTAAAAGAGATCTTAGAGATTATTTGAATGATTCTATGTCTTTAATGTACAGATGAAGCAACTGACTTGACCTTGGAAATGTATGTCTGCAAAACTATATTGCAAGCAAGAGGTACAAAAGCAATTACAAGACAGATCTTCTAATTCATGTAATACTAAATATAATGTTCTTTTTGATACACTAAGTTCCCACAGTTTTATTTCATTTCAATCAATCTTCAGGTTAATAAAAACAGGTATTATCAAATATCTATATTTATATAGATCATATAAGACAACCAAAAACTTTTCCTAAACAGATACCTATGGTACCTAGTCTAGTGGAAGACATAACTACAGGTAGTACATGGTTATGAATTTATGTGTTAACAGCAAAGTATTTATTTAATGTGTTTTTGAAAAATATGCATCAACATATAGTTTCATAGTTTAAGGCTCAGTTAAAAGTGTAAGAAGATTGAAAATCAATTTAAAGAAACAAATATGGATTACAATATGGCAAAGGTAATAAAAAGGTAAGTAAATTAATGGCAGAGGTTTGGGAAAAACTGACCTAAAGTAGAATATATTGGACATATAAAATTGAGGACAGGTAGTTATTTACAAAAAGATGCCTCAGTGATGAAGTTTCCTAAGTAGAATAATTTAGTGTAAATGATCAAATACCTCATGTACGAGATGAAATGAGTATTCACGTAGAATACTCTGACATCCACCCTGTACAATTTTCAAAACAATTTCTCATGTATTGCTTTATTGCTATATTGATTTCAAGAACTGATTAAAAAGCACTTTTTTCATATGTCTAGATTTCTCATAACTAAAATCCAATCTGAGCAAACTGAACACTAGCAATTCTCAAAATCTTAAATGAAAACACACAATTTTAGAGTCTGAGTTTAGGAAATTGGAATAATCCACCAGAGACACATTTCTTCAACAGTTTTTTAAAAAGAGTTCTAAGGAAAACCTACTTAGCAGTTAGATTTAAATTTACTTGATTAATAGGAAAAAACGAATGGGCAAATCTGTAGATAACTTTGTCAAAAAATAAAGCAAACAGATTTTAAGCCACTTCTGAGAAGTTTATCTCACCAATAGTAATGGAATAGTGATCAAAGAGAAATCATTTGAAATTGTGTTTAGTAAAGGCTTAGTAATATCAGACCTAAATTAAATCAAATTGAGGTGTTTGAAGCCATTTTAATATCAAAAAGAACCTGATGACAAATTTTGTTCTCAATAAGAACACATGGCAATTAAAGTTACTGGCAGGAAGAAAGTCAGAAGGCACAGACTGAGATTCCTGTCACTAAGAAAATTTTAAATCCTCTTCTTGGTACAGTGGTAGCAAGACAAAAACATGACCTCACAGTCCATTATCAAAAACAATCCGACCTCAGAACACAGTGTCCAAAGTTCTAGAACATTATTATTGAGTGGATAATTTTGCCTAAATGGGTGTTGGAAAAGTACTTATTTTATGCAGCCTCTAAAAACTGTCTTGTGGATGCTGTGAGAAATACTACATTTATAAAGAAACTCTGGGGTTATCAGTTACACATATTAGCAGTAATGATAATGAATGACTTACTTTGCCCAGCTCTACAATAAGCTTTTATTATATCATATATGCATATATATATATACACACACATACATATATGATATTTTAAAAGGTGGATTGCACTGTAATATTTGAAATACATTCTGGGGTATCATTCAGCAAAATCTGAAATATATCTCTTATGTTTATATTCAAACAATGCCAACTAGAGTTGCAGTTCATCTCACATGGCTTAAGATAAATTACCTTTGCCTAAAGAGAAAAGATAATTGACATTACATAAAATAGTCGGGATTTACTGTCAATCTACATGAATGATGAAGTTTCAAGGTATTTGCAGCCTTTGTCAATAGTACCAATAAATTAATCCTAAATACCTATTAGGTACCTACAATTAGACATGTCTTACCTAAAAATCTTGGAACCCCTCCCCCACGACCGTCAGTTTTTAATTAAGGTAGACACGGTATTTTCTTCCAGGAACAATAGTATAAATAACCAACTAAGCCAAAAAATTAAGTCCATGATCAACTAGTAATTACTGTATTTCAAGGGTTGTCAGAATACAGAGAAGAATAAAAAATAGTCCAAATACATACGAACATTTTGAGAATCAGCATTATAATAAAGAATGATCAGTTTGCTTACATTTATGTAACCAGAAGTCTCTTGTATCCATTCCTATGCAGAAATCATGGTACCTTCACAACCTTTGGGAATTCTTACATACTTTATTACTTTAAATTATGTTTAAATAATTGAAGTGCATTTTATTAGGAATTTGAGAGATTTTTATCTTCTAGGAAAATATCTGAAATACATGTTATTTTAAGTTGGTCAATTCATTAATGACAAAATGGATCAAAAATAATGATAAAATAAATATTAAAGACAAAATGGATAAACTATGGTATATTTGTACAATGGCATGCTACTATGGAATAGAGAGAAAAAGACTACTGAAACATACAGTGTCACAGGTAAGTCTCAAAAAAATTGGTGAGTAGAACAGGCCTTACAATATAGAGTACCTACTGTATGATTCTATTTGCATGAAGTTCTAGACCAGGCAAAACTAATCAATGGTGCAAAAGCATCAGAGTTATTTCCCTTGAGAAGGCGAAATTATCAGTTAAAGGGCATGGGGAAATGTTCAGGAGTGATGGTAAGATATTGTATTCTGAACAGGGTGTTTATACAATTGTATACATTTGTCAGAACTCAGCAAATATTTGCTTAAGATTTATATATTTCATTGTATATAAATTTCACTTGAAGAAACTTCTGTAGAAATGTTAACTCTAGTTGGTGCTGTAGATATTTAAGTATTAAATATATTGAAGTATATTGATGTCTACAATTTGCTTTGAAATCTATATATAATATTAATAGCAGAATATAGGTGCTTGGGTATACAGTTGTTCACTATGAAGTTCAGTCAACTGCTGTTTGAAAATTTTCAAGAAAAGTTTGAGGAAAATGCACTGTTGTATATACAGATAGGATAGCAGAAAGGTAACATCACTGTTAGGATGTTTCGAAAAATATTTAAGAGATCCTCAAAAATCTGAAAATCATTTAGGGCGTTTCATCTCAATATGGAGAATATATGGACAGTTGGTTTGATAAAGATTACAAACTTCTGTTTTCCTCAAACATCACACTTAACGACCAGGTTTTGGGAATTATTTGAATTCTGTAATGACATCCTAAAAGGAAGGTTAAAGGCACCCAATGTTTTTCGTAAATTAAAGCATGAACACTATTTTTGTGGTACTTTTCCATGCATCTTTGATCACAACTTCAGTGAAAATGTGTTTGTACAAAAACTACTTTTCTTTCATGTTAAAAGTGAGCTTTGAACTTAATTAAAATAGAATCATAATTTCTTGCATTTAGGAAGAAAACCTTTTGAGACTCTCAATAATATTTAAGAAGTTCTAGGAAGTATTATCAGAGTCAATAAAAATACTTTAAAACTTCTTTTTTTGTTGTTTTTTTTGAGACAGGGTTTCACTCTGTTCCCCAGGCTGGAGTACAGTGGCACGATCTTGGCCAACTGCAACCTCCGCATCCCAGGTTCAAGCGATTCTCCTGCCTCAGCTTCCCCAGTAGCTGGGACTACAAGTGCCTGCCACCACACCTGACTAATTTTTGTATTTTTAGTAGAGATGGAGTTTTGCCATGTTGGCCAGACTTGATTCGAATTCCTGACCTCAGGTGATCCACCCACCTCGGTCTCCCAAAGTGCTGGGATTATAGGCATGAGCCACTGCACCCAGTCAAAACTTTTAAATAAAGTGCCCCAGGCACAAGATCTCATTGATGTATTTGTCACTTTATCTATTTTGAGAAAATTAAAGTCCTAAGTGACATGAAATCTCAGAGGAAATAACCACAGAGTTGAATAGACACAACTGATGTTTGGGAATCCTTACTTGCAGGTTCCTAATTTTATCAGTATAGTAGATATACAAGTATTTTACATAATAAAAGTACAATACATATATACTACCCATTAAGTAGTCCCTGATTCATTGGTTCTTTTAATTTATGTAACAAGTCATAAGATTTATTAAGCAGCTACTATGTGTCAGGACTTGTACTAAGGATATATAGGTTACTACAGTACAAAGTTCTATATGTTTTCACAAAATGTTACCAGTCTTCATATTGAATGAGCAACTGAATAAGTATTAATGGAAATAAGACTATATAAGAAGATCTGAGAAGCTTTTGAGCACGACCAGGAATTTAACTTTAGAGTTCTAGAAGAGAAGTAACAAGCTGAACTGGGTCCATGCTGTGCTAGTTGAAATCAAGACACCATTAGTTCCTTGGAATCCTGTGCTTTGTGCCAGAAGAAAACATAAGATGCCTTTCCTCGTTTTAGTGTGGCAAATACAATATCAGAATGAAGTGTGACATTTATATGTACCTGTGCTGATGCACTTTGTGAACTAAAACTATTTAAGAACTCATATCTTGCACATTCAAGGAAGGATTAGAATGAATCCTAAGAAATTGTTTTTGTAGGTCAAAGATATCCAAATATCAGCCATGTCATGTGGTTTAACCAAATATTTTTAAAAGGCAAGTCTCCATTATCTCATGTGACCTTTCACAGTTCTTCAACAGAATTACTGCAAAAATTAAATGAGACGGCACATCCAAAAGTACTTGGTCAGGTATGAATGCGTACAGGCTACACAACCTGAGCTTGGGAAGAGGGAAAACGTGGCTGGGTGTGGGCGCAAAGCTGCTGTGTATTATTCTAATAGCAGTTGAGTGGGGTCTAAAGCTTAAGGTCATTTGTAAGTCCAAAATCAGTCCACAAAAGACAAGGTAAAAATTAAATGGATTATGATTCAATTCCAACTGAATCTAATTTCTGACTGGGAAGGGTTATGGCAGGCAATGGTAGAAATCCAGACAAGTAGAAAGTTAGTGTCAGAGAAAACAGTGGGAAATTCCACGTATAGAAACACTGGCATTCAAGTAGAACCACCCCGACACGAAGAAACAGTACAGAGAATTGCTGTGAGAAACTAAGGTTACAAATTATAATAATTTAAAATCACAAAGTATGATGTCTGGCAGATAAACAGAAACATCGACCAATGGAATAGAAGAGAACCTAGAAATGAATCCAGACATTTATGATCAGCTAATTTTCAACAAGGGCACCAAAAGAACACAATGGGGAAAATTCGATAAACGGTGCTTGGAAAAGTGAGTTTCCACATTCAAAAAAAAAAAAAAAAAAAAAAAGTGAGGTTGAACCATCATTTTATACCACCCACAAAGAATAACTCAAAATGAACAAAGGACCTAGATGTAAGATCTGAAACCATGAAAGTCTTAGAAGGGAACATAGAGGAAAAACTCTGACATGGCCATGGCAATGATTTTTTAGATATCACACCAAAAGCTCAGCCAGAACAGCAAAAAATAAAAAAGCTGGACTACATCAAACTAAAAGGCATCTGTTTGGCAAAGGAAATAACAAAATTAAAAGGCAACCTGTGGAGTAGGAAAAATATTTGCAATCCACATATCTGATAAGGGATTGATATCCAAAATTTAAAACCCTCACAACTCAATAGCAGAGAAACAACCCAATTAAAAATGTGCAAAAGACCTGAACAGAAATTTCTCCAAAGAAGACATAAAAATGCCAACAGGTATATGATAACGTATGTTCAATCATCAAGGATATGCAAATGAAAACCACTATAAAATATCACCTCACACTCATTAGTATGGCTATTATCAACGAGACAAGTGATAGCATAAGGTGGTGAGGGTAGAGAGAAAAGAAAACCGTTATACGCTGTTGGTGAAAATGTAGATTGGTATAGCTATTACAGAAGTCAGTATGATGGTTCCTAAATATGTTAAAAATAGATTACCATATGACCCAGCAACCTATCTTCTTGATATATACCTGAAGGAGATGAAATCACCACCTTATAAAGTAATCCGCATTCCCATGTTCACTGCAGCATTGTTCACAATAGCCAAGATATGGAAACAACCAAAGTCAACTGGATAAAGGAGATGTGGTGTGTATATATACATCTTACACAATGGAATATTATTCAGCAATAATAAAGGATATCCTGCCATCTGCCACAACATGGATGGACACGGAGGGCGTTGTGCTAAGTGAAATAAGCCAGACACTGAAAGAAAAAATATTGTATGATCTCAATTACATGTGAAATTAAAATAAAAAGGTCAAACATACAGAAAAAAAACCCGGGGTTACCAGGGTCCAGGGTAGAGGAGAGAAAATGAGGAGATACCATTCAAAGAATATAAAGTAGTAGATGTGTAGGATGAACAAGTCTAGAGATGTAATGTACAACATGAGGATTATTAATAAATTCGTATTATATTAGGGATCTTTCTTAAATACCTAGGTTTTAGCTGCTTTTGTCACACCACACACAGGTAACTATGTGAGGTGACAGATATGTTAGTTTGCTTCACTGTAATAACCATTTTACTATCTATATGTATTCCATAACATCATGTGTAAACCTCAGATATACCCAATTTATTTTTTTAAGTGAATATAATGTTTTTAAAGTTATAACAAGACAGGTTCCTTGAGTGCTAACTATACAGGGGTTCCATGAATATAGAGATTCTCTATATTCAATATTTAATTTAAATTGACAAAAAGCCTAATGAGGTATATATTTTAATATCCATTATACAGATGATAAACTGAGGCTCAAAGAGATCAAATCACTTGATAAAAGCTGTACAACAGTAAATGGCTGAGTTGATGTTTGCATTCAGGTCATTGTAGTATAAAGCTCATAACCTTCCTATGACTTTCTTCAAAGAACTACTGAGTCACTAGAGAAAAAAGGCCAGTGCTCCATTTCTGAGTAACTGTCAAAGTTAGACTCCAGCTTCCAGCAAACCACAGCAACAAGTTTGGAGGATACTAACAGTAAGCCTAACTTCATGCTGCCAAAAGTAGATGCTCTCAGACACTGCACCGGACCTGCGAAATTCCACAAAACCCAAGGAGAGGCTAAATTTCAGTAGTCAGAGCTGAAAGACAGTAAGTGAGGCCACTAACTAGGTATCCTAAGTGGGAGGCACATCGAAAGTACTTACCCTGGGAGGTACACTGAAGAAACTTAAGTAGTGTGGGAAACATTTCTCATAATATTGACCACACTGTAAGAGGAATGTGGTGTTGGCAAGGTTATGAGCCATGGAGCCTGACTAACTTGCATTAAATTCAAACTCACTCTGTACAACTGCTTCTTCCATGGGTGACTTTGAAAAGTTATTTCACCTCTGAGCCTCAAATTTCTCCTTTGTAATCTGGGAGTAATGAAAGTACCTACCTCACGGGTTATGAGCCTTACATGCGATAATGCACGAACAGCACCTAGAACTATGTCTGACTAACAATATTAGTAAGCATTCAATAAATAGCTATGGACTTTACTTTTCTGAAGTAAAAGTAAATACCTGTTTTATCTACCTTAGACTCAAAGACAAGTTTGGAAGAAACCCGTCTTGGCATAATCTTATAAACTGTCCCAGAACAGAAACAGGTAGTGCAGAGCTGTGGGAGGTCAACTGCAGAGGCATGTCCATGGTTCAGCTTTATTGTTAGTGTATAGATGAGGCCGGTTCATGTAAAGAAATGGGATTGAGGCAGCTGCAGCAATACTGGGTATTTCTATTTCCTTGAACTTCAGCTTATTAAAAGAGATACTAAATTTTTGTTAGTGTATTATCAACATTGCAACCAAATAAAATTGTGTAAGTACACTAAAAGAATATATGAACTAGTTAGTATTATCAAGTGACACTGAAAAAGTATGAATGAAAAATTTTCCTCATGAAACTAAAATGTAGCAAAACTTCACATGAAATTAGACTTCCTAAAAGATGGCACATCTAGTAGTTTGTTTCAAAGAAAAATGAACCCTATGAAGTTTTTATAACCTATGTTTGATTACTATGCTTTATTTCTTCATTTTTATATGCATATATAAAACTACTTGTTTTATTGATGAAAGTGTTTAGAACCTATACTTTTCCTTGTGATAGATACACAGATCAATATGGTCTTATACAAAATTTATTGTGTACAAGTGACAGAGTGATCTCATAAAATAGAGCTCTGGTCTTTACTGCATTTTTTTTTCAATTCAGTTCTTGAAACTCACAAATGGAAACATCTACAAGATGCAAGAAGAATATGGTAAAGTTAATTCATATTTCCAAATGAGAAGTTCAGCTTTACTCACTCAGATCCTTCAACATAATAAAATCAAGCTTTAAGACACCATTTCCAAAAGATATTCCATGGTCTCACCGTCAAAGCTTTGACTGAATAAGAGCCAAAGTGATGTCATTCCTTGTTGTTGCAAGTCCTTCAGGGCCTCCTGATGTGCTTCATGATGCGGACTAGAGCCCTTACATGGCACACGTGAACCTTCATGGGCCTGTAAGTTTCCTGTCTCTGCAGCTGCAAATCCTGTGTCCCCAACTACCCTGGCACCAGATCCACTGCATTTCCCATATCTACCTTAATCTTCATCAATATCAAACTATTTACTTTTCTCCAATAAAACAGGCATTTTAAAACACACATTTTCTCTGCTCTAAATATTCTTCTCAAAGTAGAACTGCTAGTTTCTACTTATCACTGAAGACATACTTCAAGTGTGAAGTTCTCTGGAAAGTTTTTGCCTGGTCCCCACTGCCTTCCACTGCTGCTACACAATGCTAATTGCCCTCTGTTCACCCATTTGTCTCCTAGCTAGAATATGAGCATATGAGGGCTACTGTACCTTCCCCCGCCACACATTCCTGAAACTAGCATATTCATTTGCACATAGTAGGGAGTATATTAGTCAGAGTTCTCTAGAGGGACAGGACTAATAGGGTAGATGTATACAGGAAAGTGAGTTAATTAAGGAGTATTGACTGACACAGTCACAAGGTGAAGTTCCACAATAGGCTGTCTGTAAGCTGAGGATCAACTAAGCTAGTCTAAGTCCCACAACCTCAAAAGTAGGGAAGCTGACCGTGCAGCCTTCAATTTGTGGCTGAAGGCCTGAGAGCCCCTGGCAAACCACTGGTGTAAGTCCAAGAATACAAAAGCTGAAGAACTTGGGAGTCCAACGTTGGAGGGCAGGAAGCATCCAGCACAGGAGGAAGATGAAGGCCAGAAGAGTCAGCCAGTCTAGTCCTTCCATGTTCTTCTGCCTGCTTTATTCTAGCTGTGCTGGCAGCTGATTGAAATGGTGCTCACTCAGATTGAGGGTGGGTCTGCCTCTCCCAGTTCACTGACTCAAATGTTAATCTCCTTTGGCAACACCCTCACAGACATAACCAGGAACAATACTTTGCATCCTTCAATCGATCAAGTTGACACTCAATATTAACCATCACAGGGAGTTAATGGATATTTGTTGAATGCACAAATGAATAAATTAGTCATACTTACTCTTCTCACTCTGAACTAACATTTTATTTTTGATAAAAATTGCTTCTGGTTTTTTCTTTTGTCCTTGAATTCCATAGACTTTAGGTTATCAAAACCCTGCCTTGCTCTTAGCAACTTAGAATTGATGTCTATTTTTAAACAGTCTAATGGCCAGATTCCTGATACTTCCACTGGACTCCTCCAATATGGTCCTACTTCTGCTTTCCATCCAGCATTGCCAAGCTCGGCAAACATGTGCAAACCAGTGAGTTACTTAACACTGGACCCAATTTACATTGCCTGTGGGATGGCACTTATTTATCAGTGTCCAGAGATTTAGGTTATTAAGCCTGTTTACTGGCTTGGACATCATCCCAGCATCTGATTCTGGATATGCCCATCTCCTCCCTTCCTGGCTTCTCTCTCTGCGCCTGTGTCAACCTAGGGTTTGGATTTACCTCCATTTCTAGGGCCTTTCCCAATTTGAATGATATAGTAAATTGCCATGCTCACCCACATACTAAAAGATGACTTGTGGCAGCTTTAATGTTTGACCTAACAGCAATGTTGTTGGTGAATAATTTGATTTTATGCAATAGAACATTCTGACTTTTCCAGTTTCTAAAGAATATATTTATGATTCAAGACTTATAGCTTTGGTCAGGGAGGAGAAAAACCTAGAAATTAGTTTCTTTCATTAAAAAAGTGTTTTAAACTCTTTTAGGTGATACTTAGATGATCCTTGCAATATTCTTGTAAGCCAGTTAAAACAGTTGTATTTTATCCACATTTCGTGGATAGGAAAATGTAACAGGGTAAATCTAATGACATATCCCATCAATTATGTGTCTAATTATTGATGATGATGACAATCAAATGTAGATCCTTAGGTTCTTGCTTTCTAGTTCTCTCCTTGGATTATACGTGCCTGTTTACTGACAATTGCTCATGTGGACATTTGTGGAGACATTCTTGGTACTCTCCAAAATTACATTTGATTAATACAGCACACATGAGTTGTGACAATCTTTTAAATGTTGTGGTAATTTTAAATAATTTGGTATTTAAGGTATTTTAGTGAACCTGCAACAAATGTTATCTTGAAATTTCAGTATTCATTTCTAAAAAGCTAGTGAGAAATGCAGAAAGGCACAATTATCTGAAAGAATTTACTAGTCTTTTCATTTCCATGACCCTTTAAAAAGTTCTGGAAAGTCTGTTTGATTCTGACTATGCGCTTTCATCCTGAATGTTCACCTCTGAATAACGTGCAAACTCCGGAGCTCTAGATATTCAAGTGAATTTCTAGGACCTTGTAGAATCACAGTGACAAAGAGGGCTTTGTGAAGGTTTTCCTACCATCTAGTATAAAATGACATTGAGACTTCCTCAAATAGATTCCCCTGCTGGGACGCACCTTTGGGAAGCAAGTCATAGCACATTAGAGACGGGCCAGGCCCAAACATAAAATAGATGCTGTGGCTTTGTTATGAATATGACAGACTTCAGGGTCAGTGCTCCTGTCAGGAGGCAATGAACACGGTTTTCAAAGGAGTTGTAGGACATGCCAGGAAACCTAAGATTGTGTGGGTGTTTCTTCCCTTTTCACTCTAATCTCTGACTAATAGAAAGTATACTTAAAACAAGCAAACCAACCAACCAACCAACCAACCAATCAAGCACACTTTAACACAGAGAAACTAGTAAGCACTATTAACACTATTCAAATGGAAGTGATTATATAACAAGTGCCTAATTTAACAAATATGCTAAAGAAGCTGTTTGGGTAGCCATTCATTTGGGTAGGTCCTTTCCACTTTCAAATGACTGGGAAGTCATTTGCAGTATGATACAGTACACAGTAGTTTGAGGCAGGATTGTACAGTGGTTAAGGGCCAGGAGTTAGAACCAAGACCAAGGTTATAAGCCTCTCTCCAATGCTTGATAATTCTGTGACCTTGGGCCTCTGTTTCCTAATCTTTAACACAGGGATATAACACAATGCTATAGAATTATAGTCAATCTCAAATAAGATAAAGCATGATAGGTTTTAAGCAGGAACTGCTTCTTAAAGTTTGATAATTAGTGGTTATTACAGAATCATTATTATTAGTATGAATGTATTTGATTTTTTAAAAACACTTTTCATAAGGTAAGTGGCTTTCCAAATATCACAGTCCAGGGAAGAGCATACTGACTTTGAGCCAATTGAACCTGGATAGGGAAGCCAGATCCACTAATTTCTAGCAGTATGATCTTAGGACATTACTTAGCCCCCATAGCCTCAGTATCTTACCATGTAAATAAGAATACTACCTACTTCTGAGAGTTGTGCTGAACATGAAAGAAGGTCACACATACCACATGCCTACAGCACTATGTGGCTAGTCCCTTTTGCCTTCACTGAAAATCTATGATTATAAACTTTGTCCATAATTTCAAGTTGGGCAGAATTGAAAAGACCAAACATTTTCCTTCTATGACTTTGTCTGACAATTTGAGCTCTTAATCGTATTTGCTCCAATATTATGAGCAAAGACAGTTGAGAAAAAACAAAATCTATAGGTGACATAATGATATGGAGAGACCAAATCTGACAATTGGTCAAATTACTGGAGATCAGATAATTTACAAAATAAAAAAATTAGAGAGAAACATAATTGCAGATTTAAGTACATGAAAATTTAAAAATTAGATCCTCAAATTATGTTAAAAACTTTAAAAAGGCATTGGGAATAAAATATTGTAACAAGCATGAAAGATCAATTGGTATCATCATCTTTTATACAGTATGTGCTCCCATGAATTGATAATCAATATACTAAGGTCCTGACAAATAAATGGGCAATAGCAAGGATATAGAGTGTATAGAAGAGGAAATACAACTACTGAACAAAGCAAAATCTCTAGAACTTATTAATCCAAGCATAGAAATTAAATTATAATAGCATTAATTACTTATTATTTTAACAATTAATAATAATTATTGCTGGTGATGATACCCAATGAAATGCTAACTTGCTAGCATTGTATTTTCCCTAACTTTCAAATTTTCTGCATAAGGTTACATTATTTTTAACTGGAATTGCTACTTAAAATAATTAGATATTAGATTAACAGCTTTGAAGTAGCTGACAAAAATTTTCATGCCAGGATGGGAACACATGAAACCCATGGTTGGTTACTGTGCACAACAATTATGTATCAGATCTATTTTGATAATATTTCTAGAAGATGTAATTTGCATGGCTATTTGACCAGGGTCTAGGAGAGAATCTAGGTGGCATTAGGCAGTAAATACATGCAGTATTATATTTAAAAGCAGATTGTAAATATAGTATTCTATGTGAATATAGGCTATTATTAGTGATATGTATTAGTCTGTTCTCATGCTGCTAATAAAGACATACCTGTGACTGGGTAATTTATAAAGGAAAGACATTTAATGGACTCACATTTCCACATGGCTGGGGAGGCCTCACAATCATGGAGGAAGGCAAAAGGCACAGCTTACATGGTGGCAGACAAGGGAAAATGAGAGCCAAGCAAAAGAGGAAATTCCTTATAAAATCATCAGATCTCATGAGACTTATTCAACTATCGTAAGAACCATGCCCATGATTGAATTATTTCCCACTGGCTCCCTCCCACAACATGGGGAAATTATGGGAGCTACAATTCAAGATGAGATTTGGGTAGGGACACAGCCAAACTATATAAGGAAATAACTTTAGAAATGGGAAGAAGGGTCAGTCTGTGAGAAAGGACAGATGGTTGACAGAGTAATTATACTTGTTGACATTTTCCTAGCATTTTATTTATTTAGTTTTTGGAAAGCATTTATTTCTCTTATTTAAAATAAACACATAAATATATATCTTATTTAATTCCTTCAATAATTCTATAAAACACATATATATATATATCATTTCCCTTTTACAGATGAGAATATTAAGACTGACCGAGGTTAAATCGTTTCCCTAAATTCAGATGGCCAGTAAAGACTTGAGCTAGGCTTGAACCTGAGTCTCAGGACTAATGGTTCTATACTTTGTATGATGCTGGACTGTAGGAAAAAATATATGAGCTTTAATTATAGAGGATAGAGTGTTACTATAGGCTAAAATGGAAATTTTGAATAGAGGTTTAGGATAATTTGGATGGGGTAGAGAGAGGAAAAATAATATCTACAAATGTTTTCTTTAGTTTTTATTCTCTTGAGAATTCAAGTGTAGCTAGTAACTACTATATAGAACAGTGTAAATTTATAGAACATTTTCATTATCACAGAATGTTCTCTTGAGCAACAACTTTCCTAGATTATGGCTGCTTTTTCTAAGGAGGAAATCTTAACCTGGGGAACATGGAAAACAGCTGAACCATTTGGTGAGCTTGAATCCTTTTGTGAGGTTATTCTTGATCTCAGGGACCATCTGTCTTTTGCTCCAGGTGTTTCAGGATTATTACGAACTTTCCAGCTACCAAGAGGTCAAGAAAGAACAGTAGTGGCAAGAATGAATCACTCATTAATCAGTGGTGTCTTTAGGAGTGAAATACCTGTTTATCTAAGGTCTTTTTGAAAGCCTTATTTCAGGAGATATACAAAAGTTGCTAAGAATTTCTGCCCTTGTTGTCTCAATTCTCCATATAGTGGATCCTAAGGCATTTCTAATTAGAGATAAAGTTGTAAAGCATGTGGAGTTTGTTTAGCAACAGCCACATATTCTGAGTTTCTTGTATTTTTGCTACTATTTTTAGCCACACAGTGCTTGGAGTCCTAAAGTGTCCTCCAGTGGTCACAGGTCCCATCAACAATTTTCAGTTAACTCTTCTAAAAGCTCATAATTAATCTTTCCTTCTCTCTCCCTCCATCTCGAATTCAAAATCTACCTTTCTCAAATTATATTCTCTCTAGCAAATAGCACTAATTCTTATCTGTGCAATTTGTGATTAATAGTGGTGGCATAATGAGATGTTCTAGAAATAAGAGAATTTAGATTTTCTGTTTGTGGGGGTGGTAGTATTGCAAGATTGTATCATCTAAAGGGAACAAAAACTAGAATAAGACCCAGGTCTGGTTGTTTCTCCACAATTTCTTAATTATGTATCCACAGGCATTATTTTTATTTTTATTTATTTTTTTTTATTTATTTTTATTTTTTATTTTTTATTATTATTATACTTTAAGTTCTAGGGTACATGTGCATAACGTGCAGGTTTGTTACATATGTATACTTGTGCCATGTTGCTGTGCTGCACCCATCAACTCGTCAGCACCCAACTACTCGTCATTTACATCAGGTATAACTCCCAATGCAATCCCTCCCCCCTTCCCCCTCCCCATAATAGGCCCCGGTGTGTGATGTCCCCCTTCCCGAGTCCAAGTGATCTCATTGTTCAGTTCCCACCTATGAGTGAGAACATGCGGTGTTTGGTTTTCTGTTCTTGTGATAGTTTGCTAAGAATGATGGTTTCCAGCTGCATCCATGTCCCTACAAAGGACACAAACTCATCCTTTTTTATGGCTGCATAGTATTCCATGGTGTATATGTGCCACATTTTCTTAATCCAGTCTGTCACTGATAGACATTTGGGTTGATTCCAAGTCTTTGCTATTGTGAATAGTGCCGCAATGAACATACGTGTGCATGTGTCTTTATAGCAGCATGATTTATAATCCTTTGGGTATATACCCATTAATGGGATGGCTGGGTCATATGGTACATCTAGTTCTAGATCCTTGAGGAATCGCCATACTGTTTTCCATAATGGTTGAACTAGTTTACAATCCCACCAACAGTGTAAAAGTGTTCCTATTTCTCCACATCCTCTCCAGCACCTGTTGTTTCCTGACTTTTGAATGATTGCCATTCTAACTGGTGTGAGATGGTATCTCATTGATCCACAGGCATTATTAAACCACCTTGAGCCGGAATCTTCATAGGAAAAATTAATACAACACTTACATCACAGGGTTTTGGGCAAAGATTAAATGGAATAATGGATTTAGATGTAAATCCATTTCAACAATTTTTCCCCATGATGTCAAGGTAATATCTTCACCAGTTTTATTTTATTCCTTTGTGAAGGCATTGATGTCAGCTCAGGGCTGTTTTCTGCAGAAAAATTCTGATGTCCTTTACACTGTCAGACTGTTATTTGTTAGTCGGAAGATAAAAGGATGACAGAACAACATCATAATGGTTTGCTGGAAGTCTTTGTCAGGCCAGTCAACAAGCAAGAACTCCTACTTGTTAACTATGGAGTATCAATTTTCTTTAAATTTTGTAAATTCCCACTATGTGATTATGCAATTTGCAAACAGTCTTTTGTGTTTAAAAAGCAGAAAATTTTAGATCTGAGCTTAATGACACTACCTAGTAAGGAATTTGTAAAGATCATAGAGACAGAATATATAAAATCCTTCTTAGAAACATATTCTGTCAAGTAATGGGTCATAAGACTCACAAGGAGAGAGAAAACAGTGTTTTGAGCTGTATTCATATTTCCAAGCCACTAAGGTGCCACTCGCTGAAATATTCTATCTATAAATAGATAGAAGTGACAGAATCACATATCCTCTCAAAATGCAAAATGTTCTTCTCAGGGGTTCAATTAGTCACAGTAAAAACAGAGCAGCTATCTTCCCAAGCTTGAATAGCTCATAAAGTTTTTTTAAAAAAATATTTTCATAATGTATTACCTCATTTCATGCAACCAAAATCCCTGGAAGGACTCCTGTCCTTTTCTGATTATGTCAGTAATTAGGGATGAACTTGACTCACTGTACATATCAATGTTATAGCCATGATTTGAGATCACCTATTCAAGAAGATCTGGGATCTTCAAGATCTCAACATAGGTAAGTTTCATTCAAGTCAAAAAACTGTGCAACAAAAGGCATGCTGGGCAGGGTCATGCCTGTAGTTTACTGACTGACTTGATGTAAGTTTCAAACATTAGTAATGAATACTCAAATATACTCTTTAAAAAAATAAAAGCTCTAGCACTCTATTGTATAACAGTAGGCTTATGAGATCACAGCCTAATTGTATCTATTGCATAATGAAGTTGCTTGCTTGCCAGTTTGAAAATTTCTTAATGTGTCATTCACCGTTTTATCTCCAGTAACAACCACTTTCTTAAAATAAGTTTATGAATGAGCAAATCTATGTATTTACTAAGTCGTTCCCCTTCCCTCAACAGATAGCTCCAATCTCTTGAGGCAGGTAACAATTCCTTAACATTTTCTTTTTAAAACTAATTTCACTGAGTTTTCAAATCTAAATCTCAGAATATCCTCCAAGTCTCTGGTATCTTCCTTGAGACCTGGCTGGAAAGAGAGTTGATGCCCCACATGTTTAGCTCTACGGGGCAGGGCAGGGTTTGTGGTAAAGTAAAAGAGATCCCAGACGTAAAACCCAGATCCACCCAAGTTTGTATTCTCATAATGTATTTGTTCTCTGTGATCCTTGACTTCTTTGTCTCTAAAATGTGCATGGCAAATTCATACTAAATATAATGCTTGCAATGTACTTGGTAAACAGATGTTCAAATATGGTCCTAAGAACAGTGAGCTAATCTCAGGCAAATGAAGCAGTTAGCTCCATAAGAAAAAATGCTTTAAATATTTTAAAACTTAAATACCCTAAGAAATCTCACACGTGTACACACACACATACACATACACTCTTAATTATATAATATACTTTACTGTTTATATAGATACAACTGTATAAAATTGCATAAACCAGTGGTTGGCAAATTTGTCTGTGAAGGACCAGAGAGTAAATAGCCTTTGTGAGACATACAGACTCTGTTGTACCTATTCAACTTTGCTGTTGTAGAGCTGAGACAGTCATACATAACACAGAAACAAATAAGCATGTGTGTTGTAATTAAAGGTTTATGAACACTGAAATCTGAATTTGATAGAATTTTGATATATTTCATTTGATTTTAAAAAGTCATTTAGAAATGTACAATGTAAAAAGTTCTTAGTTCATAGGCCATAAAACAAAACAAACAAAAACAGACAGCAGCCTGGATTTGTTCTATGGCCATAGTTAACCTCTGGTAAAAACCAAGCCACATATACTGAAATTTAGAGGTAATTTAAGGAGTTTAATGTTTACAGTTTGTCTTATGTGCTGACTTAAGAACTCAATCACCTTTTCAGAGGTGAATTAACTCTTTCATTGTTAGTATCTTTGAATTACCTGAGTACTCAACCCTTATTAGATCATTTTTTCCTACCTCCATTCTCTTGGTGAGCTCATCTATTGTGCCCTGACCTTAAAATTATCTAAACATTGATGGATCCCAAATGTATATCTCCAGCCTGAACTTTTTTCCTAAACCCTGGACTCCATTTGAATGAAGATGTTGAGTTTTTATTATACAATTACATCTCAAACTGAACATATCCAAAACTAAACTCAATCTTCTTCCTAAACCAGTCTCTTCCCCAAATCTTTCTATCCCAATCTTCCTTCTATTTGTTCAGGCTCAAAACTTTGAGTCATATTTATATGTTTTGTCTTATAGCACATATCCATTCCACCTGCAAATACTCTTGGCTCTATCTTTGGGAAATATATCTCAAATACAATCATTTCATGACATCTGTTACTATTATCATAATCTCTCACCTAGATTATTGCAATAAGCTACCAACTGCTCTTGATGTTATACCCTCAGCTATTTACAGTCTATTTTCCATAGAAGATTCAGAGTGATTTCTTACAAGTTAGATCATGTCACTCCTTTGTCCAGAACTGGAAATAATTTTCTCAGAAAAATATGCCAGAGTACTTGCTGTGTCCTACAAAGCCCTATATCAGTGGCCTATGTGCTTCTTTTCCTCTCCTCCTTTCTCAACTTGTCTGACCTCATGATCCACAACTTCTTAATTTGCTGCAGCCACAAGAGTCTCCTTGATATTTTTCAAGCATGACAGTCCCACCTATGTCTGGAATACACTATCTTTTTTTGTAACACAGTTTTTTGTTTAACCATCATTTTCCCAATGAGGCATTCCCTGATTATAGATCTTTTAACACTGCATTCTACACCTCCATCTCAGCAGCTTCATTTTTCTCCATCACATTGTCATCACTTAATTTATATTGCACAATTTAGCTATTTAAATCATTGCCACTAGAATGTAAACTCTATACAAGAGAAGATTTTTTTTTAATTTATTTATTATTATTATACTTTAAGTTGTAGGGTACATGTGCATAACGTGCAGGTTTGTTACATATGTATACTTGTGCCATGTTGCTGTGCTGCACCCATCAACTCGTCATTTACATCAGGTATAACTCCCAATGCAATCCCTCCCCCCTCCCCCCTCCCCATGATAGGCCCCGGTGTGTGATGTTCCCCTTCCTGAGTCTGAGTGATCTCATTGTTCAGTTCCCACCTATGAGTGAGAACATGCGGTGTTTGGTTTTCTGTTCTTGTGATAGTGTGCTAAGAATGATGGATTCCAGCTGCATCCAAGTCCCTACAAAGGACTCAAACTCATCCTTTTTGATGGCTGCATAGTATTCCATGGTGTATATGTGCCACATTTTCTTAATCCAATCTGTCACTGATGGACATTTGGGTTGATTCCAAGTCTTTGCTATTGTGAGTAGTGCCACAATAAACATACGTGTGCATGTGTCTTTATAGCAGCATAATTTATAATCCTTTGGGTATATACCCAGTAATGGGATGGCTGGGTCATATGGTACATCTAGTTCTAGATCCTTGAGGAATCGCCATACTGTTTTCCATAATGGTTGAACTAGTTTACAATCCCACCAACAGTGTAAAAGTGTTCCTATTTCTCCACATCCTCTCCAGCACCTGTTGTTTCCTGACTTTTGAATGATTGCCATTCTAACTGGTGTGAGATGGTATCTCATTGTGCTTTTGATTTGCATTTCTCTGATGGCCAGTGATGATGAGCATTTTTTCATGTGTCTGTTGGCTGTATGAATGTCTTCTTTTGAGAAATGTCTGTTCATATCCTTTGCCCACTTTTTGATGGGGTTGTTTGTTTTTTTCTTGTAAATTTGTTTGAGTTCTTTGTAGGTTCTGGATATTAGCCCTTTGTCAGATGAGTAGATTGCAAAAATTTTCTCCCATTCTGTAGGTTGCCTGTTCACTCTGATGGTAGTTTCTTTTGCTGTGCAGAAGCTCTTTAGTTTAATGAGATCCCATTTGTCAATTTTGGCTTTTGCTGCCGTTGCTTTTGGTGTTTTAGACATGAAGTCTTTGCCCATGCCTATGTCCTGAATGGTACTACCTAGGTTTTCCTCTAGGATTTTTATGGTATTAGGTCTAACATTTAAGTCTCTAATCCATCTTGAATTAATTTTCGAGTAAGGAAAAGAAACTACCATCAGTGAACAGGCAACCTACAGAATGGGAGAAAATTTTTGCAATCTACTCATCTGACAAAGGGCTAATATCCAGAACCTACAAAGAACTCAAACAAATTTACAAGAAAAAAAACAAACAACCCCATCAAAAAGTGGGCAAAGGATATGAACAGACATTTCTCAAAAGAAGACATTCATACAGCCAACAGACACGTGAAAAAATGCTCATCATCACTGGCCATCAGAGAAATGCAAATCAAAAGCACAATGAGAGACCATCTCACACCAGTTAGAATGGCAATCATTCAAAAGTCAGGAAACAACAGGTGCTGGAGAGGATGTGGAGAAATAGGAACACTTTTACACTGTTGGTGGGATTGTAAACTAGTTCAACCATTATGGAAAACAGTATGGCGATTCCTCAAGGATCTAGAACTAGATGTACCATATGACCCAGCCATCCCATTACTGGGTATATACCCAAAGGATTATAAATTATGCTGCTATAAAGACACATGCACACGTATGTTCATTGCGGCACTATTCACAATAGCAAAGACTTGGAATCAACCCAAATGTCCATCAGTGACAGATTAGATTAAGAAAATGTGGCACATATACACCATGGAATACTATGCAGCCATAAAAAAGGATGAGTTTGTGTCCTTTGTAGGGACATGGATGCAGCTGGAATCCATCATTCTTAGCAAACTATCACAAGAACAGAAAACCAAACACCGCATGTTCTCACTCATAGGTGGGAACTGAACAATGAGATCACTTGGACTCAGGAAGGGGAACATCACACACCGGGGCCTATCATGGGGAGGGGGGAGGGGGGAGGGATTGCATTGGGATTTATACCTGATGTAAATGACGAGTTGATGGGTGCAGCACACCAACATGGCACAAGTATACATATGTAACAAACCTGCACGTTATGCACATGTACCCTACAACTTAAAGTATAATAATAATAAATAAATTAAAAAAACAACAAAAAAAGAAGAACTATATTTTAAAATTCCTGCAGTTTCCTTCCAAATAATGAATATATTTCAAATACCACATTTGCCCAACACAGTTCTTATTAACAGAGGGTAGTAAGTACTAGAGTACATCATAGAGGTCTTAATTCTAGCCTGAAGTACACCCATTATTTTTTTGAGTCACTGAAAGAAAAATTTGTTACTTATCCAAAGTTCCTCCAAATTAGAAACAACCAATGATACAACAGTATTATTACAGTTAAGACTAAGGGAAACCTGAAAGTGGAGAAACCATCCTATATAGAAGACAGAAAATAATGACAGATATACCAACTGCATATTAGTTACTCTTGATTTTGAAATATTTTAATAGAAACTGAGAAATCCACACCAGTATAATGTATTTGAAAATGAAATTCAGAGTGTCAGTTAAATAAAAGGAGGATGTGGGTCTGATTTTGCCCATGATTGAATGCCTACTATGTAGTAGATGCTTGGTAAACATTTGCCTAATGAGTTAATAAACAATTTTTACAAACATATTATCTTTGGTCTAATTTCTTTTCTCCAAAGTGCATTATGCACCTCTGCTCAGTATTTAAAAATATCATATTTAAAACCAATTTGCATTACCCATGTCTTTCTATTTTCTATGTTCTGATACTTTGAGCTATAAGGCCCTGCAGACCCTTGTTAGCCAATTCCTAGATATAGTAGAAAACTCATGAGGGAGCCTGCCTTTCAAATGCAAACCAACCATGACAGAGCCCACACCTTAACTACCTTCTCTATAGGGCTCTCAAATTCTGGGCCATTATCCACCAGACCTAAATTTCCCAGGGCCTGGTACCAGACAACTAGGAACTGTCCTTATGCCTACAGAAATTACTCAAACTAGTTGATCTTAAACCTGGTTATTGCTCGTCTCTTCTCAAGGAAACCATAATAGGGGCTCTTGCCCACATTTTACCACCTCCCTCTGCCTCCTGACTGACCCTGGGGCTGCTCCGTGTGGCCCTGCATGGTGTGCCATTCCTCCCGTTTCCAGGAATCTGTGAGTACGGTAAAACTCCTCCTTCAAGACAGTAATTTCCAGGTCTGCCTGTCTGGCCATCCCTAATTGAAACAAATCCTAGGTAGCCTTAAAACATAATTCCTCAGTGAAAATGTTTCTATTCATAATGCTGGCAATGAAACAACTCCACATATGGGAAAAAGGATGGAAATAAAAGACTTTTCACCTATAAAGTTGACTAAAATTTTAAATTGGTTATTCTGTATATAATTTGGTACAAACTCTCTGTAGAACACTTTGGTAATACTTAAACCAATATTGCTGCAATTAACACAGCTTCTAATTAAAAAAAAACCTAGCTAAAATGCCTCATGGAATAGTGTGCTGTTAAAAATATATTATGTGAAAGTTGATCATGCAAACTGGATTATTTTTATCATACTCAACTAAATCAGAGTCTAGAGGCCAGGGGGACAGGGCACTCAGGGCACACAGCATTGCTCTAGCAAAGAAATTCTCTGCAAGTCTGGCTGCTGAAACTGCCTGTTATAACCTGAGACCAGTTCTATCTATAACTACTGAGATAACTTGCTACAAGTCTAGGACTAATTTTGCTTGCTCTTGTCACCCACCAGTTAAGCTTGCCAGTTCCCCTAAAGCTTTACTAATACAAATGAGCTTTCTCTCGGATCACCACCAACATTCTCTTTTATAATACCCCCAATTTTCTCTTGTTCTTCCGACCACCTGGTCTCTACGTATGCCTCAAATTACAATTCTTTCTTTCCAAAAAGAATGTTAAATTTAGATTTGTGTTTACATTTTTATTTTGACTTGGGCAATTAATATATACTATATATGTTATATATGGCCTATGGAAAATGTAAAATACATTGCTCAAAAATATTTAAAGATTATAATTCCATATTTATAACAAAATGTACATTTAAATATTAATACAACAAAAGCTGAAATGCTAGGCACTAAAATGTTAATCATCACTATGTGTTATGCTTATGGGTTTAAAATATTTTATTTTAAATTTTAAAACATTTCAAAAATGGAGAAACTAAACTATATACCCAAGATCTAGATGTAACAAAGTCAATCATTTGAACATATTAACTTCAGAATTTTCTATATATATATATATATATATATATATATATATATATATTTTTTTTTTTTTTTTTTGAGACGGAGTCTCGCTCTGTCGCCCAGGCTGGAGTGCAGTGGCCGGATCTCAGCTCACTGCAAGCTCTGCCTCCTGGGTTTGCGCCATTCTCCTGCCTCAGCCTCCTGAGTAGCTGGGACTACAGGCGCCCGCCACCTCGCCCGGCTATTTTTTTGTATTTTTTTAGTAGAGACGGGGTTTCACTGTGTTAGCCAGGATGGTCTCGATCTCCTGACCTCGCGATCCGCCCGTCTCGGCCTCCCAAAGTGCTGGGATTACAGGCTTGAGCCACCGCGCCCGGCCTAGAATTTTCTATATTTTTAAAAAATAAAACATTTGAAATATAGCTAAAAGCTTCACTTAATCATTTTCCTTCCTCATAATTTACCAATAAAGCAATTATCAATCATATGCACTTTTTAGAAAGGTTTCTACAGTGAACATATATTACTCTGTAATCAGTAAGACTACATTTTAAGTTTACCTGGTGTGGTATTCCAATGTCTCTTCATATTGAACTAACATTAGCCTGAATCACTATATTCCATTTTAGAAATTATTAACTAGGCATTTCAATTTAAACCTTGCCCTTAATTTGGAATGCCTGTTATGTGGGGCCTGGCACTCTACCAGAGACTGCCAGGCATATCAGGCATATTTTAACAGGCATACATGTATATTTTTTGTAGAGAAATAATTTAACAATTTAAAAATTATATTAATAATTGGAGATAGTATATTTGAAAAGTTACTATGATTATAATAATTTCTGCTTAGATGTTATTCAGAAAATTGAACCAGAAAAAAGTCTAATATTCCAGACAAAATAGGATTCTTATCTCAGTGGTTTACCCAGTTGAGTACCAAAAGGACCTTGTAGTCAAGAAGTACCACTGCAGAGTGCTAAGTTAACTAGAAGGAATTTCACTGTAGATTTCCCTAATAATAAGTGTTAGGACATTAAAACTTTAAACAACCACAACCAAATTCCAAGTTAAAATTACTATTACTACAAAGAGCTTTTACTAAGAAAATAAATTTGATCATTGTGAAACTAATTCTATAATTACAGTAAAAAAGACTTGTGGTTTTATTATTTGCTTAAAGGACATTTTCCAGGATTTCTGAATTCAAAATTAAATTCTAAAAGCATTATTTAAATAGAACCATACTTTAAATAAAATGCGTTGCCAACACAGTAACTTTGCATTTCTTTCCGTGCTTAATAGGAGATTCTAAATGAAATAAGTCCTATTGATTTGAAATTTAAATTGGCCCCTGTGGTCTCATGAATGAGCTGGAAGCCAAGAATATCTCTGACGTGAATGCAGTAATCTTCACTGATGGGCATGGTTTCTAATTGTCTGGATTGGGAAAGCCCTGTGGTGTTCTTGATGATCACTAAGTAGGTTAGGCTAGGACCACTTTCAAAAGACCAGTCTGTGGCTCTGGTCTTCATAAACTGTATTGATTATTTAAAATATCTCTACCATTAACCATTTGGATTGCCCCACATAATCTGTTCTTTTAATTCCAAACAAAGCAAGGAGCTTATTTAATCAACTAGACTTGTAGGTGTGCTAGGAAGTTTTATATGTGGATGACACTGGATTCTTTCTCTAATCCACAATTCATGTGGATTCAGTCTTTTGGTATTCTGTATTTGTCACTAATCCTAATAGATATATGCATTTTTATATATTAATTTCTTAAAGATTTCTAACGAAGTACCAAGTAAATACCTAATGTGTAAACACTAAAAAAAACCCCATAAATTTAGACATAGTGGAAATATAAGAGATAAAGTTGCCAAATCAAGAGGAAACTTGCTTCTTCTGGTTATATTTGTTACTTATTCCAGCAGTTTAACTTCTAGTAATTTACATATTAAGAATGGGCAAACATTTACTTTAAAAATATTCATTGTTGGCCGGGCGCGGTGGCTCAAGCCTGTAATCCCAGCACTTTGGGAGGCTGAGACAGGCGGATCACGAGGTCAGGAGATCGACACCATCCTGGCTAACGCGGTGAAACCCCGTCTCTACTAAAAAATACAAAAAACTAGCCAGGCGAGGTGGAGGGTGCCTATAGTCCCGGCTACTCGGGAGGCTGAGGCAGGAGAATGGCGTAAACCCGGGAGGCGGAGCTTGCAGTGAGCTGAGATCTGGCCACTGCACTCCAGCCTGGGCGACAGAGCGAGACTCCGTCTCAAAAAAAAAAAAAAATTCATTGTTTTGCTGTTTATAACAGATTTACATAACTGAGAATCTAGTAATGAGGGTTTGGATAAATAATTTTGATTAATCCATATATTATGTATTATAATTAATGAAGCATAAATATAACTTCTAACAAAAAATGTTCAACGTATATAAGTTGTTTTTTCCTCTACCTAGAGGAACAACAAAGGGCCATTACAGAGACGGGTCCCAGGAGTCTATTGTATTTAATATCCTTGGTGTTTTGGCAGTGTAAAAACTCACCTATATAACAGGAAAGTTGCTTGTGAGAGAAAAGTGGATTTTATTTTTCCAGAAAGCAGAAAATTCCCCAGCCCCTGAAAAGGGGAAAAAACACATTTGGAACAATATAAAAGAATTACAATGCCTTTGTAATAATGACATTATTTCAGATAATTGGTTAGGGCTAAGGAGTTGAAAATCCTAAGCTGGAAGAAAATTAGATAGTTCTGCTCATTTGTCAATAAATTTGAGTTATGATGAAATGTATATTAATAATGCCTTTTGCTGTCAAATCGTGACTCCATTCTTTTTTATCTTCAACAGTTGTTGAACAAAAGATTATACCCCCACATCTTCTTTAATGCTACCACATAGAAGTAAATCAAGTCAAGTAAATGAGCAATTAGGATGCAGTTGAAAAGTAGGGTATAGAATGAAAATGTACAAGAGAACATATAGGAAGTCTTCTGAAAATACTTGTAGGAGCTCATAATAGTTTTTCTGAGTGAAGTGACTTTTATGCTGAGCAGAAGTTAGCTAGAGTAAAAGAAGACTAGTGGGAAAATGTAGTTTTTCCTGCCAGAAGGATCACAGTTTGTCCCCGCAGAGAATTAACAGTATGATGCTGTCTAGGAACCAAAAATGAGAAATTTAGTATCATTGGAAGAGTTAAGCAGTATCCTGAAATTTATCTCAAAGGGCAACTGGGTGTGAGTTAAGGAAGCAGGTGGAAAATGAATCACTCTGGCTGTTATATGGAAAAGGAATTGGAGTGGAGAGAAGATTGGAGGATGCAAGGTATATTATAATAAACCAAGCATAAAATGTTGATTGCCCAAATCTGTGTAGTGAGAATGGAGAGATATACACAAAGTCCAGGAATATTTTGGAGTTAGAAACAACAAACTGTAGTGATTGCTAGAAAGTTTGTAATTGAGAAGAATGATCGCAAGTTTTCTGATGCAAGCAAATAAGTAGTTACTGCCTTTGTCCGAAATGGGTACCCCACAAAACTCTTGATGTAGTGGAGGTTAGATGATCAGAACTAAAATCCACATCAGCTATTCAACATTGCTCTCTCCATCATATTTACAGCTTAAAATTTCTGTAGTATTGGTAATACTTTCAGTTCCAATTTAGTTTAAAGGTTGTCTATTGATTTCATAGACAAAGGAGTTATCTTGGTGGATGCTATGTGAATTTATAATGAACTTACAGGGTGTCTAATGCTATTGCATCCTATAGTTTTTCATAAGGCAGGTAGAAAGAAATTATCAATGTAATAGTAAAACGTGAGTTCAAAAATTTTTTGAGACTAGCCTAAGGAATCATATCTCTCACATTATTTGAATGAACAAAGTATTTTATTTCTCTGTTATGGCAAAGAAAATCTTACGGGGATCTTCTAGAATGTCAATTGTAAAGGAGATAGAATGGAACGTTTTAACATCATATAAAAGGGAAAAGAAAAAAAGTCATCCATGAGGAAACATAACAGAGTTCAAAAGGAATATAAACGACTGCCTGTGTGATTGACAACTTCAACATAATGAACTCAGCTGTCTGTGAAGCTTTGCAAGTTACTACAATTGTAGAAATAGGCCAGTTTGATATAATCTTCCATGATTAGTATCCAAGCAAAGGCACTGGATTATTTTCATTTGTTAAAACAAAAGCCTAGTCTCAAATGAAGCATGAGCTGCCACTTGCAGATTTAGTAGAACAACTATCATTTTCTCTTAACAGGGAGAAATAGCCATCATTTTAATTTGTCTAGGAGGAGGGATAAGCTGCCAACTCCCTTTACAATAGCAGGAGCTGTGCATTTATAACTGCTGTTAGTCGTTGCCCAACTGATATTTTGAAACATTTTTCACCATTTCTTTTATAGTTAAACAGGTATAAAGAATTCATTGCTATTTCAAGTGAATTAAAAGTTAATATAAAATAGGGGAAAGACAAGTCATTGAAAATGTTTTGCACAATTGAAGATGTACAATTTGTTTTTGCTTTCATCAATTATTTTGTTCAACAAATGGCAAATGAGAAACATTATTTCAAACCCAATAATGTAATTGAATTTCCTACCTTCAAAGAATAAAGCTTTCTAGATAAAACAGTTATACATGTTCTTTAATGCAGGACTAGAATCCCTGGCTACAGAATCGCTTTGTATAATCAATAAAATAACTGTTTTAATAATTCATATTTCTTCTATAAAATGAACACATATCTATTAGAAAATATTTATATATTTTTTACATGTATGTATACAGTTATTTATATATAGTTACAAATACAACTATAACTCCAATATCAGTGATAATCACTGAAAATTCTTGTATTTATTTTCTAACCTCTAGGTTTCCTTAGGCTCTACTGAGTCACAGGTGCAGAGCTAGGGAGGTCCTGGCAATACAGAAAGGAAAAGACGGGGCTCCTAGAAATCTTTCCTTATTTGGGGGGAAGGTAGGCTCATAAAAAGGTCATTATAAAGTCATGTGACATTTGAAAACCAAGGTAACTCTACAGAAGCATTCTCCAGAAGCATTGAGAATGAAGTGATTAATTCTACTTAGGAAAAGGAGATATGATGTGTAGGGACGCTTCCAAGAGGCATACACCTATGGGCTTTTTGTATTACTACAAAACATTTGGATAACTGAAAGCAGTGAGAATACGTATATAAGATAGATTTCTTATTCTTCATTCATTTGCTTTTATCACATAACAAAACTGATGGCTTTTCAGCATTTGCCTTTAGGATTGAGTTAAATATCATTTCATAACTTGCTTAATTTCAACCAGTAACATTTCTCTGGGAAAGAGGAGGCACTGGTCACAGCTACTGGCAACATTGCAAACAGGGCAACCAGCTCAGATAGCCAGAAGAGAGATTCAAGTTCTGGAGAGATCTGTTGCTGGGTGAAAAACTAGAAGAGGTAGGTGTCTTACAAAGAGGCTCCTCAACTTGTTGGTTTGAGCATTCAGTGCATAGACAAATGGGTCCCATAAAGATTATTTTTTAAAATTTCATTTTAAAACCATGCAGGAGGGCTTTATAGACCACATATCATGTCTTTTTAACAGCTTACCTGGTTAGATACTCAGTTTTTTATGTGGAGTAGCAAGGGGCAGAATTGGTTTCCATTTTACAGATAGACGTTGCTGAGGAGACTGAGATTCAAGAATTTATCAAAACTAGGGAACTCTTGTAAAAACCAAGCTTTGAACATTCTGGCCTCAAGGTCAGCATTTATGTTTGTTATTTTAAGTCTCAGCAGAGGTAGAAAACACAATCTCTCTGTCTCTTATAAAACATATGTACTTAATGACAACCTCAGTTCTTTTTTCCTTCAGTTTTTCCTTTTTACTTTTTTGAGATAAAAGAAAAGGTCATAAGGGTATATAAAGATACAGAGGCTAAGTGTGTCTGGATTGCTATCCATGTGTGAGAAGCATGGTATTTTGAATGCCAGAGGTAATCGCTTCAAATATTTTCCATAAATTATTCAACCCAGTACAACAGCATTCAAGCCTGAAATAGATCACATGGAGACAGCACATTGCTATTCAAATTATTCAAACCAGTCAAATGAATTTATTCCTTAATGAAGATTGCCTTGGGCATTTGCTTCCAGAGCTCTTGTGTCTTTCACAAATAACACATTTACAGTTTTCTATTTCTGTAGCAAGAAGTGGCTATCAGCTTATTCCAAGAGCTAGATGTATGGGGTTGTGGAGAAAAAAAGTTTAAAAAACCATTTAAAATTAGTACTCACTACTCTGAGACAGATGCCCACATGTAATATATCCTAGTTAATAAACTCACATATCAAAACTACATTAAATAGTATATTAACATTACTTTGTCAAAATTAGATAGCTTTAGCTTCCTCTGAACTAGCTCCCTAGAAATTTATTTTCATGAAAATTTCATGACAGGCACAGTGCCTCACACCTGTCATCCTAGCACTTTGGAAGGCTGAGGTAGAACTCATGACTAGGAGTTTGAGACCAGCCTGAGCAATATGGCAAGACCCTGTCTCTACATTAAAAAAAAAAAAAAAAAATTGTGGGCATGGTGGCATACACCTGTGTTCCCAGCTACTCGTGAGGCTAACGTGGGAGGATGGCTTGAGCCCAGGAGTTGGAGACTGCAGTGAGCTATGATAATTCTACCGCACTCCAAACAAGTCAACTTGTTACTTGCAATGAAGAGTGCTTTTGATAGAATATAGGGGAACAGTTTAAAAAAAAAAAAAAAAAAAGGTAGTTACTGAATAGATTTTTTTCAGTGGAGATTATTTCAGATGATAATCTTTTCAACTTGTTGCCACATATTTCCCCCTTCTCTAAAGCTTGTATTACTTTTATCTCATGTATAGCCACTGCCTTGATTAAATTTTTATTTTGCATAGCATTTTAATAAGAATATGGCAAATATGGCATAATATTGTAAAGGGGATGTTATAAAGGGAATATTTATAATAAGCTGTAAGTTTTTTTTTGAAGTCCTCATGATGTTTATAAACATACGAAACAGTGTCCAGGCATATTAATTACTCCAGGTCTACTCCTTCTATATCTTTTGTCCTTATCACTCTTCCAGCTGAGACTAGGGAAATCATAAATTGTGAATGAAAATTAAGTTGTACTACAATTCCTTTGAATTTACATGATATCAAAGGGGATTTAAAAATAGTAGAAACTTATTAATGTGAGGAAGGGTTATGTTGTTTAAATTTAGAATATGATTCATTTTGTTATTTGAACCTGTACAGTTTCAGGTTCATGATATTGGACAGCATAATGGAACCCACTGTAAACTTGGGTTTAGAATAAACTATGAATTTTTGATCCATGGCGTAGCATGGTCTGAGTGAAATGTTAATATCCTATTAAGATCTGTTTCAGAGATTTCTGGAAGAAAGTGCTGAATGGCCAAATCACTGGTCCCTGGATAATCAGAAGGAGCAGGGGAGGAGCATTATCAAGCTGGGAATCAGAGAAGCTTCTCTTAGTTAACCACAGCCTAGTCAGTTAAGAGAGAAAAGAGAAATCAGCTGTATATAAATTAGGGAGCAAGGTGATTACTATCTGTCTGTTTTACCATATTTAGCTTTGGCCAACAGGTAAAGGAACATGAGAACACATACTCGTTTCATTGCCTTTGTGGTTCTCCCCCTCCCTGGCTGTGGAAGAAGGCATTGCAAATTTGACTGGTCTCAGTTCCCAAACATTCCTTGAGAGTGTTATACTAACGAATGGATTTCCTGGACTAGACAATCAGGAATGGAGGCTTTAGTCTCTCCAGCACTTTCTGCTCCCTTGTGGTTAGAAAACATGTGCTGGTCATTCTCTATTTAAAATGCATTTTTAAAATTTACTAGCCTGGGTTCCTAGATGAGATTGTGTCTCCTTGCTTTGAGGATGGGTGCATATCATCTGCCATTTGGTGCCATATCAATAGCCATTTGGCTATTATTTTCTTGTGTGTATAGGACTTCCACTGGGAACTAACTGGCTGATGTCTTAGTCTATTTAATGTTTCCATAAAGAAATACTCGAGGCTGGGTAATTTATAAAGAAAAGAGGTTTAGCTTTTCTTGGCTTATGGTTCTGTGGGCTGTACCAGAGCATCACACCAGAATATTTGTGGTGAGGGCCTCAGGCTGTTTTCCACCACGGCAGAAGGTGAAAGGGAGCCATTCGATACAGAGATCACATGAGAGAGAGAAAGCAAGAGGCAGAGGTGTGGTGCCAGGCCCTTTTTAACAACCAGCTCTCTCAGGAACGAACAGAGTGAGAACTCACTCACACCCCTCCCCTAGGAAGGACATTCATCCATTCTTGAGGGATACACCCCCATGACCCAAACACCTCCCATTAGGCTCTACCTCCAACACTGCGATCAAATTTCAAGATGAAGTTTGAGGGGACAAACATCCCAACTATAGCAGCTTGGATATGAAGTGGGTTGCAGTATAAGAAATTCACCATGTCTTCTGTCTCCAAAATGTGAAAAACTAGATGTCCAGAGAAACCAAACTGGCAAAAGCAAAGCGCATTCAAAAACCCAAAACACTGATAACCATGTAAAAAACTGATAAATTTGACTATATTTTTTAAATAACTTTAATGAACAACATTCTAAAGAATAAAATTTCAGGCTGGGCATGGTGGCTCACGCCTGTAATCCCAGCACTTTGTGAGGATGACGTGGGTAGCTCACCTGAGGTCAGGAGTTCAAGACCAGCCTGACCAATATGGTGAAACCCTGTCTCTACTAATACAAAAATTAGCCTGGCATGGTGGCAAACACCTGTAGTCCCAACTACTTGGGAGGTTGAGGCAGGAGAATCACTTGAGCCCAGGAGGCAAAGGTTGTAGTGAGCCAAGATTGCGCCATTGCACTCCAGCCTGGGTGACAGAGCTAGACTCATCTCAACAAAAAGAAAAAAAGAATCAAATTGCAAACCACAAACTGGGTAGAAACACTTTCAACACGTATAGCCAACAAAGTACTAGTACAAAGAATGTATAAGGAATACCTTAAAGTCAGTAAGGAAAAGACAAAATACAAATAAAACATGAACAAAATTATGAGCAGTCTTTTAAGAGAGGGAGAAATATTGATAGTCTGAAAAATAATTGATGCTTAATGTCATGAACAAGATGACTGCACAGAAGCACATCAATTGCATTTACAGACAGAATTGATACAACCATTTTTAAAAAGACCATTTTCTCATTACACTTTTAAAACCTGACAATACCACTGTGGGAGAAAATATTGAAGCAAGGAGGACTTTGTGGGTAGTAATGCTGGCATAACTTTACAAAAACATTGGGCACTATCTTGTGAAATCAAACATATTCAGCAATTCCACCTGTAGGTATATGCTATGGAATGATTGATTAAAATACAGATTTTGATTCAGTAGTTGTAGGGTGGGGCATTTTTTAACAAGATCCAGGTGATGCTGATGTTGCTAGTCCCTGGACTACACACTTTCACTACCACGCCCCAGAGAATCTCTGGTAGCTATGCACCAGAAAACATGAAAAATAATGATCACAGCAGCATCATTTACAACATAGTTTGAGACAATGCAAATATCCATAATTGGTAGCACGGAAAAATAAATTATGATACAGTAACACCGTAGAACATCACATGCCAGTGAAAATGAATCAGTGTGGATGAGTATCAAAAATATTGAGCAAAAAATAAATCTCAGTGCAATATATAAGTCCAGTTATATAAAAGATCAAAAGCAAGCAAACATATGCATGACAAACTCAATAAGGAAAGAAAGCAAAAGAAAGTTTATTACAATCTTCAAGATAGCACTTAACCCTAGCAGCAGGATGATCAACATGATACAATTAAGATGCAGACAAGGTGCTTTTAAGGTACAATCAGTACCTAGTTTTTAAAACAGCATGCTGGGTACAAATTTAAACTGCATTTTATCATATGAATGTTTTTATAATAGAAAACAGAAGTGCTATGCACTATGCTCCTCTTAAAAATATAATATAAACAAATACAAGTGTATAAAATAGGAAAGTGAGGTTAACAACATATAAAGTGAAAAGCAAAATGTATGAAATTATATCTTGTATGACAATTGATAAAATTTGAAGGGAAAACTTAAAAAGCTAATTTTGAAAGGAAGATTCTTCCAAGGGAATATCAAATTTACAGCTCTCTGGTATTCTAATTTGATTCAATGATTGTCTTTAAATGTACAGGAGTACATTGTTAGCAGTATATCCCTTAAACTCTTCTATAAGACTTTTGGTAGAAAATACAAATCAAATATCAGTAGTATTCCTGTGTAGGAGTTTAAATTGCAGTAATGTGATATTGTTGATTAAGGTCATTTATGTAAGTTCTGGAAACCAGATAAGCGGGACAGGCTTCAGAATATATTAAAATTAAAGAGTGCTCCATCAAAATAAAAGTGCACTTCATATCCGCATAGAGTTGGGCCCAAGGATGACCAATAAGAGGTTTCGTCAGGGAAGTGAATTAGTCCCCCTCTGGCACCAAATCTGTGTTTAACTGCAAATCCCCAACTTGGATCATAGCAGACAAATTTTATCTTAGAAACAAAAACTCAGAACAGGTGTTACCAGTTAACCTCCAAGACCAGAGGGACCTCGTATTAGTCCGTTTCCATACTACTATAAGGAACTCCCCAAGACTGGGTAATTTGCAAAGGAAAGAGGTTTAGTTGACTTACAGTTCAGCATTCTGGGCATGCATCAGGAAACTTTCAATCATGGTGGAAGGCAAAGGCAGCTTTCACAAGACGACAGGAGGGAGAAATGCCATACGAAGGAGGAAGAGCCCCTTATAAAACCGTCGATCTCATGAGAACTCACTCACTATTACAGGATACTGATAGTGAGAACAGCATGGGAGAAACTACCCCCATGATTCAATTACCTCCACCTGGTCCCTTCCTTGACCTGTGGGGATTATAGGGATTACAATTCAAGATGAGATCTAGGTGGGGAGACAAAGCCTAACCATATCAGACCTTTAGAAATAATCCAGCAGAAAGCATCAAATTTGCATCCATAGGAACTCCTGATGGACAAATCAAAATGACTTAGTTGCAAAATGTGCCCTCAACACCTGAAAAATTTAACTTATTAGAAGAGAATTAGTTGATACTAATTTTTATGTGTTAGACAATGCTTTTAAAAAATGAATTTTGTTTTTGTCCTTCCCTCTTACTAGCTTCAGATAGCAGACTGTTTTGATTCTTAAGGTCAGTTCTTGTTTAAGATAATAAGACTAAGCTCGATTTTATCTTTTTAAGTATAAAAAGGGATATAGATTCTGGCTTATTAGAAGTAGAGATCAGAATTTTAGATTCCTTTTTTTTTTCCAAAGGAACTGAAAAATTGTTATGTAACAAGACAGGGCTGTTTTAGAAAATATTCATATTGATGTTGGCAGAAATTACCGGTTCTCCTAGGAGATTATATACATATATATACACACATATATATATATATATATATATGTAGAATTTCCAGATGTAGCAAATGAAAATATAGAATTCCCAGTTAAATTTGGATTTCACATCAACAAGTAATAATTTATTTGTATAACTATGTTCCAAGTATCGAATGTTACATGAAACATACATACATTAAAATATTATTTGTTGTTGATCTCACATTCAGATTTAAATTTTTTTTTTTTTTGCAGAAATTCCCTTCTATATAAAGTAATCATATTTTGAAGTTCAGTGATTTTAGAATTAAAGGATTCAATGTTGGAAAAACCTGTGCATTTATTACAGCGGCCAGAAGGGCAATACCAGACCGGGCCAACCAGGGCAGACAGAAAATGAGAACAAGCAATTTTTATCAGACTAGTTTTTCTCAATTGTCCACAAGAATCACCAGAGATCTTGTTAAAATGTAGATTCTGATACTGTGGGCCTGGAATGGGGCTGTAGACTGTGCCTGCCTAATAAGCACAGGTGATGACAATACACACTGAATAGAAGGGGATGAGCACAGTGGTTCTCCAAATTTAGTGCACTTGTAGAATCACCTGGTAGGCTTATTAAACATAGCTTCCTGGGCCCTGCCCTCGGAGTGTGGGTCTAATAAGTTCCCAGGTGGTGCTCATTTTGCTAATGTGAGAACACAGAATCAGTGAATGAGTTACCCTCACAGCTGATCTCTATATGCCTAAGCTAGTTATATACCATATTGAAAGAGTAAAATTAAAAAATGAAATATAAGCTTGATTATACATAATTAAATAAAAGTATCTAGTTTTAAAAATGAGTTACAATGCATGAGGTGATGGATGCCTCAATTACTCTTTTTTGTGACATACATTGTATGACTATGTTAAAGCATCACACGTACCCCATAAATATATACAATTATTATGTATCCATAATAATTAAAATTAAAGAAAGAAAAAAGGTTAAAAGAAAAATCTAAATACCTATAATTGGGGGGGCGGAATACATGATTAATATAAGTAAAAAGGACAAGTACAAATGATATAACTCAGTTCCTAGATTGTAGTACCCCAGTAGCAGTAGTAGCAAGATCTATCCCATTCCAAGGCCTCACCTCATTTACCTTAACATATTCTAGTCTATTTGAGGGCCTTAATCTGGAGGAACCCGATCTAGTTCTTTTAATGTGGAAGTGGTGGAGAATTCTGGTAACAGAGCTTAAGATGGCTTTGAATAATCATTTCACATTGAGAACAGGAGCAAAGTTTTCTGTTTGGGATGACCATGAAAACTGGTGGTATTTTCCTCTCCTGAGAGGAGGCCCTCATCATTTTTTAGGCATAGGTTTAGGTTCAGGGATAAGGATGTTCCTGCTCAAACTGGCTCCGGCTCTCTAATATGAAGATTTTCTTACTTTCTCACTGAGCCACTCACACAGGCAACTAAGATGCGCCAAGGTTTGGCCTCATGGAGATGAGATGATAGAGATTCCAGCTACAGTGAAACAGTGCCACTGCATGCAGATCTCAGGGAAGAATGAAGGCTGGATCTCTCATGAACAAACAGAAAAGAAAACGAGGCAAACTTTTTAACAGGGTGAGACATCTTACAGATAAGGTTGTCTCTTCATTGAAAAACACATACTACTTCCGGAGCTTCTCAGGACCATCTCCAGACCACTGTGGTGAGGCAGAAGAATTTCCACCTATTATAAATAGACCCACTGGCTGGTGCCAAGCAACCACACTCCTGCCGGTAAGCATCTGGTCCTGGAGGCTCTCAGTTATAATCAGTGACCTCATCTTCTGCTCTGTGCGCCAGGACCACTCTTTCTATTTCCACTTTTCTGATTTAGAGGCAAGATTGGCCCACTGGTTTTCCGTATTTTCTCTGCAACCTACTTCCCTTGTAGCCACCTAAATTTAACCTCTTAAACCTGGAACTTGGAGACAAATGATTCCTTCTTTTCAGGAAAACCATGGACTCCTCATGTAAATCAACCTACCCTATCCCCATAGACCAAAGCTTCATAAAAGAGGTGGAGGTAGCATTTGCCAACTAATTCACAAGAAACTTCTCAAAATTAGTAATTTAAATATATCACAATATAAATATACAAAATTGCCACATGTTGTATTGGTGAATATCCTCCAGTGGACAAAGTTGAGATTTTATCTAGTAAAAAAATAATAAAACAAAATTATACCCTTTATATGTAATTTTAAAATTATTAGAAACAAGACATAGTTGAGGCTATTAAAGACAATGAAATAATAAAAAAGAACCAAAATTTTAAACAAAATAATTTAAAAACTCTAAAAATATGTTCTAAAAAAACTTCAAGAGCATAAACCAAAAGACAAAAAATCAATTTCAACAAAATCGAGGAATTCCCATTGTAACAATACAGAAGAAACTAATACAAGGTGTGGGAAAACAGTACAGTAGGTAGAGATAGGATGGGACTAAGATTTCTAAATATTGACCTTGCTATATTGTTTTTACTTTGGCATCATGTGAATGCATTATATATCCAAAATAAGATAGGCATTTAAAACGTTTTAAAATGAATCTTGTTTAATAAAAGAAACACTATTGACAAAGTTAATTGGCACCTGGGAGATGATACTTGCTGGGATGCTACAAAACTGTCTGACAAACTTCTAAAACTCAGAAATTTTGCTCATAGAAAGAAATCCTCCTTCCCCATTCTTATGGACATATGTCCATAAGAATATGTATGTTGCTTTTACCTAGAATAGTGCCTGAACACAGAAAATTATTGATGTTATTTGTTGAAGAAACTAATGGTAACAGGAAGTTGGAGATACTCTGGGTAACTATCACTGGAAGGGTGAATAGTTAAAATGCAGTGGATTCCCATTACTGAGGACTTTGCAACACAAAGATGCACACTTAGAAACAAGGAATTAATTTTAACCACATAAAGTTGTATGATAAAGAGAAGAAAAGTAGTAAGATGTATAACTCAATGCCATTCATGCTAATCCTAAATAAATTAACCCCAAATAATACACATTTTTCAGTAAAACATTCAAACAAAATATACATGTTAAACGAAATGCAATAGTTGTCTATGATGGTGGATAAAACAAACAAGTGAGCTATTTAAGGACCAAAATGTTAATGTGCAATAAACTGAGAAGTATGATTAACTCAACCCTCTTTACTCAAAGTTCAGGGGGAAAAACCTAGTAGGTTAAAGATGGACACAAATACTTTGCTAATCCTCTCCTTTTTTATTTTTATTTTTTAAAGACCAGGCAGTGAGGTGCAGTGGCACAATTACAGCTCACCGTAGCCTCAAGCTCCTGAGCTCCAGGAATCCTCCTGCCTTAGCCTCTCAAGTATCTAGGATGACAGGCAGAAGTCATTATGCTCAGCTGCTACTCCTTCCTTTGAAACATGAGGTTTATAATCTATCTCCTTGAATCTGAGTCATTTTAGAATTTCCGAGATGAGCTCATAAGAATTCTTGTAGCTCCTGTGCAGGCCCCTTGAAACATTTGCTCTAGGGGAAGCCAGGTTCCTTGAAAGTTATCTGAGTACCCCGAGATAACTATTCTGGGTCACAGATAAACATTTCAGTTGACCATCCTAGGTCAGCCAAGTCTTCCAGCCATTGCATCAAAATGCCAGACAAGTAAGTAAAGCCATCTTGGATCCTGCAGAACAGCCCATTTGCCGGCTGAATACCACTGAGGGACTTTAGTTGATGGCTTCGGGATCAGAGAAATCATCTGGTCAAGTCCAGCCTAAGCTCCTTACGCACAGAATCCTGCCATATAGTAAAATGTTATTTTAAGCCACTAAGTTTTGGAGTAATTTGTTATATAGTAATAGAAAACTAGAACCAAGACAAACAACAGAACCTGACTACCACCAGTTTTAAAGACAAGGAGTCGGGGATTAAAAATACAAAGGACTAAAAGTCAAATATAAACAAAATGATGTTAATACATTTCAAAGCTGTTTCCCACTCTGAGTCAGATGCCTTCAAACCAAGGCTGCCACTGATATGTAGTTATACAGTTACATCCTTATTTAATTGTCCTTTTAGTCTCTGTGAGCAAGCCTCTTGTCTTTTCTACTTTTGGCTCTTGCCCCTAGTGCCATGTCCCAATTTAAAAGGCCAGAGGCAGAGGAAGATGTACTTCTTTAGTGAGTGCTCCTGAATCATCCCACTCATACCAGAATGATCAAGTGGGAGAAAATGGTCTTGTATTTCAAAAGGATCGGAGAAGTTAGTTATTTCATAAGAATATAGAAAGTGAAAAGTTGGAATTAGAAATAATCCTTTACAACTGCCAATTTAAATGAAAATATTTAATGCCTGTGAGTCAGTATCCCAGAATAATAATACAATAAAATACTTTTAGAAAGTAAACTCAAAACCAAAATTTCTAAATTACTTTCTTGCCTTAAGAGTCCTAGACCTTTGGTCTTAGACCCCTGTGAATTCCATAAATGGGAACCAAAGCTTCCATGAATGCCAAATTTGTGTGAATCAAGTTGTGCATATATGTATATACCTAGGAATAATTTCACAGACTTTATCAGTTTTTCAGTTTGTTATCCCTGCCCCAGGTTAAGAAACATCACCTTAAAGAAATCCAGAAATATAGGCTTATATAAATGAATTTGCCATTTTATTATGCACAATAATGTAACATATCTGTTACTTATCAATAACATTTTAAATAATGGCTTTTAAACATAATACAATATATACATATATATCTATCAAATATTTGGTCCTTAGCCAGTGCTTCCTTATTTTTCCAGATATTTTTAATATTATTATTTGCAATTCAGTAAGTCTTCAGTGTGTCTCAGATACAGTTTCAATATCTTTACATACTTTATTTCATTAATACTCACAAATGTTCTCTGTGGCAAATATTAAAATTCCTACTTTGCAGAGGTAGAAACTAGAGCATAAAGATATTAGGTAACTTGTCCAAGGTTACACTGCTAGTATTGAATTATGACTTTATTTCTGTATTAATACATGCTTGATCAAAAAAGTTAAGTTTAATTTTTTTTTTCTGTTAAAGTCTTCATTTACAGACAAAAGGATGAAAAGGAATAGCAGTTATTGGTTATATTTGAATAAACGGCATTTTTAAAAGATGGTAGAATGCAAATCGTTGGAAGCAGCTATGGATATAGGGATCACTTGACAAAGATTATAGGATAGGAGAAAGAAAGATAATGAGTCACATGACCAAAGCTCCACCTGCGAAAGACAGCTACTATTGTTCCAAATCTTAGTTCATCTGGGTTTAGTGTCCATCATGATGTAGCCAGGCTGACCCCTGAATTACAACACCATGGTCTCTTTTTCCTCCTGTGCCTCCACTCCTCCCTGTTCTATTTCCCTTAACTGCCTGCTGCAGATCCTTGTATCCCCTCTCATCTTTCCATTTTCCTGGGCAACTCAGCAAAGTACCCTTGTGATGCCAGTTGCTAACACATTTCCCAAGATGTTTCCTATGTATTGCCTTTCCCACCTATATTTGAAGATTTTCCAGAATGAGGTCAATAAATAAAAAATCTGAACAAGTAACTCTCATTGGAAAAGTTACTACAGGGTGAAAAGAAGATCTTTTCAATGTTACTGTCCCTAGGAGTCAGATTTGGGATAAAGTTCATTGTCAATGAGCATTTTGGATGATTAGGTTTTTACAGAGAAAGATTTGGCTGTCAATACCAGAATAAGATGGCATCTGAAAGTAGAAAAAATAAAGAGCCTTCTTCAGCCTGTCTGGTCCATGTGTAAGGCAGGCTAGAGTGGTCCCTGAAGATGATTAAGAAGGCCTGGGAGTGTGAGAATGGAGAAGGTCAGTCATGGAGGACATCAGTGACTCTACAATAAAGCACAACTTTTATGCTATCATTCATGTACATCATGCATTGGAAATTTTTCCCACACAGCCACCACCCTTTACTACTCTTTACTGACAGCAATGGAAGAAAAAGACCTCTGTGGGCACAATGTAGTCCCTAACAAAAATAAACATTTCTGGGCAACATCCCTACTGAATACATACTCAGAAGACTGATAAGAAGCCCATCGATTAATTGCTTACTTTTTCTGTTTACTTCCATGTTAATAATACATAAGGACTCTAAACATGGGAAAGTATAATGGAAGAAAATAGAACTTAGCAAATGTAATGTCTTAGTAGGTGGTTCTTTAGCCCATTAATACAGACTTCCAAGTTTCCTTATTTTCCCTTGACAATGAATAAATGATATTTTATTGGTAAGCCATTAACTTTAACTTCAAAAGATAAATATGTTCTGATTGTACACTTTAATCATTTGGCAGAGTAAAACCAAACCTTGGCAAATAGCTACCCTTAAAAATGTCCATTTTTAAAGAGTCAGATCCACAGTATCAACAGAAACAATAGTCTGTTATTACATAAGTTACTCAAAATTAGGACTCATGATATATGAGGGAAATATATATACACACATAATATATATAATATATAGGGATATATATATCAGCACTTAGTTTTAGTTTTTCTTTTATGTCTGCTATAACTAAAGTCAAATAAGATTACATTTTTTATGAAGTAAAAGTTTAGATTACTATATATAAAAAAGATGAAAAAATAACAACTACAAACAAAATAAATCAAAATATGTTACTGAATGAAAAGAGTAATATTTCTAGTTCAATATAATGCTTATTGTTAATGCTCAATTTAACTGATATTTCTAGAATAAAGTATCATCAAAGCAACATTTCAGTTAAAATGGGATCACATTATTAACAATTTTTTTGTTTGTTTTTCAGACAGAGTCTTGCTTTGTCACCCAGGCTGGAGTACAGTTGTGTGATCTCAGCTCACTGCAACTTCTGCCTCCTGGGTTCAAGCGATTCTCCTGCCTCAGCCTCCCATGTAGCTGGGATTACAGGCACGTGCCACCATGCCCAGCTAATTTTTTATGTTTAGTGGAGACAGAGTTTCACCATGTTTTCCAGACTGGTCTTTTACTGATGATCTCAAGTGATCCACCTACTTCGGCCTCCCAAAATGCTGGGATTACAGGTGTAAGCCACTATCCCTGGGCTATATTAAGGATTGATCAAAAGTAATGCTAGTCATTTCTTCCAGTAACATTCACTATAGAATTATTCAGTAATTTGTATACTCATTTGTTTGAATTATGTATTAGTATTCATTTTCCCTATGCTTTTAAATGAGAAACAAAAGCTCTTGTTGTTCAAATGTCCATATACATTTATTTTATGTACTTTTAACTTCTCAGGTTCCTAGTCTCTTAATTTCCCCATACTTTACACAGATAAGTTGTTTAAAAATAAACAATTAACATGGGTTATGTGTGGTTTCCATTGAGTTTTTATTTTTTTAATGTACCTCACTTGTACTTAAGTAAACAAAAACTGTGGTAAAAAGAAATAGCTCTATTGAGCCTTCATTTTCAACTTTACCAGTATAATGAATATTCAATTAGTCTTTACTTACCAGTTCATTGGATGATTATCATATGATATATATGTGTGTGTGTGTGTGTATACTTAAAATACAGATAAAATGTAGAGGCATGTACAACGATGTTTAACCACTGGGTGATTCCATGAATAACTGAATCCACTAATCTTGGCCCTTTTCTATTTTTTAGATTATATTTTAATCTAATTTAATCTAATGATTACTTTTTTTTTTTGAGATGTAGTTTCATTCTGTTACCCAGACTGGAGTGCAATGGCACGATCTTGGCTCACTGCAACCTCTGCCTCCTAGGTTCAAGCGATTCTCCTGCCTCAGCTTCCTAAGTAGCTGGGATTACAGGCGTATGACACCATGCCTGGCTAATTTGTGTATTTTAGTAGAGATGGGGTTTTACTATGTTGGCCAGGTTGGTCTTGAACTCCTGCCCTCTGGTGATCCACTGGCCTGGGCCTCCCAAAGTGCTGGGATTACAGGTGTGAGCCACTGCGCCCAGCCTAATCTAATAATTTCTAAATTTCTTTAAGCTACCATATCCTGTGGTTTAATCTGTGAAATTACTAATTCATCACTCCTTTCTTCTTTCTAATGGTATACCATGAACTAAATTGCATTGTAATATTCATTAAGTTTTTTAAGGTGTTTTGGAATATTTAAATTCCTGTAGAAATGTTTGTAGATACTTTGAGGTGTCATAAGCTTTAAACTTAGAAACATTAGCATTCATTTAGAACTTGAGTTTTTATTATCATAAAGCCAGGGATAATCAATCACACAAATTAATAAGAAAGTGAGAGCAAACGCATTTCCAAAAAAAATTTCAAAACTCAGTGATATAATTTTATCTTCAAAGAGATAGCTTATTTTTAATTAGTTACCTCTTTTTGGGTAGTATTTTAAAGAGAGCATTTGTCTTGGGTATCAAGAAATTTATTGAGGTAGAGCAGTTATCTACAAACTGATAGTCCACAAAAGCCTAAATGACATATATAGATATTTAGATTTTGGTAGGACAAGAATCTGGATGAATAAGAGTCTATGTCCTGTTCAGTGTCTGAATGATTGTTATCCTTGGCAGTCCACTTAGTCCATTCTAGAGAGAGATACCTCCAGGGTCAGTGTGCTCGATGCCTTATAAGTAGAATGACTATGTAATTTATTGTTCAAAAATCAGGATGCTGTGGTGAGTGAATGGAGGTGCTATATATAATTATCTCTAAATAACAGGCATAAACCAGGAGTCCCAGGGAAACAGGGAGGTATAGCCATCTTCTTTCAAACATTCCTGTCCCATGGTTGAAAAGCTTTTTATTAGAAGATTCTTATGCTGAGTCAAAATCCATTTTCTTTCCATTTTAATACAGTCTATTAGAAAAAATATAATGTGATTTTATTCATTGATATATAAGTTTCTATGATGGTAGAATTTTAGAGTTAGAAAGTTTGAATAAGAAATCAAATCCAGCTTCTTATTCAATTCTCACTAGAACATCCCTAAAAGATCAACATCTAGCCTTTGAACATTTCTAGATATTACTAGATTTGTAGCTTACCGCACTAAAAATCAACCCATATACAGCGTTTTCTGGAAAGCTTATTGATCTAGAATTTAAAATTATATCTATTTTCTTATCTTCTCAATCTATACAAACGTATAAGCTCTTCTCCATAACAGCTCCTTTTAATAAAAACACTACATTCTTTTTTTTTTTTTCTTTTTTTTTTTCTTAGAAGATGTCTCGCTTTGTCACCCATGCTTGAGTGCAGTGGCACAATCTCAGCTTACTACAACCTCCACCTCACAGGTTCAAGAGATTCTCCTGCGTCAGCCTCCTGAGTAGCTGAGACTACAGGTGCATGCCACCATACGCAGCTAATTTTTGTATTTTTAGTAGAGACGGAGTTTCACCATGTTGGTCAGGCTGCTCTCAAACTCCTGACCTCAATTGATCTGCCTGCCTTGACCTCCCAAAGTGCTGGGATTACAGGCATGAGCCACTGCGCCTGGTCCACCTATATTTTCAAGTCAAAGCTCCATTCCTTTCACTGTTATTTACATAACATAGGCAAAGGCTGAATGTGTTAAATGTGTCACCCAAATTTCATTTGTTGGGAAATTAATCCACAAATTTATATGCTGATTGGTGGGAGGCCTGTGGTAGTTAAATACGATTAAATAAAGTCATCAGGGTGAGACCCCCACATTGGTACTTGTGGCAAAAGAAGAAGAAAAGAGACCTGATCTGACAAGCATGTCGTTGCCCTCTGCCATGCTATGACACAGCAAGAAGGCCCTCAACAGAGGCCAACACTATGCTTTTGGACTTCCCAGAATCTCCATAACCATGAGCTAAATAAACTTCATTTCTTTATAATTTACCCACTCTCGGGTATTGTGTTATAGCAAAAGAAAATGGACTGAGACAGCTAATTTTATATTTAGTTATATTTAATTTTGTGTTCACTTTGAAAAATTGAAAACTTATTCAGGAACTTGGAATCTATATTCCTTAATTTGAATAAAAATTTTTGTTGAAAACATAATTAAATCATGCTAAAATGACAAAATTTTCTAAATTATTAAGTTGTACAAAATTCCTAGTTGACCACAATTTTCAGATGAATTGTTCTGTTTTTGTTAACAACAGAGATGTTACACTAAGAATGTGCAAAGTTTATAAAAACAATTAGAAAGTTAAAATGGCATAATACTAATTTTACTAATTTACTAATGAGAATTCTGACAGAATACCTTTCAGTAATAATAATAGTATCATTCTAACTTCATTTATCTTATTTTCAACCATATAAATTAGAAACATTTAACTGTTTGATTTTTTTTTTTTAGATGGAATCTCACTCAGTCGCTCAGTCTGGAGTGCAGTGGTGCAGTCTCAGCTCACTGCAACACCTGATTCCAGGGTTCAAGTGATTCTACTGCCTCAGCCTCCTGAGTAGCTGGGATTACAGGCGTGTGCCACCATGCCCAGCTAATTTTTGTATTTTTAGTAGAGATAGAGTTTCACTATGTTGGTCAGTCTGGTCTCGAACTCCTGACCTTGTGATCTGGTTTGATACATTTTATCAGTGTCCCTGTGTGCTTAGAATATAACTTAATTCAGTGTGCAAATATTATATGTAATTTACAATTCACTTGCTGAACTGAAGTAACCAACAATAAGTCCTTCATTATTTTGAAACTTCAGTTAAATCAATTTGTAAAATATAACAATCATTTAATTTTGGTGCATGTTTCCTGCAATTAAAACATAAACATCTTTAGGCAATTGATATACAATTAGTACCTACCACACTGAGGATGTGTTAACGAATCATGTGTACATGTGTGTATGTGTTCTTAAGTAGACCTTTCACACCAGATATTTCATAGCAAGGCAGTATCATCATGATAGCCACCAGCCTTTAGGCACCAAGAATTCCACATTAATAGTGCTTCTGATAAAATCAGGCAGAAGGCTTATTTGTTAAATAAACTTCCTACTTCAGAAATCGTTTCCCCTTCTGTTTTTAAAGCCATAGCCCTGCCTTCCTGATGCACCTTTTCATCCCAGCTTGGATCCATTGTCTAGCATTCCTTCCTATTGAAGATTTACTGCAGTGCTCTCAGACTCATAATCCCACTTGATAAAGATATCTAATAAATATAGAATTTTTATTTTCTAGACAATTTGTAATAATATCCTGAGGAAGAACTGCTCCAAAGGGAATGTAAATTATTAGGGTCCTGAGATAATCTGTCACTGAGAGTTCAATGTCCTGTAAGAAAGTGTGTGGTGTGTTTTTTGTTTTTATAAGTGACTATTTTAAAGAGACAATTTAGCACATCTGAGAAGTTTATCCATCTTATATTATTATTTGGTAGAGAAAAGACTAGGTTTCTTAATTCTTTAAGCCATTCTTGGATCACTTTCCTGAGAGTTTATGTAGCTGGGTCATTCCAGATGTGAACTCAAATTATATTTAAAATAGCCAAAAAAAATGAGTATAACATAGGAATTTAGGCAAAGAAGAGTATGTTTCAACATTGGAATACAGGCAAAGATGAGTGCTATAGTTTGGATATTTGACACTCCAAACCTTATACTGAAATTTGATCCCCAGTGTTGGAGGTAGGGGCCTAATGGGAAGTGAAGGTATATCCTTCATGAATGGCTTGGTGCCATCCTTGCAGTAATGACCGAGTTCTCGCTCTATTGGTTTCCAAAATAGTTTCCCTGAGACCTAGTTGTTAAAAGGAAACTGGCACTTCCTATCTCCCTCACTCTTGCTTCCTTTCTTTCCCTACAAGATTTCTGCACATGCTGGCTCCCCTTTACCTTCCACCCTGAGTTGAAGCAGCCTGAGCCCCTTACTAGAAACCAAGCAGATTCTGATGCCATGCTTCTTGTACAGCCTGCAGAGCTGTGAGCCAAATAAACCTTTTTTCTTTTTAAATTACTCATCCTCAGGTATTCCTTTATAGCAATACAATCAGACTAAAACAATGAGTATTATCCAAGCAAATGCAAACCACCAGAATATCTAATTTGGGGGACTTAACTGAGAGTATTAGAGATAAGAAATCTGCAATGTGTAACCACCTACGCCAATAACATTATATATATGACTGTAGCTAAGTGTCAGAGTGATCTCCTCAATTTTGTTAAGAAATTAGAATTGAAATTTAGTGTAATTACTCATATAATTTTAAGCTATTCAATTTTATTTCATTAGATTTAACTAGTAAAACTGAGATACTCCAAAGAACAGGTTGCAAGATGAAAGGAATTATAATAAAGCCTCCATGTGTACTTGAATGATATTTAATTCAGATGTAGTACTCTTACATCAAAGAAAAACTCAGCCAACTACTGACCAAAAATCCATGCATTTTTCGTAAGTGTTCTTGATCATTTGCACCAATTTGAAAAATTTTGTAATTTCCTACCTTGACTAATTCAGCAGGTTTAGGGTAATGGAAAGTAATCATGACCCATCCAATCTAATTGGGGTAGAATTTATCATTATAAAATTTCAGACTATTGCATTAGTTGCATATACAAAAAAAATGATTAGACTACAGGTATCCATGTTTTATTTGAAGGAGAATCAGAAACAAGATATACAAATGATCATGGTATCTGAACCCTAGAAGGTAGTACTTATTCTGTGAATCAACATATACTAGGTCTGGGTGTGGTGGCTCACGCCTGTTATCCCAGCACTTTGGGAAGCCGAGGTGGGCAGATCACGAGGTCAGGAAATCAACACCATCCTGGCCAACATGGTGAAACCCCATCTCTACTAAAAACACAAAAATTAGCTGGGCATGGTGGTGTGTGCCTGTAATCCTAGCTACTTGGGAGGCTGAGGCAGGAGAATCACTTGAACCGAGGAGGCAGAGGTTGTAGTGAGCCGAGATCACACCACTGCTCTTCAGCCTGGCGTCAGAGTGAGACTCCATCTAAACATATGTATTTATATATACAGTGTATATATATCTCTAGTGTATATATATATACACACATATAAATATATATAGTGTTTACAGATATCTAGTGTATATATACACATATAAATAAATATATATATCTAGTGTGTGTGTATATATATACATATACACACACTAGAACTTAGGTTCTATTCACTTTAGAAATAGTTGGAAACTATCCACATTTCATTATGATAAAATTATTTTGAGAACCTAATTATTCAAAACAATTGTTGAAATGCTAATCAAAGTCAATGAGGATGCAATGGTCTACCCTTCTGCAATTCAATATTTTTGTAATATTCAACAAATAATATTTATACCATCTGCTCATTAGTTCTATTCCATGAATACAATTCAAGATATTTAGGAAGAATTACTATAATATAATCACATTAATAGATTTACTTAAAACTTTAATTTTAACTGTTAAGCTAATAATTTTATTTTTGTTCCATGTGTACAAACAAACCCCCTTTTCATAAGGAAAGATATCTGATTCTGGTATTCTGTTCATGCTTATTGCCCAGAGAGACCACTGACTTCACTAAAATCAAACAAACAAGCAAAACATTAATTTTGTTCAACTCAAGCCTAAATCATTTAACAAATATTTCTGGGGCATATGAAATGTGATTAGGGGAGATTGTTTTAACAATGTATAAACCAAAAAAGCCATAAAGTCTAAGACAGACTTTACTTCAACAATTAGATTATTTTAAAATATCTTTTTGTATATCAGTTAAATTACAACACACATGTAATAACCTCAGAGAAAATCCTTGACAATGTATATAACAGGCAAATAATTTATCAACAGAATACTTGAAGATCTATGAATACGTAAAAGAAAGGCAAAAATATTCAATGGTAAAATGAACAAAGTATATGAATAAAAAGGATGACTAGTTTATTTACAGAAGAAATCCCAATGTCAATAGAAACTTGCAAAATATGTTCATTGCTAGCAGCAATTGGGGGAAAAAACAGATTATCTGTGCAATTATCTATACAACTATAAATAAATATGTACATATATGTCTATACATATATATATGCAAAAACAAAAAGATTGATAATCTAGAATGCTGATAGTATACAGTAAGTGCTCAAGCATTGTTGGTGGGAGTGATAATAAAGTACTTCAAGAAGTTAAGAATTTTTGACAATATCTACCAAAATATAAATCTACATATCCATTGATCTAATAAATTTAAGCAAACTTTGTGTTAAGTCATTCATATATTTCACTTAACTCTCAAAAAACTTTATGTGGAAGGCCATATTTTTCTAATCCCCATTTTATAGTAAATAAACTAAGTCCAGAGATTAAGTAAAGAAAGATTAAGTAGAGTCAGGATTTGAATTAACTCAGGTAGTCTGCCTCCAGTGCTCTCATTCTTAGTGCTTCCACATCCCTCAGAAATATCCTCTCAGGTTCACAAAGAAGTTGTCACAGGAGGGTTTCTGTAACTTTTTTGTAGTAAGGGACAACTGAAACCTGCCTAACTGCTTGTCAATATTGGTATGATTAAATAAGTTTTGATATATCCATGCAATGTGAAACTATTTCTCTACAAAATGGAATAACAATTCTAAGCAAATAGTATGTAAAACACTGCAGGGCATAATATTAAGGTAGAAGTAAAGGAGTTACAACAGTACTGATTTTTAAATATATGAATATGTATCCGTATGTGTATGTAAATACATAAGAAAAAGATTTGAAGGATACATGGTAATGGTGATTGGGACTTATATATTTCATTTGCCTCTGACATAGGTTATAAAATAGTACAAATATAATAGATTGGAGCTCAGTAAGCTCTAAAGACAAAATCAAACAAAAAACTATACAACAGATATAGCCCCTTTATTCACATCATTTAGTGGGGGTAAGAAATACTTGAAACATGCATAAATGCTACATTAGGGAAATTACAGGAACCACTGGAGTCTCTGGGGGGAATTACATCAAATCTGATTGACAGGGGTCGATGATTATGGTACTTTAAGCGAAGGTGGCAGCATTCATTAACCACTCAAATACTCTTTTAGACATACAGAAAAACTTCACGGTAAAAGGGAGCATGTTAAGCTTGGAGACCCAATGAATGTAGTTCCACATGGCAGGTATGTGGAAGTCTTGGGAAGAAAGTGTACAAGAAAAGATTGGAAAGTTGGGCAAGGATTGGATCTCACAGGGCCTTGTTGGCCACGTTCATGACTTTTGACTTTGTGTTAAGTCATTAAAAAGTTGTTAGGAAAATAAGAAACCAGTGATAATTTGGTTTGGGAAGGTCCTCCAGCAGCGCTGTAAGGATGGGTGAGGTGTAGGCAAGCTTTGAGACAGGGAGACTGCTGTGGTTTGGATGAGGTTTTTTCCTGCCCAAATTTGTGTTGAATTTGATTCCCAATGTTGCAGTGTTGAAAGGTAGGACCTAGTGGGAGGTGTTTGGGTCATGGGAGTGGATCACTCATGAATAGATGAATGCCATCTCTGGATGAGTTACTTCAAAAGGGGGTTGTGCCTTCTCATGTTTCGTCTCCTTGTACATACCCATTTCCCCTTCCACCTTCTGCCATGAGTTGAAGTGGCACAAGGCCCTCACCAGATGGTGCCTGATCTCGGACTTCCCAGTCTGCAGAATTGTGAGCCAAACTTCTTATCTTTATAAATTACCCAGCATCAGATATTCTGTTATAGCAACACAAAACAGACTAGCACAGAGCCCCATCAGGATAATCAGGAGGTTGTGTGGATGAAGGTGAGTCTGGAAATGAACACAAATGAATGGATTTGAGAGCAATTAGAAGGTAGAAAAGAAAGGAATTGGAGATTCACTTGAAGACTGTGAGTGAGAAGGAAGAATCTAGGAAAACGTAGACAGTTCACATAAGAATCATATTAATTCTTGAAAATGTGTTTCCCATGTATTAAACATTTAATCTTATTTTTCATTTAAACTAATTACATGTGCTCACGTAGAGAGTTCACTCTTTAATGGCAAAGACAACATTTTAAAAATGTTCATAGTCCCTCCTACTTGCCATAATGACAAACAAGTATTTAACAAGCACTTAACAAGTGAAGACAGAAGTAAGGCAGCATCCTTATTATAAAAATACAAATAAAAACCCATAAAATACCAATAAAAGGACCAATAAAAAATGTTAACCTAATGCCTTAAAGAATTAAAGAATCCAAAACTGTTTTAATTGATTGTAGCAAGGAAAAGCAGTTGATGAATATAGCTGTCATTCTTTATTTTCAATATTTAGCATTTTAGGGCATCACACAAATAATGCATTATGTGTTATTATAACATGGCACATTAAAATAATTTAGAATTTTCTCCTCATCATACCACATTTCCTCATTGGTACTATGGTTGCTGCTGCTAAAAAAGCATTTATTAAAAAATAAAAGTTCAAAACTCATAGGTACAAATGTACTTTATTTTTAGAAGTGCTGCACTCTTTTCAGATGAATTCCTGTTAATCCAACCAAAAACTAATATTCCTAGATTATTACAAAAATATTCACACTGCACATTTTGCTGGAAACAAAATGTGGTTGCAAAATCAGCCTGGAACATTTTCATGACTTACAGAAGAAATTAGGCCCCGCATTCAAAGAGCTGATTATTAAATATTGTACTTTTCAAAAAATCAGCATGTCAAAAACACTAGTATTTCATAGAAATTTCAAGAGATGGAAATGCATATAGGCTTTAAACTTTAATAACAATGCAAAGATGCTGCTAACAAAGCCTGCCCTTGGTGAGTTGATTTTTCTTAAGCATTTTTAAAAGGTTAACGAATAGGGAGTTAACCTTCAAAGTAAGTTCAAGGAGTCTGTAATTGTGTGTTTGTGTTTAACTGGAATAAAGATCAAACTACAATATTGCCAAAGAAAAAATAATCTATTTTTCCTAGTTACATATAAATACCTTTAAAGGTATGTTTTGGGATCCTTTAAATTTAATTTTAATATGTATCTGCTCAAAACAAGAGTGTGCATCAAGTAAAGGAAGAAGAACCTGGGTGTTATATAAAACCACTGATTCTAATCACCATGCCTGTGGATATACAGCTAGAGATCTACTTTCTCCCCCAAAAGAAAATCACTATTTATAAAACAGCCAGCATATCAAATATACAGAAAGTATTATGACTATAGTTTATCTTAAAGTTCTTAAGCTTTTTACCTGTGACCAAGAGGAAAAGAAAATGTTGCTTTTTATAATGTGGTATTCTGGGAATCGCAGTTTTTGCTTACATAACTTCATTTCAAAGGATTTGCTAGGACAATCAGATTGGTTCAAGCTGAAACAGCTCAATTACTTGTAAAAACTGCCTTAGGCTTTAACAGCCTACAGGGCTTTAAAAATCAATGATACTATAGTATTTGCATCCTTAAGAAGACAGCCAGAAATCAAACTAAACAAATGTAAAAAAAAAAAAAAAAATCTATTCTTGAACACTATTTCAAAGTACGTCTATTCTTCATTTACACACTTATTTAGAAGACATAAGTAGACCCTACCAACTTGGTCAATATTACCAAATGGCTAATGAGCATAGGCCAGGACTATTAGGATATACAGTAAATATTGTGAAAAAACTCAGATAAAGGTATTCACACATGTAGCCATTTACACATCTCATTTTTAACTTTAAATTAATTGGGAATCACAAGAAATATAAAAACCAAGATGTATAAAAATAACCTTATTTTAGTTTGTGGGCTCTTGTATTATGTTGCTCTGTTAGACAATTTTATTGTCTGCTTTTATTGTGCCTGTTAGACTTTTTTTTTTTTTTTTTTTTTTTTTGTTGAGACGGAGTCTCGCTCTGTCACCCAGGCTGGAGTGCAGTGGCCAGATCTCGGCTCACTGCAAGCTCCGCCTCCCGGGTTCACGCCATTCTCCTGCCTCAGCCTCCCGAGTAGCTGGGACTACAGGCGCCGCCACCTCGCCCGGCTAGTTTTTTGTATTTTTTTAGTAGAGACGGGGTTTCACTGTGTTAGCCAGGATGGTCTCGATCTCCTGACCTCGTGATCCGCCCGTCTCGGCCTCCCAAAGTGCTGGGATTACAGGCTTGAGCCACCGCGCCCGGCCCTGTTAGACTTTTGTATTAACCCTGGAGGGTAAGATTATACTACAATGTGCACCTATGATTATGGTGAAATCATAAAACCCTAAGCACATATGTAAACCAAAGGAATTTTCTTTTTCTATGGAAAACTCAGAGGAATTGAAACAGCCTTTGCAAAAATTATAACAGTGAGAAAATTATAACAGTGAAAGGGATCTGACCTACCCAACTCTGTCTTGCTTCTAACCTCCAAACTGTCCTTGTTCATTCCTGAGTGCAGGCCAAACAAATTTTGGGAGTGAATTTAGTGTAATGTTGAAAAAAAAACCCAAAACAGCCCTTTCTGAAACAAACCACCTTCTTGCCTAGGGACTAGTCTGCCTTTGTAGGACTAACAAATTAGCCACAAGATTAAAAATTATGGTTTAGGAGTCATGCAGCCAGAGGCCACAACATTCTGAACCTCTCCAAATTGCTCCTGGGGATTACATCACTATTGTGATGTAAAACCTAAGATCATAGCTGCAGATATTTTGCAGACCCTGCATTTTGATGCACCAGCTGATACCACTCAGACGGGTAATCTGGCTCAACCAGTTCTGTGATCCCACTCAGGGACAGAAGACTACAATCAATACCCTATGATTTCATCTCTGACCAATCGGCACTCCCCATTTCTTGACTCCCCCCGCCCCTACCAAATTATCCTTAAAAATCTTGATCCCTGAATTTTTAGGGAGACTGATTTGAGTAATAATGAAACTCTGCTCTTCTGTACAGCCAGCTTTATGTGGCTTAAACTGTTTATCTATTGCAATTCCCCTGTCTTGATAAATCAGCTCTGTCTGGGCAGTGGGCAAGGAGAACCTGCTGTGTGGTTACAGAATGATATAACACAGGAACAGAAAACCAAACACTGCATGTTCTCACTCATGAGTGGGAGGTGAACAATGAGAATACACGGACACGGGGAGGGGAACATCACACACCAGGGCCTTTTGGGGGGTTGGGGGCTAGGGGAGGGATAGCATTAGGAGAAATGCCTAATGTAGATGACGGGTTGATGAGTGCAGCAAACCACCATGGCACGTGTATACCTATGCAAACCTGCACGTTCTGCACATGTATCCCAGAACTTAAAGTATAATAATAAGAATAAAAGAGATTTATGAGGAAGGCCCTTCACCTCTTTTTTAACAGTGGGTCCTTATCCAGGGCTGGATCAGAGAGGTGGGATAAAGGCTTGTCACAATTCTTGTGAAGAGTTTCCCTGGTATAAACCAGACAGCCATGGATCGTTCAGCAGAAAGAAAGAAACAAAAGTGGCTCTCTTTTAAAAGTTATTCATTCATTCATTCTTCTAGTTATTCAACAATTTTTTTTTAAACAAAGTGACAGGAAAGTTGCTAGGCATTGTAAATAGTTGTCTCTGAACTACTTTGGATATAGAGACAAGTAATAAAAATTAAAACAATATGGTAAGAAGTGACGATGGTTTGCCCATGTTATCAAACTTCAGGGAATACAAAGAGAAAGAATACCCAGATAGTTCAAGACAGATAGAGCTGAAACATTCCTGAAGCCAACCAATAAAGTAGGCATGTGAGATTTTATAGAGTATATTGGAAGTAAGTTATTGTCAGAATTAAAGTTATAAAGGCTCAGCACTTAGACTGAAGTTTGAGATACTGCCTAAGTGAAGAATACAATTTCAGAGTAGAAGCCCACATGTAAAAAGCGGAAATCTCACAAAACATTGGAAAAATTAACAAATATATAGAGGAATTTCTAGAAAGAACAAGTATTATTTATTTCCCCATGTTAAGGAAGTTCTGGGAAGCTCAATATAAACTCATAAACTCTTTACAGTTTTTCATAAATATGCGTGTGTGTGTGTGTGTGTGTGTGTGTGTGTGCATGCATGTGTAGTATAGTAAAGGATGTAGTTTCTAACTGTGGATGCAAATGCATGTAGTTCCCACCCCTTCTTCCTGAACACATACACCAGATTCTCTCTTTACAAACTCACCCATTCCCCAAGGGATGAAAAATAGAAAATAAAAAATTCCAGAGGATAGCAAAGAAGTGTATGATTTTGATTTTAAATTAAAATGAGCACCACTCTCTTAGCCTAAATTAACAATGGCTGAAATTGTTATCATAAAAATAATAGATTTATGACTTCCTGAATACAACCTGTTTTATTTGTTTTTGGATGATCCGAAATCCTCACAGGGTTCAAATTGTTTTAGACATCCAGCTCTAGTTTCCAGCCTGCGTCCATTCTTCCTTTTTCAGGGAGAAGCAATTCATTGTTTTATGTTTCAGGTTTGGGGTTTCCTCCCTCTGCCCACACTATTGCTGGTAGATTCTACCATTGCTTAGCTGCACTGACTGTCTCTGAGACACACGTAAGCATAAATGCCCTTTAGAAGTTCTTAGATATCTTCAACACATTCCCCAAAAGTCCTTGTTCTGCCTCCCAAACTACTTTTCTAGAGTTAAATAAATCCATTTTATAAGAACAATAACCCCAAATAATATTTATTGTAATGTAAAATCTGCACTTTCCAGGATATACAAGCAGTCCCTATTGTGCAACATAAAGTCATTAGTTCCAGATAGCAGGCATTTTTTTCCACCCTTTACATTCTATAGTCATTTCATTACAGTTTGAGAGATGGTTCCATCATTTATCTGCCTTTTTCATTCAGTGGAAAATTATACAAAAGACTAGCACAGTACTTTTCACAAATATTCATCATGGACGAATATAATACACGTGATTACAATTATTCTCAATTACTCATATTCCTGAGTGTATGTTGCATGCAATCACACATAACACACTTTTTCCCTCCATTACTCCTTTTTTCATATTTGAACTTATATATTTCTACAAGTAATGATTTGAATTCAAAAAGTATCATCAAAAGAAAATGAAAAGGTTACATAAATGTCACTGCCTTGCTGTGAATATTACACGCTCTTGCTGAATTCGACTCTGAACATCTGGACTAGAGTTCTACTATAAAGAGAAATACATCTATGCATGAAATGGTGTTCCTGGTAATAGTTTTTTAACATAGAAGAGGCTTGAAAACGTGTGAAAAAGTCCTTTTCCTAATCACACACTTAAACATACAATGCCCTCATTCTTCTCTATATAGGAATGCTGGATCTTAATCAGAAACTTCATACTGCTCCTTCCGCTCCTTCTCTTCTAGGTACTTGTATATAAAAAAGTTTTGGCCGGTGCGGTGGATCAAGCCAGTAATCACAGCACTTTGGGAGGCTGAGGGGCGGAGCACTGGAGGTCAGGAGTTCGTGACCAGCCTAGTCAACATGGTGAAACGCCGTCTCTACTAAAAATACAAAAATTAGCCAGGCATGGTGGCGGCCGCCTGTAGTCCCAGCTACTGGAGAGGCTGAGGCAGGAGAATCACTCGAACCGGGAGGCGGAGCTTGCAGTGAGCTGAGATCATGCCACTGCACTCCAGCCTGGGCAACAGAGTGAGGCTCAGTCTCAAACAAAAAAGAGTTTGAATTTCCTTATGAGGACTAAACTAGGACCCTTTCCTCTCTCGTACAAGTTCCTATCACGCCCTATAGACCATACAATCTCATCAGATGGGTTTATTTAATCCTGTGTAATGTGGGTTAGTCGCTGATATAGGAGTTAAGACGAAATTACTTAGGCAGACAGTGAGGGTACAGGAGTTCTCGGTAAGGTTTTCCTTTTTAATGAAAAGCAGCCCCCCAAAATCATTTTCTAACAAAGAGCAGTCTGTAAAATTGAACTGCAGACATAGATGCCCACAGCTGGGCCAATCATGTTCAAAACAGCGACTCCATCTTCCCTTTTCTCTTTGGCAGCCACATGTACAGTAAGGAACAGACAAGATGGCGCCAGTGGAGTGGAAAGTCTATTTGCATAATAAGATTAGGGTGGGGTGGCCAGCCTTGCCGCACCGGTGTAAAGGGCATACCTGATGGAACTATTCTGTGGGCCCTAGTAAATCAGCCTCCTCAAGGCTGCCTATAAAATCCCGTGCATCCGACTCTGGTGGTCTTTCCCTTTCGGAAGTCCTCTTTCTCAGAGAGAGAGGGCTGTCCTCCTTTCTCTCTCTTCTGCCTATTTAACCTCTGCTCCTAAACTCCTCCTGCGTGTCCCTGTCCTAAATTTTCTTGACATGAGGGGACAAGCCCCTAGTATTTACCCCAGACAACGTAGCCGCTTCATTGCCAATCTGATTCTGGCATAAAAACATATGACAGATAAAGAAGGAACTCCAAAGTATATTTCTTTACCATGTTTTGAAATGATCCTGCAAAGACATCTTTTGTGGGGGAAAATCTGCATCTAGAGCTTTCCCCTTCCAGTCCCTCCCAAACCTGAGGAGATTAACTGAGAGTTTAGCTACCTTTTAAAGGTTTGACTAGGAAACACTTGCCAACTATTGCCTCTAAGGTGGCCACCTATGATACTTCATCTGCATAATAAGAACCTTGGTTTCCACAACCTCCTATCTTAACCCAGTCACTCTCCCATTGATTCTAGGTCTTTAGATAATAACTTGACCAAACCAATATATCCCTCATATGCATTCACCGATGTGTCTTCTGTCTCTCTAAAATGTATAACATCAACCTATAACCCAACCATCTTGGGCACATGTTCTCTGGAACTCTTGACACTGTGCCTTGGGCCAGGTTCACTCAAATTTGGTTCAGAATAAAGCTCTAAATGTTTTACAGAGTTTGACTCTTTTCATTGACACTTAAATATACCTTCAAAAATCAGAGCATGCCAATTAAAATCAAATAGGCTTTTCTAAGCCAGCTAATAGATTATATTACAGAAAGAGTATGCAGGCCTGGATTTTTGTTGTTGTCCTTATGGGTTACATAATAATGACAATAATGATGCTAATGACCATAAGGCCTATACAAAAACTGAGTCCATCTGTATCCTTATTTTTCTCCCTTTTTAAATGCTTCAGCTTTTTTTTTTCTTTTTCTTTTTGTAATGTGGCTATTGCAGATATCTAGAAAACTATAAAGAATGTAATTACTAATAATCCCACCACCCAGTAATAGGATTTTCTCATTTTTTCCTTTTTAATGACTTTCAATTCTTAAAATAAGTAATGTATGAATATTGAGAGAATTTAGAAAATATATAAAAATATAAGGAAAAGAATTACCCATAATCTTACCACCCACTGATAGCCTATATTTACTTCTATTTCAATACATATACTTCTCTGTAACTAAAGTATGAAAACATTTTAGTCTTATATTATTTTCCACACATATTTATTGATGAATAATTTACTATGTTCTTCAGAAATATAAATTTGAATATCTGCCTAATTTTCTATCTTGTTTCTGTATGAAGTCATTTAACCTTCCCCTACTAAGATATTTTTTAAAATATTCTTAATTTGAGTTAATAATAAATATAGATCTCTCTGTACAGCTTGCTCCATTTTTCCAACATAATACTCAGGTTGAGACAAAAAAGATAGTATTTAGGTGTTTGAAATATAGTTCTTATTTTACATCAAAATTTACTTCATAGTACAATTGTCTCATATACACTTTTCTTCAATATTATGGTAATAAACAATATTTTAACTAGTAGAATAACAGCAATAATGAAACACATGTTCAGTATGTTTCAATTTTATTTTCTCCTGTAGAGAAAGAAAAATGTCAGAATTGTGTACCTGGGGATATGATGTAGAAGAAATCTTTAAATTCATCCATCCAAACTTCTGCCAGTCTCCTGTTGTTCTTGTTGATGACATGACCAGTGCCACCAGGAAAAGTGTATGGAGTCGCCTTCCGAAAAACATGACCAACATGGGAGCAAGTAACAATCTCCAAGGAGCCTCCACATTGCCAAATCTGGGAAAAGGAACAATCATTGTAAATAATGCAATAATATTGAATGAGATGAAGCAACTGAAACTTAGGCCAAATCTTCAGATCTTACATGTTTCAAGCAAATATCTGACGCAAAATTTAGAACTAGTACACTATACTTACTTTTGGCAAAGGATGCAAATTTGGAAGATCTTGATATATTAAAATACTTGAAGCATTGGAATTATGGAGGTAAGATATAATTAATTCATATCTCTTTATGAACTAATTTCTAGTTTCTAGTAGTTAACCTAATTGCTAGTTAGTAGATTTGTTACTCAAATCTGCTATTAATGAATTTGTACATGTTGTATGCTGTTGTCAAAAACTAAATTTGATTTGGAGAAAAATCAGTTATTTTCTATCCACCTGGAATTATAAATGACCGTTCATTCTAAGCTGTTCCTATACCTTGCATCTTCAGGCTTTGGATTTATTATTAAGATGTGCTAGGACACCTTTATAGGTGCTCAGCATCTACATATCCTTCAAAACTCATCTTCACCAAGATCATTTCTTCTAGAAAGCTCTGGGGGGAGATTTAGTAATGTGTACCTTTTGTATTTTAAGCATTTTTTACTGAAGGACTGAATACAATTATTCACTTCCTTATCACTCCTTTAAAACTATAAATTCTTAGAAAATATACCATATATTTCTTAGTATCCTAGAATTCACTGTGTATTTGAGGCTAAGTATTATATAAACTATCCATAAAATACTTATTTATATGAAATTACATTGTATAGCCATAACGTATATTGTTTCTTTCTATATATGTGTTTACACACACAGTACTATACATACAAGTGTGCATATATGTATTTCTTATATATATGCTACATGTTTTCTTGTCACAATAAATAGAAGTCATAGTTACTGCTCTACAAAATTTGGAAGACATGGTTTTATATTGTAACTAACATTGTTTTTATTTGATACATATGATTTAAGCAGAGTGACTTTTTTTGAAAGAAAAATATCTTTCTGGCCATTTCTGGCCAGGTGCGGTGGTTCACACCTGTAATCCCACCACTTTGGGAGGCTGAGGTGGGTGGATCACGTGAGGTCAGGAGTTTAAGACCAGCCTGGCCAACATGGGAAAACCCTGTCTCTACTAAAAATACAAAAATTAGCCGGATGTGGTGGCACACACCTGTAATCCCAGCTACTCAGGAGGCTAAGGCAAGAGATTTGCTTGAACTCAGGAGGCAGAGGTTGCAGTGAGCCAAGATCATGCGCCATTGCACTCCAGCCTGGGTGACAAGAACAAAACTCTATCTCAAAAAAAAAAAAAAAAAAAAAAAGAAAAGAAAAGAAAAGAAAAAAAAAGAGAAAGAAAGAAAAAAGAAAAATATCCTTCCACCTGGCCCTTCAGATAACATTTAGCTTAGAAGAGAGCTGCTATTGGACTTGGGTAGCAGTAAGATACATTCACTTTTTTATCAGAAGATAAAAGATGATAAATAATGTCATAATAATCAATAATGGTTTGTGCATTTCATGTAAATCTCTTCTTTTTTATTTTATAATTTTTAAACAGTGCTCTTTTTTGGTTCCATATGAACTTTAAAGCAGTTTTTTCCAATTCTGTGAAGAAACTTATTGGTAGCTTGATGGGGATGGCATTGAATCTATAAATAACCTTGGGCAGTATGGCCATTTTCACATATTGATTCTTCCTATCCATGAGCATGGTATGTTCTTCCATTTGTTTGTGTCCTCTTTGATTTCACTGAGCAGTGGTTTGTAGTTCTCCTTGAAGAGGTCCTTTACATCCCTTGTAAGTTGGATTCCTAGGTATTTTATTCTCTTTGAAGCAATTAGTGTGATGCTAGCAGAAAAATAGGTCCAACAAATACTGAAATACAGATGAATATGAGAGAAGAATAGAAACCTTCCTCGATCATTCTTAAATAATCAAAGTATTTCATTGATTGATAACTTCATCTTTCTAGCTTCATGAAATATATGAACCTTCTTGTCATTATGCATATTTTTACATTCTTCCTTCCTGTTAAAATGGAGGCAATTAATCCCTATCCTATCAAAGATAAATCAATACTTCTTTTTCAGCCCCCCATTATATGCCTTATTATATCCCTTGTACCTTTGTTAAAGATGTCACTAATTTAGTCATTCCCCTTGCTTTTCTCCTGAAATATTAATCATGTTTCTCATTACTAGATTATGCCTATCTTTGCATAATACCCTCTAAAGTCGTCTATCTTTCAAATAGCTTTAAAAATTTATAAAACACAACAAAAAGTCAATTGCTTAATATCTACATCCTAGATATCTCATTGTTTCCTTTTACCATTAAATAATATAAAATATATATTTAATCTATGTTTTATATTTTATATATAATACATTTGTATCTCTAATATGTATTTTATATTTTTGTCATGGTAAAATTATGAATTATGTAATTTTAGTGTATTAGTGATACACGTTCTTAGGAAACAACAGTGAAAGCAGAAAGACAATTAAGATTCTATTGAGTTGACAGACAAGAGATGCTGGGGATTAGGGCAAGGATGGTGGCAGTGGAAACAGAGAGAGATGGTGCCACGTTCCTAAAGAACATGTATCACTAATATGGTAAAAATATATTTTAGTGGCCAGGCGCGGTGGCTCACGCCTGTAGTCCCAGCATTTTGGGAGGCCGAGGTGGGCGGATCACGAGGTCAGGAGATCGAGACCGTCCTGGCTAACACAGTGAAACCCCGTCTCTGCCAAAAATACAAAAAAATTAGCTGGGTGTGGTGGTGGGCGCCTGTAGTCCCAGCTACTTGGGAGGCTGAGGCAGGAGAATGTCATGAACCCAGGAGGTGGTGCTTGCAGGGAGCCGAGATTGAGCCACTGCACTCCGGCCTGGGCGACAGAGTGAGACTCCGTCTCAACAACAACAACAACACTAACAACAAAATATTAATATATATATAAAATATATAAATATGTAATTTATAATATATATTATAATATGTAATATTTTTTATAAATATATAATATAAATATATTTATATAAGCATTTTGTATTATATTATGCTAATTATGTAAAATATTATGTAATTATGTAGAATATTATGCTAATATTTATATTAGCATAAACATGTATGATATATTTATATAAATATATAATATAAATATATCATATTATATTTATATATTATATATATATTTAGTGATACATGTTCTTTCCTTTCCTCAATTTCCATTTCTTTTTGACCTACTGTAAAAATTGCTGTTTATTTGTGTAGCTCCTTACAATTCCTCTGGTCAAAATAACAAATATCCCTTGATGCATTTATGATCTTGTTGACTCTTTTCTTGGAGTCTCCTGATTTTCCTCTTTTATATGTTTATCCATTTTTACTTTAAATTTATATTTCAATGCTGGCCTTAATCTTTCTTTATACATTTAATGGGCGGTCTCATTTGTTACTATTAATTTACATAGGACCTGCATGCCAACAATCTCAACATTTATATCTCAGCCCAGACCTCTTTTCTGGGATCCAGACTTGTGTATCTATACATCTACTTGATACTTCCTCTTGTATGTTCCAGAAACATACAAACAGAAATGTTCAAACTTGGTTTGTTGATCACCCATGTTCTGTCAGCCAGGTCTTATTTTTTTCTAATTTTTTTTTTCCAATTGATAGTATATGGTGCCAACATTCACCCAGATAGTCAAACCAATAAATACATAAGTAAAATAAATAAATAAAACTAGAACATATCATTGACTTATTTATTTCATCACCTGTATGCATATGCAATCCACTATTAAATCCTAGTAGTGCTATCTGTAAAATAATTCTCCATATGGCCATCTGTCTTTGTTTGCTTGGGCTGCCGTAACAAAATCCTGGGAGGCTTAAACAACAGAAATCTCCTTCTCACAGTTCTAGGGGCTGGGAAGTTAAAGACCAAGGTGCCAGCACGGTCAGTTCCTCATAAAGGTGTTCTTCCTGACTTGTAGATGACTATCTTTTTGCTGTGTCCTTCCATCATGGAGAGAGCACACTGGTTTTTCTTTCTCTTCTTGTAAGGATATCAGTCCTATCAAATTAGGACCCCACCCTTATGACCTCATTTTTCTTCAATTCCCTCCTCACAGGCCATATGTGAGGAGGTAATTGAAGCCTTCAATACATGAATTTTGTGGGAGCCTTCTCTCCGTTTCCACTGCCACCATCCTTGTCCTAATCACCAGCATCTCTTGTCTGTCAATTCAACAGACTCTTAATTGTCTTGCTGCTTTCACTGTTGCTTTCTACAATTTGTTTTGTACTGAGAAATCAAAGTGATCTTTTAAAAATTTAATTACTTAATTTTACTTCCCTGCTTAAATCCTTGAATGGTTTCTCATTGCACTGTGAATGTAAACACAATTCTTTAGCAGGGCCTCTAAGACCATACCTGATTTTCCCTCTCTGTCAAAAAACACTGGTGATATTGGCCCCCTGCCACATTCTAGAATAACATACCACATACCTTTTCACACACCAAATTCTCAAATCTCCTTCCCCTGTACCTGGAATACAGTTCTGTCAGCCCTTCACCTTGGCTACCTCTTTCCCATACTTGTCATCTCAGCTGAAACATCACTTCATCAGAGAGGTCTTCTCCAGTTGCTATATTTAAAGTAGCCCCACCCCAGTTATTTTCTCTAAGAGAACCCTGTTTAGTTCCCTCTTTGCTTACCACAATCTGTAACTTGTTTATTTGTATTCCTATATACTTTCTTTCCTCAACTAGAATGTAGGCTCTAAAAAGGACAGTGGAGATGTCTGGTCATTTTTGTAGCCCTAGAGCTAAGCCCAGTGCTACATACATAGTAGATGTTACTATATGTTGGTTGAACGGACAAATGGACAATTCAAAATTAACTACCAAGGTTAACATTAAAAATAAAAGACATTCCTGGTACAGTGATGAGGTTTAAACTTTTTTTTTTTTTTTTTTTTTGCAATTTTAAATGGCATTTTTGTAGGCAATATCTTTAAAAGACTAGGTAAAATAATCTAGTCAAATGATATGCAACTGTTTTTCCACATGTCTTGGGAACTGAGGAAGTTCTTCGGAGGTCACAGCATAACGAAGAAAAATTAGAAATGGTTGATAGTTTATGGCAAATGAGATTGCTCAATGATACAATCTTAATTTTTAATGTGCTATGAAATCTATTTAACTAAGATCACACAAATCTCTTTCTCTCTCAGACATGATTTAGTAGAGTACTCAACATTCATTCCATGACCAGGCTTTTGTAAAAGGTGCTCCAATTTCAGAAGAAATGACACATGACTTGTTATACATGAGAAGGAATTTAAGGTCTTCTCTTTATTGTGAGGAACACAAGGTGTTTGGTAAAGAGGCTTTTCCCTCCCTTCCTATGGAATATGCATAAATGAAGAGCTTCTTTCCTCCTTCACCCAAACAAACGAGCTAACGGAATGAAGAAGAGACTGGCATTTCTCTCCCGGCTGGATAGTTGCACAGCAAATTAGCACGCTAGCCTGGTGCTGCCTTTAGAACAGAGAAGAATGTGTTCAGAGAGCTACATGACCCTAGGAAAAGAGAGTCCGCTCCCAATCTAGTGAATTCTGAAGCTATGATTGGGGTTTATTGTACAGGTTGTTTCAGCAGAATTGATAGGTCCAGTGATGCAGTGAACCTGGAGGAAGTGGTCTTTAATAGCATCTGGACAAGACCACAGTCATTTCTGGGATCTATAGAGCATGGAACATAGAAAAGAAAGAATGAGCTATGGGACTAACAGTATGGCAGATCAGCAAGGAGGCACACTTTGAGAAAGGCAGTTGGGTGAAATAGAGACTAAGATCTCCCTCTCCAAAAAGGCCCTTGGAAAAGAGAAGAAATAAAGGTTGAAGCTGAGCACAGTTTGAAGAAAACAATAAAACTATGTATGGAAAATAATCACCTGGGTAAGGCCACCAATAGCAAGTGGAACCATATGGAGCCAACAACGGCAAGCCATCATCAAACTTACCACAAAAGACCTGCCATTTTTCTAGCCTTCCTATTTGACCCTACCCACTGGGGAAGGCAACCCACAAACCCCTGCCCTCTTTCATTCCAAGCTCCTCTTTCATCATGGGCCTAGGGAGAGAAGAGAATGTGAGCGATATGTGCCTACAAAAATCAAGGCTTTACAGTGGACATTAGAGTTTTCTCTAATGGCTGGGCATGGTTCCTCACGCCTGGACCTTGGGAGGCCCAGGTGGGCCAATCACCTGAGGTCAGGAGTTTGAAACCAGCCTAACTAACATGGTGAAACCTCGTCTCTACTAAAATTTAAAAAATACAAAAAATTAGCTGGGCATGGTGGCAGGTGCCTATAATCCCAGCTACTTGGGAGGCTGAGGGAGGAGAATCACTTGAACCCGGGAGGCAGAGGTTGCAGTGAGCCAAGGTCGCGCCACTGCACTCCAGCCTGCGTGACAGAGAGAGACTCCATTGCAAACATAAAAAATAAAATAAAATAAAAAGAATTTTCAATAATTAAAAGTTATTACAAAGCTATAAAATCAGTGCTAAATAACATTAAGGACTGAAAATGAGTATTCTTCAGAGCATAAAAGGAATAATTGGGGAAAAAAACCCATTTTAAATCTGCACTCCACTAAATTCAGACTGAGCCCTGTTTAACTAGTGACTGACAGTTGTCCTCAGGACTCTCTCCATTTGCCTTTTTACAAATATGGATTAGTACTGTGGTTGTGTGAGTTAGATGCACAGGGCTCTTTATTTCCACCCTGTTGCTTCTTGGTCCTCCCCATAGCTTGTGGGTTTATTGGTTCTCTGCCAATATCAGGGCTCTGAATATAATACTCCAAAATATGTCAAGTTGGCAATTGAAAAAACTGCAGTAGCCAGGAGGCCACTCTGACCTTCTCCCACCTTTCTACCCTGAAGTATAGCCATAAAGAAATTCTCTGACTTACTCTGCCTGAAAGAAGATCATAAGACTCTAATTTTAGAGGGGTTCTGCCCTATAGCTTCAGGCCAAGAAGAATCTGAACAAACCAACCTTGCTAAGTGCCCCGCTTCCTTTAATTCCATTAGATCACACTTAATTTTTGTCCAAGCATACTGTCCATTCTTCTCGGATCCTAAGGATAAAAGTATCATTGACTTATGAAACAGATGCCTAAGGATAAAAATTCTTGGATCTTTAGGTCTTCATTTCTGAAGGCTCTCATTTGACATAAAACTTGGGTTAAATAAATTTGTCATGATATCCTTTTGTGAATCTGTCTGTCTTTTGTATAAGGGTGTCAGTTATAAACCTTGTGACAGGCAGGGAAAAGATATTGTTTTGTTTTCCCCTATATCCTGAACGTGCACACAGAACAGGAAATGAAATCTGGTTTGAAATCTTTTAAAGTAGGGTTCTAATGGTCTCACTCCTTTCCATCTTAATTGGCAAAGATAAGGATATATGAAAGTGCAGATTTTATGTTATCCTCCTGACATGTAATGACATTTTGTATGTACATATACAGGTATAATGCTGCAACGGTTGATATTTGTAAGACAAGAAAAACCTGTCTGACTTTGATTCTCACAGATAAAGGCACTTCTTAAATATATTGAGGATAGATACAAAGAAGTGGTGGCAACTGTTCCATAACTCAATGAACACTGGCTCATGTTTTGCCTGTATGCCATAGGCTACTGACTCTTGAAATAATGTGAGTGCTTCTCCCATCAGCCATCTGTGCTCACAGAATGTGCAGATAAATGCTGATATTGTATTTCCTAGGTAAAGCCTCTCCTCAAAATTTGTACAAAAATAAAAAGATTGAGGTAGAAATGCATAACACTATGCATTAATTAGGCTAATATCTACTCATAGTAATACTAAGTTAATATAAGAATAAAACATTCAATTTATGAAATATTGACCAGATAAATGTCATATATTTAGACTCCGGGGTAATGTGAAAAAAATAAATGTTAAAGCAGAAAGAACTCAAATTGAGTGGAGTCCACAATGACTACCTCAATAATTTCCTTTAGTGTACCCTCAACATTTTAAAAGGAAGTGAGAAAAGAAAGAAGGAACATTATGACCCAGTCATACCATTCAGGACATAGGCATGGGCAAGGACTTCATGTCTAAAACACCAAAAGCAATGGCAACAAAAGCCAAAATTGACAAATGGGATCTAATTAAACTAAAGAGCTTCTTCACAGCAAAAGAAACTACCATCAGAGTGAACAGGCAACCTACAGAATGGGAGAAAATTTTTGCAATCTACTCATCAGACAAAGGGCTAATATCCAGAACCTACAAAGAACTCAAACAAATTTACAAGAAAAAAACAAACAACCCCATCAAAAAGTGGGCGAAGGATATGAATAGACATTTCTCAAAAGAAGACATTCATACAGCCTACAGACACATGAAAAAATGCTCATCATCACTGGCCATCAGAGAAATGCAAATCAAAAGCACAATGAGATACCATCTCACACCAGTAAGAATGGCAATCATTAAAAAGTCAGGAAACAACAGGTGCTGGAGAGGATGTGGAGAAATAGGAACACTTTTACACTGTTGGTGGGATTGTAAACTAGTTCAACCATTATGGAAAACAGTATGGCGATTCCTCAAGGATCTAGAACTAGAAGTACCATATGACCCAGCCATCCCGTTACTGGGTATATACCCAAAGGATTATAAATCATGCTGCTATAAAGACACATGCACACGTATGTTTATTGCAGCACTATTCACAATAGCAAAGACTTGGAATCAACCCAAATGTCCATCAGTGACAGACTGGATTAAGAAAATGTGGCACATATACACCATGGAATACTATGCAGCCATCAAAAAGGATGAGTTTGCATCCTTTGTAGGGACATGGATGCAGCCGGAAACCATCATTCTCAGCAAAGTATCGCAAGAACAGAAAACCAAACACCGCATGTTCTCACTCATAGGTGGGAACTGAACAATGAGATCACTTGGACTCAGGAAGGGGAACATCACACACTGGGGCCTATCACGGGGAAGGGGGAGCGGGGAGGGATTGCACTGGGAGTTATACCTGATGTAAATGACGAGTTGATGGGTGCTGATGAGTTGATGGGTGCAGCACACCAACACGGCACAAGTATACATATGTAACAAACCTGCACGTTATGCACATGTACCCTAGAAGTTAAAGTATAATAAAAACAAAAAACAAAAACTTGGGCTATGACATAAGCAAACAGAATTTCTCTACTGGCTCTGTCACGTACTATGTATACTTGTGAAAATTATTATTTAAGTCTTTAAGGCCTTAATTTTCCCAATGGAAAGTGGGAATAATAATGACTACTTCCAAGACCCTAATAAGATTTTATGTGTAAAGGAACAAGGAACTATGTCTGGCACTTGATATGGGATGAAGTAAAATGATATTTGGATATTATTTAACTTTTATTGCCATAATTTCTCAGGGAAATCAACATCTATAGATTATTAGCTCATTCTTGCTTTTTAAAAAGAATTTTATTCAGGTCTTAAAAATGTTGTGTTTCTTTAAAATTACAACATCAGTGTCCAGGAGTTATGTACATTGTGTGGAGTCTAAAAGAATAGTCTATTAGCTTCTAATTAGAATACTGCATTTTATTCCCTGAAATTATTTTACAATGTCTGAACAAACAGTATAAGCTGAATAAAACATGATATCTCATTCACATGAACAAGTGACATCTGAATTACTTTGTATCACTGAGTATATCCGATTGTTATTTTCTAGGCTTTCAACAGATTAATATTTTATATTTTATCTCTTTCAAGTAAATTTGATCATGTATACAATATAAACTATCCTATCATCCACAGGGAATTAAAACTTGTCTTTGTTCCCAGATATTTTTATAAATGTCTTATGATGGAGAAGGTTCTTAATCAAAATGTAAAATGCCCATTGCTCCTTTGATAATCTACTCTATTTTCTTTCCCCTGCTAGGAGACAATTAACTAGCATACTTCATCCTTTTCATGGTTTTTGGCACCTACATCAGTGACATTTTAATTAAAGTTCATAAACTTCATAAGCTCCACTTTGCAATCTCAGTTCTAGTGCTACTATTGTTTCTAATTTTACAGCTGTTGTACCAAATTCATGCAACTGCTTGTTTTTATATTAATCTTTATCTTTCCCCTAACCCATAAACATACTATGTCTGGCACAAAGTCATTCTTTTGTTGAGACGGAGTCTCGCTCTGTCACCCAGGCTGGAGTGCAGTGGCGCGATCACCGCTCACTGCAATCTCCGCCTCCCGGGTTCACGCCATTCTCCTGCCTCAGCCTCCCGAGTAGCTGGGACTACGAGTGCCCACCACCATGCACCATGCTCAGCTAATTTTTTTTGTATTTTTAGTAGAGACGGGGTTTCACCGTGGTCTCGATCACCTGACCTCGTGATCCGCCTGCCTCAGCCTCCCAAAGTGCTGGGATTACAGGCATGAGCCACTGCCCCCAGCCCAAAGTCATTCTTCAATATAGTCATAATGAAAACAAACAACAATAATATACAATGGAGACCATATAGCATAATGATTATGAGTAGAGGCTATAGCTCCTGATATTATATCCTAGCTCTGCAACTTACTAGCTGGGTGACCTCAGTTATGTCATTTTTCTATGATTTGGGTCTCAGATAATAAAATTAAACTAGAAGAATCTAGCCCAGCAATCCTAGTAAAAGAACATTGTTATGAGGATTAAGGCAACCTAATTCACATAAAGATACTTACCTTTTATTTGGCAAATGAATTGGAATGGAGTAAACGAGTGATTTATTGAGGAGTTACGGCAACAATCTAGAATAGAGATGATGACTTTGCCCAAGGTGATGGCAATGAAATAGGAATTTAATAACTTGACACAATTTGGGAAATTAAAATTAAGAAATAATATATGAGGGTATGTCAGCAACATGGTGAAAGAGCAGGCTCTGGGCTACCCCTCATCCCACAGGCACATCTAGTATACAACTAAACATAAGTCAGTTCTCTCCAAGAGAAAGCCAAAATCCAAATGAAAGACCCCCACATGCCAGACTACTGAGAAATAGTCACATCAAAATGGATACTGAAAGCAGAAATACACTCATACACTAGCTCCACCCTGACCACAGAGCCTTACAATGAGAAGAAAAATCTCAACTACCAGCTTCTTCCTGAGGGGTAAGGGGCTTGTACCACACATAAAGTGCCAACTTTTGCAGTCTCTACAGAGGGCTTGGCTCTTCAATCCCCATGCTTGATGAGCCACAGGGAGAGAGCATCAGAAGATTTATCTCAAGCATAAAAGAAAAGAAAAAAAAAAGGTTTGAAACACATGAGCCCTCCTAGCAGATACAGCACTCAGGATTGGCCCAGCTTCTAAATTCCCCCAAAGTTGGTCTCAGGCTTTCCCATCAGCTTCCTGTGGTTCTGGCCTTTTAACAAGCCAGTATCTGGGAACCTACATAGCAAATGAAGAATAAACCTTCTCCAGCTTAAACAGAAAGCAAGGCATGTCCTGTGTGTACCTTCTTCTCGGGCTTGCTCCTAAGATAAATTTCTGTAATCTCAGTCTACTCCTACAAGAGAGGTGTAAAAGTTCTGCTTGCTTTAGTAGGAGAGTGGGCACTCCCCTTGCTTCCTTCCTTGCCTTGCTTTTAAGATAAATTTCTGCAATCTCTCATTAGAGAGAGACTGGGGGACCTCTTCATTCCTGATTGGAAAAGTAGGCATTCTCTGCACCTTCTTCCCTGCTTTGTTTCAGTGATAATTCTGGACTACATTCTTCCCCTGCTAGAAGGGTGTGAGACTTCCACTTGTTTGAATGGGAGCGTGGGCTCTCCCTGCATATTTTTCCCTGGTTTGCCCCAGCAGTAAATCTAGATATGCACACTCTCACTGTGAGTGGCTTCTGCATGCATTGAGTGCCCCAACTTTTATAGCCTTTACCCAAGGTGCTGGCTCCTAAATCACCTAGGTATAGGAGTCGACAGAGCTCTGCACTCCTAAGTCTCCTAGACCACAGGGAACAAGAAAAGACTTTTAAACTTGAAAATGTTCAGCATCTCTCTCACTAAACTCAAAGTGAGCATTCTGATTATGAGCAGAGGCAGCTGCTTCAGACTGTCTCCTTGGTGAAGGACAGAATAAGTGGGACATAAACTTTGGCTCTCAGCTTCTCTGCAAGAAAAGAAGAAACTGGAACACACATCTAACACCCTAGCCTCTCTAGCTGAATCCCAAGAGACTGTCTTCTATTCCAGCTCTCTCAAGGCAATAGCATGACTTGGCAATCACTAATTTCTTGGGGATTTATATGCTTTGGCTGTGTCCCCACCCAAATCACATTTTGAATTGCAGCTCCCATGATTCCCATGTGTTGCGGGAGGAACCCAGTGGGAGGTAATTGAATCATGGGTTTGGGTTTTTCCCATGCTGTTCTCTTGAAAGTGAATAAGTCTCATGAGATCTGATGGTTTTATCAAGGGGAGTTCCCCTGCACAAACTCTCTTGCCTGCTGCCTTGTAAGATGTGCTTTTGCTCCTCCTTTGCCTTCTGCCATTTTGTGAGGCCTCCCAGCCATGTGGAACTGTGAGTTAATTAAACCCCTTTCCTTTATAAATTATCTAGTCTCTGGTATTTCTTTATTAGCAGCATGAGAATGGACTAATATAGTAAATTGGTACCATCACAAGCCTGGGACTTAGGACAAAAAATTTTTTTCATAGGCCAGCCTAGTTGCTTTGTGCAGTCTTGGGACTTGATACTCTGCATCCCAGCCATGGCTAAAAGGGGCCAGTATAGAGTTCAGACTGTTGCTTTAGAGTGTGTAAGCCCCAAGCTTTGGTGGCTTACACATGGTGTTGGGCTTGTGGGTGCACAGAAGTCAAGAATTGAGGTTTGGGAACCTCTGAGTAGGTTTCAGAGGATGTGTAAAATTACAATGGTGGAGCTGCGCAAGACCAAGGGAACCTACCTCTTGCATCAGCAAGACCTGGATGTGAGACATGGAGTCAAAGGGAATCATTTTGGAGCTTTAAGATTTGACTGCCCCACTGGATCTCAGACTTGCATGAAGCCTGCAGGCCTATTCATTTGGGCCATTTTCTCCTATTTGGAACAGCTGTATTTTCTGAATGACTGTACCCCCATTGTATTTAGGAAGTATCCAACTTGTTTTTGATTTTACAGGCTCATAGGCAGAAAGGACTTGGCTTGTCTCAGATGAGACTTTGGACTGCGGACTTTTGAACTAATGTTGAAATGAGTTAAGACTTTGGGGGACTGTTGGGAAGGCATGATTGATTTTGAAATGTGAGGACATGAGATTTGGGAGGGGCCGGGGTGGAACAATATGGTTTGGCTCTGTCTCCCCACAAATATCATCTTGAATTGTAGCTCCCATGATTCCCGCATGTTGTGGGAGGAACCTGGTGGGAAGTACTTGATTCATGGGGGTGGTTACCCTCATGCTGCTGTTCTTGTGACAGTGAGTAATTCTCATGAGATCTGATGTTTTGTAAAGGGGCATTATCCTATACAAGCTCTCTTGCCTGCCTCCATGTAAGATGTCACTTTCCTCCTCCTTTGCCTTCCACCATGATTGTGAGGCCTCCCCAGTCATGTGGAACTGTGAGTCAATTAAATCTCTTTCCTTTATAAATTACCCAGTCTTGGGTATGTCTTTACTAGTAGTGTGAGAATGGAATAACACAGGGGCCAATGAAAGCAAAATGGATTAGACAAACAAAGTGTTTTCAGGCACCTAGAATCTCCAGCCATGCTAATTGGGAGGAATATCTCCAACACAAGACCAATCTAGCAAGACTGGGAGAGGTGGTTCTTTTATCTAAGGTACTGAATCCCACATAAAGTCAAGGAAAATGAAGAAATATGAAAACATATTTCAAATAAATAATAAGATAAATCTCTAGAAGCCAACCCTGATGAAATGGAGACATAGAATTTACTCGATAGGCAGTTCAAAAGAACAGTCATAAAGATGATCACTGAGGTGTGGAGAGAAACGTATGAACAAACTGAACTTTAAAATGGAGATAGGAAATATTAGTTAACACCAAACAGGAATTATTGAGCTGAAGAATATAATAATAACAATTCAAAAGAGGAGTTCAACAGGCAAGTAGAACAAGCAGAAGAAGGATTGATGAACTAGAAAACAGGTCATTGGAAATAATCCAATCTGGGTTGGGGCAAAAGGAAGGCATCATTAAGAATCACTGGGCTGTGGCCCAGTTGACCCTCAGGGGTAAAGACAGGGTGGGCCCTCACTGGAGCAGTTGGAGGAGCACAAAGCACGGACTGCCCCACAGGCAGGTAGGTGACGCTCCCAGAGTATGAGAGCTGGTATGTAATGTCTCACAGGTTCCAGCTTACACAGCTCAATCAGGCTATCCCTGCCGTGGCCAGTGAGTTGGGGATCAGCTCTGCTGCCTTGGAGTTGTCATCGGCAGAGATGATGGCTGCCTTTTTCTGATGCTCAGCCTTTTCCACCACAAATCTGGCCCTCTCTGCTTCCTGCTGAGCCACCTGTTTGGCTTCCACTGCTTCTGCAAACTCCTGCAAACTCCTGATGTGTGAAGGACACGTCATCCAGGATGAGCCCAAAGGTGGCTGCTTGCCCTGTAAGGTCATCACTCACCTACCTGGAGACCAGCTCTCTTTGGGTGGTCAGTTATCCTGCAACAAAGTGAGCCACCACTAACTTGAGGGTTTTGGTAGTGATGGACAGCAGCACACAGTCATTGTAGTCCTCTCCGATGCTGGTGAAGATGTGAACAAACTGGCTAGCAACAGGCCAGAAGAGTATACAAAGTGTGATGTTGACATTCTGTAAATCTTTGCTACCAGTGATGACTGGCATATCACATGGTTGAGGACAGCAGTTAAAGAAAATTGGTTTCTGTACCCATGGGATGAGAAAGTGAGTCCCTTCCCCTACCACAATGTCCTGTATGCCACAGAATCAGTCAAAGATGGCAGCTCTGTGTCCAGCATCCACACTGTACAAGGCAAAGTTCACCACGCCTCCTACAACAGCTAAGGCCAGGCCAAACTTACTAATGGACTCAAACACACTGGCAGCCATGTTTCCTTCTGCTGGACCCTCTCATACCTGCTTCCACTCTGACCATATTTTTATATTTTTTTGTTTCTACCTAGTGGTACTTTTTCCTTCAGGTTGAAGAACTCCTTTTAGTATTTCTTGTAAGGCATGTCTAACAAAATGAATAACTCAAAGCACATGATCATCTGAGTAGAAGCAGAAAAAATTTTTGACAAATTCAATATCCCTTTATGTTAAAAACTCTCAAAAACTAGGTGTACAATAAATGTACCTCAATGCAATAAAAGCCGTGTATAATAAGGTCACAGCTAACATCACACTCAACAGTGAAATGCTGAAAGCTTGTCCTGTAAGGTCAGCAACAAGAATGCTCAATCTTGCCACTTATATTCGGCATAGTACTTGAAGTCCTAGCCAGAGCATTTAGGCAAGAATAAGCTAAAGATATCATATATGAAAGAGAGAAGTGAAATTATCTCTGTTTGCTGATGATATGATCTTATATGTAGAAAACCCTAAAAGCTCCACCAAAAAAACTGTTAGAACTGATAAACAAATTTGTAGGTTACAAAATCAAAATATAAAAATCACTGGTATTTCTACACACTAATAATGAGCTATCTTAAAAAGAAATGGAAAATAACAATCCCATTTACAATAACATAAAAAATACTTAGGAGTAAATTTAGCCAAGGAGATGAAAGATGTGTTTATTGAAAATTATAAAACATTGATTAAAAAACTGAAGACATAGATAAATAAAAATATATCTCATAGTCAGATAATGTCGGTAGAATTCATACTACCTAAAGTGATCTACAGATTTCATGCAAAACCTATCAAAATTGCAATGTTATTTTCACAGGAATATAAAAGATAATCCTCAAGTTCATATGGAAGCAGAGAAGACTCTGAATATCCAAAGCAATTTTGAACAAAAAGAGCAAAGCTGGAGCATCACATTTCCTGATTTCAAAATATACTATAAAGCTATTATAAATCAAAAAAGCGTGGGACTGGCATAAAAACAAACACATAGACCAGTAGAACAGAATTAAAAGCCCAGAAATAAACCCAAGTATTTATAAATTGATTTTCAACAGAGGTGGCAAGAACACATAATGAGGGAAAGAGAGTGTCTTTAATATGTGACATTGGGAAAACTTGATATCCACATGCAGAATAATGAACTGTACTATTTCACACCGTACACAAACATCAACTCAAATTGCATAAAATATAAACTTAAATATAAGACTTGAAAGTGTAAAGTTACTCAAAGAAAACATGGGGAACAAACTCCACGATATTAGTCTGGGCAATGATATCTTGGCTAGGACTCCAAAAGTATAGGCAACAAAAGTAAAAAGAGACAAATTAAATTGCATCAAACTAAAAAGCTCTTCCATAACAAAGGAAGCAACAGAGTGAGGAGACAACTCATGGATTGGGACAAAATATATGCAAACCATATGTCTGATAAAGAGCTAGTATCAAAAATAAAGACTTCAAAAAACTTAATAGCAAAAATACTAACAACCCAATTTAAAAATAGGCAAATGATATGAACAGATGATTCTCAAAAAAAGATAGGAATTGCTAACATATGTGAAAAAATGTGCAACATCACTAATCATTAAAGACATGGAAATTAAAACCACATGAGGTACCACCTCACATCTATTAGAATGGCTATTATAAAAAGAAGAATGATAATAAGTGTTATATTTCACAGTAATTCTCCGAATCCTCATTCTCCACATGAGGATGTGGAGAAAAGGGAACCCTCATACACTGTTGCGGAAATGTAAATTTGTACAGCTATTTTGGGAGATAGTTTGACGGTTCCTCAATAAGCTAAAACTGGAATTACCATATGATCCAGCAATCCCACTTCTGGGTATATATTCAAGGGAATTGAAATTCATATAAGAAGGAGATATCTGCATTCTCATGTGGATTTCAGCATTATTCAGAATAGCCAAAATACGGATGCAACCAAAGTACCCATCAATGGCTGGATGGATAAAGAAAATACACACACACACACACACACACATACAATGGCATGTTATACAGCTGAAAAAAGGAAGGGAATTATGTTATTTGTGATAATATGGATGGAACTGGAGCACATTATGCTAAATGAAATAAGCCAGGCACCGAAAGATAAATATTTTATAAATTTACTTACGTGAGGAATCTAGAACAGTCAATTTATAGAAAGAGGAAGTAGATTATAGGGAATCAGGGAGAGATGGGGAAAGAGAAGATGTTGGTTAAAGGATAAAAAATTTCAGTTAGACTGGCAGAATAAGTTTTAGTGATCTGTTGCACTGCAGGGCGACCACAGTTAATGATGATGTATTGTGTATTTCTTTTTTTTTCTTTTGAGACGGAGTCTCGCTCTGTCGCCCAGGCTGGAGTGCAGTGGCGCGATCTCCACTCACTGCAAGCTCCGCCTCCCGGGTTTACGCCATTCTCCTGCCTCAGCCTCCCGTGTAGCTGGGACTACAGGAGCCCGCCACCGCTCCCGGCTAATTTTTGTATTTTTTTTAGTAGAGACGGGGTGTATTGTGTATTTCAAAATTGCTTAAATAGTATAATTTTAACATCTCACCACACATATAAAAATAAGTTTGGGAGGTGGTGGATATGTTAATTGACTTGATTGGCTCTTTCTATAATGTATACATAGATGTAACAATACAATGTATCTTACAAATATACACAGTTATTATGTGTTAATTACAAATAAACATAAAAATAAAATAATATATGTACTTTCCCTTACCTATTATGTCCTCCCTATTAGGCACAGCCCACATTTGTTTTCTTCCTGTAAACAGTTTTTGACTATGATAGTTTTCATTGATCTCAAGTTTTCACTGATTTATAGAACTTACTATCTATCTACCTCTATATCACCCCATTGAGTTCTCAATTCTACAGTTTGTCATCTAGACAAATGTTCATGTATACGTATGTGGATGTGAAGATGTGGGTATGTGTTTGTGTGTATATACACACACACACATATATAGGTGTGTGTACGTGTGTGTATATGTATTTTGTATATATTAGCCTTATAGTCCCACTCACGTTATCTCTTCAAGAAAAAGCATCACGTTTCTACATTATGGAACTGAAGTATAATTTATATATAGTAAAAAAATCAGAAATTACAGATACCATTCTCTCAGTGTTAGCTAAGTCTAAAAAAAGTTTAGCTCGTATCAGTGCTCAATAATAATTGATCATTGATCTATTAATATTGATAAAGAAAAATCAGAAAAATTACACAAGGCACACAAAATGTATCTACCATGTAATGGAATCAGGAAAAACAGCTGTTATTTTCTCAATTTTGGTAAAGGGAAAACTTGAAGATACTGGTGACTTAATTTTCAAAATATATTGTTCCACATTCCTGTTTGCTTCAAAAATAATAAAAATCCCTGTCAGTATATCAACTCTCCACTTTCCATAATTCAAGTAGCTTGATGACAAATCCCATAAATCTTAGAATTGAAACAAAGCCTAAAAAGGCCTTCATTGAGATGCTGAAGGCACTATGATCCTTGATAAACTGGCATGCACAAACACAAAACACATGAAAGTCATTCAAATGGAACAGGCATGAAGGTTATAGTAGGCATTTTCTCTGCATTCTTGAAATGAAACTTGCCACTTTTTCTTCATTGTCATTTTGATTGAGCGAATACCTTCTTGAGTTATTTGGTTGACACTTGACCTACTTTTAACTTCACAGTGTAATGTAGATTTATGTTACTTGGGAGTGGTGGCTAGAGTTGAAGTCTGATGTGATGATAACATCTCAAGATGAAGATTTTTCTACATCAAGTTATTGTGGCCTTTAAGTGGTCACCTGCCAGAAGCCACAGGGAGATTCCACACACCTGAGGATTCTGTCCAATACTTGATAATTTAATGTTTTTTTAAACAAAATATTTTGCATGGAAAATAAAAGAAAGCATCATATTTAAAATTGGAAAGCTGGATTCTGTTCTTGAAATAGACACAAACTGATTGTAGAATTTGGAACAAGTCATTTAATCTGGAGAGTCCTTAGAAAACTCACATGCAGAAGAAGAAGGAATGAGGCTGATGATGGTTTTGTGTTTTTTTGCCATATATTTATGATTTAGATTAGTCTTTTTAAATAGGGTGCAGGGGAATGATGAGAATGATAAAAACCCTCCAAAATTTAAATAAAACTTTTCCTGCTAAGGCAAGCTTATTTTACTTTAGCTGTATTAAAAGAATATAATAAGATTGTGATTTTGTGAAAAAGAGAAAGCATAAAGGAGCTGACACTATAAAACTTATTATGAGGCAATAAATTTTTTATTTTTTTTGAGATAGAGTCTCGCTCTGTTGCCCAGCCTGGAGTGAGGTGGCACGATCTCAGCTCACTACAAGCTCCGCCTCCCAGGTTCACGCCATTCTCCTGCCTCAGCCTCCCAAGTAGCTGGGACTACAGGCACCCGCCACCATGCCCCGCTAATTTTTTTTTTTTTTTTTGTATTTTTAGTAGAGACGGGGTTTCACCGTGTTAGCCAGGATGGTCTCAATCTCCTGACCTCATGATCCACCCGCCTCAGCCTCCCAAAGTGCTGGGATTACAGGCATGAGCCACTATGCCCGGCCAATAAATGTGTTTTTCCCCCTGAAATATGGGAATTCCTCTCATTTAGAAAGCTCACAGATGTTTTAAAAACAAGAAAAAACAGAAGAACACTTTTGTTCCCTTTAGGATAATTTTTCAGGTCATAGCCATATTAGGGTAATTTGGAGATGTTAAAGTTGGCATTAAACGTAGACAATGCTGAGTTGAATCCATCCCATGTATTTATCCCACCAATGTCAGTTTGCTTCTAAAATGTCCACTTAACAAGTATATTCCCTTATCAAGTATTTTCTGCTTAATTTAGTAATGAAGTTCCTGAAAGCCCCAAATTCAAAATGTTCCTTTTCATACTTACTCATTTTCTAAAGGAATTAGCAAATTGACCTTGAAGTAGGTTTTTTTAAAGGATGTCTCTCAATCACGGTTTATCTTTTGCTTTTCCAAAGGCCTAGCAACTGACTTTTGAGGGAGCAGCAGCGGGGGCAGAGTAGGGGCATGGAAAGGGAGAGAAAAATGTAGAGTGAAAGAATGCAAAGGTATGTATATACTGAATGTAGAATTGAAGGAGAGGATGTGTTTAAGAACAAAATGTGCACGAACCAGTGTGTATGAGAGGTATGGTGAAGTGGTGTTGATCATGGATGGAGACTTTAATCTCATCTCCCACCCCTCTCAAAACCAGAAACCCATTCCTAGCAGCTAAAAACATAGTGAAGCTACCCCCAAAACACACATGCCAACATTTCATAATGTACAATCTACTGTCACTTTTTGCCTTTCAACAACTTTCTTTGCCTTGGAGTTTTCTGATTTTTAGGGTTGATCACCACACTTTATGCCTTCTGTATTTTCTGGGATCAGAAAACTTGTTACATGTCATTACTCCACAACTTATTAGGGCTGCTGATATTTCAGAAAATACCAATTGTCCTTTAGATCAACAATACACCAGCCACATGGTTCTGATTGTATTATGGCAAATCTTCCATTCTCTGTGTAAATAAAATGTATGAATACAACAGGCAAGAAATAAAAAATGTAAAGCCATCTGTCAGATGTTAAAAATCCTGCACAATATAAGATGTTTCTGCTTAAGAAATTAATGTTTAGGTTTTCACATTATAAACAAGTATTGCTTTTTAATGAGCACAGATTGTTTCGAACAGTAACTCATGAAAAAAGGAAACAAAATATGATACAGTAACACTTTTTCATCTCTCGATAATTAACAATTTTAAGGTATAATACGTCCTGGAGGCTCTGAAAGTACTTTCAGTACATTTAAGTGATTATTAAAACAAAAGTAGAATTATTAGAATTTTTGTTTTCCTTGTTGTATAATTAAGCCTATCAATTACTCTCAACTGTGAAAAAAAAATTGTATGTGGACGTGAATTTGAAAACTGAATGGAAAATGTGTGTGATTTCATAAATGATATTTGGGTCAGATACTTTGCATTTTACATTGGTCTTCTCCCATATCTGATGATATGACTGCCTTTCAGATATCAGTAACATCTGCTGCTTCTAGCCACAGAGTGGCTCATGACAGCTGGGTGACGCTGCCCTAGAATTCATGCCAAACCAGTCCCCTTTGAATATCAGTAGACCACCTGGGTACCCAGCTGCAATATATGGCATCTCCTGCTCTTTCACAGATGCCAGCAATACATAAAAAGAACTTGAGTGGAAAAGAAAACCTGGTAGCTCAGAAAAAGTTTTCCTTCAGTCTCTCCATCTGTAAATGTCCACCTCTCCTAACTGGAGTTACAGAATTTCAGTTTCAATTAAATTTCCTGTGTAATTTGTAAAGTGGTCACATGTGTCCCAAAGGCAGAGAATTGTGATAAATTTGAGGAAAGAGGAAAACTTGTCTCCTCTCTAGAATTTTTTTCTAAGATCCTGGCTGGCATATATTCAGCAAATATATATTAGTCAATTACTTTGTGCTTTGTCAAGCACAATGCTGGTCTCTGGGGCATAGAAAAATAATAATAATAATACATAGCTTTCTAGTAGCTCACAGGCCAGTCTAGTTGTGAATGTCAAAACTGGGCATATTAAGGTTAAAGTCTAGTCATCAGTTTGCATTTGACAGTGAAATAAATCAATAAATAAACAGTCTCTCATGCCTACAAGAAGGGGACTTGAGAGGTTCTCACCCCCACCATCATCATAGACAGGATGCCTTTCTCTTGGCTTTTAATCAGCTAGAGTCATTTTGTTTCTTGTCAAGAACCTAGACATTATTTTTTAAAGCTGTAAGTTTTGCTTCAAATGAGTACTTTCCCTAGGGGGCATATCTAAAATTCTAATGCTGTCAATGGAAAACTATGAGTACTTCTCAAAACTCATCTTACAGGCACTTCTTTTTTTTTTCTATATAGCGTTTGGCAAGAACCAATGTGAAACACCTAAAAATATCCATGTTAATGTCACTTTAAGTACTTATTCAAGAAACCCACAAACCTCCTAAGAAGGAAACTAATACTCTACTTTTGACAGTTTATTATTAAAAAATTAATTGGTACTAGTCAATGGAGGTTACATTACACTTTAGAAGAGTAAAGAAGTAACCCTGAAATAGCAACATTTGGCAAATTACTTTGCTAACTTATCAGTCACAAACAAGGAGAGTAGAATGCAAAGTTTATTTCTCTAGATATGATGCTTAAAGTCCAGTAAAGATAATTTCCTTGGTACACTAGTATTTCAAAATGCTATTCTTGTGAAATTTAAAAGTAGCTCCATAGAGAACATCAAATGTTCATTCAAATGCTTGTTGAAGAAGCTGTGATTAATCCAAACTTTTCACCTCTTATCAAGCTCCATAAATTCCATCTTCTCTGAAAATAATCTTTTGCCTCCACTTTCCTTGAGATCAAGAAAAGCTGACCCGATTTTCTACTCATTTCTACCTTTAAATGTCTCAAATATCCTTAGTTTCTTCTTTCCATTTTAGGAAAGAAAGTCAATCCTCTTCTCTAAAGTTTACCCTTGCCCTTGGTCTCCTGAACTCATATGATGGGAGCACTAGACTTGGAGTCAAGAGATGTGAGTTTAATATTTAGCCCTGCCAATTTCTAGGCACATGACAATTTATCTGAGGCTCAGAAACTTCAACTATAGAATAGGATGATAATAAGAACTCATCCACTGTGTTCTAGTAAGTACATAGTAAAAAAAACTGCACTGTAAACTAAGTGTTACGCAGATATTCTTTATTGCTATACCTTTTGTCCAATACCTGCAGGTACTTATCTCATCAATTATCCCTTCCTTTTTCTTTTTAGATATCACCTCGTATTTAAAAATACTTCCTTATTCATTTTTAGATATATTACCTATCTAAAATATAGAGGATATTTAAAATTTATGATAAAATGAAATGATAGAAAATACAAAATAATTACTTTGTTCTTATTTAACCTTAAAGTTACTATGACTTTTGTTCTTATTTGCTGGCAAATGTCTTAAAAAGATTTTTCCCCCACTACATGTTTTCACAACTCAATTATCTTAACATTTTTTATTCCACTATCTTGAATCCATCATCTGAAACTGCTCATGAAACTTTTTATGAGCTTACATTATTCTTACTTCCTGACTTCTCTGTAGCATTTGACACTGTTGACAATCACCATAACTTTCTAAGCTTTTGTGACATTTTATTTGTTCTTCACTGACAGTTTTGACTTAGCAATCACTTTTTCTTCTTTCTCCCACCCCTAAAGTAGGTGCTACCTAAGGACATGCCTTGCTCTTTTGCTCTGCCTATTTTCTTCCTTGGCAAATTAATCAATCCTCATACACCCATTTAATTCCTTATCCTTTGTCTCAACTCTGCAACACATTTCCAGCTGCTTTAGGTACATCTTGAACTTTCCGTAACTTTATAAAATCAAGAACTTCCATTTTGTTCCCCAAATATGAAAATAAATCTTGCAGTTCCTGAGGTCTTCTCTTGTAGGGTCAGAGAAATGATCAAGGAGCAGTAGTCTTCCATCAGGTCTAATTACTATCCAAATTGACCATTACAGGATTACTGTGTGACACAGTAGGCTTAAAGTTTTGTATAGATTTTTATCTTAATTTAGGAATTCCATAAGTTATGATGTATTTCTCAAATGCAAATAGCTTTTATTGGCCAATTAATAATATAGAATATGAAGTTGGTTGACCAACTACAATATAGGATTTTAAAAAGTAAATATAGAATTTGGTTGACCAATTAAAATAGAGAAAAATATATTTTGGCAAGGATCACATATTACTAGGCTATGGGGTAAGTAAGTAAGTGGGAAAATGTTGCCAGAACTTTCATAATAGAGTAGGGCATGCAGAAATATATTATCACATGCAGGTGCATCATGGTGGCAGTAAAGAAATGCTAATAATTCCACACCAAGAATGTTTATTTCAATTTTGGCATATTTGCAGTGTAACCACATGGTTAGCTTGGCAATTATAAAATATTTTTAGAATTTATAATGCATCAAATTTGGAATTTTGCAGATGTTGTAAATATTGTTTGGCTGAATATATTTTTTAAGGGTAATTTAAAATACCTATTGAAAATCAACAACTAGCTTTTCAATTATACTTAATTTCTCAGTAGTAATTAAGTATTGGTACTTACCACTCAATTTTTGTACAGTTGGATGAAATTCTTCCCTCAACATTATCTCACACACTCAGAGTAAGTTCTACTATCTAGAATCTGTTATTGCAGAAATTGTTCAGTCTTATTTAAATAAATCTCATAATTGGTTTCCTTTTTTAACTACATTTCTGGTTGACTAGAACAACAGTGAAACGATTGGTAGTCATGTACTGAAGATAGACATCACTAAGTGTGACAATATAATCATAGCTTAAGATGTTGCACATTTATTGCAGTCGTTACCATAGAGATTTAAATTTGGCTCTTTAATAAAAAATACATAGATTTGATTTTGAATGCATTAATTTTGACAAGCAAGGTGCAGTAGGTTTCCTAACTGAACATTTACAAAAACAACAGATTTGTAATTTTGTCCTAGTTGTCTTTAAGGGATCAGATATAGGTATACAAAAATAACAGGTTCAGTTTAGTGAATTTTTAATAAATACTTTATTAATTCTGCCATTTAAATCTTAGTTTTATAAGATACACATGTAATGCTTTAGTAATACTTCATTCATATAATCTTCCATAGGGAAAACAAAAGGTAGGAAATCAGATGTCCCACTCTAAACTTGGATATGTCTCAAAGCACAAAGTAGGAGTGTATTAGTCTGTTCTCATGCTGCTAATAAAGACATACCCAAGACTGGGTAATTTATAAAGGAAAGAGGTTTAATTGACTCACAGTTCAGTAAGACTGGGAAGGCCTTAGGAAATGTACAATTGTGGTGGAAGGGGAAGCAAACACATCCTTCTTCACATGGTAGCAGGGTGAAGATGCAGATGTTGCATTTTCCGTTTCTACTCAAAATACAAAAAGTAACCAGATGTGGTGGCCCACACCTGTAGTCCCAGCTACTTGGGAGGCTGAGTCATGAGAATTGCTTGAACCCAGGAGGAGGAGGTTGTAGTGAGCTGAGATTGTGCCACTGTATGCCAACCTGTGCAACAGAGTGAGACTGTCAAAAAAAAAAAAAAAAAAAAAAAGAAAATAAAAGAAAAGAAGAGAAGAGAAAAGAAAAGGAAACAAAAGAAAACAAAGAAAAGAAAAGAAAAAGAAAAGTATCCATAGTCCACAGTCCACAGTCTTATCTGAGACAAGGTAAGTCCTTTCTGCCTATGAGCCTGTAAAATCAAAAGCAAGTTAGTTACCTCCTAGATACAATGGAGGTACAGGCATTGGGTAAATACACTCATTCCAAATGGGAGAAATTCGCCAAAACAAAGAAGCGACAGGCCCCACGCAAGTCCAAAATCCAACAGGGCAGTCATTAAACCTTAAGGTTACAAAATGATCTTCTCTGACTCCACGTCTCACATCCAGGTCAAACTGATACAAGAGGTGGGCTCCTAAGGCCTTGGGTAGCTCCATCCCTGTGGCTTTGCAGGGGACAGACCCTCTCCTGTCTGCTTTCATGGGTTGGGGTTGAATGTCTGTGACTTTTCCAAGTACATGGTGCAAGCTGTTGGTGGAGCTACCATTCTGGGGTCTAGAGGATGGTAGCCCTCTTCTCACAGATCCACTAGACAATGTCCAGGGGGGGACTCTGTGTGGGAGCTTGCACCCCACATTTCCCTTCCACACTGCCCTAGCAAGAGGTTCAGCATGATGGCTCAGCCCCTGCAGCAAACTTCTGCCTGGACATCCAGGCATTGTCATACAACCTCTGAAATCTAGGCAGAAGTCCCCCAACCTCAATTCTTGACTTCTGTGAACCCACAGGCCTAACACCATGTGGAAGTTGCCAAGGCTTGGGGCTTTCACCCCCTAAAAAATGGCCTGAAATGTATGTTGGCTCCTTTTACCCATAGTTAGAGCATCTGGGATGGAGGGCACCAAGTCCCAAGGCTGCACACAGCAAGGGTGGCCCTGGGCTCAGCTCACTAAACTATTTTTCCTTCCTAGGCCTCCAGGCCTGTGATGGGAAGGGCTGCTGTGAAGGTCTCCAACATGACCTGGAAATCTGTTCCCCATTGTCTTGGAGGTTAATATTTGGCTCCTTGTTACTTATGCAGATTTCTGCAACAGGCTTGAATTTCTCTATAGAAAATAGGTTTTTCTTTTCTATTGCATCAACAGGCTGCAAATTTTCCAAACTTTTATGCTCTGCTTCCTTTTAAATGCTTTGCTGCTTAGAAATTTCTTCTGCCAGATACCCTAAATTGTCTCTCTCAAATTCAAAGTTCCACAGATCTCTAGGGCACGCACAAAATGCTGCCACTCTCTTTGCATAGCAAGAGTGACCTTTACTACAGTTCCCAATAAGTTTGCCATCTCTGAGACCACCTCAGCCTGGACTTTATTGCCCATATCACTATCAGCATTTTGGTCAAAGCCATTCAACAAGTCTCTAGGAACTTCCAAACTTTCCTACATCCTCCTGTCTTCTGAGCTCTCCAAACTCTTCCAACCTCTGCATGTTACCCAGTTCCAAAGTCATTTCTACATTTTTGCATATCTTTACAGAAGTGTCACACTCCCAGTACCAATTTACTGTATTAGTCCATTCTCATGCTGCTAATAAAGACATACCCAAGACTGGGTAATTTATAAAGAAAGAGGTTTAGTTGACTCACTGTTCAGCAAGGCTTGTAAGGCTTCAGGAAACTTATAATCATGGTAGAAGGGGAAGCAAACATGACCTTCTTCACATGGTGGCAGCAAGGAGAAGTGCCAAGCAAAGAGAAGTGCCAAGAGCAGCATGGGGGTAACCACCCCCAGGATTAAATTACTTCCCACTGGATCCCTTCCATGACATGTGGGGACTACAGGAACTACAATTCAAGATGAAATTTGGGTGGGGACACAGCCAAACTATATCAAGGAGCACAGGAGCAAGAACTTTGTAAACTGAGAGTACACAGATTTCCAGGCCCTGCTTTTCTGCTTCTTTTCACAAGACGACATATACCCTTACATTTTTTATTTATAAATTCTTCCATGAATGTCATACACCACAGCTATCTTTCCCTCCTTTGAACTTAATGCACTCTATATCTGCATGTTCAAATGATACCTAGAACTTAGTACATTATCAGGTGCTACCTGCTGTCTTACATAACCACACACTGAATGAAATCAAGAACCACACCTTGCATATTTGCCATCCACAGGGTCTATTGCAGGTTTAGGTGTGTATCTATTTATACTGATTGATAGGTAAAATGAGGGTTGATTTATAGCTAGCTGACTGATACTTAGAGGTGATCTGAAGTATAATGCAAATGTTACAAAATGCATTCAAGATAAAACACAAAATGAGAAAAAACCTCATATATTTAATCTATAGTAGACCCATTATAACAATATTTGTAAAATGATTTTATTATTATGTATTTATTATGTATTATTCAAATGTAAGGCTTCATCAAAATATAAACTCTTAAAAAACATCTCTTGTACATCTTTTGTAACTGTATTCGGTGTACATGCAACAGTGAAAGACTGGGATACAGTTTGGGGAATGCACCATTAGGTGATTTCATTATCATGTAAACATTACAAAATGTTCTTATACAAACCTAGATGGTATAGCTTACAAACTTGAAAAGCATGTGTCTGTAATGAATGCTGTGGGCAACTGTAACACAATGGTAAGTATTTGTGTATCCAAAAATATCTACATATAGAAAAGGTTTGGTAAAAATACAGTAGTATACTATGGGATCACCATTGTATATGTGTCGTTGTTGACCAAAACATCATTATGTAGTGTGTGATTTTATGTGGCAAATAGGTACACATTAATTGCATGCTGAACATCAGTCAACTTAAACATTATTCTGAGAGGATGACTTCTCTCTTAACCCTCCGAGTTCTTTAGGATATTTGTGATCCTATAGACTTGGAACAGGAGAATTGAGCTCACTTCATAGCTGCACAAGGCCTTTTGCATTTATCATTTTTTTCTATGCTGAATGTTCCCTCCTGCAAATCCTTGCATAGATACATGCTTCCTGTCATCTTGGTATCAGCCCAAATGTCCCCTAGGAGGGTTTCTCTGACCACTCTAGGTAATGTAGTTCTCTACCCCTCACCCTCCACCTCTGTCATTCACAACATTTTATCTAATTTTATTTTCTTCTAGGCACTTGTCTTCATCTGAAATTAACAGAATAATATTTCTGCTTACTCATTTATTGTCTATGGTCTCCCTCTAGCATAAGTTGTAGGAGACCAGGGACTGAGTATGCCCAAGAATTGGCAAACATTTTAAAATTAACCAGTAAATTCCCTGGGTTAAACTTATTTGCACATTTCATTTGAATTTAATGGCAGTTGTAGCTCATTAATCAAACCCAATCTGTATAAATGTTTCTTAAGATTTTAAAGCTAATTTTTTACAAGTTATTTACTTTAACTTTCCCTTTCCATGTAAGAAAAATGAAACCCTAATTTGTAAAATAAATAGCTAAAAGTCAATTCATGGCAGCATATATTTAGATTTAAAAGAAAGTTAAACATTTCTTTATTAGAATATTTCAGGGACATTTCAAATTTAAATCAGCAGGATAATTGCCTTAATTTTCAGCATCATTTTGTTTGATTAAGCATGCTTAATGGGAGGCTCTAGTGAAATTTGGCCTTAAGGGGATATCAAACTTTTCTGTTCAATAATTCTGAGCACATTAACATTCTTCATATAGCTGTTTTTATTGCCATAAATTCAAATGGCTGAATTTAAGTCCTTTATGTCTGGGATCAGAAAGATTATAAAGAGTTTTAAGGGTAACATGCACATGGAATATCTGTTCATATGAGCAGAGAAGGGTCAGAAAGCCACAGCAATGAAGTATGTTTCTCAAAGTTGACATTTTAGACATTTGTCTCTAGTAAGAGTATTGGTTACTTAATGTACTGAAACTCACTAAAAAGCCAGGTATTCCTGGCTTATTGCTATATACAGGGACATTCTGCTTAGCATGTTTAAAATATCCTTGTATTTGTTAAAGAACAATATTTTCAAAAATGTTTTTATCATAGTTCAGAAGTTAATTGTTTATTTTTCTTGTGTGTACTTTTTTTCCATCTAATAGTATTATTCAAGAAGGCAGAAAAGCTTTCTCAATTAGATTGCTTTTCCAACAAAACTTATTTCCAATGTGTATTTCTGGATAAGCCCTATAAAATATCATTCACTTCTTTATTTATTAATGGAAATGAAAATGTATATTACTATTTTTGTATAATTTTCATTCAATTTCTTTTTCTTTTTATGCATTTAATTCCTGTCCATCTTTCGGGGTTCCATAATTTTATAATTCCCTTTACTATCCTAGTTCCAACTCATTCAGGATGCCTTGTGAGTACCATTCAGCATTTATTTTTATAGAGACATCTAATACTGTAATATTTTTATACATAGATCATTGTTACATTATAGCTTCTACAGTAACTACCACTAGAGACTTACATTTTGGGACCTCATAACTATTGAGTTTTTACACTCACATAGACTCACATACACATAAATTAGATAGATATAGATAGATGAATAAAATAAACAGATAGTATTCATGATTGGTTAGATAGCAGATGAGTATTTTTGCTGGTTTACCAATACAGTATATGCTTACAGTTCTCCAGAGAAACACTCATATGATGAGATTTTGTGAGGTCATAAAAGAGAAGAAATGAAAGTTATTAATGCAAGAGGGCTAGGTTTATGATCCATATTTTAATTCCTCATAGATGTGGTATTCTGTTCCTCTAATGTCTTTCTTATTATTCCTGAAATAGCTAACTTCTGTCAGTTCCTTAACACTCAGTTCAAACATCATCTATCTTCTCATAACTCTAATTAGGATTTGTCTTACCATCTTCTAAATCCTCATGAAATTGCCTAACAAAGCTCATATTTAACTTCTCCAAAATTTTTAGTTTATTTAGTTCCAAGACAGCTGTTACAAGCTGGCATAGATATTTCATTGGAAATAGTAATGGCCAATTATTCTATGGGTTGCACAGATAACAAATAGCATAACCAAAACTATCTAGACAATTTGTATCTTTATTACATTTTAATCTCTTTACCAAGTTGTATCCAAGCAAATCCATTCTCTAATAACATTATTCATAAGCAACTCTGTGAACCAAACCTGTGAAGAAATGTGATGGGTCTGAGTAGGACAAAAAGTTTGTATCATAGTTTTCATGGCCAGCCACTAATGTTAGTATCTACATCCCTGCATCTTGTGTATGTGAGTTCTATTTTTATTAAGAGGAAAGAATGCTAAGATAATTCAAATGTGAATTCACCAAGAGTTAAGCTTGACTGGATTTAGGTAAGTTTTATTTAGAGAAAAACCCCAAATGACACTCTATCTTCAAGATATATTCCTTTATGAGATCAAATCACTGGAAAGCAATAAAATTGATAATTTTCTCTTAGTGTACCCAAAAAACCCACCATCCATTTAAAGGCACTAGTGGATGTTTGCTAAAACATGGTCTAAAATACCAACTATTTTCTGTCTACTGGACAATGTCTTTCAGAATCTAGTTCCTTTCATCTGAAGAAAAAAAAAAAGGTTCAGTGCAATTTTATTTGCTAACTTATTTATTTTCACTTTAGCTGTAGGAATATTTGAGTAAAGTTATTGATTATTCAATGTGACTAGTTTATCCCATTTTCCTGTTACTTTATTTCTCTTGTCCTTCATTTTCATCTTTCCTCTCAGTTGCTTTGTTTTCAATCATTTCAATGTGAATTTTTATGTTAGTAATCTCTTAGGATGATTATAGAAATAACAGAAAAGGTGTAAATAACTGGTTATGCTCTAAAAATAAATTATGGGTGGTACTGACCACCTCAAAATTATTTTCAAACAATTAGTTTAAGAAATAATTAAATGAATATAAAAGAGAACCAGAGATTAACACCAAGTTTTAGTGTATCTAAATAACTTAAAATGCTTTATGTTTCTAAAACTATAAGCATGTCTCCAAATTGAATGTTTACAAGGTAAAGCATCATATCAAAGGCTAATATAAAACTCTTCTCATATTCCAGTTTTCTGAACCAAAAATGATAATAGAGGAATGTAGTTATTCAAATTATGATGCCTTAAGCTTTTATAATTTTAAGAGCAATACAAGTTTTGTTAATGTTTGCTAATGTTCTTCTAAAGTTTGATTAATGTCTAATTTACCTATTGCTCACTTACTTTTTCTAAAGGAGCATATGAAGCCAGTTATTTATAGCAGTTAATATTCAAAATAAAATTCTAACACATTTGTTTTGGATAAACAGAATTCTGTTAGGAAACATGATGAAATATTATTCTGTGACACCTACTCACCTGTGCTTTAGAAATATGTATAATAGATATGACAGTCTTTAGTAGCACTGTCTCATTGTACCTTATCTAGAAATATTTTATTCTGTGGTTTAAATTTAAAAAGCCCTTCTTTGAATGAAAATATATGTTTAAACAATAGTTCAAAGCAAAGTCGTGGCCACATGACAGAAAAACTAGTTGCAGGCACAGAAGTTAAAAATTTAAGCTATTTTTCAATATGTTTAAGGTTTAGCCTGCACCAAATAGGGAACAAGAAAAACATTTGCTGAACCAAATCATTAAGATTGGTTTATATTCTTTGTGGAGACTACGCACACATGATGTCAGTTTACGATTTCATAGGATTTTTTTTTAAAAGGCTAACAAATCTCTATATTATCATTAAGAGAGTGATTTATCATATTTAAAGAAAAGCATCCCACAAAACCATCTCCATATTTCTATTATAGTTTGGTTTCTATGACTGGTCCCAAATAAAAACCAGTCAAGTTTTACACACTGACAAATAACCTACTTTCATCAGATTTGTATGATTAAGTTTACAAAAAGGCAAAGAACTCTAAAAGAAAGAAATCAGCTGGACTTTTGTCTAAAATAATTTCTTTTTTTTTTAAATTTATTTATTATTATTATACTTTAAGTTGTAGGGTACATGTACATAACATGCAGGTTTGTTACATATGTATACTTGTGACATGTTGGTGTGCTGCACCCATCACCTCGTCATTTACATCAGGTATAAATCCCAATGCAATCCCTCCCCCTCCCCCCTCCCCATGATAGGCCCCGGTGTGTGATGTTCCCCTTCCTGAGTCCAAGTGATCTCATTGTTCAGTTCCCACCTATGAGTGAGAACATGCGGTGTTTGGTTTTCTGTTCTTGTGATAGTTTGCTAAGAATGATGGTTTCCAGCTGCATCCAGGTCCCTACAAAGGACACAAACTCATCCTTTTTTATGGCTGCATAGTATTCCATGGTGTATATGTGCCACATTTCCTTAATCCAGTCTGTCACTGATGGACATTTGGGTTGATTCCAAGTCTTTGCTATTGTGAATAGTGCCACAATAAACATACGTGTACATGTGTCTTTATAGCAGCATAATTTATAATCCTTTGGGTATATACCCAGTAATGGGATGGCTGGGTCATACGGTACATCTAGTTCTAGATCCTTGAGGAATCGCCATACTGTTTTCCATAATGGTTGAACTAGTTTACAATCCCACCAACAGTGTAAAAGTGTTCCTATTTCTCCACATCCTCTCCAGCACCTGTTTTTTCCTGACTTTTGAATGATTGCCATTCTAACTGGTGTGAGATAGTATCTCATTGTGGTTTTGATTTGCATTTCTCTGATGGCCAGTGATGATGAGCATTTTTTCATGTGTCTGTTGGCTGTATGAATGTCTTCTTTTGAGAAATGTCTGTTCATATCCTTTGCCCACTTTTTGATGGGGTTGTTTGTTTTTTTCTTGTAAATTTGTTTGAGTTCTTTGTAGGTTCTGGATATTAGCCCTTTGTCTGATGAGTAGATTGCAAAAATTTTCTCCCATTCTGTAGGTTGCCTGTTCACTCTGATGGTAGTTTCTTTTGCTGTGCAGAAGCTCTTTAGTTTAATTAGATCCCATTTGTCAATTTTGGCTTTTGCTGCTGTTGCTTTTGGTGTTTTAGACATGAAGTCTTTGCCCATGCCTATGTCCTGAATGGTACTACCTAGGTTTTCCTCTAGGATTTTTATGGTATTACGTCTAACATTTAAGTCTCTAATCCATCTTGAATTAATTTTCGTATAAGGAGCAAGGAAAGGATCCAGTTTCAGCTTTCTACTTATGGCTAGCCAATTTCCCCAGCACCATTTATTAAATAGGGAATCCTTTCCCCATTTCTTGTTTCTCTCAGGTTTATCAAAGATCAGATGGCTGTAGATGTGTGGTATTATTTCTGAGGACTCTGTTCTGTTCCATTGGTCTATATCTCTGTTTTGGTACCAGTACCATGCTGTTTTGGTTACTGTAGCCTTGTAGTATAGTTTGAAGTCAGGTAGCGTGATGCCTCCAGCTTTGTTCTTTTGACTTAGGATTGTCTTGGAGATGCGGGCTCTTTTTTGGTTCCATATGAACTTTAAAGCAGTTTTTTCCAATTCTGTGAAGAAACTCATTGGTAGCTTGATGGGGATGGCATTGAATCTATAAATTACCTTGGGCAGTATGGCCATTTTCATGATATTAATTCTTCCTATCCATGAGCATGGTATGTTCTTCCATTTGTTTGTGTCCTCTTTTATTTCACTGAGCAGTGGTTTGTAGTTCTCCTTGAAGAGGTCCTTTACATCCCTTGTCAGTTGGATTCCTAGGTATTTTATTCTCTTTGAAGCTATTGTGAATGGAAGTTCATTCCTGATTTGGCTCTCTGTTTGTCTGTTACTGCTGTATAAGAATGCTTGTGATTTTTGCACATTAATTTTGTATCCTGAGACTTTGCTGAAGTTGCTTATCAGCTTAAGGAGATTTTGGGCTGAGACAATGGGGTTTTCTAAATATAAAATCATGTCATCTGCAAAGAGGGACAATTTGATTTCTTCTTTTCCTAACTGAATACCCTTGATTTCTTTCTCTTGCCTAATTGCCCTAGCCAGAACTTCCAACACCATGTTGAATAGGAGTGGTGAGAGAGGGCATCCCTGTCTTGTGCCAGTTTTCAAAGGGAATTTTTCCAGTTTTTGCCCATTCAGTATGATATTGGCTCTGGGTTTGCATTAATAGCTCTTATTATTTTGAGGTACGTTCCATCAATACCGAATTTATTGAGCGTTTTTAGCATGAAGGGCTGTTGAATTTTGTCAAAAGCCTTTTCTGCATCTATTGAGATAATCATGTGGTTCTTGTCTTTGGTTCTGTTTATATGCTGGATTATGTTTATTGATTTGCAAATGTTGAACCAGCCTTGCATCCCAGGGATGAAGCCCACTTGATCATGGTGGATAAGCTTTTTGATGTGTTGCTGAATCCGGTTTGCCAGTATTTTATTGAGGATTTTTGCATCGATGTTCATCAGGGATATTGGTCTAAAATTCTCTTTTTTTGTTGTGTCTCTGCCAGGCTTTGGTATCAGGATGATGTTGGCCTCATAAAATGAGTTAGGGAGGATTCCCTCTTTTTCTATTGATTGGAATAGTTTCAGAAGGAATGGTACCAACTCCTCCTTGTACCTCTGGTAGAATTCAGCTGTGAATCCATCTGGTCCTGGACTTTTTTTGGTTGGTAGGCTATTAATTATTGCCTCAATTTCCGAGCCTGCTATTGGTCTATTCAGGGATTCAACTTCCTCCTGGTTTAGTCTTGGAAGAGTGTAAGTGTCCAGGAAATTATCCATTTCTTCTAGATTTTCCAGTTTATTTGCATAAAGGTGTTTATAGTATTCTCTGATGGTAGTTTGTATTTCTGTGGGGTTGGTGGTGATATCCCCTTTATTATTTTTAATTGCGTCTATTTGATTCTTCTCTCTTTTCTTCTTTATTAGTCTTGCTAGCGGTCTGTCAATTTTGTTGATCTTTTCAAAAAACCAACTCCTGGATTCATTGATTTTTTGGAGGGTTTTTTGTGTCTCTATCTCCTTCAGTTCTGCTCTGATCTTAGTTATTTCTTGCCTTCTGCTAGCTTTCGAATGTGTTTGCTCTTGCTTCTCTAGTTCTTTTAATTGAGATGTTAGAGTGTCAATTTTAGATCTTTCCTGCTTTCTCTTGTGGGCACTTAGAGCTATAAATTTCCCTCTACACACTGCTTTAAATGTGTCCCAGAGATTCTGGTATGTTGTATCTTTGTTCTCATTGGTTTCAAAGAACATCTTTATTTCTGCCTTCATTTCGTTATGTACCCAGTAGTCATTCAGGAGCAGGTTGTTCAGTTTCCATGTAGTTGAGCGGTTTTGATTGAGTTTCTTAGTCCTGAGTTCTAGTTTGATTGCACTGTGGTCTGAGAGACAGTTTGTTATAATTTCTGTTCTTGTACATTTGCTGAGGAGTGCTTTCCTTCCAATTACGTGGTCAATTTTGGAGTAAGTACGATGTGGTGCTGAGAAGAATGTATATTCTGTTGATTTGGGGTGGAGAGTTCTATAGATGTGTATTAGGTCTGCTTGCTGCAGAGACGAGTTCAATTCCTGGATATCCTTGTTAACTTTCTGTCTCGTTGATCTGTCTAATGTTGACAGTGGAGTGTTGAAGTTGAAGACTCCCATTATTATTGTATGGGAGTCTAAGTCTCTTTGTAAGTCTCTAAGGACTTGCTTTATGAATCTGGGTGCTCCTGTATTGGGTGCATATATATTTAGGATAGTTAGCTCTTCCTGTTGAATTGATCCCTTTACCATTATGTAATGGCCTTCTTTGTCTCTTTTGATCTTTGATGGTTTAAAGTCTGTTTTATCAGAGACTAGTATTGCAACCCCTGCTTTTTTTTGTTCTCCATTTGCTTGGTAAATCTTCCTCCATCCCTTTATTTTGAGCCTATGTATGTCTCTGCGTGTCAGATGGGTCTCCTGAATACAGCAGACTGATGGGTCTTGACTCTTTATCCAGTTTGCCAGTCTGTGTCTTTTAATTGGAGCATTTAGTCCATTTACATTTAAGGTTAAGATTGTTATGTGTGAACTTGATCCTGCCATTATGATATTAACTGGTTATTTTGCTCGTTAGTTGATGCAGTTTCTTCCTAGCCTCGATGGTCTTTACATTTTGGCATGTTTTTGCAATGGCTGGTACCGGTTGTTCCTTTCTATATTGAGTGCTTCCTTCAGGGTCTCTTGTAAGGCAGGCCTAGTGGTGACAAAATCTCTAAGCATTTGCTTATCTGTAAAGGATTTTTTTTCTCCTTCACTTATGAAACTTAGTTTGGCTGGATATGAAATTCTGGGTTTAAAATTCTTTTCTTTAAGAACGTTGAATATTGGCCCCCACTCTCTTCTGGCTTGTAGAGTTTCTGCCGAGAGATCTGCTGTTAGTCTGATGGGCTTCCCTTTGTGGGTAACCCGACCTTTCTCTCTGGCTGCCCTTAAGATTTTTTCCTTCATTTCAATTTTGGTGAATCTGGCAATTATGTGTCTTGGAGTTGCTCTTCTCGAGGAGTATCTTTGTGGCGTTCTCTGTATTTCCTGGATTTGAATGTTGGCCTGCCCTACTAGGTTGGGGAAGTTCTCCTGGATGATATCCTGAAGAGTGTTTTCCAACTTGGTTCCATTTTCCCCCTCACTTTCAGGCATCCCAATCAGACGTAGATTTGGTCTTTTTACATAATCCCATACTTCTTGCAGGCTTTGTTCATTTCTTTTTCTTCTTTTTTCTTTTAGTTTCTCTTCTCGCTTCATTTCATTCATTTGATCCTCAATCGCTGATACTCTTTCTTCCAGTTGATCGAATCGGTTACTGAAGGTTGTGCATTTGTCATGTATTTCTTGTGTCAAGGTTTTCATCTCTTTCATTTCGTTTATGACCTTCTCTGCATTAATTACTCTAGCCATCAATTCTTCCACTCTTTTTTCAAGATTTTTAGTTTCTTTGCGCTGGGTACGTAATTCCTCCTTTAGCTCTGAGAAATTTGATGGACTGAAGCCTTCTCTCATCTCGTCAAAGTCATTCTCCGTCCAGCTTTGATCCGTTGCTGGCAATGAGCTGCGCTCCTTTGCCGGGGGAGATGCGCTCTTATTTTTTGAATTTCCAGCTTTTCTGCCCTGCTTTTTCCCCATCTTTGTGGTTTTATCTGCCTCTGGTCTTTGATGATGGTGATGTACTGATGGGGTTTTGGTGTAGGTGTCCTTCCTGTTTGATAGTTTTCCTTCTAACAGTCAGGACCCTCAGCTGTAGGTCTGTTGGAGATTGCTTGAGGTCCACTCCAGACCCTGTTTGCCTGGGTATCAGCAGCAGAGGCTGCAGAAGATAGAATATTTCTGAACAGCGAGTGTACCTGTCTGATTCTTGCTTTGGAAGCTTCCTCTCAGGGGTGTACTCCACCCTGTGAGGTGTGGGGTGTCAGACTGCCCCTAGTGGGGGATGTCTCCCAGTTAGGCTACTCAGGGATCAGGGACCCACTTGAGCAGGGAGTCTGTCCCTTCTCAGATCTCAATCTCCGTGTTGGGAGATCCACTGCTCTCTTCAAAGCTGTCAGACAGAGTCGTTTGCGTCTGCAGAGCTTTCTGCTGCGTTTGTTATTGTTTACTGTGCCCTGTCCCCAGAGGTGGAGTCTACAGAGACAGGCAGGTTTCCTTGAGCTGCTGTGAGCTCCACCCAGTTCGAGCTTCCCAGCAGCTTTGTTTACCTACTTAAGCCTCAGCAATGGCGGGCGCCCCTCCCCCAGCCTCGCTGCTGCCTTGCGGGTAGATCGCAGACTGCTGTGCTAGCAATGAGGGAGGCTCCGTGGGTGTGGGACCCTCCTGGCCAGGTGTGGGATATGATCTCCTGGTGTGCCTGTTTGCTTAAAGCGCAGTATTGGGGTGGGAGTTCCAGGTGTTGTGTGTCTCAGTTCCCCTGGCTAGGAAAAGGGATTCCCTTCCCCCTTACACTTCCCAGGTGAGGCAATGCCTCGCCCTGCTTCAGCTCTCGCTGGTCGGGCTGCAGCAGCTGACCAGCACCAATCGTCTGGCACTCCCCAGTGAGATGAACCCAGTACCTCGGTTGATAATGCAGAAATCACCGGTCTTCTGTTTCGCTTGCGCTGGGAGTTGGAGACTGGAGCTGTTCCTATTCGGCCATCTTGCTCCGCCTATCCCAAGTGTCTCTAAAATAATTTCTAATAAATTATTATGTCTGATATTTTCACTTGTCAAAATTTGAATTGTGTGGACATTGCTTAGAAAATTCTTTACTTTCTTTTAGTACTTAAAAAAAGTCTGGATTCTATAAGCCCCTAAAGGTTGACAAATTTCTTTGCCTCTTTTACCATACTATTCTGTTCAATGAAACCCCTGCTTTTCATTTTTCCACTCAGCTCTCATTTCTTTTCCACTTAATTGCTTGTACAAGTTGGAAATAAATGGATTTCGCATGGGAAGACACTTCACTTGGCTATATTTTTCAGGTAATATATACTACTGTTTTCATTGTGATTTGCAAGCAAAAGAAAACTGAGGTATTTGAAGTAAATTCCATCTTGTTAACTAAAATAATAGTTACTGACAAAAGAGCTTATTTTAAGGGTAATGATAATAAAAATTAATATTGCCATACAGTTTATAAACAGCTTTAATAAGTACTACCTCATTTAATGAATACAGTTGTCCTGAGAGGTAGACTGTTAGAATCATATCAACAGGGGTATTTAAAAGTAACTGGATTATGATATATTGAGAATCTAATCTGAAGTATAGAGCTTTACTGTTAAGTAGATATTTTGAACTACATTTTTCCTTCATTTGTTTCTCCTTGGAGTCTCTCTCTCTCTCTCTCTGTGTTTTAATTCTTAATAGCTTTATTAAAGTATAATTAACATATAATGAACAGCATATATTTAAATTGTACCACTCAATAAGAACTTTTGTCATATGTGAAACTTGTGAGGCTGTCACCACAATCAAGATAATGAATATACACATTACCCCTAAAAGTTTTCATGCGCCCCTTGGTAGTCTCTCCCTGCAATCCTCCCTTTGCCACCTCAATTTCATGTCCCCAGACAAGTTATCTGATTTCATAGATTAGTTTGAATTTACTAAAATTTTATACAAATGAAGTCATACAGTATATAATCTTTTTTCCTGGCTTGTTTCATTCAGCATAATTATTACAAAATTCACCAAAATTGTAGGGTGCATTAATAGTTTGCACACATTCTTTGTACGGACATAGCATAGTTTATTCATTGACCTGTTGATGGACATTTGGATTGTTTCTGGCTTTTGTGTTACAAATAAACTTGTTATGAATATTAGCATACAACTCTTTGTATGAATATGCATTTTCCTTTCCACGGAGTAAATACTCAAGAGTGTTTAAAAAGTACTAAAACTATTTTTTGGAGTTTAGTGTAGCATTTGTACATTCTCACCAGCATTGCAGGTGCAGTTCTTCCATATCATCACCAACATGGTCCACCTTCTTAATCTTTCTTTTTTTAATAAATGTGTAGTGTAATCTCATCATTGTTTAAATTTCATTTCCCCACTAACTGCTGAGGATTTACTCATTTGGTTATTGGCCATTTCTAGACCTTTCTTAGTGAAGTGTCTATTCTAGTTATTTTGGCCATTTTTTATTGAGTTGAGTGGTTTCTTATTACTGATTTTTTAGAGTTTTTTTTTTTCTAGATAAAAATCCATTATCAGATACATAATTTGCTAACTTCTTTTTTTCTGTCAGTGCTTTGACTTCTCATTCTCTTAATAGTGGCTTTGAAAAGCACAAGTTGTTTCTTTTCTTTTTTTTTTTTTTTTTTTTGAGATGAAGTCTCACTCTGTTGCCCAGGCTGGAGTGCAGTGGCGCTATCTCGGCTCACTGCAACCTCCCCGTCCCGGGTTCAAGTGATTCTCCTGCCTCCTGAGTAGCTGAGATTACAGGCACCCGCGACCATACCTGACTAATTTTTGTATTTTTAGTAGAGATGGGCTGCACCATGTGGGCCAGGCTAGTCTCAAACTTCTGACCTTAAGTGATCTGACCACCTTGGCCTTCCAAAGTGCTGGGATTACAGGCATGAGCCACCATGCCCGGCCTGAAAAGCACAAGTTTTTAAATTTTGATGATATCTAATTTATCAATCCATTCTCTTATGACTCATACTTTTGGTGTCATATCTAATAAATATTTATCTAATCAATGGTCACACAAGTTCTTCTATGTTTTCTTTCATAATTTTATGTTTTTAAATTTTGAATTAATATTTTCATGGTATAACTTATGGATTGGAGTTGTTTTTCCCCCCACATATTCAGTTGTTCTAATAATATTTGTTGAAACTACTATTCTTTCTCTACTAAACAGCCTTTGCATATTTGTTAGAAATCAGTGGTCCATATATGTGTAAGTTTATTTCCAGATTTTCAGTTTTGTTGCTTTGTCTGTCTTCATGTCAATAACACACAGTCTTGATTATTACAGCTTTATAATAAATTCTAAATCCTATTTGATTAATTCTTTTTTCTTTATTAATGCATGTTTAGCTATTATACATCCCTTGTATATCTATATGGATAGAATCAACTTGTCAATTTCTACCTAGCAAAATAAGTTTTATTTACTATTGCATATCATTATAGATTCAATGCAACAGTAAGTAAATACAATACACTTGATATTGCAGTGAATCTATATTGATCTGAGGGAGAATTGTCATCTTAATATCATATTGAGCCTACTAACTATTAATAAATAATAGTATTTATCCTCATTCATTTAGGTCTTCTTTAATTTCTCTCAGTAATATACAGTAGTTTTTCGCGTCGATGTCTTGCACGTCTTTTGTCAGATTTATAACATTTTCATATTTTTTACATTATTTTAGATGCTAATATCAGTTTTCTGCTGTTTGTTGCTAGTGTAAAGAAATAAAGTTGACTTTCATACATTGTTCTTATATTCTACAACCTTGATAAGAAGACTGACTTATTTGTTTTAGCAATATTTGTGTAGATTCCATTGGATTTTGTAGATAATCTTGTCTTCTGGAATTATAGTCTTAATTTTTCCTCCCTAATATGGATGGCTTAATTTATTCTTCTGACTTTATTGCTGTGCCTAAAACCTCCAGTATAATGTTAAGTAGATATAGTAAGATCCAAAATCTTTATTTATTCCTGATCTTAGAGGGAAAACATTCAATGTTTCAACATTAAGTATGTGCAGGTTTCTTTGTTCAAGCCCTTTGTCGGGGCTTTTTTCCTTTTTTCTTCATAAATTCAGGAGTAGACTGAGTTTGTTACATACTTTTCTTGACTCTGTTCAGATGACCAATCAATTTTTTTTTTAGTTTCTTGATATGGTGAATTACCTTGATGGATTTTTGAATGCTAAACCAACCTTGCATTTCTGCAATGAACTCTATTTAATCAGATATATTATTTATTTGACATATGGAGAAACTTGATTTGCTAATTTTATTTAGAATTTCTGCATCTCTATTTACCAGGAATATTAATTTTTAGTTTTCTATTCTTGTAACAACTTTATCAAATTTTGGTATCTGTGTAATTAATGCTGACCTCATAGAATGAATTGGGAGGTACTACCTCCTTTCAATTTTGTGGAAGCATTTTTGTTTTTCTGTTTGTTTGCTTTGAGATAGAGTTTTGCTCTTCTTGCCTAGGCTGGAGTGCAATGGTGCACTCTTGGCTCACTGTAACCTCTTCCTCTTGGGTTCAAGCAATTCTCCTGTCTCAGCCTCCCAAGTAGCTGGCATTACAGGCGCCCACCACCACACCCAGTTAATTTTTGTATTTTTAGTAGAGACAGGGTTTCACCATGTTGGCTAAGCTATTCTCAAACTCCTGACCTCAGGTGATCTGCCCTCCTTGGTCTCACAAAGTTTTGGGATTACAGGCATGAGCCACTGAGCTTGGCCTGAACTCTTCTTATTTCTACCCAAAACATTTGGTAGAATTCACCAGTTATCTGGCCATGGAGTTTCCTTTGTAAAAAGTATTTTTAAAGTATTAAAAATTATAAATTTTTAGAATAAATTTCATTTATTTACTAGATACAGGGCTATTTGGTTTATTTTTTTCTTTCTTTGAGCTTTGATAATTTCTATCTTTTAATGAAGTTGTCCATTTTATCTAAGTTGTCAAGTTTATTGGCATAATGAGAGTGATAACGTTCCATTCCAATCCTTTTAGTCATCTGTAGAATCCATGGTGGTCATGTCACCTCTCTGATTCCCAACACTGATAATTTGTGCTATCTCTCTATTTTTCCCAAATTTGGCTAAAATATCATCTATTTTATTGATCTCAAGGAAACAAATTTTGGCTTCATTGCTTTTCCATATATGTATATATATCATATATGTATCATATATATGGAATATTATATATATTCCTTTTATATTTCATTTATTTCTGCTGTTATCTTTATTATTTCCTTTTCCTTAGATATTTTGGCATTAAAACTCTTCTTAGTTTCTGAAGGTGGAAGCTAAGGTCATTGATTTTATATCTTTTTTTTTATTTAGTTTTTTTTCTTTTCTAATATAGATGTTTAGTGCTATAAATAATTCCTAAGTTTGCTTTAGTGTCACTACACATTTTGATATGCTATGTTTTCATTTTCATTACATTCCAAATAGTGGTAGTTTTACTTGTTCTTTAATCCACGGGTTTTGTTTGTTTGTTTTTGACAGAGTCTCGCTCTGTTGTCCAGGCTGCAGTGCAATGTTGTGGTCTCAGCTCACTGCAACCTCCACCTCCCAGGTTCAAATGACTCTTCTGCCTCAGCCTCCGGAGTAGCTGGCATTACAGGTGTTCACCACCATGCCCGGCTAATTTTTTTTTTTTTTTTTGATTTTTAGTAAAGACAGGATTTCCCCATGTTGACCAGGCTGGTCTCAAACTCCTAACCTCAGGTGATCCACCTGCTCGACCTCTCAAAGTGCTGAGATTACAGGCATGAGCCACCATGTCCAGCCTATCCATGGATTTTTAAGAAGTATGTTATGTAGTTTCTCAATATTTACTCTATCCCTTACCTCATGAATCAATCTGTCTTGAGAATACAGGTACAATTGACTGTCCTGAGTCATCACTGGGCAATGAGACCTCTAATCCTTTCTGAAGGTCCTTTCCTCAGACTTGGATTGTTTCCTCACACATGTGTGACGACACAGCTGAATACTCCCACAGGAACATCTGTACATCTCTTGAATGCTCTGCCCAGAATTCCATTACTCTGTTCACCAAATTCCAGCAGGCTTGGTCTCCCCAGACACTCAGCTTCATCTCCTCAAGTCATGCAGTCTGTTAGGATCTAGCCCTTTTATCACTAAGGCCTAGAAACTTTCACAAGGCAGTAAGCTGAGGCAGTTGTGGGGCTTTCCTTGTTTGTTTCCCATCTCTCAGGGTGACCTGCTGTTCAATGTCATGAAAGTGTTATTTCATGTATCTTTGTCCATTTTTTAATTTATTCAGGTGAATGATGGGGAGAATGGTAACTCTAGTACTTGTTACTCCAAGTCTAGATGATATATACTTTAAAAAATTAACTCAACAACTGTTTCATTCCAACTGATTTATGAGTGTAGAAAAATGTTTTCCACCCTAGATTATTAGATGTCAGTAATTAACTCCAAGGATGTTGTGGAAGCATACACAGAATACAAAAAAGTATTTTGTGTGTGTGTGTTTTCTTTTCTTTTTTAAAATTTAATATAAATTTTTTGAGCAGGGGAGCCTTAGAAGTACATCTCAACTAGCACTTAGTATAATTATACTTTTATGCATATTGCATTTCTGGGTTTAAATGACTTTCTATGTACATTCTCTCTTGTGATTAACCATGATCAAAGCCGAATTATTAAAGGTAAGATTGTTTTTAGGTGATTCCCAGGAATGTTATGACTTGCCCTGAGTTGCACAGCTTATAACAATCACCACAACAGCTGCCATTTATGACACACTTTATGTGTTGAGTGGAGTACTCAGCACTATATACATAGTCTCATTTAATCTTTCCCTAAAAATATGAGGAAAGTGCTGTAATGTCTCCTGTTTTAGAGATGGACACACTAAAGCTTAGAAGATGTGCTATCTTACCTAAGCTTACACAGATGGTAAGTGCCAGAGCTGGGTGTTGAATGCAGGCTATCTGAATCCTAGTCCATAGTTGTAACCATTCATGGCAGTGAGGCAGATTTCTGTTTCCTTTGCTGTCATCAAGCTCTTTTATTTATTTTTTCCCATGCTCTCAGTTGATTGGACAGTAGCAGTTTTCTTCATTTTAGAATGAGCAAAATGATCTGTACTCTTGGGAATGCTGCCCCCCATGATATTGCTTATAAAAGACAAGGACTTTTGGTGTCCTTGTTGGTTGATATCTATCCTGAAACAGGGTTATTAAATAAATATAGAGGATACTTTTTGATGGTAATTCATAGTTTCCTTGGTTCATTTTCTCACTATTTTATTTCAGTATCAATTTCTCAGTTCCTGTCTAAAATTTCAACCCCTATGTATCCTCTAAAATCTAACATTTCATATAATCTTACCTTCCTTACATATTTTTCTTTAACACTTATAATTGATATTTTAATAAATTTTACTTATTTTGTTTATTGTCTGTCTCTTTCTCTAAAATATAAGTTCCATAAGAGCACAAAGTTTTGTCTGTTCTGTTCATTACTGTATCCCCAGCACATACATAACACTGTCTAAACATAATTAATTAACACTTATGTTTAGACAGTGCTGTTAGAATTTATGTTATTGCAGTGATTGTTGTGTAATGCAGTAAGGAGAAATATTTGAAACAGCTTTCAGAAGCATTAAGATCTACCTGCTGTTCTCTGGTAGATATACCTGATATTCTCACTGCTATTGAATGTGTATCATCTTCCATTAGAGGCTATAGCCTATAAGAGGAAGGTAAGATTATAGATGAGAGAACCATCTCAGAATTGTGGAGGAAGCTTGTATTTGCATGTTAGCTTCTTTCTTTCTCTTAATAATACCATCAGCTGTTAAGTTTGTTATATTATGGAGAGATGAACCTTAATGAGGAGGTAAGAGTATGGTATTTAACAGCACAGTCCTTGGTGTCAGAATGCTGTGGGTCAACCCTTAGCTATTCCGCTTACTACCTAGTATAAATACTAATAGTCACTATTATTATATGCCAAGGGTCTTTCTCCTAAGGTTCCAAGAGATTTTTAAACCCTTTGAAACTGTATTTAAATCTGTCGTCTTTAAAAGGTTGGAAACATCTTTCTTAGGAAATCTACAGCACTCATAAAATTTTCAAATGTCTTTAAGTACAACGATCAAGTGATATGTTACAAATAAATCTTTGCAATGTATTCCTTTGGTTTGGCTTAAAATCCCTTGGGGTCAGTCAGAATCTTAATATTTTGCAAGCCCTAAAATATTTCTATCTTTTTTACTTAGACTAGAACCTATGTAGACCACAGCTTCAAAACCACAATAACTTCACTATTATTGTAATCACCTTTTTACAGTTGAGTTTACGTTCACCTATACTCACATGAAAGAAACAAAAAAAAACTCACACAAAAATTTATAAAGGAAATTATCACATTTTCTTGACAATAACACCTATGCATCTCTGTCACAGGAATGTAGTTCTTTGAGAGCAAAGAAGCATCATGCTTTATTCATCTTTGTAGCCTCAGCCCCTGGAAACGTATAACTTGCTCAATGTATATTTGTTGTGTAATGATTGAGCTGGATATTAGATTCAAACACTCTGATTATAAACGCTCAACATATCCTCATTTCATCAAGTCATGAAATTAGTCTAAAGAGAGATGAGGGATCTCAATCTTTGGCTAATGCGCTATTCTAGCATTTTTCCTTATTCAATGTCTTCCTCAGCTACAGCACAAACTATTAAGCAAACATATTCATGTCACAGAGAAGAAAGTAAAACATAAATTAAGAGTCTAATAAAAAGCAAAATACATATTTTGCTTCTATTAAAGTCATATGGAAACTAAAGATAATACATTTTAAAACACTTGATATTGTTTTAAAAGTCATTGATACATATTTTATTTCTTAATAATCCCAAAAATCAATTACAGAAAACCTCCTGTGTCATTTTTGAGGGATTTGATTATTCTTATGGCGCCTAGCTGCATCCCTTCTGTACGCCTAGTATCTGCCTCACCTATCATATCCTCAAGTCTTCCTTTTTATACATTTATACCTCTGTTACATTTCCTGATCAGGTCCTCCTCATTTATCATATTATTCCACTAAATTCTTTCTGAATTCTACTCTCAATCAGTTAGATAAAGAGCCTCCCTCCAATCTGGGACATATGTGATAAAAGTAAAAGGAGTCCATTGGCAGAAAATCAAGCTTAACAGGTAGGGAGGAAAGAGGTGAATTCGAATTTTAGGAAGAAGACAAGAGAAAAAAGTAGCAAGAGGATCCTACATAGTAGCAATATTTCTGTGTTGATTTTATTTCTTACATAACCCAGCATAGCACCCAAAGAATATCGGTTAATGAATGAGTAAATTCTCTCATTATTACATCTAAGAATAGAAGCAAAATGTTTTTAAACTTTTGAATATACTGATTTTCTTTTCTTTTCTTTTTCTGTCACCTCTTACTTCTTTCACTGTGAGAACTATACCAGGTAATAATTTTGGGTTCTCAAATGTCCTCAAAATTTCCGCAAAGATTTACTGTCCATGGACCTGAAGGCAAGAAGATATTCCTGAGTGTGGTGCTGAGTTTGGTTTGGCAAGTTTCATGAGAATATAAGCATATAGGCAAATGCAAAAATAATAAAATTCCATTAACTAAGGTTTGTTTCAGACATCTGGCTAAAAGGAAAGTTTACAGGCAAAATAGTAGTATAACTCGGCCATCTTACTGATTTTAAAATAATTTATCCAAGATCCACTGAATTCTACAGTACAGAAATTCAAGGTAACTCATTCTCAAATTTTAACATTTTCTTACACAACATCACACATATTTATATTATGATAATGAAAAACAAACTTTACTTTTGAAATGAGAAATTAAAAGGCATAATTTTTAAACTTCATAGATAAATATATCTAAACTCTTATAATTTTATTGTACAAATATTTTGGGCAAAATGATGGAATGTTTTGTATATTTTACACTGAAGCTGGGTGTGGTGGCTCACGCCTGTAATCCCAACACTTTGAGAGCCAGAGGGGGGTGGATTGCTTGAGCCCAGGAATTTGAGACCACGCTGGGCAACATGGCAAAACCCTGTCTCTACAAAAAGTAGAAAAAAAAAAAAGAAAGAAAGAAAGAAAGAAAAACTAGCCAGGAGTAGTGTTGTGCACCTGTAGTCCCAGCCAGGGTGGCTGAGGTAGGGGGATCACCTGAGCCCTGGAGGTCTAGGCTGCAGTGAGTCCTGATTGCACCACTGTACCACTCCTGCCTGGGTGATGGAGACTCTGTCTCATAAAACAAAAACAACAACAACAACAAAAACCACACACAAATAGTTTACACTGAATTTTAGGTAGAAAAAAAAGCAGTGATTTGAAAAAACAAAACCACTATGTTAGTGCTTATCAATTTCTTAGCATGAAAGCAAACTTATGTCTTCATTTTTTATTTTTTGAATATAAAAAATTATTTAAAAATTATTTAAATTATTATTAAACATTTCCTAATAACATATTTATAAGGACTTACTCCTCAATTTGTATTTACTTGGAAGGCCATTTATTAAATGAATTTGCTTTATTCAAACTGATTTATCCAACAATAATGTTAGTGAAAATGGTCATACTACTTGCAGAACTATTCAAATTCCTTTGACCACAGTTCATTCTTAAAGTTTTCTGAAAACAATCTCAGGCAGTAGTTGCAAATTCAGATTACATAAATACTTCCAAGTTTCAGTTCAAAAACACAAAGTGATTTTATAGAGTAACACTTTATTAAAAAATAAAACCCTTCTTTATTTCAGCAATTGAAAGTCCTAATGTATTTTTGCTGTGAATAAAAACATTATTTTTGAAAACAAAAATTACCTATAATTTTCCATTTAACAGTAAATATTGCATGCAATAGGACTCTGTCAAATCTTCTAAATATGTATTAAGATGACCAATTGATCAGTAATTTGTATCACTTAGCAAAAATGATTTGACAGTAAATTACTGGGTCTGGTATGTGCATCCTACAGCATAGTATGTTCAGCGTCAAAAAATAAAATAAAATGCAATTACCCTAAAAGACATTTCAAGATTCTCTCCACCCCAGATATCCATTCCTGCATCGTAAGTTCCTATCTCTTCAAAGTAGTTTCTGTCAATAGAAAATAGGCCACCAGCCATAGTAGGGGTCCTAGTTGAAAAAAAACAAAAAGAAAAGAATATCTTTTGAAAACAATGTGCGGAGTTTAATGAGACTGTAGCACATATTTTTGAGACATTCTAAATATTAAAAAATCTCAAACTAGAAACATAAAGTCAAGGTGTAAGAAGTTTTAAAATTAATAAATAGCATTTTTTTCACATTTTCTGTAAAATTCAAATTAGTTTTTGTTTTTCTTACAGGTGATCAAATAGATACATGAAAGTGACACTGGCCATGGAAGACTGGGACTTCTATATTCCCTCTGAAAATCATAGTGAAGAGAAGTTTCTGCCCTTGGCACTGTCCTTGAAGTGGTTAGCTGGTTATGAAACTACCAGTTGTGAACTTAGGTCACACAATATATGTAAACTCTAGAAACCTGTGGACATGGTTTTACCATGAAGAGATCCATAGCCTATTTAAAAATGAAAAAAAATAAATTCTATAAAATGTTTATAGAAAATAAGTATCTAGTGATGGTTACAAAAGTATTTTTTAACATAAGGGCTTTACAGCTAATTGTTTATTCTTCTCTTTACTAATTAAAATGATAGAATTAATCATGTAATTGTATGGATAAACATAAATCCCATAGGATTTATGGAATTTCTGTTATTCAGAGGTTTGAAAGGACACTTTGAAGGGATTCTACTAAAACTTTTTCCTAGGAATAAATGCCTTTTGGTTTCACGTTCTTAATTCTTCTATAAGAGCTCAGAAGTCAGATGTGAATTTTTTAAAGGATTAGTTAATTGTTAATTTAAAAGATGAATTAAAGACAATGGTTAACGAGTGAGCTACACAAATCTTTCTATATATAAGCAGTGTATATTAAAAGTTAAAAAGAAGATTGTAGTTGTTCACAAAATAGATCCATACTGGCAATGATGACTTTTGAATGTTAGTTGTAATATAGTGGTTTGCAATCTTCAAAGCACAATAGCAGGACCTGAGGCACCTCTAAAAAAAAGATGGATATGCTTAAGTACCACCCTCCACAGATTTAGATTTAATTGGCTGGGGGTGGGGGCCTGATGGTGGTATTAATGTAAAGTTTCTATGTAATTCTAATGCACTGCCAAGGGTGAGAAACTGCTATAGAAACTGAGATTTGGAATGCTCATCTAAGTAGTCTGTGAGGCTGTTAAAAACCAAATATTTTGCTTTTGTCAAAATTATATTCTCCTCTGCCAAAGGTTATGCTCATGTTTTAATTAAACAGAATTGTTCACTGAAAAACCACCAAATAATATTGTACTTGGACATCTACCATATTGCAGAGTTCTCTATTTCTCCCAGTTCTCTCACTGTTTCATGCTCAGGTAATTAACTGTCCATCAGTTGGAGTAGCAGAGGCTTGCTTAGTCTCAGAGCTATTTTATTACTTTTCATCTTGCTGGGTTCCTATCATGAACAGTATCATTGACCTTCTGAGTTATAATGAGAAACACTAACAAAGCTAAGCAGATGGTAATTAGGAAGTAGCCATGACTCTCACCTGATGGGGGTTTTGGAACACTATGGCAATAAATATATAAGATATTACAGTGCTGGAGAGTCTATTTGATAAAATTAGGAACCAAAATTGCTGCAATTATCCTATCATAATGCAACCAAATGCTTAATATTGTTAAGTGATGCATTTTTAATGATCAGTTCAGAGTGCCTATCTACTTATCTACTTACTGATAAAGTACTGGCACATTTTAATTTAAATAACACATATTGAATTTCATCTTACAGTTGGTCATCATCCTTATATATGATAAATGTGTAAGTGGCTAAAAATAAACTATGCTTAATAGTTTATTTTTATACTATTGAAAATGACTCAAATAATTTTTACTTACGCTTGGAAATAATAAAAATAATAAGATAAAATTACAATTCTTCAAGAAACTCCTGTATTTTCTGAAGACAGATACTCCTGGACAGATTTTTGGGTTTGCAGTATCAGTTAGCTCTCTCAGATAGGAGATTGTGCCTTACGATGTTTAATACCTATAGCCATAGCCAATGTTATGCAACACGTTCTGTTCTAAGTTAACTGTCCTGTAATATGCTTAATAAAATATTTACATATGCCTATGTAAACTTTAAGTGTTCAGAGCATCTAGAAAATGAAAAATCTTGATTATGGTTAAATTAGCTGAAATTATTTGCTTTTCAAGGTTGTGTCTATACAACCAAACAACCAATTTAATCAATTGAACAAGAGGGGAATAGTCAGCTCAATGACTGTGAACACTACCTACCACACATAGTAAGTAGGAAAGATGAACTGAGTTAACAGAAGTAAAGCACTTAACACAGTTCCTAACACATAATCAACAGGGTAGGTAATTCATCTTTGTTGTTGTTATTGATGTTAATCATTTAAGCAAAATCCTTGCTGTCCTTCACTTGACTTGGGCTCCTCTCTCTATATATACCCTCACTTTAGGTTTCAAAACCATTTGGAACTACCTCATATCCAAGATGTTGACTGAAATCTGCCTCAGAGCATCATTTCTTACTCTTTAACTCCTCCTGTTTTCGTAAGAAGTCATTTTATCCTTCATCAGTGATTATGGTTCCTTAGTTAATCCCTAGTCTCACATTAATAACAACTTTCAGGAATTTCTTCTTCCCTTCTCCCAACCGATTTCCAAGGCTCTGCCATGTCAGCAAAACACTAGCTTAGGAATCTTGGTTCTCTGTGCTTGCTTTTCTGCAATTTCCAATTATCTCTCTTTTTTTTTTTCTTTAATTTTGGTGCTTGGGTGAATTTACCTTTCACTTCATTTACTTCTGCTATTAAGACACTGGAAAAGTAATAAGATGTGGTTAACTGGTTATAGGACAAGTCCACATTATTGATTCTCTGCTTAATTCACAAACTGCTAACAATCCTGCTATCTATGTTTATTTGTTTACCTGTCTTATTTTTAACTGATTTTTTTTTTTTTTTTTTTTTTTTTTTTTGAGACAGGGTCTCACTCTGACACCCAGGCTAGAGTGGTGCAGCCTCGACTTCCCAGGCTCAGGTGATTCTCCAACCTCAGCCTCCAGAGTAGCTGGGACTACAGGCATGCACCATCACACTGAGCTATCTTTTTGTATTTTTTGTAGAGACCGGGTTTTGCCATGTTGCTCAGGCTGTTCTTGAACTCTTGGGCTCAAATGACCTGCCCACCTTGGCCTCTCAAAGTGCTGGGATTACAGGTGTTAGTCACCACACTTGGCCTGAGTCTTTTCCAAAAGTTTTGGACTCTTCTCAACAACCTGGGGATGAAGGAAATGCAGGAAATCTAAACTCTTTCAATCATGAAATCTAAACTCCTTCAATCTCTAGCTCAATGTGTTTAAAAATGTGTCTTCCTCATGGCCTCCTGTTTCCTCTTGTCTCATGGAAAAGAATACCTCCTTTCCTCTCCTTGTCGGCTAGCATTCATGCTTGTGGACTCAACAGACTCTCTCCTGACTACTCTTTCAGGCCCTTGCTCATTGACTATTAACATTTATGTTTTATGCCTTTGATTTCTAGATTGGTCCCTTGAGCTTACAAGCCTGCTGAATTAAGTTCTATCCTAAACCAAAAAACATTTTCATTCCACCTTACTACTCTTTTAAACTAGGGACATATATTTTCTATTCCCTTCACCGGTAACCTTCTTGAAAGGATAATTTCTACATACTCCCTTAACAACTTTTGACCTTCTAACTAGAAGCTAGATCTTGCGCCCACCTCTACAATAACTTCTTTCTGAAAAGTCCCCATTGATTCTGAACTCCAATAACCTGTCTTTAACTTTTTCCTCTGAAAGTATATAGTACAATTCATCAGCCTTCCTGCTTGAAATTATTTTCATTTCTAGTTCCCATTGCATTGTTCTGTAGAGGTTTCCCTTCTACTATTTTGACTGTTAATTTTGTGATTCTTATTGATACCCCCTTCCTCTCCTTTTTCCTTCCTATCAGACTTTGGACAAGCTCTTAATTTCATATCTATCAGGTGGGTCCAATATACCATCATAATATTATTTTGTGGATATATGCATTTAATAATTTCTTCTCTCATCTGAAATGTAGTCCTCCCAAGGGTCTCTCAGAGGCACTTTTCTCTTTCTGTGCTCTTTGTCTGGGTAAGATCAGATCATCCATCACATACCTTTCACTGTCACCTCTGTGGTTCACTCTTAATCTGTGTTTTCATACTTGTTTCCTCTGCATAAGTTGTGCTTTTGCAGTTACTCACTAGATGATTCCTTCAAAAAACTCCATTGACTCTGTTCAGTGTATATATCATAGACCTGAAAATTTGCTACTCATCTGCTTCTCTTTTAATGTCTTATATTTCTTTCCAGTCTCTTAGTATAAAATGAAAAATCACATTTTTTGCGCCTAATTCAATTATTTCCAAAAGACTTCTTTTTCTTCTGAAGTATTTTTGACTCATCTCTGTTATCATAGTGACTACTTTTATCTTCTATGTTTGCTAATAATGGGGTCCTCTTAGATGCTAAGATGCTTAGATGCTGAGAGGATATGGATGCCTCTAGATTCTTCTGCTTCTGAAATTTGTCCTAAAAATCATAGCCAGAATAATTTCTCTAAATCAATGCTCCTCTAAAAATGTTAACCAGATGTTCAAAAATCTATGTTAAGGAAATAAATTCCAGCTTCTTATCCTGGCATCATTAATCTAGCACTACCCAGTGAGCTCCTCCCAACCCCTTTTAACTATTTGCCTGCATGTAAACTGTTTAGCTGTTACTGGTAAATGCTTTACGTTTTTGTACCTCAGTATATTTGTTCACATCCATTGGTTACCTGGATTTTTCTTTGAAAACTCCCCTTGTACGTTCAAACTTGATTATTCTTAGGCTAATACAAATGCTATACACTCTAGGCATCCTACCTTCAACAACACTGCCCCTGCCCCCTGCTGCCTCAATCAAGACATATTCTTCTCCTTCCACCTTCTTCTATAAGCCCTTATCACTGTCTATCTCAAGGAACCGGCCAATTCCTATTGTATATAGTATTATATTTATTTCTATGTACATTTCACCACTTCTATAAGCATATCCAATACATTGGTTTAATAGTATTAGACTATTTAATAGTATTAGACTATTTAATAGATTCCAGGCATGGTGGCTCACGCCTGGAATCCCAGCACTTTGGGAGGCCAAGGCAGGTGGATTATGAGGTCAGGAGGTCAAGACCATCCTTGCTAACATGGTGAAACTCCATCTCTACTAAAAAATACCAAAAAAAAAAAAAAAAAAAAAAAAATTAGCCGGGCCTGGTGGCTGATGACTGTAGTCCCGGCTACTCCAGAGGCTGAGGCAGGAGAATAGCTTGAACCCGGGAGGCAGAGATTGCAGTGAGCCGAGATTGTGCCACTGCACTCCAGCCTGGGTGACAGAGGGGGACTCTGTCTCAAAAAAAAAAAAAATAATAATAATAAATAACATAATAATAATAGTATTAGACTATTGATGGATATTTACTGAATAAACAAACAAATGAGTAATGTATCCCTATAGCCACGGAACAATCTATTTGAAAGTTAAAATTATCTGCAATTTTATTTCTGAAATTCCAAAAATGTTCTTTGCTCGCACCTGCTAAATTGATGAGTAACAAAGATGACTTCACTAATTCCAAGATTTTCAAAGGCTCTATCATTTAATAGGAGTTTTAGGGGTTGAATTTGATAGTATTTTATTTATTTATGTATTTAGTTATACTTTGAGACTGGGTCTCACTATTATTGCCCAGAATAATCTTGAACTCTTGACCTCCAGCAATCTTCCTGTCTCAGATAGGATGACAGATACGTGCCACAGTGCCCAGTTTCTGATAGTATTTTAGAATTTAAGATATGAAGATTTGTAACTATGTAAAATAGTAAAGGTCTCAAAAAAGTATGCATTTGACATGGAAAAATGCTGGAGTTTTTCACCAGAAGTTGGCAAATCAATAGAAATTGTGACAGAATACATTTAATTATTTAGTAATGCTAAAATGTAATGTCTGTATTTTCACCAAGAAGACAATATATCCTGTATTTCATGCTAGGATAATCACCCCGGGAAGGAGACCCCAAGAGGCAGCCAAATTTAGTTGTTAGAAGTCTGGACTTCATAGCTAGATATATGTAACACTCTTGAAACAATACCAGCACAAAGCTTATAGTATACATTTTAGATACTATCTATAAAAACAGGGGAAACATCTTACCAAGATTATAAGTCGCTTCATTTTTATTGTTTTCTGGGTCCAAATAATTTTCAGATATGTAATATTTCAGAGCTCTAAAATCCCTACAGTTTTGGTCAAAAAATTTAGTTGCAATGTGTTTAAGTGAGTTGTTCAAGGACCCCTAACTAATTGGTAGCATGGATAAAAAAGTCATCTTTCTTTTTCTTTCTTTCCTATCTGTCTGTCTGTCTATCTATCCATCTATCTATCTATCCATCTATCTATCTATCTATCTATCTATCTATCTATCTATCTATCAATCATCTTTCCATTTGTCCATATACCTTATACAGCAAAAGATTTGGGGTAACTAGAAAAACATTTTTCCTTGCTGGGCACGGTTGTTCACGCCTGTAATCCCAGCACTTTGAGAGGCCGAGGCGGGCGGATCACGAGGTCAGGAGATCAAGGCCATCCTGGCTTAACATGGTGAAACCCCATCTCTACTAAAAATACAAAAAATTAATCTGGCATAGTGGCGGGCGCCTGTAGTCCCAGCTACTCTGGAGGCTGAGGCAGGAGAATGGTGGGAACCCGGGAGGCGGAGTTTGCAGTGAGCCAAGGTCGCGCCACTGCACTCCATCCTGGGCGACAGAGCGAGACTCCGTCTCAAAACAACAACAACAACAACAATAATAATAACAACATAAAATAATACATTTTTCTTGATTTCAGGCTCCATGTTTATGTACCATGTTTTCCCGTGAATTTTTGGACCACCCTTCAGAAACAATTTCTCTTAAAGTTTTGAAACATCATTCCTTCTATTTTTTTCTTTTGATACATCAGGATTCTGTTTAATCTTACTTGCAAATAATCAAGGGCCTTGGAGAAAAACTCCTAAGAATGTTTGAGAGACTAAAGATGAGTTCTAGGCTATTATTTATATGTTCAAATAACACAATATCTACACTGTTAGTATTTAGATCTGTGTTAATTACATTTTCCATAGATTATAAAATTAATAAAGATAAGTAATAAAAATGAGGGTTTTTTTTTTTTTTTTTTTTTTTTTTTGAGACTGAGTCTGGCTCTGTCGCCCAGGCTGGAGTGCAGTGGCCGGATCTCAGCTCACTGCAAGCTCCGCCTCCCGGGTTTACGCCATTCTCCTGCCTCAGCCTCCCGAGTAGCTGGGACTACAGGCGCCCGCCACCTCGCCCGGCTAGTTTTTTGTATTTTTTAGTAGAGACGGGGTTTCACCGTGTTAGCCAGGATGGTCTCGATCTCCTGACCTTGTGATCCGCCCGTCTCAGCCTCCCAAAGTGCTGGGATTACAGGCTTGAGCCACCGTGCCCAGCTGGTTTTTTTATGGGCATGAATAGCTGAAATCTTCACATACATCTATTTTTTTTTTAACTATAAAATCGAATGGCTTTATTGGGTTAACCATTTTGCAGGTTTAGGAACCCAAAGGAAATGAAATGCTAAGAGTTTCTCTCCTTTCTTGCATATTCTATGCAGTATAACCAAAATAGAAAGCAGAGGAAAGAGAAAGGAAGCAGAGGCACAAATGCTCTTCTATCAGAGTGATGAATAATTAAATGCTGAATGTAATTAAAGTTTTTACAACTAAAAATGGGAAGTTTGGTGGATACCACACACTATTACAATCATCTGAACCTATGTTTGGGTATGAAGATGTGGTTTTCTGTAGAGAAGAAACTATTACTTTAAGAGTTTATGCTGGCTTAGGCTCTGGACATGGAAGCTTACTAAAATCCTGCAGAAACAATTTGTGTTTCTGCAGGATTTTAGTGGAACACAAAATGGAACACAAATAATTTGTGTTATTTTTAAGGAATAAGAAAAATATAATGTTTTGCTTAGTATGGGCAAATGATTTGTTTTGCTGCCAAAGAACCCACTTACCAACAAGCATGGGAATCAAATACTTTAACCTGTGCCTGCTTTAATCTATAAAGGAGTAGTTATTTTTTCCCCTAAGTCCTTTTTAATAATTCCTAGGACCTGATAAAACCCTAAGCTTCCACAAGGAGGTACAGTAATTGGTGCAAATTTTAATCTTTCATTTTACTTTCATTTCATGCTTACGAGGGATCAAAATAAACAATGGGGCCAGCTGGGATCAGATGTCGTAAAATATTTTGGTTAACGTGATAAAATTATTCAGTATATAAATGTAATATTTAACTTACCACTCTATTACCCTAGTTTTCTTATCCCAACATGTTGCTAAGAAAGTCTTGCAAATTATCCCCTAAGCTATTAGAAAGTAATACAATACAAAAGTACTCTTCTTTTTCATAGAATATAGATTCAAACATTTTTATTTGAGGAGAGAATTTTTTACTTCTCTCAATCAACATACATTAGATTTTAACAGGGGTAAGCAAGAGCATTACTAGTTGAGCATTCCAAAGTTAGTTCTTTCTTTCAGTCTTTGTTCTGCTCACAATGTTGACCTTTCCCTGTGCTGTTGTTTTCATATCTTTCATTTTATAGAAGTGTTTTAAAGGCTTTTGTGGTATCTATTTCTGTTTCTTTCCTCCAATTCAAACATATATTATGGTTGGATTGAGAAAAGTGTAATACAATCTGATAAAAATTAAGAAGTAAATTGTTACTATTAAACATAAGAAACTTCGTCTTATATTTGTATAAGATTTTGAAGAGTAACATTTGTGTTTTTAATTTATTATACTTACTAGTGAAATTATAAATTGATTCAGTGATAATATTTTTGGGAAGGAATTAAATTGGCAGAAGGCATCAGGAGTATTAAAATAAATTTCATGTTCAAATGCATAATTCTAAAGCAATCACTTTGTATGCAAAAACTAGGTGAAGAAGAAATAATTGATACAAAAATTAAAGTGCAAACAAACTCTTGATGAACTTTAGTCAACAAAAAAAAATAGGGAAACATCTTAAGTAATTGAAACATTAGCAGCCATTAAAACCTATGTGGGGAAAAATTAATGGCATAGAAAAATATTGATGATATATTAACTTCTACATTGTAGAAAAATTGAATAGAAAAGCCTTCGAAGAAAATACAACCAAATTCAAAAAGAGGTGGCTCATTGGTGTTCTGCTTCTTTATCCTTTTAGGTACTTGTCACATTTATTTTGCAATATCTATATGTTACATTATCAGATATGAATTTAAAATCTAATTCATATCAAGGACATTGCTCATTTCAATATTTTATAGCACTTCATGAGTTAAGCAAAGTAGGGAGAATAATTTTCCATTTTACAGTTGTGAAGACTAGGTAATTTCTTAATTGGAGGAGCTTGAAATAAAACCAGATCCTCGAAGGCTAGCTTCGATGCTTCTTCTATGATCACACTAGAATGATAGAGGAGATAATATATGTGAACATTCCATGAGTTTTTCACAATTATAATCAGAGATACTAATGATGTTACTTGATTTATTTGATCTTCATAAACTCCTAATTCTAATTGAGTGAAAAATAAATGCATGAAATAAAGTGAATGCTAATAAAAAGGAATATAAGATTAGGTATAATAGGTCTGAAATAAAAACCAATAATATTTACATTTGATTTATTACTATATCAGAATTAAAAGAACATCTAAAACTCTTTTGTTTTACTTTAGAAGTATACTCAATATGGCACTTGAAGTAAAAATGAAGGCAGTCATATTAAAAATATTAATGATGATTAAATGTAAAAAAGTCCATAAGGTAAGATGTGAAGGGTAAAAAAAGTTAAATTCACTTGGAAATTACCAATAGGTTTTTAATTTTAAAAATCTATTTTAATCAGTGTGAAATTAAAGTGGAAATGAATATCTTTATAATTATTTGAGGTTCACTTACAGGGCATAATTAAGAGACTAAAGCAATCAATAAGACTTAAGCCAGGCTCATTTCTAGAGGTCCACACCACTTTAGTTGTAGACATAATTATTCCTGTACATCCACACTTGGACCATTTACACTAGACTCTTTCCCTCATCCAGCATACCTGTGGCCAGTGCCAGACAGTGAGGAACTTGACAGCATAGGTTGCCTTATCCATGTTTGTATGTGAGGAACTTAGCACAGTGCCTAACAGTTTGTATGCATGGAATACAAATAGAACAGTTTGTATGTTTGTTTTTGTATGGAATCAAACTTATTTCAATAGCCTAAACCAAATCACCTCCCATTTGCATGTGTTAGGAAAAAATGTATAACTCATCCCCAAATTAATTAAATGATCTAGAGTATTATTTGCATCATCAGGTAACTTTGCTACTAGTTGCCTATTCCATTAGGTAATGTATATGCATAGTTATACAGGGGTGATATGCTTGATGAGTTTCAAACTCAGCCATTTCCCAGGCAGTAGCCTCTAAGACCAGCGTCAAAACTTTAAAAGATTATAGCCAAATAAAGATAATTATATAAAGTGGATTTGTTGCAATAGATATATTTTCCCTCTTTCATCAAGACACAGGTGCAGATAAATATTTCTTCAATTTCAAGAATGATAACAAATACCAAATGACCCTCAGCCTCAGAGTCAGGAACATAATTAGAAGAAGTTGTGGAGACCGGGATAAGTTTTCATGCTATTTCTACATGGGCAGTTTCTACTAAACTCCACCTGATGGTGCCAGGTTAAGAATCCTGGTCCATTGTAGTAAGACCTTCTGACTTATTAGTAGATGGAAATACAGATTTTTATTTAAAATATCTCATTTTTAAAGTGTTGGTAATTTTTGAAAATGTAAAACACTATGTATGTCAAATAAAACAATTCTATAGAGAATATTTGGCACAAAAGCTCCTAGTTTATGACCTCCAGTTTAAAAGGTACTATTTGTTGCACACATAATTGAAATATTCTTGAAAAGTCATATAATTCGATTATTAAATGTCAAGGAAAGTTTACTGATTAAAGAAAACGATATATTCACAATTATGTATATTATTCCATGGTTATAATATGAACATTAACAAGTATTTCACAAACTCCATTTATTATGAAAATGAAAATACCAAAGCCCAGAAGTTGGCAATAGAAAAATAAGAATCACCATGTTAAGCTTTACTTTAGATGTAGTATAACTGATTTAGGTCACAAGTTCAACCTGGCTTTCAACATAAGCAGTTGCATGATTGTATTTCTAAATGATGACTAGCCAATTATGGTGACTACAAAGTTCTGTCATAACTGACATTTTAAATAAAGCATTCCACTAAGAAAACTAAAATTTCAGCTTCATTTTCATCACTTTAGCTATTCAGAATTCTGTTAATCAAGTAGGAAAAAAATTATCTTCAACATCTAGAATGATTTATCTGTTTGTATGACTGTGAGAAAAATGATCACAGCTTCAAGCAATAGATTACAAGTAGAAGGAACGTTCACATTACAGCTATGCTGATGAAAATTACCTGCAGGCTGTTACAACCGAGCCCACGAATTAATTAACCTTTTGCCACAAAAATCTAGAAACTTCAGCAAAGACTGAGGTTGCTCTGTTTCTCTCGCTTCAGCTTCCTCAGTGTGTTAGAAAATAAAATGATGTGCAGTTACTGAAGCAAACAAAATGTACTGAGATTTTACCAGTTCTCAAGCTACTGTAATACAACCACATAAATTATGGTTAAAATATAGCAAGTTAGATGATTCATCTTTTGTTTTAGTTAATGAAAGATGAGTAATAATGATTGATTTCTACATAGATCTTTATTTTATGAATGAAATCAGTAATTTCTTACTATGAATGTTGGCTACCTCTTAGTTATCTTCTGTTGGACTCTGTGAGAACATAAATAAAGCATGTCTTTTGCCAATGTGTTTTTTTAAATGAGTATAAACATGCCTTCTTATAAACAGCATTTTCAAATGAATAAAAACATTATCTATATGTAAGTGTATTGGTCAAGCATTCTGATAGTTTTCACATGGGATCTAAAGTTTAAATATCAGCTAACACTAAATGAAAACAATTTGGGAAAACAGAATATCTAATAAATGATGGTAACATGAGCCACTATATTTTCCCAGTTTGTTAAAGGTTAAGTATCAATAAGACTTGGTGAATTTGAAGATTATACAAGACTTAAGACTATTAAGTTACATTTTAAGTATTGACATGATAACTTACATGACTTTATGCAAATGTTAGAAGTCACATTTTATTTTTCTCTTTGATATAATAGATCTCCTTTAGAAGTTAACATCTCTAATATTTAATTGTTCAGTAACAAATAACTTTAGCCACTCTCCTCCATTAGCCAATTTTTAGAGTTTAATTTCAATCAATTCATTATATAATTAAGGAGGTGACAATAGATAACTCATCCCTTCAGTAGGTTACCAGACATTCTTGTTCAGATCATGGATTTTACATACAGTAAGTCTTCACTTAATGCTATTGTGACTTTAAGTGAAATGACAAATAAAAGGTCCTCAAGTAACATCCTTTAGTTCAATGTCCCTCCATTATAAAATTGATGACAGTGTTTTTTGTTATTTTGTTTAAAGTAGCAGTTTCCAAGAACCCATTTACAATGCTAAGTGAGGACTTAAAGTGTATGGTTTTAGAATGTTAGGGTATTTTTCTCATGTTCCAAAGGAAGGATGATTTGCCAAATTCATCTTTAAAGAATTAAACTAGTGAATACTTCCCCAAGTATTTTTCAGGAAATCAATTTTTAGTTTCAGGTAAGAGGTTCACAATGTGTTTAAGTATGAAGATGATACTTTCGTGTTAATAAAGTGGGTAATGCTTATACAGACAATTCAAGATGTATATGATATTTTTTTATTACAAGTAAGCTCATATTTCACTAATCAATATTTCAACTTAAGTAGTATTTGAAGTAATTTGGGGCAATAAACCCTTTGAAATTTTGAATACATTAAAATTTTCCAAATGGACCTATGGAATCTATAAGGAAGATAGCTGTTTAAACGTGATATATTTAGAATATTTAGCAAAACATTTTTGGCTATTTCAGTTTTGAGAACATTTCTATTATAAGCCATACACTTTAAGGTAAGACATACATTTACTTGAAGTGTCAAGGCTAGCACATTTCTGTCACACAGAAAATTCACAGTAAATATATTTTGAATATAAGAATACATAAACCTTCAAAAGATATTTAGCATTTTTGCCAACACTTAAGTTTGCTTATACTAATTTAAATTAGATTTAATATTGTCATTGATCCTTATATGATTATGTAAAGGGTCATAATGTATATGTATATTGAATAATAAGGATACGATTAAATAATTCAACATTAGAACAGAAATTTATAATATTCCTTAATTTTTATGGGAATATACATAATCTTCAAGAGAGATGATATACATACCTGACAGGTAATGTTCTGTCTCCTTTCCTCCTGTCCATTTCTCTTTGGGGAACAGGATACCAGCGGAAATTCAGTTTCCAGTTAAAACCCCCATAAGTCATGTCTGACCCAGCCATATATTCAAAAGTATCATCACTAATCACATCAATGATAGGGCAGACAACCGTTTTCCTGCAGAAAAATTAAAACCAATTTATAGACACATGATAATTAAAATGTTACATTATCTTCTCCAAACTGATTACAGTTGATATGATGAAATGTAATTATTTTGTTACTTTAATATGCCTTAGCTTCATTTTATCCTATTAGTCCATGGAATTATTTCCTTTGAATATATATTCCTTACAGTTTACTTTATGCTATCATTTGAAATCTAATCAAATACACTAATTGACCTTCAAGTCTATTTCCAAATGCATTCTAAGTACTAACTTAGCAAGATGAGCAGGGTCTATTTTTCATCAAACCTCCACCCACAGCATGATTAGTAGAGCTGCTTTGAGATTAGGTATCATTTTAGCTATAACCCATTGAAAAGCAATAGCATTCAGGGAGGGAAGAAGGGATGATGGCAAATTAGATCTGGTAGTTTGCATTTCAAGTAGGGTACGTTAGTTTAGAGAGTTCTGAGGACATCTTCATGGAGAAAACACCTACTAGGAAAAACAAACAAAAATCAACAAACAGCAACAATAAAAATCATAATCTGTCAGTATAAGTAAATGTTTCCTATGAAAAATGATAGGGTCATGACAATTTCTGAGTAAAATGTCCTCAAATTGAGAGTTTACATTTATAATCTAGACGATAGCTTAAGATAGGGAAAGATACGCAACTTCAATCTCTGGTGTTTTATCCTTTTTTTTTTTTTTTCCTTTTTGAGACAGAAAAAAAACGTGAGCCACCGCACCTGGCCTATCCCATTTTTCTTAAAGTAAGAGCCAAAAGGTTGGTGTTCTTAATGGTAACTTTCTATGCTAGAAAATTTCATTTGGGAAAATCATTAGGTACACTTTTAATCCATGTTGTGCCTTCTCTAATTCTTGATCTAACCCCTGTTCATTTATTTTATTACGGGATCAAACTTCTGTGATTTCCACAAGTAAACATTCAGGCCTACTCAAATCGTACTGGTTGTAGCTAATTCTGAAGACCAGAGTTGGCTTTTCATATTTGGTAGAAGGTAAATATACAAATAGGCTTCTGAATCATCTCCAGATATGAAAAGCACACAAATGTCCATTATTTACTTGTTTTGTAACACCAGTTTCACCAATACTCATTTTCAATTAAGGTCTTATATTCCACAAAATTGACCAGAGCTTCAACTTATCTGCAATCAACAAGACTCCTGTAGCCTTGGGAAAGCTTCTTGGTGACTCTGGACCCCAGAAAAATCAATATTTTTCTCACTTCCTTTATTAGATTTAATGATTTAACTTGTGAGGAGAAGAAATTAGGTCTAAAAACCTTGAACAGACTATCTATTTAGGGTAGTTTTCAAATTTATAATCAGGACAAGATAATAGGGTTCATCATATGCAAATACAGTGTAATTATGTTGTTAGATCAAACAAAAAATAGCCTATGCATGACCATATTGAAATATTAAAAGCGCATTGAGTTGAATATGAAACACGTGTGTAAAAATAAACAGCATAATATACCAAAATTTGCCAGGAAATTCATTTTTAAGTTCATTTTACTTTGCCAGTCTTATTGTCCTGTGGGTACTGCACAATACACAGAGTGGAAAAATGTTATTAGCCATGTACAACACTCTATGGACTAAAAGGTTCCTACTGTTTTCTTCAACTGTTGTGCTTCATTTTACTGACAGCTTCCATCCATCTTCCTGGCAAGTACCAAATCCTGCTGTTTAAGTGATGTGGCTGCTCAGACTAAGTAGTTCCTATCTGGAGTGTCTAATTAAAAATGTCAATTCTAGAAGGACTTTTCTACTATAGATGAAATGACTATGCAAGTCAGGTGTTATGTAATGTTTTGTTATTGTATCAGATAGCATTCAATGTTAGTTATCTTCATTAGGTATTTAGAAATTATACTCTCTTATCACCAGTGTTTATAAATAATTGCAAAAAGAACGCTTGTACTTCATCAACAACAGAAGGAACTGCAGGTATGTATAAGGATTCTTAATTTCTATAAAGTGCTATTTATTCAATTTTCCAGATTTCAAAATGTGTATGTATAAGGTGACAATATTGTTGAAATAATTAAACATATTCTTATAGCTGTGCTCTTACGTTTCCTTTTTTTAATTATAATTATTTTCAGTGCTGTGTGTGTGCATGTATGTGTGTGCATTTTTAAGACATTCCAGGTGAATTTGAACTAGACTGACTAAGGGTGCTCGTGTAGTTTAGAGAACACTGGCAGAGAACTGGAAAGAGCTGAATTGTTCCCAGCACTTCCAATGACTGGAGCAAGTTAGATGTAGCTCCTTAGTTCCTCCCCATTATGAGTTATAGATAAGAATATCTACAGTACTTACCTCACAGGGTAGTTGTGAGAACACGAAAAGGTGCTTTGAAAATGTGCTTTATAACACAATTATACTATTTTAGATTATATTTAATTCCTTCACCTAAAAAGTAATTTAACATGTTTTTTATAACTTGAATTGTTTCACTATTTCTTAGTCAACTATCTATGTCCAGCATGAATACAGCAGTCTTATTTATCAAGCAAGTGGGAAAACCTGCTTTTAAGAAAAGCTATAAAATAAGCCTTCTAAAAATAGGAACTTGGAAGACAAATTCTGATGGACATCTGGAACTGTCCTAAGAGGTTCAGTCATAACCCAGGCAGACATAACACATAAATTCTTACCTGTCTTCCTTTATTCTTGCCAGCAAAGGCTCCAGCCATCCTAACGTGCATTCACAGTGTGCATCAAGAAAAGTTATGACCTGCCCTTTTGAAGCGGCTGCTCCTCGAAGACGGGCACGTATTAACCCAGAGCGTTCTTCCATCCTAATAATTTTTACTGGCACTTCTAAATTTTTCACGTAATTCTCTAATGTCAACTTGAGAAAATCTGTAACATGTAAAAGAATTTATAAGAAACATTTTTGAAACTGTTTTAAGAAACAGCAGAGATACTACCAAGATGGAAATTCAACACACAGAAATGGTGGCCAACTCCTATCAGTATTTTTTGCCTTAGATATAAAATAATAGAGATTTCATTAGTTAATTAACGTCATGTATCCATAAAATCACATGAATGCTCAATAATATAATCAATTGAGTTGGAAAAAAAGATATATTATTGAAAGTCATTTTGGCTGAATTTTTAGGTTAGTAAGAACCATATAGAATCATGAGAGAAAGTGAAAGAATTAGTTATTTGCTTCTAGAGTTGGCATTAATGAGGTTATTGATGAGAATTTGATAGGCTATGGCAGGGCTAGTAAAATTATAATGCAAATATAGATAATTGCCTAGTTATCTTTTTGGCCATAATAAAGCTTTCTAATACAAACAAACAAACAAACAAAACAAACAAACAAAAAAAACAGCTTGTACCTCTTTCACTGGCATCATCTACCAAGATGACCTCAGAGAGTAGATAGTGTGGGGAACGATTTATCACACTGTAAACAGTTCTAAGGAGAGTGCTCCAAGCTTCATTATGAAACACAATGACTACACTTGTGTTTGGAAGTTCATCAGGGTAGACTTTTGTCTTACATCTGAAAAAGAGGAAAGAAGAGGGATCTTAATAAATGCATTTTTAATCCTGATTATTATAAAAAGAAATATCCATAATAACACAACTTCAAACTTGAAAGCCCCTTACTAAGGAAATGTTTTATGAATATCTAAAATCATTTCCCTTTTATAAGTGCTATGAGTAATCAGTTGGCATTCTGAAAATTAAATATGCATAATTACTAATATTTTTATTTTAACTCCTGCAGAGAACAAAGCAGCATGATTTCTACAAGTCTAAGAAAAACTTAAGAAATATAAAATAACATTCTGAAACTTTTGATAAAAGACCTGGTACAACAGGTACAAAGGAGTTCATTTAGTAAATATAATTTTATTCTTTGTTAATAAAAATGTATAACTCAAGAAGTCATAGGAACACAAACAGACACGGGCCCAAAGGATTTTGAAGTATGTAAAACAGATTTTTCTGTTCTAAATCTAGTCATGTATGCTTTTAATTCCGTTTGAGGATGCTATAAACAATATATACTTCCAAGGAAAGATTTAGGTTTCCTTTAGATTCAGAATCTACTAAATGCATCTTGGCCTCTAAAATTTCCTTATGTTTTGGAGATCAGGAAAGGGAATGGACTACCAGCACTTCTCAAATTTTAATGTGCACAGTCATTGATATGGAAGTGCTGGGAAGGTAAGAGCTTGTTCCCTTTAAATGACATGGAAGCAGGGAAGGGAAGTGCTGGGTAGAGGAAGGCGTGGTCCCTGGCTAGGGCTCCACCCCGACGGACCCTGGGTGAGGATGGCATTTCCTGCCCAAATGTTGCATTTCCCAAGACCACCCTGGCCTGCCATCCTGTGCCTATAACCAGCCCCCAACCCCCTCCATTTCAGCATCACCTGGAGATTCATTCAAATGCAGATTCTAATTCACTGGGTCTTGGGTGAAGTTTCTGCATTTCTGAAAAGCTCTGAGATGATTTAGAGGCTGCTGGTCCCTGGTGCACACTGATTAGTAAGGGGCTACACCATAATTATTACTAGTTTTAGAACTTAATATTTTGAAAAATGTTTTTGACACCCCCAGACTCTAGAAGGCAGACACACAAGCTGCTGGACGTCCAGAGGAGCAGATCTGCCCAAGAAGACACAGACAGCTGGATGAAACAGACAGCTGGATGAAACATTCAGCTGGATGTGGAGAGGAGCACGTCAGCGGAGGAACGCACCGGCAGCTGGACATAGAGAGGGATGCACCGACAGGCATCGGCAAGTCAGCAGGCCATTGACCAGTGGGGGCAGGCAGAATTTGGCTGGGGCAGTCAGAGGAGACAGCACAGGACGCTGAGCTGCCTAACTCCAGGGGAAAACCTTCTCATTCCATCCCCTTTCTGGCCTCCCCCATCTGCTGAGAGCTACCCTTCACTCAATAAAACCTTGCACTCATTCTCCAAGTGTGATCCGACTCTTCCGGTACACCAAGGCAAGAACCCCGGATACAGAAAGTCCTCTGTTCTTGTGACAAGGTAGAGGGTCTAATTGAGCTGGTTAACACGAGTTGCCTATAGACGGCAAAATTAAAAGAGCACACGGTAGCACGCTCCCACTGGGGTGGAGCTGTAAACATCTACCCCTAAACACTGCTGTGGGGTCGGAGCCCCACAACCTGCCCAGTCCGCCCATATGCTGCCCTAGAGATTTGAGCAGAGGGGCACTGAAGAAGCAAGCCACAGCCCCATCACACGCCCTGTGAGGGGGACAAGGCAACTTTTCCCATTTCAGCATCACCTGGAGATTCATTCAAATGCAGATTCTAATTCACTAGGTCTTGGGTGAAGTTTCTGCATTTCTGAAAAGCTCCGAGATGATTTAGAGGCTGCTGGTCCCTGGTGCACACTGATTAGTAAGGGGCTACACCATAATTATTACTAGTTTTAGAACTTAATATTTTGGAAAATGTTTTTGACTTTGCTTATAAATCCAGAGAAGTCCAGATTTTTCTTTTAAAGTAATCAGTCAAGGTACACTTGGATCAATGATATGTGTGGTGCTGTAGGTGGTGAGCCCAAATTTAACAGGCAGGTGTTTGTTGCTCCCATCACCTTGTCAACATTCAGGCATTTCTGTCATGTCATTTTAAATCAATGTGATTACAGATTATAAAAAAAAAAAAATGTCAAAAGGTTTCTGGAGCAGTAACAGAAGTGTATTCACCTGAGGTTATTTTTCATGTAAAATATTCTGAAGAGCTAGATAATTAACACAGTAATATAAACTGAATCAGATACCTCTTGCTACTTATGACTGGCTTAATGCATGACACAACACAGCATTGTTGAAATTAGTTTCCTTCACAAGGGAGTGAAAAAAAATACAATAAAATGTGGAAGATGAAGGCATATAATAAATACTTGATTGTGTGCCAGTTAAGATCTTCATTATCTTTCAAAACCATCTAACAGATCACCTAGTCAATAAAGTCTTCTGTAATATAGCCAGCTAAAAATGTCCATTTACCTCAATTACAACATTTTCCAGCATACATTTACTTGAAAAAGATTTATTAAGCATCTAGAATATAAAAGATACTGTGCATATAGGAAAATAAACATGTAAGGCATGGGAAAAGTAGTTGGATTTATTGTCATCTCTTTCTCTTCTGGAGGCAAGATTCAAAAGGTTTCCATGAACTTCATCATTTGACTTGTATCTCCAAGTAGCTCATCACGAAAAAAACTTAGAAAGTCATCTTGGTAAATGAGAGGGTTTTCTCTACCATTTTCTTCAAATTTCCATTCTTCTGCCTCATTAAAAAACCTAATCACTTTCAGTATGCAAAGTCAAGAGTAAGGTAAAGATCATCATCCTCCTCGAAGAAGTATAGCTGGAAAAACAGGCTGAAAGCAGTCTAACAGCCAACAGCCAGTGGCTTCACTCAAGGATTACAGTCAATAAAGTCTACTCAGCATCATTTTTTAAAAAAGATTTTTTCAATCAACATTTTTTGTATGTTACACTAAATGCCAACAATTAAATAAATGATTAAAAATGTCAAACTAAAAGCAGATATTTCGATCCAGCATCTTAAAGTATTTTTATCAAGCTTTACTTTGTGATTAAAAAAATTCACTCACAGGCCGGGCGCGGTAGGTCCCGCTTGTAATCCCAGCACTTTGGGAGGCCGAGACGGGCGGATCAAGAGGTCAGGAGATTGAGACCATCTTGGCTAACACGGTGAAACCTTGTCTCTACTAAAAATACAAAAAAAAAAAAAAAAAAAAAAAAAAAAAAAAAAATTAGCCGGGCCCGGTGGCAGGCGCCTGTAGTCCCAGCTACTCGGGAGGCTGACGCAGGAGAATGGCGTGAACCCAGCAGAAGGAGTTTGCAGTGAGCCGAGATCACACCACTGTACTCCAGCCTGGGCAATACAGTGAGACTCCGTCTCAAAAAAAAAAAAAAAAAAAAAAAAAGAAAAAAAAATCCACTCACAAATGAATACAAAGTTAGTATTAGTATTCATTTTATGTGTCAAAGTTATAGTGAATTAGTTTGCTGTTAATGCAGCTATCATGTTTACTTATGGCAAACTTCCACTGTCATTATTTAATGTAGCATAAAAATAAAATAGGGCTAATATTTTAATTAATTCTTCCTCTTCTTCCTATGTAAACAGTCATTCATCAAAGGGTAAAAAGATTCAGTTATGAGGGATGAATAAGTTCTGGAGATCTAATGCACAGCATGGTGACTATAATTAATAATACTGTATTGTATACTGTAGTTGAAATATACTAAGAGAATTGTTCTTAAGAGTTCTCACCACATCAAAAAAAAAATCATAAAGATGTGAAGTGATAGACATGTTAATTTGATCATTTCGCAATGTTTAGGTGTATCAAAACATCAAGTTGTATACTTTAAGTATACATAACTTTTAGTTGTCAAATATACCTCAATAAAGTTGAATAAAGTCATTCAGCAAAGACCCCTTCTGTGCTATTAATCTAAAGTGATACAAATTAGTTATTTTCTACATCAGTTTATCCAGTTATCCTAAATGCATAGATTTATGTAAGCAAGAGTTATGATCTTCATTACTTCTGAGGAATCTGTGGTGCAATGAACTGGTATCATTGTCTGTATTTTACCAAAGTTAATGTTCCATCTATGGGAAGATATACTATGATTTTATCTACTGTTAGGAAAGAAAAAAATGTGGTCAAATTATAGCACAATGCTCTCTTATCACTAGAATCTATTTCATACTTAAATAGAGCTTACAGAAAAAGTTTTTAAATGAATTTGGACATAGATTTCTATCAATATTGTCATGCTTGACTTATGAATCAGCCACATCATTTTCCTGTGGATTTGAAGTTTCTTCCATGTATTTAAACTTTCTCCGGCTTTAAATAGTATTGCTTATCATATGAGGGGCAACCATTTAGTATATAACTCAAGAAGTCTAAAACAGTATCAACCTCTTGTGGATATCTACCTTGGTACTATAAAGTCCTGCTTTTTAAAGTTTAAGGTGCAAATGAATTATGTGGGGATCTTGTTAAAATGCAGATTCTGATTCAGTAGATCTGGTATGAACTCAGGATTCTACATTTATAACACCATCCTTGGTGGTGCCAACACTCCTGGTCCTTGGTTGACACGATAAGAAAAAAGCCATATAAATCAGTCAGCTGTTGATCAGCAGGCAAATGTAGGATTGTAATGATGCCTCCAGTAACAAATCTTTGTTTAATCATATGAAATTTAATTCTTGATGTTCTTTTGTATCTTGTTCTTTTCAGACAATAACTTTTGGTTCTAATAGTGAACCATAATGTAATCTTTTTGAAAAAATAGTGAATGACAATTAAACTCAATACACACAGTACAAAGAGTACACATAATTTAGTTGAAACAATGACTATATGAACAGCTATGACCATGTTTGTAAAACTCATGCTAATTTCAGACACTTAAAATGAAAAAACTGCACATCTTAGCACATGTGAATACAATAATTTCTTTTGTTAGATAAGAAAATGCATTTAAAGTTCTGTGTAGTTAAAAAACCTTTAAAATAAACTATATTATATGTTACACTATATATTATAAATATCTAATGTTATAATATTTTATATTATATATATGTATATATATATATATATATATATAAAGCTGGCAGAGTTTTTAACTCACTGATATTTCCAGAAACAATTCAAAACAAATAAGAACAACAACATAAACAAGGAACAAATGATGGAAGTGGGGATAAGTACTTCAAATAGAACAAATTGATAGAACTTGGCTAATAATCTATTCTCCCTGATACAAGACAATTTGTTCTTTGTGATATTAGAAGGATAATTTCACCACTTTTCATCTCAGTTTTTATATCTTTTGCATAATAAGATTAAGGTAGGCAAGCTCAAAGGTCTTATCTGAAATGTATAGTAGGCATTGTTTGGTATACACTGCAGAGTAAAGCTCATAATCTCCACATGGTGGAACTGGAAAGGACTTTCAAAGTTGGCTAATTCAAAGTTTCATTTCACAGAATACAAGTCTCAAGCTGCATACTTCTTTCAGTACTATAATAAAGTAATAATAATGTAACAAAAATAATTTAGTAATACTAATGATTTCTGCCTGAAATTCTTTTATATGCTATATCAAAAGTTTTAAATGACATTAATTGTAAAAAAATTAACTGGAAAAATTAGGAACAAATAAAGCATATTAAAATGTGCCAAAATCTTGCATTCAAATGTATATATCATTATATCAGATAGGGAAATATCGATTTCCCTAGGATCACTTCATTAAAACTAAGCATAGAATGTCAGCTTTAATTGAAATTATGTATATTTAGACCAAATAACTCTTTTAGCAACATGTCTTATGAAGTTATTATTTGTTTTCTTTTACATAAACATCTAAATGGGATTAGCAAAAATTGACATTATTGTGGTGCACAATGTATATGTAATTAACTTTGAGAGTAAAAGTGGCAGATGGCAATAGCAATTTTCATCAATTTGAAAGGAATACTTGTCCAAATCAAGAACCTGAAATCTGGTATTCCAGTGAAATCATAAGCTTTATCATGGCAACAGTGAACACTATATTGACATGCTGAATTTGTAATACTTGCAAGGAAGTGAAAGTGTATTTTTTTTAATTCTATGATAATATATCTGTGGTTCTTAATCTTGGCTGGACATTGGAATTATCTCATGAGCTCAAAAAACTATAGGTGTGAGAGTTTCTATCACAGAGATTATGATTAAAGTGTCTGAATGTGTCTACAGGTGAAGATATTTTTTAAAAATCTTTGGAAATTCAAATGTGTGGCCAAAGTTGAGAATGGTTACTCAAGTACTTTACCGTAAGGATAGACTTTTTGAAATATGTAAAACCTTTAGGCTTACGTCAACATTTTAAAATATGATGCATGAGGTTAACGTCTCTCTTTGTGTTTCTATCGTATAAAAGTAAGATTACTTTTATGTCATATAAAAGCAAGAAGACATTATTTACTGTCATGAAAGCAGGGAAAGTCATAAAGTCTTCTCCACTTCTTTTACAATCTCTTCTGTCATCTGGATGTACACTAATGCTGTTCTAATGGTCTATTAGCTGTTGATTTATAAATATATAAAAATAAATCCAGCTGATCTACTTTGGAGATAATATGGAGGCAGAATCATGTTTCCAATGTCTGTAACATAGCAATACAGTGAAACAGTATTCCTATTTATCACTTTTTCCCTAGGCTATGCACACATTATGGAAACATAAACTGTTACAATTTGATTTTATCCTTCCAAAACAGTATTGATGTTTTCAGATAAGCTACAGAAAACAACATGCCACATCAGAGAAATAAAAATTGACTGTAAGATGAGAATGTGAAATCACAAAGGATCCATGATTACACAGTGATTTAGTTAGACACAGTCCATTCAGGACTCCAGACAAAGGCTGTCAACACTGGAGTTTGCATGACTTGTTGGATTGCTGCTCATTGAGTCAGTGGTTGCCTTTTACTACCTCAGTCAATGATGATTAATAACAGTGATTAAAATAAATACTTGCAACACAAGTCCTCTATATATTTTTAAGAGCTAAGAGGATTGCAGAATTCTGTGTGGTTTCTGTGTTTCCCAATCATTAACATTCATATTCACAGAGAGAAATTTCATCATTCTCCCATGCATCCATGCAAAGAAAACTTGCGCAACCAAAAAGTGGTTCTTTCATAATAATTGAGCAGCTTGGGGCCTGAAGTAAAATAAAGCACTAAATTTTGCATGGGTTACTATGTGTTGGTTTATATTTAGAATGTGTTAAATCTTCCAAAAGTAAGTTCCTGTGTCATAATTACTTGAGTAATTCAAATTTTTAAAACAATCAGATTGGTATTCTTCTGCTACAAACATCTTTATTTTAAAATCCAGGGAGATGCTGTACTCATCTTTAGTGTATTTGCTATCTGATCAATTCTTTGCTGCTTCTATTTTCTTCTAATTATTGGTGGGGATGGAGTGAGAGGGTCATTGGGAAGGATGTACTTCCAATGCTACCATACTTCCTGGCTTCTATTGGAAATATGTCATAGGAATCTCAGGTGGGACATAGCAGTGCTGGACAAAATAGGAACAGGAAGCCAAGGAATTTCTCTACTCTTCCCTAATCCCATATTAGAATATACAGCCCCCTTCCCTGGCCTTGTACCTTGTATATGCCTAATCTTTTACTTTTTTATACTCTTTCACAATAAATCTGTTGAATCCAGTAGACTAGGGGATTCTTAAAAAGTAGAACAGAAGGAAGGTTCACCTTATTTATCTCTGCCTCTCCAGAATCTAGCATTCTGCATGTTACAAAAATATTGTTAATAAGTGGTCAAATGGATGAAAGTTTCACAATAAGGAGTCATATTGTATGAATTATCAGATCAACTCCCCAGTCATATCTCTGCATTATTACAAGATGAAATAGAGGTGTAGAAATACCTTTTTAAAAAACTTTTTTTTCATATCTTCAATTGATTTTGTTTCTCTATAACCAGAAATGAGCAAAAGATAGAGAAGGGAAAGGGAAAGATTAGATGAAAATGAGTTTGCTAGTCATCCAATTATAACACATTCCTCTCAAACCTCAGTAACATAATTACTATTTGGACATACTGGAGAAAGATCTGTGTCTGGAAAACCTGTAGTTGCCTCCCCATTCTGCCATTTAAAATCTGTGACTAAACTTTCTAAGCTTCAGTTTTGTCATCACCTAAATTAGAGTAAAACTGCTCTGATATCTACATTGCAGAAGTTTGGAGGAGAACATATGAAATTATAATGAAATGATATGAATGGAATTTATTATTATAATATTCTTATAGTATGAAGCACTGTACAGAATATTATAGATAAGGTCTCTAAAATTATTTGGGTCAGCCATGCTGCTGGTAGGACTCTGATCATTGCCATGGTTCTAGTATCTTGTATTTTATCTTTAATTTCTGTGGTCAAACTTTCATTTTATACTCATTATTTCCCAATAAATTTCAGTAATAGATCTGGTGACTAGACCATCTAGGCTCGAGGGAAGCTTTATCTGTTTGTCTAGTGTAGCAGTATGGAGTTAGGGTCCTGCCTCTTTCCCTTTCAGCTCTTTTAAATCATGTGTAGCTCCTAATCCTAAATTTATCTGGCCTGCTGGTAGCTCTTCCTGCTTACTTACCTTAATCTCTGCTTACTTACCTTGATCTCTGTTTAATATTTTCAGATGGAAGAACCCAGAGGATCATGTTTTGCCTGCTTGCTGAGATCTCTGTTTCTTGCCTGCTCCTGACCATCCATGAGCTATCTGCCATATTGCTCCCCTCCTCCTAAGCACAACTGGGACTGTCCTCGACCACTTTCTCCACTCTATTGGTCTGTCTGGTTGCCAAATTTTGCATCTTGCCAGAGTTAGGCTAGGTCTCCCATCTATCAAGCCCTGATTTAAGAAACATCATAATACAAGAGGCAGTTATAAATGGCTAATATTTATGGATATGTTAATTATATAGCAGGCATTGTGCTATGTGTTTTATATGGATCGTGTCATTTGTTCCTGAGAACGGAGACTTCCAGCAACCACACAGATTACCTATCAGAACTATGATAAGGCTTAATAGTAATAAATAACTTCATTTCATGCATCAAGAACTACTAGGAAATAAATTTATTCAAACAATAAACTGTTCAAACAGCCCCATTCTCAGGAGGGTAAGTTCCTCACATGGGTAAACAGCCTGTTTTCTAAGACAATTATATATTGCCTAACTAGACAAGCTGGTTGCTTATCAATTAACCTCCAGAACCTCCTTATTATGTCTACCCATCCCAAACTATTATATTATGTACTTTACCCAATACATTAAAAGACTTCCTTAAACTGCTTCAGTCCAGATTCCTAATGTCTACAAATACCCACCTTGGCCTCTCCTTTCTATGACTACTAAGACGTCTGTTAAGGTGGTGATCAGGAAATAAACTCAGTTTTCTTCTTCATCAGGTTATTCTGGTGGTCTTTTGTGGGGTTCACAGAAAAGATAATCCTTATAATATTCCTTAAGAACCAACTGTACTTTTTTTCTTTTCTTTTCTTTTTTTTTTTTTTTTTTTGAGACGGGGTCACTCTGTCATCCAGGCTGCAGTGCAGTGGCATGATATTGGTTCACTGCCACCTCCGCCTCCTGGGCTCAAGCATCCTTCCATCTCAGCCACCTAAGTAGCTGGAACTACAGGCACACGCCACCACTCTCGACTTATTTTTGTATTTTTTGGTAGAGACAAAATCTGACCGTGTTGCCCAGGCTTGTCTCAAACTCCTGAGTTCAAGCAATCTGCCCACCTTGGCTTCCCAAAATACTAGTATCACAGGCCACTGCACCAAACCTAATTATACTATTACTCCCACTTGATAAATAAAGAACCTGATGTTCCAATCAGTTAAGTAACTTGCTTCTATGTAGTGGAGCTGGGTTTCAAATCCATGCAGTCTGATTTAAAATGTTCTTTCCTGATGGGATAAAGTTTTTTACTAGTTCAGATAGTGTTTCTGATAACAATGGTAGTTATATCACCGTCCTAAGCCACATGGTAAATAAAGATGGTACATTATTTTTGTCGCAGTATACGTTAATGGAAATAAATAGGACTTAGATATAAAGAAGTCTACAGTGATTATTAGAGTGATGATGATTTTAAAGTCTAAAGCAGTAACTGTCCATCAAGGCTTGGTGCCTTAAAGCATGAAGGTTAACAAATGGGAATAAACTTATGGACACCATGAGAGAAGCAGAACAGAGTAGAACATTGACAATTAGGATCAATACTATTAACTTCAGAGACTGTAAATGTGCTATTTACTAGTTGTACTTTCATATCACAAAATATATTTAATAAGAGGTTGAATGAATGAAAGCTTCACAGTGAGGCAGGCATTGCATGAATTATTAGATCAACTCACCAATCACATTTCAGCATTGTTATAATTGGAATGTTATCTGAGATGGTCCAGGGCAGCATAGGCCTAGAGTTAGACTGGGCTTCTCTCTCTCTCTTTTTTCTTTCTTTTTTTCTTTTCTTTCTTTCTTTCTTTCTTTCTTTCTTTCTTTCTTTCTTTCTTTCTTTCTTTCTTTCTTTCTTTCTTTCTTTCTTTCTTTCTTTCTTTCTTTCTTTCTCTTTCTTTCTTTCTTTCTTTCTTTCTTTCTTTCTTTCTTTCTTTCTTTCTTTCTTTCTTTCTTTCTCTCTTTCTTTCTTTCAGCACTCTGTGCTTCAGTTTCTTTGGTTGTAAAATTGGAATAATAATATTAACTACCTCGCAGAGTTGTGAGACAGGAGGCAGTAAATGTAAAGTAGGCCAGTGCCTAGAATATAGTATAACATATATGTAAATTTATTACATGGTGCTTTTTTATTGTATATAGCCATAATTTTCTTATTTGAGTTTTTACAAATCAATAGAAAAATAAAACCAAACAAAATTGGTTAGATATTAGGTTAGTGCAAAAGTTATCATGGTTTTTGCCATTACTTTCAATGATAAAATTTCATTTTATCTTCCACTGCACCTTGTGGTTTTTACTAAAATTGTAGAAATAGAACTTCAAAAGGAATAGTCACCCCTTATAGACTTGTTTTGAAAAGTATTTTGGTGCTAATTGAAGTTCTTTAAAATAATAAAACTTTTTTATCATTTTTGAATAAATTAAGTGCCTCACCAGAGTAGTAATGAAAGAGCAACCCAAAATAAAAACAAAACAAAACAAAATCCATTTATAAGAGCAACATCATCAATAGAAACATGCCGTCTTCTAAGGTGAGTGTTTTGAAGAGGCCCCCATGTCTTTAAATCATAAGCACAGATAGGTTATTTCAGAAAGTAAACATATTATTATTTTAACAACTAGCACTGGCAACTCACTTATGAAAGAAACTGCCTTTGACAGGAATAATTTCTTTTAGGGAGGTATGTATTGCCAGGAAACCGAGGAAATAGCTGCTTTGAATGAGATAAGGGGTATATTTGCTTCATTCCAGGAGGGTAGGGGCTTAAGGTGGGGAAAACTAAAGAAAGGAGTAAAAAGAGACTATGATGAGGAAAGGAGCAAGTCAAATGATATGAAGCTAAAAAGGCCAGTGAGCTCCTCAGTGCTGGTGTGATAGCTGGAGGAAATTGAAAAATGAGTGTGTCTAAAGTTCAGGTTTCACTATAATTTTGCAATACAAGCCCATTTCCTCTCTTATTGTCTACTAAATTTAGCCTATTAATACATGCATCATATCAGTAATGTCATGGCAATGTCATTAATTTGAGAAAAAAGCCAAATTTAGTATCTGGATTGAACTGTGAGGAGCAGAGAAAGCAGTAACAAAAGCAGTCACAAAACACTTAAGTCTACCAGGGAATTGAATAAATCTTGCACGGCTCTCTGAACATCCATAGATAATTCTTCTGGGGTTTAGTGGACCTCATCTGGATTTTAACAGAGGGTACACTAGGCTGATATCTAAGTTATTTTTAAAAATAAAATGTCATGAATATAATTTCTATTAAATAAACAACAATCATATATTACCACTGGAGTTATTTCCATAATGTCAATAATTTTAAAACAGCCTGTTTATCTAGGACATAAAAATGAAGGAGATAACTTACAGTATTGTGCAAGCAAGTTTTATATTCTTTCTATTGTGAAGAACTCTCTCAAATTTTGGAAATAAATGACAATAAAAGTAAAAGAACACCATTCAAGTAAATGTTGTGGCCTTTGTTGTTTTGGAACATGAATTTATGGGATTGTTCCCTTTATGTAACCTCTGAATATAATTCTTTCATGCTATTGGAAGTAGTTAACAATTAGTTGCCTAGAATAAATAAGTTTATTGCCTGTGATAATTATAATTAAAATGACTTTGCAACAAACTTCCTCCTGCAATTCATAAGTTAAATTTTTACTTTTGTTAGTAAAAATAACACTGGATTTTGTTGTCAGCAGGTCTGGACTCTGGTCTAGGCTTTGTTTCTGCTCTCATTTATGGTCTTATCCCAGTCAACTGACCACCCAGGTGCTCATGATTTTTACCTCTCTGAGACAATGAAACCACTATCCACCCAGGTTAAAAGCCAGAAACTTTGATGTTGACATTACAATGATGATGTTGACATCATGAATCAACAAATCCTTAAATTATTGCATGGAGTCAGTACAGTGCATCTGTGGAGTATTCTTGATCCAAAAATATATTCTCCTCATGGCAGACAAAAATGCAAATCTAAAACTTCCACTCCTTTATTCAAATGTTTTTGATGACTCTTCTTTCCTAATGATAAAGTCTAAAGGCTCCACAGGATCTGCATCAGCTTCACCTCATGTTATCTTTTCCTTTCATTATTGCCTTTAACTCTTCAGCAATGTTGAACATATCAATGCTTCTTCAGGGAACAAAGCCCTCTCATGCTTTTAACTCTTTCTAGCTGTAGAATGCCTTCTATATGCAATGCTTTCTTTCATGCAGAACTCACATATATTACCCAAGATAGGCCTCAAGTCATACTTCCTCTCAGAAATCCTAATTTTCTCCAGTGGCATTCAACTATTCCCTCTCCTCATCTCCCAGTATATTTTGTAAATTTATTCACCTTTCCTTCTTATATAAATAGGATATTGGCCAATTAAACCCACTGAGAGGATGAAGTCATTCTGAAGTGTGTAGAAAATTCCTGATCATAGCGTAACTACTGTTTTCAGTGCAAAATCTGAACGATTCTCTGAAAAGATCTGTTTCCTCTTAGTATGTTTCTAATGAGACTTTTCACCCATAGAAATTTTAAAATTATGTATATACACATACACACACACACACACTCAGCAAGAGTTTGAGAATTTGTATATACTAAACATATGTTGGCTATGGGCCACACAATCTTGAAGAAAGATGTAGTTATTGATAATGAAACTCGAATTGTCAAGTGAAGCTCTGTATTCAGAGTAAATTAGGATGAGATATGACTGGAAGGAAGAGAGATGTGTCTGGTATTTACACATCATTAGATTCAGAACTGATATTGTGTCCTTAGTGCCAAGAAAAATACTAGGTTAAGAACAGCCCAATGTTGGCAAAGGACAAGAGCCTTGCCTGTGGTATACAGCAATGAGCACAATGAAGGGATACTATCAGATAAATTGATGGTATTTGTAGAGTTTGGTAGCAGGTAGTGAAACTGACCCAATAGTCCCATAAACTGTTCTATTTGATAAACATAGAAATTGACCTTTCTGATCTTAAAGCTTGAAACTTATATTTGTTTTATTTGAGTTCCTTCCTCAGGAAAGGATCTTCAGGCCTCTCAAAAAAAAAAAAAAAAAAAAAAAAAAAAAGCATCAAAGAACTGAAACACACCAGATCACCACATCCTGAAAATGAAATTCCAGACCCCTCATTCATCATGCTTGTTTCCTTGCCCCTTCCTAGTTCTTGTTTCCTCACACATTGTTATATTTCTTCCCAGCTATATAAACCCCGAGTTTTAGTCAGTTAGAGAGATAGATTTGAGACTGAGCTCCTTGGTGGCAACACCTGATTAAAGCCTTCTTCCTTGGCAATATTCATCTTTTCAGTCATTGGCTTTCTGCATGGTGAGCAGCAGGTCCTACAGCAAACCTCTAGTGTTTCAGTAACAATAGCAGGGACCACATCCAGGGGACGATTTCAGGAATAGATCACAGTCCCAGAGAAAATAATTCCTTCATGGAGAAACAGGGCTTCTGATTTGGTTGCAGCAAGATATTCATACAAAAGTGTATGACACAGAATCAGTTCATGGATCACAGTACAACATGCGAACTAGAGCTCAGGACCAAAGTAGTAACCTAAAGAGATAGGGTCAATTAAGGTGTAAAAAGGGCTTGTTAACCCTTTCCCGTTTAGGAAAAAAAAAGTGCAGATCTCTGCCAGTGCTCACTTAATTTTACATAAACACGCTCTTTGAGGCTGAGGCAAATCTGACTGATTTTCAACATGAAAATGAAATATAAAAACTGTTCTTGGAGTTATTTCTAAACAGAACTAACATCAGAATCATCTGAATCATAAGAATCATCTATTTCAGAAAAATTGGATTCATCAAATGAATCTTCAGCCAACAAACTGTTTGAGAACAATGTTAACATCATACATACGAATGCTATGTTTTCTAGGATTTGACATTTACAGTGATTGAGAATTACTATATTTTGTAAATGGAAATACCACTACTAAAAACAGAATGCAATAAATAGAATGATGTCTATTGTTCCCAAAGTCAATATACTAGAGCCATGCAAATATAATAATAAAAGTGAGATATTTCGTGGCAAAGTTATCTCAGGGTAAATGCTACAGCCACAAGTGCCACTGGTGAGTATTGTAGAGGCAATTGGGAAATGGGTTAAGCTAGAATGAAGGCCACAACCAGCCTATTTTTGTGTGATTAGAAAAATGTGCCCCAGGTAGCCAGTGCAGTCCTGCTTCCACAAACCTAAAAGCAAATGAAGCCTTTGTATCCAAAAAAGGCACCCTTTTCTCAGTGAGACAGCCCCTCCCCACATCATCAGCAGAGTGCACCCACTCATTTCTTCAGCTGGTGTCTTTGTGCAGTACACACACTGGATCACTCTGCATGGATGTACTGAGCCTAGGAGTCCTTAAATCACCCTGACTACGAGAAGTGATATGTTCTGTTGCCAGAGGAACAGTTGCATCTTTAGATGAAGTGGAGCAGAAAGTCAGGCAGATAATTGCACTTTATTTGAGCAGGGTCAATGGGGAGAGTCTCTCTGCACACAGTAAAGAAAATGTGGGCTTTGTGAGAATTTATTTTTTCTTTTGGCTAAGATACTTTTTCCATTTATTTCTATCTTTTTTTTTTAACTATATAGTACTATATACTAATGCCAATAAATATAAAATCAATATAAATGGTGTTTAATAATACTCTGAAGTTGAACATCATGAATTTCTGACACTAAAGAAATGTTTTAAGGAACAACTATATTTTATTCTTGTGGCATAGAAACTTAAATACTAATTGTTATATTTACAAAAATGTTTTAAATCCATCAATAAGAACAATTAATATTGGTTTTGTGTGTAAAACAAGTTAAAAAAATTAAAGCAGAGAAATCATGTTGTTTTACCTACTAAAATAAAATTTTAAAAATATTAAATAGTAATTGCAAGGTTTAATTGCTGCTAAATTAAGTATCAATTAAAAACTATATGCATCATAAATTTATCTTCTTGCATATTTCTCCATCATGAACCATTTTAAAGAATAAACATATTATTTTTTCTGTTTGTATTTTATTCTCATTAAGTACAATCATTGTTATAAATGACAATTATAGGCACATCATTTTGGGAGGAAGGGAGATTTGTCATTACATTCAGGGAAGCATTTTTTGACAAGAATGCAACAGAAGTAATATTGTGTACTTAGTGCATCAGAGAAGTTGACAGAGAATGTTGATTTGTGCCATTACTAATGTTAACTTTGATCATTTAAGGGGAGAATTTGCTAATTTTTCAATTTTTATCAAAATTTCACTCACTAGTTATATCATTATTGGAGCTCAGAAAATGATACACCAAAATAAAGGCTTCGTAAGAAAAGTTTTTCTCTGACCTTCTCCTGCCCTCCTGTCTCTGTCCACTCATTCTCCCCCAAGGCTAGCCAGAATCCCTCTTTTCCAAGGTGGGTCATAATAAACAGAACCCTGTTCCCCAAAGCCAGTCACAAAACCTAAAAATATTACTCTAACTCACCACCCTCTAACTTTCTGTGTAAAAATTGTCCATCAAGAAAATATTTGACCTACCTTGTTTAACTACAGGTCATAAGATTCCCATTCTGGAGAGGGTTGTGTCCCACACCCATAAGGAAGGACTGCTGCACAGAGAGGTAAAAATCTAGACAGACAGCCCTTGTTGGGTTTCCCCACTCAGTGTATTAGCATTGTATCATACCCTTTTTTGTCCAGTAATATTCTACACAGCTGTTCATACTTTGTTGAATCTAAGCATAAAAATGGACAATTTCCCCCATATCTTTGGGGTTTTATCCTGAAGGCTTCCATGTCACGTAAAACTGTGATACAATGAAACTGTATGACTTTTTTTTTCATATTAATCTGCCTTTGTCAGTGATTTCCAGCAAACCATCAAGAGGACGAAGAAGTTTTTCTCTTGTACCTACATCATCTATTGATAACTATTTCCTTTAACAGATATCTTGTGCATGTATTTTTTCACATACTTGGAGCTGTATCTTGAGGGTAAATTCCTAGAAGTTGAATTGCTGAATCAAAGGTAAATGCATATACAGTTTTATTAGGTATTGCCAAATCTCTCACTATAAGGTTTGTTGCAGTTTACTTTCACATCTTCAATGTGTGAACAGTTTTGGTTTTCCCATAGACTTGAAAGCAGAATGTGCTATCATACATTTAAGTTTCTAGCAGACTGCTGGTGAATAAAGGTCAACTCAGTATAGTTTTAACTTGCATTTTTAAAAATTAAGAATGAAGTCAAACATCTTTGAATATGTGAAACGTCAATTTTCTCTCAGTCTCTCTGTCTCTATCTATCTATCTATCTATCTATCTATCTATCTATCTATCTATCTATCTATCTCTCCATGTGTATTGTGAATGTCTTTTCTAGTCTTTCATTCATTATTGTGGTGGAGGGTTTTTGTTTATTTGCTTATCTTGCTTTTAACACTATCAATTTTTTAGACATCTTTATAGTGATATTAGCACTTTAGCTGTGATATATCTGGAAATATTTTCCATCAGTTTGATGTTTGTCCTTTCATTTAACTTATTGCTTTGCTACGTAAAATGTTGTATGTATCAATATTTTCTTCCGTTGCATATGCATTATCACCACAGACAGAGAGCATTTCCCTCCACCGACATTAAGAGGAATTTAGCTAGTTTTTTCAAAAACATTAGAATGCTGATTTATATGGAGCTTAGTCTTTTCTTCTGATGTGAGATTTGTGTCAAATTATATCTTTTATCAAATGACAAACCAGTTGTTTCAGCATCAATTATTAGTGATAGGAGAGTGATTTGTCATTTTTAATCATATATTAAACCTCAATTTATTTTTGTATGTATCTGTATATTTTCTATTTCATTCATTTTGTCTGTCTATCCATGCTCCACTATTACATTGTTTTAAATATAAAACTTTATACTATGTTTTAATATCAAGCAAGACTAGTTCTCCCTTGTAGCTTTTTTCTTTGCTTTCCTAGCTATTTTAGCATATTTTTTCTTGTGAGCCCCTTTATTCATTCTGATTCATCAAATGTTTTATGCCTATCAGAGTATAGGCACACTCCTCCCTAATATTGCCATGTGCTTTATTAACTAGAGTTTGATTTCCGTTTCAGTATTTTTAAGTAAAATTTATATACCATGAAATGCACATAGCTTAAATGTGTATTTCCTAAGTTTTGATAAATGCATACACTTGTGTAACCTAAACTCCTATTAAAATGTGAAGAATTATCATAGCTACATTTCCTCACAAGAAATTTTCTGTCCTACAGATCAACCACTTATTTGCTTTTTATCACCACATAATTATTTTGCCATGATATCACAAGGTATATACACTTTTATATAGGGCTTTTATAGTTTTCTCTATTTCTGTCTACACACATATACCATACAAATAAATAAATGAATGAATAAATAAATAATGTAAATTTCTCTTTTTTCCTAAAATTATGAAGAATGACCTTATGACTGAGCATTTCTGAAGTGTAATGAATAACTAAAGTCAAAGCAATCTTCATATATCAACTCCTCCCTTCCCATCATGAACACCTCATAAATGCCCTGGGCTTCAATTGTAATTGCTAAATGTAATATAAAATATCATGCCTCACTGACTGCAAGCAATATCAAAATGTTAAATATAGCTATCCTTAATTTCAATGTAATGCTAGTTAAGAGCAGCTATTACTATTGAAGAATGAAAATCCCGGGTGATAAATACTTTTGCCTGTGATAAGATAATTTCCAAATGATTTATTAAAAATAAAATGATAAATTTATTCAAGACCAGCCTGACCAACATGGAGAAACGCTGTCTCTACTGAAAATAGAAAATTAGCCAGGCATGATGGCATATGTCTGTAATCCCTGCTACTCAGGAGGCTGAGGCAGGACAATCGCTTGAACCCAGGAGGCAGATGTTGCAGTGAGCCAAGATCCTGCCATTGCACTGTAGCCTGGGCAACAAGAGCGAAACTCTGTCTCAAAAAAAAAAAAAAAAAAAAAGAAAAGAAAAGAAAAGAAAAAAAAAGAAATAAAAATCAACAAAATGGATCAGCTTTCCATCTACAATAACATAGTGAAAAGAAATAGTGAACTTAATCACTCCCAAATAGATACAGTATCTATCCAGAAGCCCTTATATGTTACTGCTATCTCTTACATTTAGCTGTATGAAACATGGCATGTGTTTATTTAATTGTATTATTAAATAATTTCACATCTGTATTCTATGAAAAGGGCTGAAAAACAAATTGAATATCAAAATAATAGATTTCTACTTTAAAATCATATTGAAGTTTTAAGATCACTTGATTACATACCTAAAGGTGGACCCTTTTATAGTTTTATATGCTAAAGAAATCCCAGATTCTTTCTTCAAATAATTTAAACAAGAGCTATATTTTTGGCTTAATAAACAGAAGTTACATGTTTAAATCAAGTATTCCTCTCTTGCTACAAGTAAACTCTGAACTAGAGCTGGCATTTTTTTTCTTAATTTAGTCTTCTTTATGATTTATTTAAACAGCATTTCTTACACTGTCCTTAAATCTTTTTGAAATAAAGCAGAATTTTAAAGGAATGTTTGTCTCTCTTTTGTTGACACCAATCACACCTACCACTTCAATGATGCTTCTCTTTCTAATCCAACTTACTCCATGAACTCATTCATAAATCCTCAACCAGTCCATGATTGAGGAGGCAACATATGGGGAAAGTGCATCACAAACAGGGAAAATAATGGGACAAAAGTATTGTAAATAGCTGGAGGCTGTGCTTTGACCAGAAATCAAGTCTTTGAATTCTCTAAACACGGACCTTTCCTCTTCAGGGTGTCTAGGAGCTACTGCAGGGGAAATGTACTCATAAAATGCAAAGATTCTACATAGTTCACCTTTTATGAAACAAATAACAGATTAAAAACAAACGGAATAGGCCAGGTCAAAATGCATTCTGTGTTTTATCAACAATAATTTTAGGGATAAAAATAATATAAGGTACTTTGTTTTATTTTTTTGTAAGGTCTATTCAGTTTTCTTATAAAAGCTTCTTTATCTTTCATGATATTGGCTGATCAGAATATAATTTCATTGAAAATAAAAAGTACTCATGAGGAAAAGTAGGGAAACATTTCAAAGATCTGCCTCATTGGCTAATAATCTGTATTATTAATTGTGGAAGATACTATAACTTTCTTTTAGGAATTTAAATTTCATCTAGATTATTTGATTTCAGCAAGATTTCTTACATAGGATTTGTAGACAAAATACCCAATGCTTTCTTTTCTAAGGAGAGTATGATCAACCCGTAAATTGTGCAAAAAGAGCAGGCAGAAATGGAACAAAGGTATGTAGAGAATAAATGGTGAGAAAAAAAGATTTTTAAAAAGGTGCATTTTCTGAAATGCTAGAAAAATGCACCCACATATAGCATTTTAAGTTTTTCCTAATATAACAAATAGAGCTGGAATTCAAGCAACTATAAAAGAAATGAAAACTATTTTGGAGAAATGTTGGGGTGGTTTCACCACTTCTCTCTGAGAATTTCAGTGGTGTGGTGTCTTGGGAAAAAGGAAAGCCCCACTTCAAACATTAATAAACGGTAAACAAATGAATTTTCATAATAAGATAAACAAGTAATGTTTTCTTTGGGGAAAAGAACCAACTTCATTTTACTGTCAATTTCTGTGCTCTAAAAGAGAATTTCCATGTCAGAAGGAAAGTTTCAACAGTAATGAATAGGGTTAGTATCTGAACTCTAACTCCTTTTTCCACATCCTGCAGAAGGGAATGAGTTGTCATTGGAATCTGTTACTAGAAACCTCAAATAGAATTGCCTTTCATTCTCTAAGGAGAACCTACTGCACTTGTGATTGTCAAATTATTACAAGTTCAAGGTCACTGCTCTCTCAGATCTCAAATGTTACTCTATAATTATAGATTCTAATTTTAGGGAACAAAATCAACCTCAAGCCAACAGTCAAAAGAAATACCTACCTACAAAACAAAACAATGTAATTAGTTGAATTACTAAGCAAAGAGTTATTCAAATAAGAATTCTAATAAAAATAGATGCTGGCTTTGAACACGGTGGTGGGGATCATTCACTTTAAAAAATTATTATTGTCTAATACAATATACATGATACAACAATGAAAAGTAAACATTACTATTTCTATTAATTATTTGTATGATAAGGAAAGCAGTCTCTCATTTTTCATTTTTCTGTTTGCATCAACAAATACTGTAACAGCCTTTATTCAAGAAGGCTAAGTTAATTGACTGACAATACTAATTTGTGCATTTTATTACTAGAATATTCTGGCAGGTGGAAAGAATTGGTTAATATACTGGTAAGTGGTAAAAACCTATTAGATGCTTTTGGAGTCCAGAGAAAATGATTCCTTTATCTTTCTAAGCTCCAGTGTACTATGTGCTTAAAATGTGAGTGAACAAATTAATATAATTCAATTTGGTCTGTCTATAAAATGTCATTATTTCTTTGTGCTCATCTAAAACAAAAAAGGTGATAGTTTGGAGAATCAGGACAAGTATTTGGGCCAGAAACTAAAGCACAAGTGTCTTATTTAAACTTTACAAACTTCTGCAATCTTTCATTAATTAAATGTGATAAACAATGGGCCTTCTTAGCACAATGTCTTTAAAAACTAGGATTTAATAAGTATCACCTACTCCCTTGATTGTTATAAGATGATTCACTGTTGACTACTTATATTACAACTTGCTTTATTACTGGCATTGCAAAATAATAGAACTCATCATAAAAAAAATTGTACAAGATCAAGATTTTAACAGCTTCTATCCCAAGCTCATAATGTAAATATTTAAGTTAAAATAACTTTTCTTTTCTTCAGAAATATGTGTATGCATATGTGCACATGTATTTTTAAGATCTGAAGTGAAAAAGAACAGAAAGTCAGGAAATTAATTTAAGAGCTTAAGATCTAGTAGAAAATGACTTTAGAATTGCTGAGAATGAATATACTGAAAAGTAAGCGATTAGTTTACCCACTGTAATCTGGTGCCTGTTTTCCAAAATCATTATTGGTGCTCCTCTCCCAAGTGTCACAGAGGGCCTCCATGTTGGGAAATCCAGCAGGCCTTTCAGTCTTTCTCTTACAGAGTAATAAATTGGAAATGAGTGAGTAAAGACAATCAGTGAAGAGCTACTTCTATAATTTTGGCTCTTAAGAAAAGGTGAGGAATAGTACAACATCTGGAGGAGGATTGGAGGTAAACGGAGGGCATATTTCTTGTATGTAAGTTTGTTTGCCTCTTTAGATGGCTGAAACAATGGGAGAATGTTCACAGGCCGAGTCGGGAGTGAAGGAGGGTTTGGAGACTGAGGAAATGTAGTTACTGTTACATCTCTGTCAATGACTGATTCTAGGATATATAGGAAATCATCTGTTCAAAGTCTTTGAGGAAACAGTAAATGTAACACTGATTGAATGTTAATGCTCAGGCTGACTGCTAAGAAACTGATGAAAGTCAGACCATTCTCTGGGTTCATTTATCTGCATATTTGTCCTTTTATTGACTAGCTGTTTTGTCAAATTTCTATTATTATTTCCTGAAATCTGATATCAATCCAAAGCTAATGTGATATATTGGTCTCCTGGAAACTGAAATGTCCTCATGATCTCATAAGTGCAGACTTGTTGGATATCTTGTAGAAGATAATTCTGATCTTTTCCTGTCATTTAAGCCTCCTAGACCCCTACTGCTTACCTAGATCTTATTCCGGACAACTTTTTAGATTGTCAACTAAGTTCAGAGGTGATTAAGTGCATATAAATTCTGTTCACACACCCTCTTTTGAAAATACATCTTAAAATATTTTCTGTGGGGACAGCATATTTTTCATTTTACTTTCCACTTTATATACTTCTATGCAGTTTTAATTTATTTTCTTTTTATAACTATGAGCATGCATTACTCATGAAAAAAGAAAATTATTTTAATCTTAACATTGCATAATTCTCATATCACTGGAATGCTAATTCCTCAGTGAAGATTTTTTCCTTTTTTGATAAATATTTCCAAAGCTTTGTATACATAAGGGGATCAACAACATCAGCATGGTCTACAAAACTCATGAGGCTAACAAGTGCCAGAAGATGTACATCATATCATTTGATGTCATTGAAAACAAAAAGTATGTAAATTAGAATAGAACATATGATACATAAAGTTAAAACATAAACTTAAAAAAAATGTTGTTGATAACCTTTCTTTCCACTAATTTACACAATTTTATTTTCCCTTCAAACACATTAGGCAGGTTTCTAAATGAATGGCCAGATGTAGTCCCCTCCAGAAATAGTACTTTGTTCATTCATATGTTTCAAAATAAGAAGTTAAATGTGAATTATATACTGAGTAATGATAATTTCATTGCTGGAATCTGGAGTTTACATTTTATTTGTTATTTGTCATGTTCTTCAGGAATCCTCTTTGTAAGAGGTAAGGCAAATGATAAGGTACATTTTTTAAATCTCCAATAATTGAGAATATAAAAGTCTTTTTGTAAGAAGCAACTTGAATAGTTTAATAAAAAGAGAAATGAAGCGAGTGAGGTGGCTCAGCCTGTTATCTTAGTGCTTTTGGAAGCTGAGTGGAAGGATTACTTGAAATCAAAGGTTCGACACAAGCCTGGGCAACACAGCAAGATCCTACCTCTAAAAAATATATATATATAAAATAGCGAGATGTGGTGGTCCATGCCTCCAGTCCTAGTTACTTGGGAGGCTGTGCCCAGGATTTTGAGGCAGCAATTAGCTATAATCATGCCACTGCACTTGGGCCTGGGTAACAGAGAAAGACCCTGTCTCAAAAAAAAAAAAAAAAAAAAAAAAAAAGAAAGAGAGAGAGAGAAAGAAATGAAAGTAAATGAAAAGTGTTTGCCTTTTAAAATAATTTTAAAGAAGGGAAATTGAATCATTTTAATATTTTTTCTTAATTATTATATGCAGACAAATGGACATGAATATAAATCCATGTAAAGTGGTTATTTTGAAAGTTCTAACTTGTCTTAAATTAAGAACAAAGAAAAGTAAACTTATAATGTTTTAGACCATCTTGGTTTAATCTCATTTTAATAAAAAGATGGGCAATATCTGAAGCATTTTTCGAGTGGAAGCCATGTACATTTCAAATTCATAATTTGTTATAATTGATAAAAAATTAATAAGAAATTTGCTTCGTATTGAGAAAATGGGATCTATAAAACAACTACATCTTCACCAACTTCTTAAATTTTGTTAAATAAAAATACTCAAAACCAATCAAATTTTATATGTAGAGAATGGTGGATATAGACGCATGTAAGGAAAATGGCTTTCTTTTTTTTTTTTGAGATGGAGTCTCGCTGTGTCGCTGAGGCTGGAGTGCAGTGGCGCGATCTCAGCTCACTGCAAGCTCCGCCTCCCGGGTTCACGCCATTCTCCTGCCTCAGCCTCCCGAGTAGCCGGGACTATAGGCGCCCGCCACCTCGCCCAGCTAGTTTTTTGTATTTTTTAGTAGAGACGGGGTTTCACCGTGTTAGCCAGGATGGTCTCGATCTCCTGACCTCGTGATCCGCCCGTCTCGGCCTCCCAAAGTGCTGGGATTACAGGCTTGAGCCACCGCGCCCGGCAGGAAAATGGCTTTCTAGTGTTTCATTATGCATTATAAATAGGCTTATAGTTTGTAAGGACGAAGACCCTTCAGTCACACTCTCAGCTGTAAAGTTCATGATAATACACTCTGAATTTAGTCTTAAATGTCAAATCTTCCTGGGGAGTTTTCAAACCTAAATAAAGCATTAATATTTTAGACATCACTATATGTAAGACAGTGTTATACAGGAAGCTCAAAAGGATATGTGTGTATATATCCTAAATAAAATAATATGTAAGAAAGATGCCTAAATTCACTGTAATGTAAGTTAACAAATGGTAAAGAAAATATCAAATGTAAAATAATTAATTTGTTTTATATTTCTAAAATATAATCAATTTTTATATAAATATTTAAAAATTTATTCTAACTACAAAATGTATAAGAGTTTGTTTTCCCCAAAACTTTAGACTCTGATGCCTAAGGTTAAATGAGCAAGGCTTCTGTAGCAGAGCAAAATATTCTAACATGCTCCCACTGAAAAGGCACTGTAAATTTATTATTTTAGCCTTTAAAAGATTGTTATTCATTTACTCCTCCAAGCATTCATTAGGTAAACATTTATTAATAGACCAAATGATCTGGTAAGAGCTAGAGATTCAGAAAAAAATTCTTCCCTTTATGGAAGTTTAAATGAAAGAAAGAGAAATAAATTCTATGGGGTCTCATAAAGGAATGTACTAAGAGCTACCGGATACGAAGAAGAGTTTTAAACATAAAACCTGACGAGTAAAGGAAAGCAAATAGTTACTACCTATTAATAGGTGGGAAAAGAAAGACATTTCAGGCAGAGCAAATAAATATAAGAATACTTAGAAGCATGAGTGGACAAATTTGGTGGAGGGAGAGTGCCAAGAGACAAAGTTGGAAAGGTAGGTCAAAGGTTAGATCATGAAGGTATCTGTCAGGTCACAGTGAGGCACTGTGTTTATCCCAAGGGCTCTATTATGCTTTAATAAAGCAGAGGGATTTGATAACCAGGTTTCTATGTTAGAAATATAGGGACATGGATGCAGCTGGAAACCATCATTCTTAGCAAACTATCACAAGAACAGAAAACCAAACACCGCATGTTCTCACTCATAGGTGGGAACTGAACAATGAGATCACTTGGACTCCGGAAGGGGAACATCACACACCAGGGCCTATCATGGGGAGGCGGGAGGGTGGAGGGATTGCATTGGGAGTTATACCTGATGTAAATGACGAGTTGATGGGTGCTGATGAGTTGATGGGTGCAGCACAGCAACATGGCACAAGTATACATATGTAACAAACCTGCACGTTATGCACATGTACCCTAGAACTTAAAGTATAATAATAATAAAAAATTAAAAAAAAAGAAATATTTATCTGGTGGCAGTAAAAATTAGATTGGAAGGTCCATATATAGAAGTGGTATATTAAAAATTTTGGCTACATATGACAGAGATTCAGTTCAAATTAGTTCAGGCACAAAAGGGGAAATTATTGGCGCATATAACTTCCAAAGTCAGTGGAGAGTGAGAGCTCTGCACACAGCTGGATCCATGTGTGCAAACAATGGTGCCAAGTGACTGTCTTCTCATCTAGGTTTGATTTTCTTCTATGTTGACTTTTCTCTTCACATGTGGTTGCAGAATTAACCACCAGAAACTTTTGGCTTGTATATGCTACACGGCTCAGCAATAGCTCTGAAAAATACTGTTTTCCCCAACAGCCCAAATCAAAGTTTGAGTGAGTGCTGTCATAGATCATCTTATTCATGTCATCTGTGAATCCAGCATTGTGCTAGGGAAACAGACTGCTCTTAAGGGTACAGCCAGCACAAGTCCACTCCAATTACACACACTGATAATAGGTGTATTAGTCTGTTCTCACACTGCTATAAATAACTGCCTGAGACTGGTAATTTATAAAGGCAAGAAGAGGCTTAATTTACTCAGTTCCACAGGGCTGAGGAGGTCTTGGGAAACTTACAATTAAGGCAGAAAGAGAAGTAAACATGTCCTTCTTCACACATGGCGGCAGGAAGAAGTGCCGAGTGAAGGAGGAAGCCCCTTATAAAACCATCAGATCTCATGAGAACTCACTCACTATCATGAGAACTCACTCACTATCATGAGAGCATCAGAGGAAAAACCACCTCCATGATTCAATTATCTCCACCTGATCCCACCCTTGACACATGGGGATTATTACAATCAAGGTGAGATTTGGATGGGGACCCAGAGCCAAACCATATCAATAGGGAAAGGCTGATTCCCCTAATTATGAACTTGAATGATGTTGTTTAAATAAGATGGGAATGAGAATGAGAGGCAAATACAACAATAGCACAACAAGCAAAGGTGGATCACTAGGTAGAATGTTTTAATATACCATGTAATAAATGAGGGTGGAAACTAAGGAGATGGAAAATCCATTTGGATTCAACACAAGTTTAGAACAAAGAGGAAGACTGGACAGCATTTGATGAAGGATTGGTTATTGGTTGTAAGAAAGAGGAAAGGATTGACTATTGGTGCTTTGTGTTAGTGAGTAGACAATGGTAGAGTTAGTCACTAAGAAAGGATCTTACAGTGAATTCACAAGTGAAATTTATAAATTCTTATCAATTATGATAATTTATCATTATTCATTACATCATTGGTGAGTTTATAATGACATTAGTGGAATATTCTAGTAAGCAGGTGGACCTCAGAAACAGATCTGGAAAAGTGGATGTTAAAATAGTTTAAATGAGAATATAATGAAAAGTTTGTGTAGTTAAGAGGAAGAATACTCCCTGTCTCTACTAAAAAATGCAAAAAACTAGCCGGGCGAGGTGGCGGGCACCTGTAGTCCCAGCTACTCGGGAGGCTGAGGCAGGAGAATGGCGTAAACCCAGGAGGCGGAGCTTGCAGTGAGCTGAGATCGTGCCACGGCACTCCAGCCTGGGTGACAGAGCGAGACTCCGTCTCAAAAAAAAAAAAAAAAAAAGGAGGAAGAATACTGAGGAGCAGAACAGATGAATAGAAGTACATGAGAATGATTATTGCTCTAACTCTTCTCAGATAATTATAAATAAACTCTAACCTGATAATTGATTTTAGGTAAATATAAAATTAACAATAATGAATAAATATGTATTGGTCTCATCTATCCTGTTATTGAAGCATCATCTACCCTGCTATAAAAAACATGATTTCCCACTTCCTTCTTTCAGAAAAATGGCTTCCCAGATTTAGTTTCAGTCACCATCTCCTCTTGTGATATACACATCCAAAATCTTATTGTCTGCCTGTGTCTATTCCGTTTTTTTTTTCACTTTCTAAGCAGAATTCTCTTCTTTCTCTCTTACGCATTCCTCATACCCATCCAGTCCTTTCTATTTTCTAATCTGCTATCTTCCAGATATGTTATATTAATTTGGAACTGACTTCATAAATATGGTTTATAAATTCATATATACAATCTGCTTTCCATTAGTCTGTCTGCAACATTTGCTTTCAAATTCAAAGTAATTTGACCACCTTAACTTCAATATAAAGAAAACTGGGCTGGGCAGAGTGGCTCACACTTGTAGTCCCAGCAATTTGGGAGGCTGGGGCGAGCATACTGCTTGAGCCCAGGAGTTCAAGACCAGCCTGGGTAACATGGCAAAACCCCGTCTCTACAAAAGATACAAAAATTACTGGAGCGTTGTGGCATGCACTAGTAGTCCAGCCACTGAGGCTGAGTTTGGGGGTGGAGGTTGCAGTGAGCTGAGCTTGTGCCACTACACTCCAGCCTGGGTGACAGAGCCAGAGCCTTCTCAAAATCAAATGGATAAACAAAAACCTGACTTCCTTTTCTGCTAAGTTCATACTTCATCTTTTTGGCAAATACAGCCACTCTTCCTCTTTAAGTCGAATTCTAAAAGTGACCTTCAAATACTAACTCAGTCCTTTGATTTCAACATCCCAAATGAATGTTACATTTTCTGTATATTTTAAGGCCACATAACACTTTGAGATCTATCCTACTCTATTTCTACCATTGTGACTAATAAAATGTGTGTATCAAAGTGAAAAAAAATGCACAAGTCTGAAAAATAAATTTATTAAAGGGATTATATTACCTTCACTGGCAACGTCCTTTTATTCCACCAGATTATTTCTCTAGGCATTTAAACTTGCTTTAGTATCCATTGTCTTAGAAGGAGAAGAAGGATGGGGGGAAGAAGGAGGGGAACAGGGAGAGGAAGGAGAAAGGAAAGTGGGAGGAGAAGAGGTGAGGAAGAGGGATAGGAGGAGGAGAAAGAAAAGGAGAAAAAGAATAGGAAGAAAAAGGAGCAAGAGGAAGAGAGAGAAAGAAAGGAAGAATGTACATTTAAATAGCCTGGGCTGGGCGCTGTCGCTCACACTTGTAATCCCAGCACTTTGGGAGGCTGAGGCGTGTGGATCATCTGAGGTCAGGAGTTCAAGACCAGCCTGACCAACACAATGAGACCCGTCTCTACTGAAAATACAAAAATTAGCCGGGCATGGTGGTGAGCACCTGTAGTCTCAGCTACTCGGGGGCTGAGGTAGGAGAATCGTTTGAACTCAGGGGGCAGAGGCTGAAGTAAGCCGAGATTTTGCCATTGCAGTTCAGCATGGGCAACAGAGCAAGACTTCATCACAAAAACAAAACAAAACAAAAGAAAGAAAAAAAAATCCTGACTGAATTTCTTCAAAACGCTACCCCCCACCCCCTGCACCTCCACCACAAAACATTTTGTACAGATTCAGAACAAAGATTCTTGAAAAGTTGCCTACATTTGCTATCTCCACTTCTTAACTTCTCATTGTCTTTCCAACACAATTCAATCTGGCTTCTCAACTTAATATGCTAGTAAAGTTTCTTTGGAGAGTATCACCAAAGACGCAATTTTCCAAACTCAAGTGACAATAGTCTTAGTTTTTTATTTGGTACATACCTCACAGATTGCCACTCCTTTCTCACAGCCTTCTTGACCTACCCTTTCTCTGTGGGAAATGACCTACCCTCATTTCTTAGTTTACTTCTTTGTTTTGTATTTCTTGACCCATGTGCTAAACCTCTTCAAGGCTAATACTGAATTATCTTTTCTACTTTCATACTCACTTCTTGGGATATCTTATCTAGGACCATAGCTTTAAATGCCATTTCCAGTCATGCACCGCATAACAATGTTTCCATCAAGGACAAGCTGTATATAGGATAGTGGTCTCATAGGATTTTAATACCGTATTTTTACTGTACATTTTTCTTTCTTTTTTTTTTTTTGAGATGGAGTTTCACTCTTGGTGTCCAGGCTGGAGTGCATTGGCGCAATCTTGGCTCACTGCAACCTCTGCCTCCCGGGTTCAAGCGATTATCCTGCCTCAGCCTCCCGAGTAGCTGAGATTACAGGCATGCACCACCATGCCTGGCTAATTTTTTGTATTTTTAGTAGAGACAGGTTTTTCCATGTTGGTCAGGCTGGTGTCGAATTCCCGATCTCAGGTGATCTTACCGCCTCAGCCTTCCAAAGTGCTAGTGAGAGATGACAACGTACTAGCAGCTCTCACTCGCTCTTGGCGCCTCCTCGGCCTCGGTGTCCCCTCTGGCCGCGCTGGAGGAGCCTTTCAGCCCATCGCTGTGTGGGGCCCCTCTCTGGGGCTCCCAGGGCAGGAGCCGGCTCCCTCTGCTCGGGGTGAGGTGTGGAGGGAGAGGTGCAGGCAGATCTGGTGCTGCGCGAGGCGCTCGCGGCAGGTGCGGGTTCAGGGTGGGCGCGGGCTCTGTCGCCTGCACTCAGCGCGGCAGAAGGAGCCTGCTGGGCTTGATGGGAGGCTGGGTCCCGTGCGTGGACCGCAGTTCCCACTTTGCGGGGTCGTTGGCCAGGATGGCAGGTGTCCCTCTCTTCTTCACTTCCCCTCTTTTTCTCTTGGTTGTCTGGGACGAGCTCCCTCTGGGCTGCCAGAGTGCCCAGGCTAGATGCCACAAAGTCCTGAGGGGAGTGCCAGTCAGAGGTGAAGCTGGCTGGGCTTCTGGGATGGGTGGAGACTGGGAGAACTTTTGTGTGTAGTTAAAGGATTGTGAACGCACCAATCAGCACTCTGTGTCTAGCTAAAGCTTTGTAAACACACCAATCAGCACTGTCAAAACGGACCAATCAGCTCTCTGTAAAACAGACCAATCAGCTGTCTGTAAAGTGGGCCAATCAGCAGGATGTGGGTGGGGTCAGAAACAGAATAAAAGCCAGCTACCGAGCCACCAGCGGCAATGGGCTCTGATAGCCTTGCAGGCTGTGGAAGTTTTGTTCTTTTGCTCTTTGCAATAAATCTTGCTGCTGGTTACTCTTTGGGTCTGTGCCACCCTGATGAGGTCTAACACTCACCACGAAGGTTTGCAGCTTCATTCCTGAAGCCAGCAAGACCATGAACCCACTGGGAGGGACAAACAACTCCAGATGGGAAGAAAGAACAACTCCGGATGCTCCACCTTTATGAACGGTAACACTCACCACGAAGGTCTGCAGCTTCACTCCTGAGGCCAGTGAGACAACATACCACCTTTAAGAGCTGTAACACTCATGGAGGTCTGTAGCTTCATTCTTGAAGTCAGCAAGACCAAGAACCCACCAATTCCGGACACACTGGGATTACCGGAGTGAGCCACTAAGCCAGGCCTACTGTACCTTTTTCTATGTGTAGATATGTTTAGATACACAAATAGTCACCACTGTGTTACAGTTGCCTACAGTAGTCACTACAGTAACATGCTGTACAGATCTGTAGCCTAGGAGCAATAGGCTATATACTATATAGCCTAGATGTGTAATAGGCTGTATGGTAAGTACACTCTCTGATGTTTGCATGACAAAATAACCTAAAGACACATTTCCCACTGTTAAGCAATGCATGAGTGTAGATATTGAAAACACACATTTCTATATAAAGCCCTAGTCTCTACTCAATCAATTAGATATATCCACTTCAATGTCTCACAGGCATCTCAAAGTTCACATAGCCGAAATTGAACTACCAATCCTGCCTGTCTTCGTGTTTTCAACATCTCTAACAATAATACATACATTCATTAAATTATTTAAGCTAGACAACTAAGAGTCATTTCTAACATTGCTTCCACCTCCCAACTATCAAATCTACTCCCTAAATATATCTTGATTCCATCTTCTTTTATTCATCATTACTATACTTTCTTAGCTAAAACCACTATAATTCTCTTATCAGAACTAGAAAAGTCATCTCCTAAACGGTTTATCTGCCACCATATTTGCCAGTTCCATTTCGTTTTTCCTAAACCCTTCAAAATGGTATTTTAAAAATAAAATTATGATCATATCAATCTCCAGTGTAGGACCATTAAGTGTCCCCCATAATATTGAAATGAAAGACAGCTCTTAAATAGGACCCTGCAGATTTTGTGATTTTGTGTAATATGGACCATGCCTTTCTATCAAACCACATTGTCTGACATTCTCCCAATAATTTATATGAGTAGGCACATTGGCTTCATTTAGTTCCTTAACTGTGTCAGGATCTTTCTGGCTTCAAGGCATATTTTTCTCATTGACTGGAATTTTATGCTCCATTCTCATCTGACTAGCTGCTAGTCATTCTATTGACATCAGGTTAACTTCTCCAAAACGTCATAAGCATATAATATCCCAAATATATATTCCTCACATAGGTGGGCCCCTGCACAAATTACTGTTTCTAACAATGCCCTGTCTCTTCCATTCCACTTATCATAAATTATAATTACAGCTACATCTATGGCTTAATGGTTTACTGTCAATCTTATTCTAAACTGTAGGCCTCACTGGAACAGAGACACTTCTAGATCAATCATATCATATTCCAAGCACCTAGTAAGTTGCTGGGCACATACATTCAATAAATAAATAAATGCATAAATGTCATAGTTTAAAATGCACTGTACACTTTATCACCAAATGTATGTGGCATCTCCCAATAACTAAAAATTCATAAAATATGGGGAAACACACAAAAAAGAGAAACAAGACTAGGAAATACTATTACTAAGATAGCTTCTTCGGGGGGCGGAGCAAGATGGCCAAATAGGAGCAGCTCCAGTCTCCAACTCCCAGCGCGAGCCACACAGAAGACCCGTGATTTCTGCATTTTCAACTGAGGTACTGCGTTCATCTCACTGGGGAGTGCCGGACGATTGCTGCTGGTCAGCTGCTGCAGCCCGACCAGCGAGAGCTGAAGCAGGGCGAGGCATTGCCTCACCTGGGAAGCGCAAGGGGGAAGGGAGTTCCTTTTCCTAGCCAGGGGAACTGAGACACACAACACCTGGAAAATCGGGTAACTCCCACCCCAATACTGCGCTTTAAGCAAACAGGCACACCAGGAGATCATATCCCACACCTGGCCAGGAGGGTCCCACACCCACGGAGCCTCCCTCATTGCTAGCACAGCAGTCTCTGATCTACCCGCAAGGCAGCAGCGAGGCTGGAGGAGGGGCGCCCGCCATTGCTGAGGCTTAAGTAGGTAAACAAAGCTACTGGGAAGCTCGAACTGGGTGGAGCTCACAGCAGCTCAAGGAAACCTGCCTGTCTCTGTAGACTCCACCTCTGGGGACAGGGCACAGTAAACTAAACAAACGCAGCAGACACCTCTGCAGACGCAAACGACTCTGTCTGACAGCTTGAAGAGAGCAGTGGATCTCCCAACACGGAGGTTGAGATCTGAGAAGGGACAGACTCCCTGCTCAAGTGGGTCCCTGACCCCTGAATAGCCTAACTGGGAGACATCCCCCACTAGGGGCAGTCTGACACCCCACACCTCACAGGGAGGAGTACACCCCTGAGAGGAAGCTTCCAAAGCAAGAATCAGACAGGTACACTCGCTGTTCAGAAATATTCTATCTTCTGCAGCCTCTGCTGCTGATATCCAGGCAAACAGGGTCTGGAGTGGACCTCAAGCAATCTCCAACAGACCTACAGCTGAGGGTCCTGACTGTTAGAAGGAAAACTATCAAACAGGAAGGACACCTACACCAAAACCCCATCAGTACATCACCATCATCAAAGACCAGAGGCAGATAAAACCACAAAGATGGGAAAAAAGCAGGGCAGAAAAGCTGGAAATTCAAAAAATAAGAGTGCATCTCCCGCGGCAAAGGAGCGCAGCTCATCGCCAGCAACGGATCAAAGCTGGACGGAGAATGACTTTGACGAGATGAGAGAAGAAGGCTTCAGTCCATCAAATTTCTCAGAGCTAAAGAAGGAATTACGTACCCAGCGCAAAGAAACTAAAAATCTTGAAAAAAGAGTGGAAGAATTGATGGCTAGAGTAATTAATGCAGAGAAGGTCCTAAACGAAATGAAAGAGATGAAAACCATGACACGAGAAATACGTGACAAATGCACAAGCTTCAGTAACCGACTCGATCAACTGGAAGAAAGAGTATCAGCGATTGAGGATCAAATGAATGAAATGAAGCGAGAAGAGAAACCAAAAGAAAAAAGAAGAAAAAGAAATGAACAAAGCCTGCAAGAAGTATGGGATTATGTAAAAAGACCAAATCTACGTCTGATTGGGGTGCCTGAAAGTGAGGGGGAAAATGGAACCAAGTTGGAAAACACTCTTCAGGATATCATCCAGGAGAACTTCCCCAACCTAGTAGGGCAGGCCAACATTCAAATCCAGGAAATACAGAGAACACCACCAAGATACTCCTCGAGAAGAGCAACTCCAAGACACATAATTGCCAGATTCACCAAAGTTGAAATGAAGGAAAAACTCTTAAGGGCAGCCAGAGAGAAAGGTCGGGTTACCCACAAAGGGAAGCCCATCAGACTAACAGCAGATCTCTCGGCAGAAACTCTACAAGCCAGAAGAGAGTGGGGGCCAATATTCAACATTCTTAAAGAAAAGAATTTTAAACCCAGAATTTCATATCCAGCCAAACTAAGTTTCATAAGTGAAGGAGAAATAAAATCCTTTACAGATAAGCAAATGCTTAGAGATTTTGTCACCACTAGGCCTGCCTTACAAGAGACCCTGAAGGAAGCACTCAACATGGAAAGGAACAACCGGTACCAGCCATTGCAAAAACATGCCAAAATGTAAAGACCATCGAGGCTAGGAAGAAACTGCATCAACTAACGAGCAAAATAACCAGTTAATATCATAATGGCAGGATCAAGTTCACACATAACAATCTTAACCTTAAATGTAAATGGACTAAATGCTCCAATTAAAAGACACAGACTGGCAAACTGGATAAAGAGTCAAGACCCATCAGTCTGCTGTATTCAGGAGACCCATCTCACATGCAGAGACATACATAGGCTCAAAATAAAGGGATGGAGGAAGATTTACCAAGCAAATGGAGAACAAAAAAAAGCAGGGGTTGCAATACTAGTCTCTGATAAAACAGACTTTAAACCATCAAAGATCAAAAGAGACAAAGAAAGCCATTACATAATGGTAAAGGGATCAATTCAACAGGAAGAGCTAACTATCCTAAATATATATGCACCCAATACAGATTCATAAAGCAAGTCCTTAGAGACTTACAAAGAGACTTAGACTCCCATACAATAATAATGGGAGACTTCAACACTCCACTGTCAACATTAGACAGATCAACGAGACAGAAAGTTAACAAGGATATCCAGGAATTGAACTCATCTCTGCAGCAAGCAGACCTAATAGACATCTATAGAACTCTCCACCCCAAATCAACAGAATATACATTCTTCTCAGCACCACATCGTACTTACTCCAAAATTGACCACGTAATTGGAAGGAAAGCACTCCTCAGCAAATGTATAAGAACAGAAATTATAACAAACTGTCTCTCAGACCACAGTGCAATCAAACTAGATCTCAGGACTAAGAAACTCAATCAAAACCACTGAACTACATGTTAACTGAACAACCTGCTCCTGAATGACTACTGGGTACATAACGAAATGAAGGCAGAAATAAAATGTTCTTTGAAACCAATGAGAACAAAGATACAACATACCAGAATCTCTGGGACACATTTAAAGCAGTGTGTAGAGGGAAATTTATAGCACTAAATGCCCACAAGAGAAAGCAGGAAAGATCTAAAATTGACACTCTAACATCACAATTAAAAGAACTAGAGAAGCAAGAGCAAACACATTCGAAAGCTAGCAGAAGGCAAGAAACAACTAAGATCAGAGGAGAACTGAAGGAGATAGAGACACAAAAAACCCTCCAAAAAAATCAATGAATCCAGGAGTTGGTTTTTTGAAAAGATCAACAAAATTGACAGACCACTAGCAAGACTAATAAAGAAGAAAAGAGAGAAGAATCAAATAGACGCAATTAAAAATGATAAAGGGGATATCACCACCGACCCCACAGAAATACAAACTACCATCAGAGAATACTATAAACACCTCTACGCAAATAAACTGGAAAATCTAGAAGAAATGGATAATTTCCTGGACACTTACACTCTTCCAAGACTAAACCAGGAAGAAGTTGAATCCCTGAATAGACCAATAGCAGGCTCTGAAATTGAGGCAACAATTAATAGCCTACCAACCAAAAAAAGTCCAGGACCAGATGGAGTCACAGCTGAATTCTACCAGAGGTACAAGGAGGAGTTGGTACCATTCCTTCTGAAACTATTCCAATCAATAGAAAAAGAGGGAATCCTCCCTAACTCATTTTATGAGGCCAACATCATCCTGACACCAAAGCCTGGCAGAGACACAACAAAAAAAGAGAATTTTAGACCAATATCCCTGATGAACATCGATGCAAAAATCCTCAACAAAATACTGGCAAACCGGATTCAGCAACACATCAAAAAGCTTATCCACCATGATCAAGTGGGCTTCATCCCTGGGATGCAAGGCTGGTTCAACATTCGCAAATCAATAAACATAATCCAGCATATAAACAGAACCAAAGACAAGAACCACATGATTATCTCAATAGATGCAGAAAAGGCTTTTGACAAAATTCAACAGCCCTTCATGCTAAAAACGCTCAATAAATTCGGTATTGATGGAACGTACCTCAAAATAATAAGAGCTATTTATGACAATCCCACAGCCAATATCATACTGAATGGGCAAAAACTGGAAAAATTCCCTTTGAAAACTGGCACAAGACAGGGATGCCCTCTCTCACCACTCCTATTCAACATAGTGTTGGAAGTTCTGGCTAGGGCAATCAGACAAGAGAAAAAATCAAGGGTATTCAGTTAGGAAAAGAAGAAATCAAATTGTCCCTGTTTGCAGATGACATGATTGTATATTTAGAAAACCCCATTGTCTCAGCCCAAAATCTCCTTAAGCTGATAAGCAACTTCAGCAAAGTCTCAGGATACAAAATTAATGTGCAGAAATCACAAGCATTCTTATACACCAGTAACAGACAAACAGAGAGCCAAATCATGAATGAACTTCCATTCACAATTGCTTCAAAGAGAATCAAATACCTAGGAATCCAACTTACAAGGGATGTAAAGGACCTCTTCAAGGAGAACTATAAACCACTGCTCAGTGAAATCAAAGAGGACACAAACAAATGGAAGAACATACCATGCTCATGGATAGGAAGAATCAATATCGTGAAAATGGCCATACTGCCCAAGGTAATTTATAGATTCAATGCCATCCCCATCAAGCTACCAATGAGTTTCTTCACAGAATTGGAAAAAACTGCTTTAAAGTTCATATGGAACCAAAAAAGAGCCCGCATCTCCAAGACAATCCTAAGTCAAAAGAACAAAGCTGGAGGCATCACGCTACCTGACTTCAAACTATACTACAAGGCTACAGTAACCAAAACAGCATGGTACTGGTACCAAAACAGAGATATAGACCAATGGAACAGAACAGAGTCCTCAGAAATAATACCACACATCTACAGCCATTTGATCTTTGACAAACCTGAGAGAAACAAGAAATGGGGAAAGGATTCCCTATTTAATAAATGGTGCTGGGAAAATTGGCTAGCCATAAGTAGAAAGCTGAAACTGGATCCTTTCCTTACTCCTCATACGAAAATTAATTCAAGATGGATTAGAGACTTAAATGTAAGACCTAATACCATAAAAATCCTAGAGGAAAACCTAGGTAGTACCATTGAGGACATAGGCATGGGCAAAGACTTCATGTCTAAAACACCAAAAGCAACAGCAGCAAAAGCCAAAATTGACAAATGGGATCTCATTAAACTAAAGAGCTTCTGCACAGCAAAAGAAACTACCATCAGAGTGAACAGGCAACCTACAGAATGGGAGAACATTTTTGCAATCTACTCATCTGACAAAGGGCTAATATCCAGAACCTACAAAGAACTCAAACAAATTTACAAGAAAAAAACAAACAACCCCATCAAAAAGTGGGCAAAGGATATGAACAGACATTTCTCAAAAGAAGACATTCATACTGCCAACAGACAGATGAAAAAATGCTCATCATCACTGGCCATCAGAGAAATGCAAATCAAAAGCACAATGAGATACCATCTCACACCAGTTAGAATGGCGATCATTAAAAAGTCAGGAAACAACAGGTGCTGGAGAGGATGTGGAGAAATAGGAACACTTTTACACTGTTGGTGGGATTGTAAACTAGTTCAACCATTATGGAAAACAGTATGGCGATTCCTCAAGGATCTAGAACTAGATGTACCATATGACCCAGCCATCCCATTACTGGGTATATACCCAAAGGATTATAAATTATGCTGCTATAAAGACACATGCACATGTATGTTTATTGCAGCACTATTCACAATAGCAAAGACTTGGAATCAACCCAAATGTCCATCAGTGACAGATTGGATTAAGAAAATGTGGCACATATACACCATGGAATACTATGCAGCCATAAAAAAGGATGAGTTTGTGTCCTTTGTAGGGACTTGGATGCAGCTGGAATCCATCATTCTTAGCAAACTATCACAACAACAGAAAACCAAACACCGCATGTTCTCACTCATAGGTGGGAACTGAACAATGAGATCACTCGGACTCAGGAAGGGGAACATCACACACTGGGGCCTATCATGGGGAGGGGGGAGGGGGGAGGGATTGCATTGGGAGTTATACCTGATGTAAATGACGAGTTGATGGGTGCAGCACAGCAACATGGCACAAGTATACATATGTAACAAACCTGCACGTTATGCACATGTACCCTACAAGTTAAAGTATAATAATAATAAATAAATTAAAAAAAAAAAAAAAAAAAAAAGAGAGCTTCTTGGCCAGGCAAGGTGGCTCATGCCTGTAATCCCAGCACTTTGGGAGGCCAAGGCGGGAGGATCACTTGAGTCCAGGAGTTCGAGACCAGCTTGGACAGCCTGGTGAAACTCCGTCTCTACTAAATATACAAAAATTAGCCAGGTGTGGTGGCACACGCTTGTAATCCCAGTTACTCAGGAGGTTGAGGCACCAGAATTGCTCGAACCAGGGAGATGGATCCTGCAGTGAGTTCACGCCACCGCACTACAGCCTGGGTGACAGAGTAAGATTCTGTATCCCCCCCCCAAAAAAAAGATAGCTTTTTAAGCTTCTGCTCAGCAAAGAAAATGATAGAGTGAAGAGACAATCTGTGAATCAGAAGAAAATATCTACAAATTATACATCTGACAAGTCACTAATATCCCAAATACATAAGAAACTCAAACAACCCAGTAGCAAATAAACAACCTGATTAAAAAAGGAGCAAAGGAATTTAATAGACATTTCTCAAAGAAGATATACTAATGGCCAACACCTATATAAAAATATGCTCAATATCACCCAACATTAGGGAAATGTAAATTAAAGCCACAATAAAATATCACCTCACATGTGTCAGAATGGCTACTATGAAAAAAATGAATGATAACAAGTGTTACTAGGATGGTAGAGAAAAGGGAACACAACATTGCTGTCCCTACAGTATTGGTGGGAATGTACATTAATACAGCCATTATGAGAAACTGTATAAAGGTTTCTCAAAAGCTACATATAGAACTACCGTATAATCCAGTAATCCCACTTCTGGGTATATATCCAAAATTTGAAATTAGCATGCTGAAGATATATCTGTATTCCCTTATTCACTGCCTCACTATTCACAACAGTTAACATACAGGATCAACCAAAGTGTCCATTAATAGATAAGTGGATAAGGAAAATGTGGTATAAATGTACAGTTGAATACTATTCAGACTTAAAAAATAAATAAATTCTGTCATTTGTGACAACAGGAATGAAACTGGAGGACATTATGCTAGTGAAATTAGCAAGGCACAGAAAGACAAATACCACATGATCTTGCTTATGAGTGGAATCTAAAACATTCAAACTCAAGAGAGGAGAACAGTGGTTTCCAGAGGCTGAGAGGTGGTGGAAAAGGGGAGATGTTGGACAAATGCTACAAAGTTGCAATTAGACAGGAGGGATAGTTTTTGTGAGATCTGTTGCACAGCATGCTGACTACAGTTAAATAGCATATATTTTTAAAATGCTAGGAGAGTAAATTTAAATTTCAAATGTTCTTAACGCAAAAATGACAAGTATTTTAGGTGATTTATATGTTAATTAGATTGATTTAATTATTCCACAGAGGTACATATATCAAAAATCACAATTTACTTCACAAAAATATACATGATAATTTGTCAATTAACAATTTAAAAAGGGAACATGAAATAATCCCTCTGAGATAATGTTCAAATAATATAGTAGGCATGTGGGACAATTCTTAAAAGGCTGGATGTTTTCTAAAACTTTTAATGAAAAAAATAGCAGAGTTGAAGAGATGAAATAGCATCAGCATTATGTAAATGAAAGGAGGAGACATCAAGTGGTAAAGCAGTAAAACATGTTATAGCTTTAGAAGATACAAAGCTTTAGCAGGAGATAGTGAAAACTGAATTCAATTCAGTAAAGTGAATCCTAATTTACAGATTCAGTCAGAAGTTACTAACCTAAGGTCCATCCTTTGGGCCCTATTCCCTGAAATTTTATGAAAAAAGTTTGTATTTATTTGCATGCAAGCATTTTGCTTGGAAGAAAAAATCCTTAGCTTTCATTACATTCTCCGCTGAGATTTGTGACCTAAAAATAGGTCAACAACTACCACCATCACCAAACCCCTCTGTATCCTCAGATTTAATTAAATTTGCTTTTAAGACGGATTTGGATATTCTCATTTTTTCTAGTTGGAAACATCATTTGATCTCATTTATTGGAACTCTTTCTCTTCTTTCCCCTGAATTTTAACAAACACTTTTTTTAAAAGAAAATTATAATTCTTCCTGTTTTTGTTGTTATAACCAAAAACATTGAAGATGAGTCTTTGATCTGGAATTAGGACAGTATAGAAGGGATGTCTACAATGTTTATAAAGCCATACAGAAATTGTAAAGGGGAAACACAGACCTACTTATTAAATCCTTAAATACTATGATTGTAGGTATCTCTTGCAGCAGGACAGAGACAAAGTTAATTGAAATAAAAAGAATTTCTACTTATTTGTGCCTTAATGAAGGTAATATAGACATGGATCTCATTATAAAAATAGTCCACAGGATTAAAATATATATAGTTTTAGAGATTGGGTAGCTGAAGTATGATAACTGATTTAAAAAATATGATACTCATGGGCATTTGAGGTAATAAAAGTATATGATCCTTATCTAATGTTAGACCAGCACTGTTCTAGGCATAAAAGTTCAATTAGCTACACACACACACACACACACACACACACACACACACACACACACATGCACACAAACGTGATTAAAATAAGACAAGGCAGTGCTTCAGATATCAGACTCCAGGGTCAAACAGATCTCTGTTGAATTTTGTGATTCTGCCACTGCATGACTCCAGGAAAGAACCTGAGCTCCATCATTATGACAATTACATGTGAAAAAACAGATTCTCAGTAACTATTACCTAATATTAGATTTCACACATTACATTACATATTTGCAGCAATATGTATGAAGTGATTTGATACTTATTTTAATGTAAAATATATTTATTTGTATACAGATTAGTTTTCTGACTCTAAATTCTGCTTTTCTCATAATGACTAGTTCAATTAGTTTCTGACTCTAAATTCTGATTTTCTCATAATAACTCAAAAAACCAGGAACTAGGTCTGTTCTATAACAATATGTTATGCTTACTAAATAATATCATTAGTGTCGGACAAAAAGTGAGAACAAGTTAACTACTTAAATCATAACCAATTAAGTGATATGCGATTTTTCTTGCTCTTTTTACAGCTTTTTCTAGAATAACCTTTTGGTTAATTTTGTTTTTACCAACTACATGATAGATTTCCTCTTTGATCTAACTTGAACTGATGAAAAATTGCAACATCCTTATTAGCTGCTTAAAACAAATCCCCTAGGCATTCATTATTGGAATAGAAAACAGCCACATTAGCAGTACAGAATTACAGGAAGTAAATCAGGATAATGCTGAAGGGGGTACATTGAAAAGTCCTATTCCAAAGCCACATATGTTCCCTTTGTCCTATCTGACATCATCTAATACTTACTATGATCTCTGAGGGAACTTGCAATGAATATATGAAAAATGACTCCTCAGGAGACAGTTAGTATGTAAGCTAATTGAATGATCAAGGTTTAGACCAGGGTAGAGGAATCAGTAGTTCCAGTTAGAGACTTCTGGTCTCAAGCTTGCTTTTTGAATTTTTTCCTTCTTAATTCTACTCAGTTCTTCCCTGTCCCTCTTTCCTGGGATTCTAAATATAATTAATCACCTGATCTTTATTTACTATATACACATTACTGAGCACTTAACAGTGTGGTAATAACAAATTACTATTAATATTGATAATTACAATAATTATATTAAGTGATATAACTAACATTTAATGACCACTGATTATTTGCCAGGAGCATGTATTAACTCAGTCCTCCTACAATGTAAGTAATGAGTCATTCTCATTTTTCTGATGAGGAAAACAAGCCACAGATAATAAGGCAAGATCTCTGCCTTACAGAACAAGCAGTCTTGTCGGGTAATTTATAATAAACAGATTCATAATAAAATCAGGTATGAAAATGATACATAATTCAACAGATTATTAATGGGAGAGCAACAAAAGGAGTCAGCAAAGGAAAGTGGAGAAGAGCAGGTTATGGAGGTGAGAATGAGGAAGACAAGACTGGTGTTGCTAGAACATGTAGTAGGAGGTAGGGGAGGCATCAAACAAGACACGATATTGGAGGTAGCCAGATTTCAATTACACAGGGGCATGTATACCCTAGCTACGGATTTAGACTTTATCTCTGTATTTAATGGGGTCATAGTTAGCGATTAATAAAGGCTCTCACTTAGGAAAGTGATAGTTTTAAATTATAAATATTTAATCATCTCTCTGGTAGCAGTGTGGAACATGGATTTAATGCAGACAATACTGGAGAGAAGGATAACAGGAGATTGTTGAAATTATCATGGTAAAAAGTAGTAAAGCTCTAGAACAGGGTATGATATCAGAGATGAAAAAGATGATCAAATTTGATATATAAATCCTGATTGCTGATTTGCATGGTGAAATGCATGATGAAATGACCATGTTCTTGTACTTAGACTTATTCCTTAACCTCTCAAATCCCCTAAATCCCCTTCCTGTTTTTTCTTGTTTTCTTTCTTTCTTTCTTTCTTTCTTTTTTTTTTTTTTTGGAGACTCCCTGTGTCACCCAGGCTGGAGTGTAGTGGCACAATCTTGGCTTACTGCAAGCTCCGCCTCCTGGGTTCAAGCAATTCTCCTGCCTCAGCCTCCTGAGCAGCTGGGATTACAGGCACCCACTACCACACTCGGCTAATGTTTTTGTACTTTTAGTAGAGATGGGGTTTCACTATGTTGGTCAGGCTGGTCTTCAACTCCTGCCTTCAGCTGATCCACCTGCCCGGGCCTCTAGGATTACAGGTGTGAGCCACCGTGCCCGGCCCCCCTTCCTCTTGTACCCCTAGATAACTGTGATTCCAAACCTAGACTGTTTACTAGGTAAATATTTGTAAGTAAGCAGTTTATTGAAAACCACAACTTTCAACTAAAAATTAAAGTGTCTTTGTCTCTCTCTCTATAGATAGATAGATAAATAGATGGATATATGATTTCAAAAACAAAATTTTTCCTACAGAAATAAAAGGAAAATCATAATTGTTTCAAAACATGTATGTCAGAGCCTGTAAATAAAATACAATGCAAAATAAAACATTTAAATAAAGCTGAATGAAGTCAAATAAAGAAAACCAGAGAATTTTTTTTCCTGATACTAAAGTTGGACCTATTCCAAAATTAAAAATAAATTATCTTTTGGAATCCAGTGGGAGGCAGTTGAATTATAGGGAGGGTCTTTCCTGTGCTGTTCTCGTGATAGTGAATGAGTCTCATGAGATCTGACAGTTTTAAAAACGGGAGTTTCCCTGCATGAGCTCTCTGTTTGCCTGCCATCATCTCCATAAGATGTGACTTGCTTCTGCTTGCCTTCCTCCTTGATTGTGAGACCTCCCCAGTCATATGGAAATGTAAGTCCAACAAACCTTTCTTTTGTAAGTTGTCAAGTCTTGGGTATGTCTTTATCAGTAGCATGAAAATGAACTAACACAGTGTCTATGTGACAACATACCCAAATTATTAACATTTCAATATATAATTCATGTTAAGTTATTGCCTAGCTAATTTACATTATTTTTTTCTGCTAAGTGTATATATTTTATACTTACAGCACACTTTGGCTTGGACTAGAAACATTTCAAGTGCTCAGTACCCTCAAATAACTAGTAGTTACTAGTTACACAGGTGTGTGCTCTACACCTGTGTTCTCTAACACAAGTGTAGAAGACACAAATAAAAAAACTTTTTAAGATGAAGATAATGCTTCTTTCGGTAAAAGTATGTGAATACCATTACTTTAGCCACTCTCTTAATAGTACTTTTATTATGGTACAGTGGATAAATAAGTACAGTTATTTTATCCACTGCCTTAATAAGTAATAAAGGTATTTACCATGTTTAAAGCCCAGTGTCAAGGGAACACTTAGATGAATGGGAAAGGATCCTATTCACATGATGATTATGAATTAGTAGAAGATATCTTTCATATATTCATCTACCCATCCACCCATTCATCCACTCATTCAATTTACACATATGGGACATATGCTGAGCACACTATGTTAGTCGTCAGGGCTAGCATAGCATATAAATAATTACCATATGCTGTATTAAACACTAAGACAGTTAGTGAAAACAACTAACTGCCAATGAAGAGGGGAGAACTGACACTTGATGTGAACTTCAAAAGGAATAATGTACTAGTAGTGGCAAAGGCATGGATCACAACATAACATGATATGTCTGAGACTACTCAAGTTTTATGTGGTTAGATAGTAGAGTACGAAGGAAAGAGGGAGAAAACAAAGCTAAAAATACAGATGGGGAATAAACTATAAAAAGCCTTTAGACATTGCTCAGGACTTTTGACTTTATCTTATGGATTTGGAGAATGGTAAGAAGTCCATCACCTTATTGGTTTAGAAATTTAACTCTGGCAACTCTGTGGAAGATGGAATGTGGTGAGATTCAACTGGGAAAAGGAGAATTGTTAGAATAATTGTGAGTCTTAAAAAATATTAAGGTCCTCTCATAATTCAGGAACTTTTAAATTGCAAAAATGAAAATCAGTAATTCAAGTTATTGTGCCTTGAAATGTATTACTTTATTTATTCAGTTAATATTTATTGCATACTTACAATATACAAGGGACTTCTCTAGAGTTAGAAATATAGTAATAAGACAGACACCTCTTATATTTTAGAGTGAAAAACTTGGATTAAATCACTATACAATTAAAAAATAAGTTCTATGAAACAAATAGGGTAATATATTGAGAGAGGGAATAGAATGGTGGCACTACAGTTAGGCTGATCAGTGAAAGACTATCTGAGATGGCTGATGTTTGAACTTACACTTTATTAATGAGGAGGCAGTCTGGGATAAAATGTGTCAGAGGAAGGAGGGCAATGGTCCAGAGTGAATGAGTCCCAATGTCCAAAGAACAGAATTATGGCCTGTGTGTTCGGATCAAAATGGGCTTGTGGGAATGTGATACTAGAGGTATAGTAAGAGGTGAGCAGAAGTCAGAGATTGATGGCATAGTAGGTAAGGTAAAGATTTTGCATCTTATTTAAAGCAATTTGAATCTATTGGAGAATCACTATTGAAGGAGTGACCCTATCCCACTTAGTTTTTATATAGTCTCCTCTTGCTACTGCATAAATAATGGATTGTAGGTAGACAACAGCAGAAACACAGGCAATGGCAGTGATTTGTTACAGGAAAGGAAGAGAAGTGAATTAATTCAGGCTACATTATAGAGCTGGATGAATAGGGCTTTCATGTAGCGGAAATTGAAAGGTGTGGTATAAATCAAAGAAAAGAGTCAAGAAAGACTCCTGGAATTTTCTCCAAAGCACCAGGTGGAAGAAGTCGTTATTTACTGATACAGGGAAGACCGGAGGTGCAATGGATGAATGGGGGGGTTCCCTGGAAATCAGGAGTTAGGGAGAGCCTCCAGACTTTTGGTCTGAATGACTTTGAAAGGAATTACATGACTAGGAAGAGGTTTTATAGTGAAAAATTCTGCCATTAAAAATCTATCTATCTATCTATCTATCTATCTATCTATCTATCTATCTATCTATCTATCGAGAGAGAGACAGAGAGAGAGAAAGAGAGAGAGAGAAAATGCGACATGAGACAGTTCATAGAAAAGACAATTCTGTTACAACTGTGGATGCCAATTCTGATAGCTTGACAGTAAGTCTTTCAACATTGATAAATTGAGAGCTTCCTATTGCAGAATATTAATAAGTTATTAATCATCCAGATGTTAAACATGAAAAGAGAACTGGAATTGAATAAGAGGAATACAAAACACTGACATTTATTCTCCCATAATTTTCTGCCAGGGTTGCTCAAGGCGAAAATGGCTAACTAGTTATGAGTGCTCATAATGAATTTCATTAATTGGTATATCCCTCCTCCCCGTGCCTCACACTGGGTTACAATAAGTTTTACATTCTGGGACACTTCTGCTTGGGGGCCAGTTATAGCCCCCGAAAACACGAGTATAGACCGGAACTTTAAAAAGTATATTTTCATTAGCAGGTGTATAAAATCTAGATTAACGGCTTCCAGGCCCCATTTCATAAAATGACTGAATCAGATTTGCCTAAATTACATATTAAAAATCTTTATTATATTTTCCTAGCCCAGGCCTATTGCAGCGAAACATCCAATGTTAGGCTCAGAATTCTGTGTTATTAATTTCTCTGAGATAACTTGATGCACAGTTACCTTGGAATCACCAATGGTAGTCATTTTGGATAATTGTTACATACGTTGAAATGCTGAAGTATATGGTTTTAGCCTGTTTGGAATATCAAAAGAGACTGGACCTAAACATAAACAAAGCTTCTTAATATTTTTTAATAGAATGCCATGGTGGCAAAAGATGGGCGAAGCTGTGAGGAGATCAATAAATATATGTTTATAAAATCTTCATAGTGAAGAAAGCTTGGATCTTGGTGTTGGCCATCAGGTAACAAGTAAAACCTCCTAAATTTTCTCCAGTCTTCAAATGTATTATTTTCCTATATTGTTTTAAGTTACCCTGGCTCCCTGGCCCACAGCTAAAGAAAGAGGATACTGAGAATCACAATCATAATTTGTAAAGTGTCTACTTAAGAATATGTGCCTTAAAAATTGCTACCTCCATTCATGTTTCTACTAATCCAAAAGTAGAAGTGTGCTCTCAAAGACTCTAAGTGCAGCAGCATTCCCTGAAAAACAGAACTTCATCAGGGAACATACAGTACTTACTATATGTAATTAAAATACATATATAATTCAAAATCTAGATCAAATATTACCTTACAGGGGTTTTCCTGACTACCCCAATCTAGCCCCTTCCCATGAAAGCAAAAGTTTTTATCTTTTCCACAATAGATGCTCTATTAACATCTTATATATTATTCTTCTATAATATAGTTATTTTTCTCCCGTGCTAGACAGAGCAACCTTGCCTGCAGCCAGGCACAAAGTAGGTGTTTCACGAAAGTATTTCGGATTGAATTAAATCTAAGGGTAAGTAGTATAAATGCCAGAAAGTCACTTTGATCAATGTGTCTTAGTTGTAAAAATGTGATTGTCAAGCGACAAATTATAAATAGCAATAATAAAATTAGGTGACTCTCGCTGAGTCTTTAGGTGTCAAGAAGAATCAAAGATGGTGCTCTGTCAATAATAGTCACTCTAATGGAACAAGGACTTAGGTGAAGGGCAAGCACTACCAGACACACATCAATCTTTTGGGACATACTTGCTCAACTAGATGCCTATTTTGTAAGCAAATAATTCCCAAATACACATGCTTATGGCAAAAACATTTAAAATTAACTCTTACCATTATCAAAACAAAATGAAGATAAAGGAAGCCGTTGAAAAGAGGAGATAACCACGGATACTTTTTTAAAAATGTGATCTAAAGAACAACATTTTATGGTCCTTGGTTTTGGTAGCCTCTGTATATTTAAACTGCAAAATTATCTAAACCTGTTTGAAATAGTTATCTAAGGGACCCAATCCCATGACACTTTAAATAAAGTAAGAAGGTGATGCTATGCATGTGTGTTATTGTTACTAATGTCTTCTTGCCATGATTGCTAATAGGTATAAGACAGTCTTCAATGCCATGCTTCACAAAGCAGGTAACAGATGCGTTGGTCTCAGAGTTCCTCCCTAAATTGAATTTCTGTCAAGAAAGCAACAGCAACAAATCAAACAAAGCTTCTATGACATGCCAGGATTTCAAAGTATAACTAGACAGAATTATTCTCCCATGCTGTCATCAATACACGTTCATGCAAGACTTTCTATTGTCTTTATTAACTACCAACAGTATAATTTCATCACTGTGCACTCATACAGATTACATTATTAATACACATGACAACTCTTTGTAGGCTGACCACAATCTCTTCAGTTAGCTAGCTGAACTTGATAATAGCTCTTACAAATGAATACAAAGAATATTATATATACCACCTGATGTGACTACCCACACACATATACATATAAAGAGACTTCAAATGTATGAACTGATACTATTCCCAAAGTATTTTCTTAAAATTCATTTAATTGTTGTAAAATAGAATTGCATTTCCTTGGAAAAACAAAATTATATAAGATATACATTTTCTAGGCTAGCTTCCAAAACCTCTTTAGTTCAAAATAAATCTTAATAGATGAACTGTCTCATCATGTATGTTAGTCAAGTTTTACAGCTTAATCTCTGCCATAGTCAGAATGTGTCCTCTCCAAAATTCCGGTATTAAAATTTAATGGCCAATGTGATAGTAGCAAGAGGTGAGGCATGTAAGAAGTAATCAGGTATGAGGGCTCCTCCCTTGTGAATGGGATTAAGGCTCTGGTAAAAGAGACTTCACAAAATACTTGGCCGTCTTGCCCTTCTACCCCCTGCCATGTGAGGACACAGCATTCCTTTCTTCCAGATAATGCAGTAACAAGCTGCCATCTTGGAAGTGGAGACCAGGATATTCACAAGACATTGAACCTGCCAGTGCCTTGGTCTTTGACTTCCCAAGTTCCAAATGTGAGAAATAAATTTCTGTTATTTATAAATTAGTCTATGATATTTTGTTACAGCTTTACAAACAGACTAAGACAATCTTCATGGGAAATTCATTAAAAGTAATGTAGTAGCATTTCTTCTATTCCTCTTGCCATACTCTTACCAGACCACAGTTCATACCTTTGGTGGGATATTCCCCTTAACTCACCACCCTATCTCCATAGTTAATGCAGTAATTCTATTGACATTCTTTTCTTATCTCAAAAGAGATAAGAAAAAGTATGCATTACATAAGTTAAATGATAATCATACCTAGAGGATTGACTTGAATATGCAAAGACAAAATCTAATTCTATGTTCACTACCCAATATATCTTCATGACCCCTAGAATAAAACCTTACAGGGATAACAATTTGTAGAAACTTTAATGCCTTAATATTTAAGAATTAATCCCCTCATCCCTCACAAAAAAATAAATAAATTACTAGTGGAAGTTATTTTACTTATGTTGAAGATATGATTTCTGAGGAGTCTATGTGGAATGTGCAACTATGAATATCTCTGGAATTCTTGCTTGGTAATTACAAAATCAAGGATATAATGCATCTCTGAATAATTTATTATGCTTTCAATCCAAGCCTTGATTACAAGTCTTAGAAAATTCAAGAAAGAGTTCAGATAAAAGATTACTTACCCTAGGGTCAAAAAATTCTGTATTTGGTATCCAAAAGAGACACATTCCAAAATTAGATTTTTAGAAAATTGCAGATTCCCTGCACTCTAATAGTATTACAATCTCCAGTTTTATGTCCCTAATCAAATTTTATGACATAATTATAAGACTGATGGCTTTTTTTACTAATAGAGAAATTCTAATACATACATAAGCAATAATTACTCCACTGAGACATATCTTGATTAGTTTCCACTGTCGAACAACTATAAAACCCTTGTTAATTACCTTGTTTTGGAAGTAAATTGCATGAATATAAAAAATTAAATTAACACAACCATTTTTGGTGAGGTATTAAAAAAGGAAAATTTACTAAACCTCAAGTTTCCTAGGGTTGAGTGTACCCATTTTGTGCTCTGTTTGATTATATAGAAAGACTTATACAGTGAAAAATTCTCCTGAAAATCAAGACTGAATTATGTTTCAAGGAATACTAAACCTAAAACATTTTTTGCAGTATATTTTATTCTATTTCCTAGACTTAAAATACTTCCCCTTTCTTCCTGCATTCCATTTTTTACAGTAATACTATAATAGGTATACTACTGTCAATAATAATTAAAATTTAGATACAAATCTGAGAGAGACATTCAGAGCAGAACAGAATCAGTTTTCTAAACATACCATGCTAATTATTTTTAATCAAAGAATACAAGCAAGTTACTTTAAGAAAACAGAAGAAATTATCATTAAAAGCCACAATTTCCTGATCAGCTTCCCCACCCTGAATCCAGCTCCTTAGATGCAAGCACTTGGACCTCTTTCTGTTCTTACTTCTCCATAGCTGTAAATCATATACTATTAACTTTTTATTTTGAACATATACATACATTTTTGTTGGAAAAGTCAGCATTAACCACTGACATTCTGCTATGCTAGATTTAGTTTAGTTATATCCTACTCCTTTTCCTGATATATTTATAATACTAAGGCTATATTACTCTAGTAACTGTATTTGTATGTTTTTAGGTAGCATATATAAACCTCTATTTTGTATTACAACAACCACAGACAGTATATCTTAATTCTCCACTTTGTAAGATAACCTTATTAACTCCTTGACCCTTCAGTTCCCTCCTATCCATATTCTAATTTGTTACTGGGTCATTTTACTATTGATTTTTTCAAATCTCAGCCAGAAGGAGATTATATGCTGAAAGTACCTCTTATAGGGTACCTATAGGGACTCCAAGTCTTGTTCCCTGTAAGTTAAAGAAGTTCCAATCATTTTCAGTACCTTGTCCAACCAAATTTTCTGTTCCAGGACAGTAGTTACTTCCATAAGGGGAAGAAACTTATTTTAACTATTGAAAACATAATCATTATGAATGTACCTAATGACCCTGAATTGTACACATAAAATGACCAAAATAGTACATTTTATGTTGTGTATATATACTATAAAACAGTACAAAAGTCACCAAGCAAAAACAAAACAAAACAAAACAAAACAAAAAAACGACAAAGAAAAAGAAAATAAAAGATTTAAAACGTGAAGTAAAATTAAACCTCCTGGTCACTTATTCTGATGGCCCCATTTCACTGTCTCAATAGTTATTCACTGTTCTGAATTAAATGTGTTTTTTCTATGCATTGTTTCTACTTTGAATACATATGCATGTACTCCTAAACAACATGTAAAATCATTTTACCTATTTAATTTCTTAAAAAGGTGATTTCTTAAAAATGTAATTTAATTTATTTTACATGAATATATCTGCTGCTGTTTTTTCTTCAATGTTATGTCTGGGAATATCTATTGATTTGCATCCTTGCCAACACTTGCTATTTTTCTCTGTTTTAATTTGTGCAAATCTGATGAATATAAAATTGGGTTTCATTACGGTTTTTAGTTGCATTTCTTTGATTACAATGAAGTTAAGCTTCTTTTCATATATTTTTTGACCATTTGTGTTTCTGTTATCTAGATACTTTTATACTAGATGAGTGCTTTTAAGAATTACTTACTAGACTTTGTATGTTCTAGATTAATCTGTCATCAGTTATATATGCTACACATATCTTCTGCTTATTCGTCGCTAGTTTTTTTGGTTTGTTTTTGGTTTTTGTTTTGTTTTGTTTTCTGTTTTTGTTTTTTACTGGATGCTGTCCAATGAATAGATGTGCTTAATTTTAAATTAATTTAAAATATCAGTCTTTTTCTTCAGAGCTTATGTTCTCTTCTGAGTTCTTTAAAAGTTTTTCTTTTTTATCCTGAAATGATAAAACATTCTCCTAAATATATTAATAATCATTTTAGTGTTCTACTTTTTAGTTTGAAGTCTTTAATCATCTAGAATTGATTCTGTGTATCAAGTGAGGTAGATGTACTCGTTTATTTTCTTCTAATAGACCCTTTTGGAATAGGGAAAGTCAACTTTATCAGTTCAGTTGATTGAAAAGTCCATTCTTTACCACCTGGAATGCAATGTGTGGTCATTGCCCTAGGCTTCTTTGGGCTTTTTTGTTTGGAGAAGCATATTATCTACAAATAATGAATGTTTCTGGTCCTTATCCACCTTTCTTTTATATATTTTACTGTCATTCATGTCTTTGGCCTAAAGAAAATGTCTAACAGACATTTTTTTTTTTTTTTGAGATGGAGTTTTGCTCTTGTTGCCCAGGTGGGAGTGCAATAATGCGATCTCGGCTCACCGCAACCTCTGCCTGACATTTTTAAAAAATCAAATAACTTGAGGATGTTGGGGGAATTTATCCTGAGAAGATATTGGAGATTATTTTAAAATACATAAAAGTTATAAAAGACATCTTTGAACATCGAAAAGGCTTTCATGTGTACACATAATTTCTATATGGCACTTAGGGAATGAGATAGCAATCAGATGATTCATCTCTTGAGAGTAAGAAAGCATATAATAATAGTAAAATCCAATCAAGATTAGAACCCATGATGTTTAAGCATTGGATATAAGACCACCTAGCAAAGATATTGCCAAAGGACAGTCAACAAAGAGGTCATGAAATGATAATTTTAGTAGAACCTAATTCTTGGAAATATGAATTCAAAGAGCAACCAAAGAGCTTTGGATTGTGAAAGTCCACATCTATAATTACATTGTGACTACTGAACTATGGTTGAACATATAATTATCACAAAGTTTATACAACTGAAAATAAACTCACTTAACAGTGACTGGTAGTAGATTCCTATTAGAATCACCTACATATTCAAATACATGTTAATGATCACGTTGATTGAATCAAAGCCTTTACACAGGAATTAAATTTTGTTACAGTTTGTTTTTTATTTCTATCTTTATGCTGCCTCTGAATCTGTGATTACCTAATTATTTCACTTTTCTGTGTCTTTGGTATGACTAACACCAGTGGATTAATTAAAAAATTAAAGAAAACAAATAAAAGAACTTCTATAAAGACTTATAATTCAAGCATGAACTCTTCTGTTTCTCTCTTAGAATATCATTTAGAACTCTTTATGTTGTATGTAGCCGAAAATCACAGATGATACAGCCTCAAGCATAAAAAGGAATTAAAAAGCTCAGAGTTCTCTGACTGTGGTTTGACTGAATTCTCACACGTGATTCATGAGACTTTTTTTTTTTTTTTTTGAGTATCAGATCATTTCTAAGACTGGCTTTTCTCTTTTTATCAGAAATAGCTGCAACAGTTCTAGGCTTTACAATCTTGTATTTCAATGTCCAAAAGTAAAGGGGTAACACTGTCTTCATAGGTCTCAGTGGAAAGACAAGCTTTTTACCCAGAAGACATCACAAATATTTGCAATGTCACATTGGTTTGAACTGACTCACAGGCCCAGGCCTCATGCAATTAAGGTGAACAAAAGACCGGACTTCACAGTTTCTGTTTCTAGCTTGGGTGGGTCAATATCATCCTAATCATAGATCTATGAATAGGAGCAGTACAGTTCTGTAGAGTGGAGTTAGGGTTCCGGTACCATGAGCAGGGGTTGGGGCACCAGAATAGAAGCTCCCCAGTGGCAAAATCACTTCACTGCAAGTGCTTGACTGTGCAGGGTGTTTGGAAAATATCACTATCTAATGGTTTGAAACCTGAGACCGAGGAGTTCATTTAAGCCCCAGAGCTGAGATTCTTTTTTTTTTTTTTTTCAAAATTTAAAGAGGCTCATCTGTAATTACCAAAAAGAAGCTGTGAGCTCCTATATGTGTGGAAGGCCTTGACACTAAAATTAGAAAGACCAAAGTGTTGAAAATCTGAAGAAGTATAAGGAGCAAAGACAATCAGGATAATATGATTAAAGTTGAATTTAGGGTGATATATTTCATCTGAACAATGAAATGAGCAGCAGCCTTTGAAACTTGTGAGATTTATGGCTTCTTAGGAATTCTCTGTTTCACCTGGTTGAGTCATTTATTGATGTGAATTGTTTAATCATGTCTAAAGGAAAGAGCCCTGAAGGAAAGATGGCTGCATTTCTCCCATGGTACATTTTTAAAAGAAAATGAAAAACTGTTTTTAATAGCACTGTAACTGGAAATGCTAAGAAAAGCAAATTTAATGAAGAAGGTAGAGTAGTGGCCAAAACCTGCAGCTCAGGACAAAAGTCAGGAGAGAGAAAGAAATGCCCAGAAGAAGAGTATTTACATTTACCCAAAATAGTCGTCTTTAAGAGGATGTATTTATTCTAAAGTGGGACGGACTGAAGAGCTGCAGTTGCGGGAGGTAGCAGTACAGAGCAGTGGTTAAGAATACTGCTCTCTTGAGAACACATGGACACAGGGAGAGGAACATCACACATCAGGACCTGTCGGGGAGTGGAGGGCAAGGGGAGGGAGAGCATTACGACAAATACCTAATGCACACAGGGCTTAAAACCCAGATGATGGGTTCATGGGTGCAGCAAACCACCATGGCATATGTATACCTATGTAACAAACCTGTACATTCCGCACATGAATGCCAGAACTTAAAGTAAAAAAAAAAATATGGCTCTGGAGTCCAGGCTGAAATCCTGGCTATACCATTTATAAACTTTGCAGCTTTAGGCAAGTTGCTTAATCTCTCTGACTTCAGCCTCCTTATACGTAAAATGATGATATTAACTAGTTCCTAGTTAATGGCATTATTGAGATAAAATCATGTAAAGCCCCTAAAACAGTTTATAATTCCCAAAGGGCCTTTAATAAATCTTAGCTAATAACAATATTGGGGCAAACCTGAAAAAATTGACCCTGACTATAGTGCAACTGTGCTCTAAAGGTGCAGTGGAAATATTGAGGAAAACAAAGATACAACAAAATTCAGATCTACCATCTGTTCATGTAAACTCAACCTTTCACCAACAATTCCCCAGGAAATGACTGTTCACTCTAAGGCTGAACTAAAATCTAGATTTCCCTTTCTGTCCACACTGTATTTTCATAGTTAAACTTCAACCCGGTGGGCTCTTCTTCCCAACCTCCACTTTTTAAAAATGGCATGTAAATGACATAGGAAAAGAATTGGTCTCAACCTCTCATTTGAGATCTCTACATAAATAATGACATTGAATAATGGTCTAGAGTCAGTAAAGCACAGAATACTCACTGTTAGTATATGATTAACTTGTAATTAATAAAAACTGGACACCAATTAGAATGATAATATCTTCTTGCAGCAGCAAGACTTAAACTTTGCTGCAATATCAGAATCATCTTTGGAACTTTAAAAGAAAAAAAAAAACCATATGATGAGACTTACCTCTTGACGTTCTAATTCAGTAAGTTTAGGCTGGGACACAAGTAGCTTGATTTTTAAAATTTTCATTGGGTGATTCTGCTGTGCAGTCTAGAGCCACTGCTGTAAAAATACACTTATCTTATGATGGTAAGCAACTATTGGTTGCTTACCATTTGCCAGGTCCTATTCAACTTGGTTTACAGGAATTAACACATCTTGCCCTCAAGTCATGTAATCTTCATAGTAATCCTCCAAAATAGGCTGCTATTATTATTCCCATTTTACAGACTAGGAAATTGAGGTTACCGAGGCTAGGTAATTTTCCCAAAACAGTATAGATAGTCAGAGGTGGAGCTGGTTAGAAGCTTGCTGACACTTATTACCTATAAACATTGAAAGCAAAGTAAACTTTTGACAGTCACTCTTAAGCAACAAGAGAAGGTAAATTAGATGAGTTATTATTGCTGTGGTACAAGGGTGGCACTGAATCAAGAGTTTCTTGGGACATGGTGGTGGGTTTCATCAGCCCCTGTCAGGACAAGGGCTGTCACTGATCAGGCCAGGAATCTGGAGGGAATCAGGCTGCTGGAGAAAAGTTATAGAGAAAGAAAAACCTTCAGCATTCAAGTGATGTTTAGTTATGGTCATGGTTCTTCACGAAACAAAACTGCAGAATGGTCAGTTCTGAGGGAGGTCATCTACTGTTCCCCAAGGAGAGATGACCTAATTCTGGAGATGCAACTGAACAACACAACTTGGATGCCTCCAAACCTGAGTCCATGAGTTCTATTTAATAAGAATGAAAAACAAAGCAGCTAGAGATATCAGTATCATTTGAGAGAAAGTTGAAGTGAATCATAAGAATAAACACATATAATATTTGTGCATGCAACAGTTATATATTATTTATGGAATATTTTCAAATAAAATTATCTGTTGTAATTGTTCAGAAAGAGCCAGAGGGATTTGCACTCTTATCCTGAGCAGAAGCAAAACATATGCATGTGTATAGTTCCTTGCTAAGAAACACATGACTGTGTTAATCTGACACACAAACACACACTAATAGTTTAGTCAAAATGTTTTAATTTACGTGACATTTACTCTTACTATTCTAATTATTTTTAATAGCTTTTTACTCAAGAAATTGAACTTATAGCCAATTTAAAGAACTCAACAAACCTCAACTGTCAGTGTTGTGAATGAGAATTGTTAGTGTAGATTTTTAAGTCATGTGCTTCTGAAATATTGAAACTAGCTCTTGACAGCAAAGAGATTTTAACATCTTTTTCAAGCTACATATAAGCCTTAATTAAGTAAATCACAAGATAACAACCTTAAAACTTTTAGATTTTTACTTTGAAAACATTTGTCCTTCAAGATCAGTCTTTAAATAACTTAAATAATATTTCTAAAAATTTCATGTATGTGACTAAAACAAACAAATTACTAGAAACATCTATAAAAATGGACCTAATTGCTGGCTAACAAAGATAAAAAACAAATTTTATAAAGATAAATCTGAAGTTTTATACCATGTTTGTTTGCATACACAAACGGACAAGTTAATTTATTTCGTAATGCTGTTAAGTGTGTGTGTGTATGTATATATATAAAATATAAGAGTGTGTGTGTATGTGTGTGTATATAAAGTGTATGCTATATAATTGGCCCCAGGCAGATTAAAAGTTTTTAAAAAATAAAGCTATATTGTTTGTTATTCAATCCATGTGAATGTAAATATAACCAAAATAAACCTGGCGACTTCGTGGCCCATGTAGGTGATACAGGGGTGGGGCAGGAAAGTGCTGGGAGGAGAAGGGCAGGTCCTTGGGTACCCGCAGACCTAGGTGAGGACAGGCACTCCTGGCTCCACACGCAAATGTTGGATTTCCCAAGACCACCCTGGCCTGTCACACCCCCATTCTGTGCCTATAAAAATCCCGAGACCCTAGAGGGCAGGCACACAAGCGGCTGGACATGGAGAGGAACACACTGATGGAAGAAGGTAAGTGGTTGGACGTACAGAGAAACGCACTGGCCTAAGGGCACACTCACAAGCACCTTCAAGCCATCGACTGTCGAAACGATGCACAGTTTGGCTGGGGCGCTTGGAGGAGATCCCGGCTGCTGAGCAGCCCGATTCCAGGGGAAAACCACCTTTTCCACTCCATCTCCCTTCTGGCTTCCCTCATCTGCTGAGAGCTACCTCCACGCAATAAAACCTTGCACTCATTCTCCAAGTCCACATGTGATCCGATTCTTCTGGCACACCAAGGCAAGAACCTCTGGGATACAGAAAGTCCTCTGTCCTTGCTATAAGGCAGGCGGTGTCTAACTGAGCTGATAAACACAAGCTGCCTGCCGATGGCTAAACTAAAAGGGCACACGGTAACACACGCCCACCGGGGCCTCAGGAGCTGTAACATTCACCCCTAGACACTGCCGTGGGTCAGAGCCCCACAACTTGTCCATCTGCCTGCTCTCCCAAGGGGTTTTGAGTGGGGGAGCTCTGAAGAAGCAAGCCACACCCCACTGCACGCCCTATGAGGGGGATAAGGGAACTTTTCCCGTTTCATAGGTATCACGTTATATTCAGAAAACCATCAGTTAAACATCTTTCCAAGTTGAAAAGTGGTTTAAACTTTACCAAAAACTATGGGGTGGATTATTGAGGTCGATTACATTCATACTGCACAACAAAATGTTACCCCTCTGAATTTCTCTTCCTAAAGTTGATGTTTTCAGTCTCTCCTATCACTCCGTTAAATCTCATCCAAAAATGACAATTTTCTTGCTTCCAACTGCAGCTTTCCAAGATCTTTTCTTAATCCATTACTCTGCTCAGGAAAAGATAAGTCAGTGAGCCAAAAATTTAAGTGGGGTGTGTGTGTGTCGCACGCACATATGTGTGAGTGTGAGAGAATATTTGTGACTTTTCCCATTGCATAAAAAAAGAAAACCTATTTTTTAGATAGCCTTATCATATTGAAAATACCTCATTAAAGCAGCTAGCCTTGTCTGTTCTTCTCAATCATTTCACATACTCCACTGTTTGCCACTTAAAGGCTCTGAAAATCCTTGAGTTCAGAGAGAATATTTTATGATGTTAAGGATGGTAGATCTGCACTGTCCAATATGATAGAAGATATGTGGCTATTGAGCATTTGAAATATGACTATTTCAAACTGAGATGTCCATTAAGTATAAAATACACATCAGATTTCAAAGATTTAGTATGAATAAAAGAATATAAAGTATCTCATCAGACATGTTTTTTGTTCAGTGTTGAAAGCAATCATGTTTTTGATATATTGGGTAAATTAAACATATATTAATAAAATTAGGTTCACCTGTTTTCTTTTTTTGAAGTGATTACTAGGAAAAAATACAATTACATATGAAACTAAAATTTCTGGCTCAAGTGTACTCCTGGACAGGTTTGCACTATTTGAATTTTCATACTTCAGAGGTTGCAATTTTAAACAACCGCACTTATGGTGTTTGATTAGGTTAATGAGGAAAACCAAATTGTTTTTCATTGTTTCCCACAGAGCAGATGGTCACAGACAAAGCTGAGTTGGACTCTGCCTTCTCTGTAATTCTTAAACCCAGTAGAATTTTTGTTAAAAGAAACTTGTTTAAACTGAATGTCAATTAAAGAAATACACTTTTCAAGTACACCTGACCTAAAATAAAAGTTCAAAAAATACACTTTTCATCTGTGCTATAATCATACTTCGTTCTTTTTAACCCAGCATGTTAATTACATAGTGCTACGATTCTAAGAAGAGCTACATACCTATTTTCATCTTTTAGCTGTTCACAGAGACATGTTTTCCTCAGTGGAGCATACAGAAAAACTTAACTCTGATCCTAGCAACAATTGGTTGGGTCAACAGCTGTAATCACAGTAGACATCAAGTTTTTGAGGCTTGACTTGCCAGGCAAAGGGGATTGCTCTACATGAATAGGTAATTTCATGCTTGAATAACCCTGCAGTACTAAATCAGAAAATTGAGTTACAGTCCTCTCACATCATGGATCCTGCTGCAAGCAAACCTGCCTCTAAGGAGCATTTGAGGGAATTTCATTGAGAACAAGACACCGAAAAAAAACCACACACAAGAAGGATACCAAATACGGTGTCTTTTATGACCTGACATTTTAGCTTTACAAAAAGTTTTAAATTCAGGATTTTATATGGTTTTAACAACCAACTGTATTTTACATATCAAAGCTGATAATAGAACAATTTAAGTAGCACTGTTATAGGTTTAAAATGTGAATTTTTTCCATTTTTTTTCTATGAGGTGAGGCTATTTTTACTAATGTAGATCAAATAGCTTTACTTATTACTAATTCATTCTTATCCTACCCCACCATAGTAGGAGTGGATGGCGGAATAAAATGTGGTGACATATTTATTGAGATGGAAGCTGACAACACTGTTACGTTTACCATTTCAAATCATTTTTTTTTTCTATATTAACTTCTAATTTTTATCTGTCTTAGCTTCAACTGCCATAATAAAATACCATAGAATACAGAAATTTATTTTCTCACAGTTCTGGAAATCCAAGATCAGGTTGCCAACATGGCTGGTCAGGTGAGGACTCTCTTCCTTGTTGCTGCATGCTCACATTCCTTTTTTTTTTTGGTGTGCACGTGAGAAGAGAGAAAGTGAACAACCACTGTGGTGCCTCTTCTCATAAGGCCATTAACCCCATCAGACCAAGGTCCTGCCCTAATAACCTAATTACTTTTCAAAGGTTCCATCTCCAAATACATTGACATTGGCAGTTAGGGCTTCCACATATAAATTTTGGGGACATAAACATTCAGTCCATAACATTATCCAACTTTTAAATTTTATATGTCCTATTTATAATTAAAAGCTTCTCCATTCCATCTCTATATGCTAGTCTGAATGGTCAGAGTACAACTATGTGAATAAGAACAGCTTTTTAATTATCTTAGTTCCAAATGTTTTCCTTAAATCACCTAATTCAAAATTTTTAATTGTTTTAGATTGGATTATTAAGCCTTTTTATGTTAGGAAACTGAGGCATAGTAAATTTAAATAATTGACTCAAGACTATTACAGTTATTAGGTTGTTGCAAAAGTGATTGCAGTTTTTGCCATTAAAAGTAATGGCAATCATTTTTGTACCAACCTGATAGTAAGCAGTCAAACTACAGTCTTAAAAATATTATCTAGAGAGACGTGCAGAAAAAATGAAACACTGTATTTTGAGTATGAGATATGCTTTGAACTTTAAGAATGAAATAGCATATACTTTTCCCCATGATAATTTTTATTTCCAAAATAACATTAAAGTTAAAAAAAAGTCACATCCTACTCCATTTGTTATATACAAGGACAAATGAAATATTCAGCAATCTAATTTAAAAATGGTCTGCTGTTCATCAAATATTCTTTGCTGCTAGGAGATTAATATGCTTATCTTTTTTGTTTTAACGCTAATAAATACTAATTAATTTACATGCAAAGCTTCTGCTGGGCTCACAATCATAGCACCTTTTTGTGTTTTGTTTTCCCCAGCTGGCAGTTGGCCTAGTAATGGATTTCATTTTTATTCAACATGGATACATCTTGTAACTGTAATTTATAATAACTTAATTGACCTGATTTTTAAAATCTTGTAACAATGAATCTCTACAGTGCAAACTTTTATTTTGTCTGCCTACTAGCCATCCCTTCTTCAGCTACAATAACCACTCTTTATTTGGGGATTGTTGACATCTTGTACTCAGTCCATATAGTTCAAGTAGGGACTGCCCTTACTTTGACCTCTTTATCATTATTCCGTGTGCCACAGAGAATTCATCTGACCAAAGGCAAATGAGTTCTGTTCCTGACATTTGGACATCTGTTCAGATGAGTCATGTTACCAGAGATGGAAATCTTGGAGGTCATATTTCCACCATTTGGGGAAAGTTGCACTGCTGTGAGAAAAGAATGAAGCTAATATAGACACAAAAACAGAGAAAGAGAGAGAGAGAGAGAGAGAGAGAGAGAGAGAATGCCTGATGCCCAGCTACATCACTACTCTTTTCTTGGGTTACTTTTTCTGTGAAATCACCAAGGGAATTCTTCTCATCAACACTAATATAAAAGAATAATCTCCATTACATATCTATTCTTGATGAACTAGTAGGGTTTGTATTTCTGTTACTTATGATCAAAAATACCCTAATAAAATGTCACAGAAACAACAAAAACCTATTTTAATTATAACATTTAAAAATGCCATTTTAATATCTTTTATGTATGCAGTAAATTAATTGCCTTTCTTTTCCCCATCCTTAGTTTTTATTTTCTGTTATCTCGGGTAGTTGTTTCGGTCTACACCCAGTTTTGAGCTCACATGTCTCTCTAACTTCCTAGAATGCCTATAAGTTTAATGAGTTATGTAGTGTAATAAGGATAAGTAATGAAACAATTACTTAAGCTTACATGTTAATAAATGTACTATTGAGCTGACTAGCCCAAATCTGCATATTCAAAAGAAGGAAATGTTCGAAACCATCATGAGGTGAACAGTGATATATTAACATGCTTGTTCTGGCTGATGCCCTTCAGAGTGGATTCCACCTGAGATTTCCAAACATGTTTAGAAGTTGTGTGTGTGTGTGTGTGTGTGTTTCCTATCTCTTTCTTACTCATTCACTTAGCTATTCCAAGAAGTTTCTGCAGAATATTTAAACAAAATAGTTTCCAAAATTATACTAGACATAATTTTAAAAGTGCATTTATGTGTTTAAAATATTTTAAATTTAATTTAAAATACAGTGAAATCAGATATGTTTGACAAAAAGCACCAGGTTGAAGAGCTTTATCAGATTTCGATTAAGCAATATGAACTGGTAATCCAGAATTCACTTTTCTTCATGTAACCATGATAGTTTTCTATAGAGCAATAAACTCACCAATTCAGACTGAGTCTACAAGAGTGATAAAACTAAAAATGTTGTAAGACTACTTTGATAGTATTTTATTTTCATAATAAACTGTTTTTTTTTTTTTTTAAATTTTTGGTTCTGTTATTTTATCCTGCTTCTTATTTCTACTCAGACTTAATGGCATCTGATGAGAAAGATACTTGCTCAATCCAGAGTTTGTTACCATATATAAACTTGAAGCAATGACGGAATGCTTCTTTGACATCTGGCTTCCTATATGATTTGCTTTAAGTGTGAAGGCAGAGTATAATCACAATTAATGCAATAAATTCTTCTAAATTAGTCATTTTGTGCACTCAGGGTCAAAGTCATGGACTTGACCTGTAAGTCTACTAGGATTGTGAGAAAACAATTTTACTTTAGCTCAACAATATAGGCATATGGTTTCAAGTAGAACCAAGCAAATAAGTGTTGATGGATTATTGTAGAGTTTCTCAACTAGTTTCAAAGCAAAACTAAGATATTTGCCTTTGTCACAGAGTTGACATTTGTACTGATGATGTAAAATCAATGGTGGGTAAGTTGCTGGCCTCTTAGAGAAATCCAGTTGGCAGCAAACTGTACTAGTGATCATTACATTCTTCACCACCCAGCAAAAATAACGTGAGCAGCAACAACACATAACTTTTGAAAATTCTGTGAGATGAAATGGAGATCATGCCCAAAGAACTTCTGCTACATATATAATTATAATGGTTGCCTCAAATAAGCAATCATGAGATTGTTTGAATTGCAAGCTAATATATCTGTTTTGTTCATCTAATGACATTGTTACTGGAAAGGATGGATGACAGACAAACTGTCATTTAACAATTGGGAATTTGCCTAATATTTTCTTCAAAATTAATAAAATAATGCTGTTATTCATGTAAATGGCTGACAGTCGATTTTTAAAAATAATAAAAATTTAAGATTTTAAACAAAAATTACAATTTTAGAATACTTATATCATTTACCTTGAGCTTGACAGCATTACAATGTGTAAAAACAAATTATCTGATGAGATTGGTGATGCTATTAGCCAATGTAATTTTACGACCTAAATCTACCAAGTAGTATAATATGAAATATGGTATATTTGGAAGACTGTAATAGTTAAGTAAAAAATATTTTTCAAATGAATAGTAAATAATGCTAGAAAGTTTAGCATAAGTGAAAATATCCACTTGAACTACAAGCTAGGCAATACATTTTAATATGGCAGAGTATAGAAAGTACCTTGATATGGAGTCAGATTCTTCATTGTAGGTAATCATGTAGAAACTATAACTTATAGATTACTAAACAAAATCAGGAAAACAATAAGTGAACAACATGATAATTTCAACAAGGAGATAAAAATTATATAAAAAATAGAGATTCTGAAGCTAAAAAATATAATGTCTGAACTGAAAAAGTCAATGAATAACTTTAACAGCAGATTTAATCAAATATAAGAAACAGAGAACACAAAGACAGATAATTTAAAATTATCCAGTCAAAGAAACAAAAAGTAAAAACCATAAAAAAGTGAAGAAAACCTATAGGGCTTATGGTACACTACCAAGTGAATTAATATGTATACTATGAGAATCTCAGAAGGGGTAGAGAAAGAGAAAGGTGTAGAAAACTTATTTAAATAATGACAGAAAACGTTTCAAATACAAATAGGGAAATGAACATACAGTTTGATAAGGACCAAAGAATTCCAATTAGTTGAGAATAAAGACATCTTCACTGAAACATATGATAATCAAATTGTCAAAAGTCAAGGACAAAGAGAGAATTTTAGAAAGCAGTAATAGAAAAGCAATTTATCACAAACAAGGGAAACTTCATAAAATTATCTGTAAATTTTTCAGCAAACACTCTGCATGTCAGGTGAAAGTGGAATGACATATTCAAAGTGCTTAAATAAAATAACTGCCCACTAGGAAAATGATAACCACTAAAGCTGTCAAATCAAAAGATAATGATTTTCTTCAACAAACAAAATCTAAGGGAGTTTATCATCACTGGACCTGCCTTACCAGAAATGCTAAAGAAAGTTCTTCAAGTTAAAATGAAAAGATACTAATTGGCAACATGAAATCATATGCAGGCATAAAACTCACTGGCAAAGGTAAGTATATCATCAAATTAAGAAAATTCTAATACTGTAATGGTAGTATATAAATCACTTTTAATTCTAATATAAAAGTTAAGATAAAAGTATTACAAATAACTAGAGCTGCCATAACTTTATAAATGATATACTATATGAAAAAATGTAAATTGTGATGTCAATAACATAAAATTCAGAGAGTGTTTAATTTTTATATATGATTGAAATTAAGTTGTTATCACCTTAAAATAGAATGTCATAACTATAGGATATTTTATGTAAGCCTCATGGTACTATACTACAGATGTTTGTCCCCTCCAAAACTCATGTTAAAATTTGATCCTCTACATTGGAGGTGGGGCTTAATCCAAAAGGGAGATGTTTGAGTTATGGGAGCAAATCACTGATGAATGGTTTGGCACTGTCCTTGCAGATAAGTGAGTTCTTGCTCTATTAGCTCTGGTAAGAGCTCATTGTTAAAAAGGGCCTGGCACTTCTACTCCCTACTCTTGTTTTCTCTCTTGCCACACATCTTATATAGCCTGCATAATCATAAACCAAATAAATCTCTTTTCTTTAAAAATTACCATACCTCAGGTATTCTTAGCAACAATGAACAGACTAAGACACATGGTAATCACAAAGAAGAAACTGTAAATGATACAGGATAGGAAACAAAGTATATCACTATGAAAATAAAAAAAATCACAAAGGAAGACAACAAGATAGGAAAAAATAAAGGAATTAAAAAACAGAAAAGCAATTAACATGATAATAATAAATCCTTCTCAATCAATAATTATTTCAAGTATAAAGAAATTAAATTATTCAGTCAAAACACAGAGAGTCACTGAATGGATTAAAAACAGTATCCAGGAGACTCGCTTTACTCTTAAGGACACACAAAGGTTGAAAGGAAAGGGTAAAACAGCATATTCTACGAGTTACAAAAAGTGAGAAGAGGCAGGTATATGTACATAAAAAATAGATTATAGGTCAAAACCTGTCACAACTGAGATAAAGAAGTTTATTCCATAATAATCTATGGATAAATTAATATACTATATTTTACTCACATATTATTATAAATTTATAAGTTCAAATATATTACAAATTTATAAATTCAAATAATATATGGGTTAATTCATGATAAGGTTATAACAAGTGAGAATCTCTTGAGCCTTGGACTTTGAGGGCAGCCTTGGCAACACAGCAAGACCCTGCATTTATTAAAAAATGCAGAGGCTGTAACAATTCATGTCTATATTAAGAATAAAGAAAAATTTCAAATAAACTTTTCATTTCAAAGAACTAGAAAAAGAATACTAATTCCAAAATTAGCAGAAGAAAAATCATAATAAAGATAATAGCAGAAATAAACAAAATAGATTAGAAAAACAATCAAAAGAAAAATGAAACTAAGAATTGTTTTCTTTTTGAAAAGAGAATCAAAATTGACAAGTTTTTAAAATTTGTTTGTTTGTTTGAGACAGGGTCTCACACTGTTGCCAAGGCTGGAGTGCAGTGGCATGATCATGGCTCACTGCAGCCTTTATTTCCTGGGCTCAAGTGATTCTCCTGCCTCAGTCCCTCAAGTATCTGGGATTAGAGGCATGCACTACCATACCAAGCTAATGTTTTTATTTTTTTGTAGAGGTGGGGTTTTGCTATGTTGCCCAGGTTTGCCTTGCACTTCTACGCTCAAGCAATCAACTGCCTCAAACTTCCAAAGTGCTGGGATTACAGGCGTGAGCCACCATGCTCAGTCTGCAAGCTTTTAGATAGACTAAACAAGAGAAAAAGAGTGAGCACTCAAATAAATACAATTATAAATGAAAGAGAATATATTACAACAGATAGCACACAAGTAAAAAGGATCATAAGAAACTACTATGACCAATTATACTCAAACAAATTGGATAACCTAACAAAGAGATAAATTTCTATAAACATACAATTCACAAAGACTGAACCAGGAAGAAATAGAAAATCTCAACATACTAATTACAACTAAAAACATTGATTTGGTATTTATTCCCAACAAATAAAAGTCTAGGAGCTAATGGCTTAACTGATGAATTCAAACAAATATTTAAAGAAGATTCAATGCCAATGCTTCTCAATCTCTTCCAAAAAATTAAATAGGGGGAACAATTATAAACTCACTCCACAAGACCAGCATTATTCTGATACCAAACCAAAACAATGATACTACAGGAAAAGAAAATTACAGACCAATATTGCTAATAAATATGAAAGCAAATATTCTGAACAAAATGCTAGCAAACTGGATTCAACAGCATATTAAGAAGATCAGACACAATGATCAAGTGGGATTTGTCCCTGAGAAACAAATGGCCCAGACCGGTATTGTTATCTTAAGCTCAGTTGTTACTCTGGCTTTGGGCCTTCCAAAGTGCTGTGATTAGTCATAAGCTACTGTGTCAGGCCTACTCTTATTTTAAAAAGGGGTCAACACCAATATCAACAAATATATTTTCATATGTTATATAAATATAATAAATATATTATTCTATATTATATAAATATTAGATACCATATAATAAATACATATATATTTTTTGGCTTTAATTTCTTATAAAACAAATATAATTAGTTATAACCTACATAAACAGTGTTTGATTTCCTCAATAATTTTTAAGATGAATGTTTGAGAACTCCTGGCTTATTATTCCACATGGATGGGGGAAAGAAAGATCCTTAATGACCACAAAATAGAACCAATATTATTGTATGGCTCAGACATATCTGATCATGATATTTAGAATACACTGACAACTTTCAAATATTTAGAAGTACTTCTACCAAATTCACACACAAAAAAACAGCAATGTGTGCTTTTCAGTTTGTGCAACTGGAAATGAATTGAAGAAATGAAACACTGTTTTCTTGTAAGTTTAGTAGTCAAATGATTAACATATCTTTGGGAGTCGGACACCCTGGGCTTGAAACGCTATTTCTCAATGTACTAGCACTGCTGGGTTGGGCCATTTGTTTAACCTCTATAAGTGTTTGTTTCCGTAGAAGCAAAGGGAGCTAGAAATAGTACAAGCTCAGTGGGTTATAAATTAAATAGTCAACGCATATATGAGAGTTAGCATGGTGTTTGATATTTGGTAAGAATTCCGTAAATATCTGTGAGTATTTCAATTATGTTATCACCATTAATCTTATTAGACTCTCATATTAAAAGATCTTACAAGGGAAGAGAGATAAATGATTACCAATAACATAAAAAAAGAGGGAGAAAATCTAAAAATGTTGTTAAGGAATACATTAATTAGTGGACTTTGACATTTGTAATATTAGCTTAAATACTAAGGAACTGATCAAAATGGTGAAATATTACTTATGTTAATTATTTATTTGTAATTTATTTTTAAAGTATGAAAAAATATTTTGAGCAACCTCTAAGAGATATGTAAAGGTAACCTGCAGTCATCCTGGATTAATAAGAACATTAATTGCTTCTATTTTTACTTATGAAATCCAGTAAATATTTACTGTGAACAGAAAAAGGATGTATTTTATAGTTAAAACTTAGAAGGCTATACATATATATAATATTGTAAAAATTTATCAAACTTGTTTCTCAAAAAGCAAAATGGCATTGCTTCATTTCAACTTATAAATTATTGGGGAAAATACTACTCACTTTAAATCAAGTAATAAAACCTAAAATTGTTATTTACCAATTACTTGCCAGAGAGAAAAAAATGTTAATGTAAATATAAGAAATGCTATAAGTATTAAATAAATGCCTTATTGGTAGCAAAGCTGAGAAGTGTTTTCTCTTCAAGGACAAAGTATTTCTTTTAAGTGATGCATTTTTATTTTGTTAATTTCCTTGTAAATTCTTATCCTAGTGCTAAAATATATTCCTCGAAGTGTTACTGATAATCAACACTTTACTGTCAATATGGACTACAAATCATAAAAATGACTAAATATACAACAATAAAGGATTGATTAAATTCAAAGCAATATAGTCATCCCTTGATATCAGTGGGAAATTGATTCTAGGAATGTAGTGGATACCAAAATCTGCACATATTCAAGTCCATCGGTTGGCTCTGTGAAAACCATGGATATATGAAAAAGTCAGGAAACAACAGGTGCTGGAGAGGATGTGGAGAAATAGGAACACTTTTACACTGTTGGTGGGATTGTAAACTAGTTCAACCATTATGGAAAACAGTATGGCGATTCCTCAAGGATCTAGAACTAGATGTACCATATGACTCAGCCATCCCATTACTGGGTATATACCCAAAGGATTATAAATTATGCTGCTATAAAGACACATGCACACGAATGTTTATTGCAGCACTATTCACAATAGCAAAGACTTGGAATCAACCCAAATGTCCATCAGTGACAGATTGGATTAAGAAAATGTGGCACATATACACCATGGAATACTATGCAGCCATCAAAAAGGATGAGTTTGTGTCCTTTGTAGGGACATGGATGCAGCTGGAAACCATCATTCTTAGCAAACTATCACAAGAACAGAAAACCAAACACCGCATGTTCTCACTCATAGGTGGGAACTGAACAATGAGATCACTTGGACTCAGGAAGGGGAACATCACACACCGGGGCCTATCATGGGGAGGGGGGAGGGGGGAGGGATTGCATTGGGAGTTATACCTGATGTAAATGACGAGGTGATGGGTGCAGCACACCAACATGGCACAAGTATACATATGTAACAAACCCGCACGTTATGCACATGTACCCTACAACATTTTTTATTATAATAGACATGCAGCTAGAAAAACGTGATAATATTCTATTGTAGTCATCAATAAAAAATGAGACATAGCAGAAACAAAAATCCCATATATGCAATTGATTTGAATTTTCATAAAGCTTCAGTCTTTTTTCCCAATGAGAAATGTAAAAAGTCAATTAACCAAATGTCAAGATTCCTGTATATCCTTACATAGAAGAAAGGAAATAAAGGTTATATCTTTAAGTAAACCTAATAAACTCAAACACTCCAAAACTCATCTTACTTAAAAACCTTCTTTGACTGGAAAGGATTATTTTAGACAAGTTAATGTTCACTTTTCAAAGGTCGTGTATCTATTTCATTAAATGCTTTCCAACTTGCTCATGGAACTGTTATGTTAGCTTAAAAAGTCCTCAGATTTATCTCCCTGAATTTCTTATTTAATATCACCCTCTACAACCCAGAGTTCACTTGTTTCTTAGAGTCTTTGACTATATAGATCAGTATCTGCTTTTTACGTGGTTTCATAGATGTAGCACCCTGGAGTAGAGCTGCTCACCCCAGCTAAAACTATAATTGCATCTGCCCTAGTCACATTCCCTTAACAGGAATACCAGTATTTGATTAAGCATTTGCAAACACTCTGAGGTACTGTCTAGCTAAATCTACTTAGACCATCCAGCCAATCAGTGAAGGGGTTAGAGACTGCATAATTTTAATGTATCTTAAATTATCTTTGCAAACATAACAAATCAAGAAAATCATAAATTGCAAACTCATCACAATTAAATTATCTATATCTAATTTAAGTTCAAAGAACATTGATTTCCTTTCTTTTGGATATATACCCAGTGGTAAACTTGCTGGATCATATGCTGGTTTTCCTTTTAGTTTTTTGATGAACCTCCATACTATCATCCACAGTGGCTGTACTAATTTACATTTTCACCAACAGTGTATGAGCATTCCCTTTTCTCCACATCTGTGTCAGCTTCCAGCTTCTATTATTGCTTGTCTTTTGATAAAGGCAATTTTAACTGGAGTGAGATAATGTCTCATTATAGTTTTGCTTCACATTTCTCTGATGATTAGTGATGTTGAACATTTTTTCATATACCTGAGGGCCTTTTGTATGTCTTCTTTAGAGAAATGTCTATTCAGACCCTTTGTCAGATAATTTTTTTTTTGTTATTGAGTTGTTTGAGCTCCTTATATATTCTGGTTATTAATTCCTTGTCAGATGAATTGTTTGCTAACAGTTTCTCCCATTCTGTGGGTTGTCATTTCAATTTGTTGATTGTTGTATTTGCTGTGCAGAAGTTTTTTAGCTTTGTTATCTCATTTGTCTATTTTTCTTTGGTTACTCGAGCTTCCAAAGTCTTACACAGAAAATACCATCCAGACCAATATCCTGGATCATTTCTCAAATGCTTTATTTAGTACTTTCATTGTTTCAGGTCTTAGATTTAAGTCTTTAATCCATTTTGATTTGATTCTTGTGTATAGTGAGAAGTCGGGGTCTAGTTTCATTCTTCTGCAGACAGTTATCCAGTTTCCCCAGCACCATTTATCAAAAAGACTGTTCATTCCCCAATGTATGTTCTCAACACCTTTGTTGCAAATAAGTTGGCTGTAAATACATGGATTTATATCTGGGTCCTCTATTCTGTTCAATTTGTCCATATGTCTGTTTTAATGCCAATAGCATGCTGATTTGGTTACTATAGTTTTGCAGTAACTTGGAAGTCAAATAATGTGATGCCTATAGTTTTACTCATGTTCTTTTTTGCTTATGATTGCTTTGTCTATTTGGGGTCTTTGTAGTTCTATATACATTTTAGGATTTTTTTCCATGAATAATGCCATTGGTATTTCGATAGGGATTGCAGTGAATCTATAAATTGCTTTGGGTGGTGTTGTTATTTTAACAATATTAATTCTTCCAATCCACGAGCATAGGGTATCTATCAATTTTTTTATGTACTCTTCAATTTCTTTCATCAATATTGTATAGTTTTTTCTTGTATAGATCTCTGTATGCCCATGTTTATTGCTGAACTATTCACAATAGCCAAAATACAGAATCAATGTAAGTGCCCATCAACAGATAAATGGATGAAGAAAATGTGCTCTGCATGTATGCACACATACACACACACACACATACACACACACACTAGAATATTATTCAGCCATATAAAGGAATGAAATCCTATCATTTGCAGCAACGTGAATGGAACTTGACGTCATTATGTTAAATGAAATAGGCCAACAACAAAAAGATAAATACCATGTGTTCTCACTCATAAGTAGGAGCTTAAAATGTGGATGTCATGAAGACAGAGAAAAGATTGGTGGTTACCAGAGGCCAGAAAGGGTTAGTGAGGAGGGAGGATAAAGAAAAGTTGATTAATGGGTACAAAAAGCAGTATGATCGAAGGAATAACACCCAGTGTTAGATATACAAGTAGGGTAACAATAGTTTAAAATAATTTATAGTAGATTTCAAAATAGCTAGTAGAGAACTATTTGAAAGTGTATAGCACAAAGAAAAGACAAATATATAAGGTGATGGATTGACCTTTACAAATTATATGAATGTATTAAATTATCACATGTACTCCCAAACTATGTACATCTATTATGCATCTGTAAAAAATAAAAATAAATTTTAAAGTAACATTTTTATCAGACATGGTCATTTGAAATTCACCCTCAAAAATATTTATTTGGCAAAAATAATTAGAAACTCAGTTTTTCAGGAATCCAGATTCATATTTGAGGCTCAAACTGAAGGTCAAGTAAAAGTAAAACTTCATTATTGGCTTAGCATTGTGTGTGTGTGTGTGTGTGTGTGTGTGTGAGAGAGAGAGAGAGAGAGAGAGAGAGAGAGAGAGAGAGAGAGAAAGATTTAATTTTTGCATTGAGCACAGATATGTTTACTGAACAAAACACAATTGGGATGGTAAGTGATGGCAAATAATTAATAATAATAAGCTCATAACAGAGTTATCACAACCTATAATTTACCGCCATTTCCAAAATGGATTACATCATTAGTGACTCACAGCAGGCTGGAAGTACAAAACTCTCAAGTGGAAATAGCCTTGAAATAGCTGATAAAACAAGTTGTGAAGCTGAGAAACAGTTTAGCACTTATGGATTCATACTTCACTGTGCCTGTCTTAATAACACATCCAGGAGCTCCTATTTCAGAGTGTTCCAAAGTAGACAAAGCATTCACTTTAGAGCTAAGAAAACTATGTTCATATCCTGCCTGTCTCTTCCAGTTATTAACTGTATTATTCAGGCAAGTCAACCAACCTCTTGGGATTTCATATTTCCCATCTGCAAAATGGGACTAATACCTGAATTGACAACTCATGCATTGTCTTGATTTTCAAGTGAGGTGTAATATATGAAACCATTTTTAGAAATTGAAAACACACAAATTTACAGTATGCTTTTGTACATACTGTCATTCAAGCCATGAGAAAATGTTGCTGGTGGAGTAGGTAGAAGGCAAGTGGAATTGAGAACAAGTTTCTAGAATAGTAGGTGGTATTAATCCCCTCCCATCCTTCCCCATAAATGAGAATTTTATTATTTGACAAGGAGAGTTTGAGGATGGAAGGCTCTCTGCTTTGAGGAGTTTGGAAGACTCCTTCCAAGCCCTCTATGTAGTTGTTTGGTCTCAAAAATATTCCTAACCTCAGTCACTTTCTTCAGCCAGGAGAGGGAAATTAACATCGCGGAGTGTCTGAGAAGTCCGGGAAGATACTATGGGCTCTAAAGATGCTCTTTTGATAATTTACAACCGAATAATTGAGAGACCCAAGGCTGAGAAAGTTTAAGCAAATTACCCAAAAACAACTATAAGATTTTGGGTTTGACCCAAGACTTCCGCATTGAAAGCTTCTCCAGTAAACTACACAAGTTGTTCCAGAGCGTTCATTTGTTTAAAACTCAGTCATTTCTTTCTTTTTATTATCGGAATTGGAAACTTTCATGTTGGAATTCTACTGTAGGGACATTTAATATTTACTCATTTGGGGGCAATATAAAATGCCATCACAAGGAAAATAAAATAATACTTAGGTGCTATTCCAATAATTTAGCAGGTATATTTTTGCATATTTTATCTTATTTAATTCCCATGACAGGCTTAAAAGGTATTATTATGATTATTCCCAGGTTTCAGATGGCAGTGAAAGTTTGTGACATCTGGCACTATGCTTGCTATTCTGCTTCTCTTGTAGAAGCAATCGTGTTAGGATAATAACGTAATTTATTGCTCAAACTGGGCTCTTTAGGGAGTAAAAGAGCAGTTTTTATAGTTATTCCAGGCAGCAGGTGTAGACCTGAGTAAATCATTTATATGGCCACTGTAAACAAACTACGTAGTAGTCCAGCATCAAATCTCCTACCTCTCCCTTATCGAATACAGTTTTGGTGGGTGTGATGGTTAATTTTATGTGTCAACTTGACTGAATTAAGGTAAACTCAAATAACTGGAAAAGCATTCTTTCTGGGCATATCTGTGAGGGTGTTTCTGGAAGAAATTAGCATTTGACTCAGTGGACTGAGTAAGGAAGATCCGCCCTCATCCAATGTGGGCAGGCACCATCCAATTGGCTAAGGTCCCAGATAGAACAGGAAGGCAGGAAAAAGGCAAATGATCTTTCTTTTCTGCAGCTGGAAACACTGACTAAAACGGTAGGCCTATCAATTAAAAGTATACACTTTCTATGATGAAGGACTAGTTCCATGACTCAACTAAGCTGACAATAAGAAAATAATACTTTTAGAATTTGAGCTTTAGTCTGCCTGAAATTCAGGTGAAGTTCCTTCCTTGCAGCACTGTGCTTCTGCTCCCTAGAACTCTGGATGTAACTGGGTTCTCTTACTCTCTCTCTCTCTCTAAGAGAGAATATGAATATGGTGGGTGCTATGATGCTATGATGTGCTGCCTAGATCCTCATCCACCAATAAGTAACTTATTGCCAAACTTACCGGGGTGCTGCCGGGGAACAGCTCCAGTTATCAGTCCAGCTTTGAAAACTGCCTAAATTGAAGAGAGCTGCCTTTCTCAAAGCCTTGCCCCCTTTTGAAGGCAGCCTGTATTCAATGATAATGGATTCAGGGCATAGTGATCTGACTCACTAGTGCCAATATGGGACAGTTTTGAAGGGTGTTGTGTCCCATTCTCAAAACCCTCTATAGGGCTGGAAGAAGATTCCATTCAGACTTTATTGTAACTCAAGTCAAGTCAGTGGTATGCTGCTGCTGGCTAATACCTGCTCACAAGAGCTGGTTGTGTTCACATAATTCTTCTGTACTTTACATCCAGTGATATGAAGTTGATAGCTTAAAATCAGCCATACTGAGACTACATATATCTCAGAGCCTGCTTCCCAAATGTGATGGCTAATTTTATGTATCAACTTGAGTAGGCTAAAATACTCAGATATTTGTTGCTATAGTGTGGATATGGTTTGACCCCTCCCCTCCAAAACTTATGTTGAGATTTGATTTCCAGTGTTGGAGGTAGGCCTAATGGGAGATGTTTGGGTCATGGGGGTGGATCCCTCATTATTAATGTCCCCTGTGGTGTTAGCGGGGAGTGAGTTGTTGCAGTATCAGTTCCTAAGAGAACAGGTTGTTAAAAGGAGCCTAGCACCTCCCTCCTTTCTCTCTCTCTGTCTTTTCTCTCATGATGTGATCTCTGCACAAACTGGCTCCCCTCCCCCTTGCACACTGAGTAGAGGTAGCCTGAGGCCCTCTCCAGATGCATATGCTGGCACCATGCTTTTTGTATGGACTACAGTACCATGAGCCAATAAATCTCTTTTCTTCCTCTTTTTTTTTTTTTTTTTAGACAGAGTCTCGCACTGACACCCAGGCTGGAGTGTAGTGGTTCGATCTCAGCTCACTGTAACCTCTGCCTCCTGGGTTCAGGTGATTCTCCTGCCTTATCCTCCTGAGTATCTGGGATTACAGGTGCCTGCCACTATGCTTGGCTATTTCTTTCTTTCTTTCTTTTTTTTTTTTTTTTTTTTAGTAGAGATGAGGTTTCACTTTGTTGGCCAGGCTGGTCTCCAGCTCCTGACCTTGAGATCTGCCTGCCTCAGCCTCCCAAAGGCTGGGATTACAGGTGTGAGCCACTACACCTGGCCAAATCTCTTTCCTTACAAATTACCTAGTCTCAAGTTTTCCTTTGTAGCAACACTAATGGGTCAAAAACATTTGGTCAAACATTATTTTAGATGTTTCTATAGTGGTATTTTTTAGATGAAATTAGGTTGATTACCAGACTTTGAGTAAAGCAGATTACTTTCTATAATGTGGGTTCATCTCATCCAATAAGTTGAAGGCTTTAATAGATAAAGACTAACCTCTTCTGAAGAAGAGGGAATTCTGCTGGTAGGCTGCCTTCGAATTTAATGTGCAGCATCATGTCTTCCCTGGGTCTCCAGTCTGCCAATATACCCTGCAGATGCTGCAGTTGTCAGCCTCTACAATCATGTGAACCAATTCCTTAAAATAAATCTCTCTCTGACATGCCTCTCTGCACTACCTTGCCACTGGACCACTTCATATTGGCTAGGCTCCATACCACACCCTGCCTGAGTCAGATACTGCATGGACAACACACCCACCCCACTTGGATTCCAGATCCTCAGGCCAAACTGCTTTTTTTTCATGCACTGAGGCCCTCCCCACCTGACTTGGCTTTGGCACTCCAACTTCGCTGGGTGAAAGTACCTTTCCCATGTGAAAGTACCCTTTACTCTGGTCAGGCTCTTACATTGCATTTGAAAAGTCCTCCTACAAGAATGCCTTCTTTACCCTGCTCAGGTTCTGACATGCCATGCCAGGGTACCATCCATAGGATTGCCGGTACCAATCTGCAGAGGTTCTAACCCTCCAAGCAAGGCTGCTTTTCTACTAGGACTCTATTCTCAACCTGCTTGGGCCCTGATGCCCATGTGGTTGCCCTATTTATACCCACATATGTGGTCACACATGGATGCCTTTCTCTCCCTACATTAAGTCCTGTCTCTCTACTCACATTGACCATTGCCCTCCCTCTGTGTTCTCTGTGTTCAGTGCCACCTAAGGGCTTTGGGCTGAAGTGGTAGCAAAAAAGGGGAATGGAAAAGAAAGGAATAAAAGAAAGGCTTTTGCTTAATTTTACATGCAAAGGAGATGTTTGCTGTTAGATAGCAAACACCCCCAAAAGCTCGTTCAAAGAAGAGGGTGCCTTTTTTTAGCCTTTCAAATATTTGAGTATCTGAAAGTTGCTTAATCAGCAAAGCTCACTTAGTAATAGAATTCCTCTATCAACCCTAGAAGAATACAATTTTAAAAGTGCTACTTGTGCCTATTGGAGAAACAGATCAATTGACCACGTTATGTTTTCTAATATACCAGGGTTTTTTTGTGTACTTTTCACTTTTCCTCAAATACAAGCTAAATTCTGCAATGGCAGGGAATATGCCTTACATTTGCAATCACAGGGATCTGGCACAATTCCTGGAACCTGATAGACCCAAGAATATTTATTTATTTATTTATTTATTTATTTATTTATTTATATTATTATACTTTAAGTTCTAGGGTACAAGTGCACAACGTGCAGGTTTGTTACATATGTATACATGTGCCATGTTGGTGTGCTGCACCCATCAACTCGTCATCTACGTTAGGTATAGGTATATCGCTATCCCTCCCTCCTCCCCCACCCCACAACAGGCCCCAGTGTGTGATGCTCCCCATCTTGTGTCCAAGTGTTCTCATTGTTCAATTCCCACCTATGAGTGAGAACATGCGGTGTTTGGTTTTCTGTCTTTGTGACAGTTTGCCGAGAATGATGGTTTCCAGCTGCATCCATGTCCCTACAAAGGACATGAACTCATCCTCTTTTATGGCTGCATAGTATTCCATGGTGTATATGTGCCACATTTTCTTAATCCAGTTTATCATTGATGGGCATTTGGGTTGGTTCCAAGTATTTGCTATTGTGAATAGTGCCATAATAAACATACGTGTGCATGTGTCTTTATAGCAGCATGATTTATAATCCTTTGGGTATACACCCAGTAATGGGATGGCTGGGTCAAATGGTATTTCTAGTTCTAGATCCTTGAGGAATCGCCACACTGTTTTCTATAATGGTTGAACTAGTTTACAATACCACCAACAGTGTAAATTTCTCCACATCCTCTCCAGCACCTGTTGTTTCCTGACTTTTTAATGATCACCATTCTAACTGGTGTGAGATGGTATCTCATTGTGGTTTTGATTTATTGAGATGGAGTCTCACTTCGTTGCCCAGACTGGAGTGCAGTGGCGTGATCTCGGCTCACTGCAATCTCCGCCTCCTGTGTTCAAACAATTCTCCTGCCTTAGCCTCCTGAGTAGCTGGGATTACAGGCACGCACCACCACGCCCAGCTAATTTTTGTGTTTTCAGTAGAGACGGGGTTTCACCATGTTGGTCAGGCTGGTCTCAAACTCCCAACCTCAGGTGATCCACCCACCTCGGCCTCCCAAAGTGCTAAGATTACAGGCGTTAAACACAGTGCCCAGCCAACAATATTTATTTAATGACTGAATTGAGTTCCTCTAGACATGTCTTTTGGAACAAATAAAAAGTTATTTTGTTTAGACATGTGAGACCTTAAGAAAAATTGACCAGTGTACCAGATACAGATCATGACATCCAAACTTCTTACACAGAGCTTTAAATAAACACCTTGTGCCCAAAGATGCCAAGCAAGAAGTGACTCTGTTCAATACGCTCTTGAATTCGTAATCAATCGAAAATCTTTTCCACCTGTGGAGTCTGACCCAGTGACATCCTTTCTACTGAGTTCAGCTAATAGCTTTCTCTTCGTGTAATTTTCTTCTCAGCTTGGAGTTTAGATCTTGGTCTAATTTCACTTTCTCCAACTCAAAACCACAATCAGTGCCCTTTGGTAACCCTTCTTTTAGACTTCCTCTTTCATACAGCCAACAGACACATGAAAAAATGCTCATCATCACTGGCCATCAGAGAAATGCAAATCAAAACCACAATGAGATACCATCTCACACCAGTTAGAATGGCAATCATTAAAAAGTCAGGAAACAACAGGTGCTGGAGAGGATGTGGAGAAATAGGAACACTTTTACACTGTTGGTGGGATTGTAAGCTAGTTCAACCATTATGGAAAACAGTATGGCGATTCCTCAAGGATCTAGAACTAGATGTACCATATGACCCAGCCATCCCATTACTGGGTATATACCCAAAGGATTATAAATTATGCTGCTATAAAGACACATGCACACGTATGTTTATTGCAGCACTATTCACAATAGCAAAGACTTGGAATCAACCCAAATGTCCATCAGTGACAGATTGGATTAAGAAAATGTGGCACATATACACCATGGAATACTATGCAGCCATAAAAAAGGATGAGTTTGACTCCTTTGTAGGGACTTGGATGCAGCTGGAATCCATCATTCTTAGCAAACTATCACAAGAACAGAAAACCAAACACCGCATGTTCTCACTCATAGGTGGGAACTGAACAATGAGATCACTCGGACTCAGGAAGGGGAACATCACACACCGGGGCCTATCATGGGGAGGGGGAAGGGGGGAGGGATTGCATTGGGAGTTATACCTGATGTAAATGACGAGTTGATGGGTGCAGCACAGCAACATGGCACAAGTATACATATGTAACAAAACTGCACGTTATGCACATGTACCCTACAACTTAAAGTATAATAATAATAAATAAATTAAAAAAAAAAAAAAAATAGAAAGATCCAGAATATCCTTTAAATTCTTTCACTATGAGGAATCAGAATGTTATGTTGCATCTATTCCTATTAAATTGCAAGAATTCTAAGTATTAATGAAAACCAATTTTAATATAAACACAAATAATAAAATGTTAATAAACATTCAAGCACATCTTAAGATGATTTAATTCCCAAATCAGTGGTTCATCCTTTCTAAAGCTAATTTTATTTGTATTTTGATAATATAATGAGGCTGTAAGTGTAAGCATGTACATATGTCTCAGTTAATTACCAATCTCTGAAAATGGTGATAATTACCTAATGTGTGAAGAAAACAAGAAAAATTTTAAAAAAGAAACTTTAGCCGGGCGCGGTGGCTCACGCCTGTAATCCCAGCACTTTGGGAGGCCGAGACAGGCGGATCACCAGGTCAGGAGATCGAGACCATCCTGGCTAACACGGTGAAACCCCGTCTCTACTAAAATATATATATATATATATAAAACTAGCCAGGAGTGGTGGCGGTCTCCTGTAGTCCCCGCTACTGGGGAGGCTGAGGCAGGAGAATGGCGTAAACCCGGGAGGCGGAGCTTGCAGTGAGCCGAGATTGCGCCACTGCACTCCAGCCTGGGTGACAGAGCGAGACTCCATCTCAAAAAAAAAAAAAAAAAAAAAAAAAAGAAAGAAACTTTAAACGGAAAGGACTTTCCTCAAAGGAAAACAAACAGGATGGTTCCTTCAAATTATTGATTAATTTTGTCTTAAAAGACAGTGAAGCAGGTAAAAGTTCCCCATGCAAAAATATCAATCTTCTAATTGACATCTGTTAGATTATATTATTCTATTCTTTAGAGAAATATTTTGTTGATTTTTCTCTCACATTAATACTCACTTAAAAATGAGAAAGTAGCATCTTACTATTTCCCTGTGATTTTCTCCTTTGAAATGTTTTTGAAATGCTCTTGGAACAGTAGACACATTTTGCATTTTGTGTTAGAGTTTCACTTGGATTTCAGTTTTTCAGTGTGTTTATTAATGTATATAAAGATATCGTTATTCAGTAGAGACTATTTTTCAGATACATTGTTAGATATTAGAATTGTATTAAAGGGGGAAAAAAGAAAACAAACAGACCCAACTGCTGTCATCCTTAAACTTAAGACTTATTATAAACCATAAGAGTGTTTTTTAGTTTTTATAAACATGGTTGATTTTTTGATTTTCTGAATTCTAAATTTGTATAGATTGTGCATGTGTGTGTCCTCAAATTCAAATATCCATTCTATAATCAAGTTCTAAATTTAAATTGCTAGTATTTGAGGCCGCCACATCACGTGCTTTCCTATGTTCCTTACAAAGAACTTTTCAATATTAAAACTAAATAAACTTTTTGACTAGATAATTGAAAAAACCTTTTGACTTAACAATTCTCTGTTTAGTCAACAGAGTTTGTTCTCCTGAATCTCACATCCTATATATGTTGTTTCTCTGGATACCAAGTGTAGATTTTGTGTGTGTTGTAATAAATCTATCATATCTTTCCTTGAAGGACAAGTACATCATGCTTCTATTACCTCTTGTTAAAAAATATGTCTAGTTGTTGAAATCATATAAATATTTTAAGAATTTAAGCTATAACTCCAAATTTCAAATATAATTAATGTTACACAGAAATAGAATGCTATAGATGATCTGTGTATATTTCACTTATATTTAAGCCACCAATTGCCCAAAGATCACCTTTGGGGTGATCATCTGCATGGTAATTTACCCCATTACCAGTTTTGCCTGGTAAGATTGTGAATTTCTAGATTCACCCCTTTTTTATCCGTGTTCAATTCTGAACTATTTTTTCCTGTCTCATTATGTTGAGACATTAGAATAATTCTATGTAATGCCTACACTATGCCTACATTGATGCCTACTAAAATGTTTTATAAATACTTCAGCATCTGTGATTCAGTATGATCTAAAGCTTTGCACTATTTGGCATGCCAAATGGTTCAGTAATCTTAATTAGGAAGAGTTTATACCTTAAGAAATCTTCATTTTAAGATGAAATCCTACAGCTAGAAGAAACCTTGCATGATATCAAAGTCAATACTATTATTTTATAAATAAAAAAATTAAGACCTATAAAATATAGAGTGAGAACTAAGGAAAATAGCTTATGACAGAGAAGCCATTTTCAGAAATGTTATCCTGAATTCTTGTCCTTTTTTTTTTTTAAAACCCAGTTTACAACAGATATTTCTATGTGCCCCTACTTAAACTCCACCATTTCTACTAACTTCCCATTGTTATTTACTTATTCCTTAGGTTGTTCATCTATATTCACTATCCCTGTCCTATAACAGCTTTGGGGTTGTTACTGTACAGATATGATTCTGATTATGCTAAAGAATATGAAGGGACACACAGCCAGCCTCGCTACTGTATGCCAAATAGCCAAATAGAAAACTGCTCCAATCAGCACAGCTGCCACAGTCTGGGTGTCAAATGGACAACAGCAGTGAGATGAATCACAGAACACCGTACTAAAGAATGTGGATTGAGACAGTCACTTTTTCGTAAGTGACTTCGGAAAACTCAGCTCACTATTATGGACTTCCACTACCTCATCTACACAAAAAGAAGGTGTAAAATACATTTTTTTTTTTTTTTTTTTTTTTGAGACGGAGTCTTGCTCTGCCGCCCAGGCTGGGGTGCAGTGGCCGGATCTCAGCTCACTGCAAGCTCCGCCTCCCAGGTTTACGCCATTCTCCTGCCTCAGCCTCCCGAGTAGCTGGGACTACAGGCGCCCGCCACCTCGCCCGGCTACTTTTTTGTATTTTTTAGTAGAGACGGGGTTTCACCGTGTTAGCCAGGATGGTCTCGATCTCCTGACCTCGTGATCCGCCCGTCTCGGCCTCCCAAAGTGCTGGGATTACAGGCTTGAGCCACCGCGCCCGGCCAATACATTTATATTTTTAAAAGTCCCACCAACTAACACTCTAGTTAGTACCGTTTTATAATGGTAAAACTGACAATAATATTCTTAATTCTGCCAACAAATATTTTTGGTTGCTATTTTTAAGTACAGTGGGAATGAAAATCGTACGGTATTTAACTCTGTTTCTATCTAACATTGTTCTTTATAAGACACAAATATTCAATGCATATAAGAAAACAAACTAATATACTTCTTTAGAAAGACCCTATCTCTGTTTACCCCCTATTTCATTCAAAATGAATATGAAGACATGGTGTTGTGTTCCCAGCCAAGTTCTTCTAGACTACATCTACCATACTCAGGCTATGACTGAAACTTGTGTATCTCATGTACATCTCATGTCTTTCAGCATTCTGTTTTCTGGGCTGCAATCTTGTGACACCATCTATTAAGCACAGAGTTGAAGCAATTACTTTGATTAAAATCACTCACAGCTGAATAGGCTCTCAGATTATCAAAACTGTTTATGAAAGGCACTCGATGACTTTTAAAAAATTATTATGTTATTTAAGAATTCTACATGACACAAAAATTTAACAGTTAAATAGCTATTTCCCCACATATACAAATTGGTGGTTCTTTTATCAACAACAATTTCTTTTCTTACCACATTCCAGTGTAATGACATTTTGTTTCTCATTCTAGTGGTTGTTTGTTGTTTGTTCGTTTCTGATATAGAGTATTTATGTTAGAATGTAAAATCACAACGTAATTTTTCAAAAGAAAAAAATACACTTGATTGGCCAGGTGCGATGGCTCACATCTGTAATCCCAGTACTTTGGGAGGCGGAGGCAGGCGGATCATGAGGTCAGGAGATCAAGACCATCCTGGCAAACACGGTGAAACCCAGTCTCTACTAAAAATAAAAAAAAAAAAAAGTTAGCCGGGCGTAGTGGCAGGTGCCTATAGTCCCAGCTACTCGGGAGGCTGAGGCAGGAGAATGGCGTGAACCTGGGAGGCGGAGCTTGCAGTGAGCTGAGATCTTACCACTGCACTCCAGCCTGGGCAACAGAGCAAGACTGTCTCAAAAAAAAAAAAAAAAAAAAATACACTTGATTTTCTTATGTTGCTCAGCCTTATCTTTTCCTATAAACTAACCCTCTTGTTTATAAGAGGTTATAACAAAAACATTTAAAAATGATTTTCCAAGTGTTATTTGTTGTCTCATCCTTTAAATAATTAAAGTTAGTAAACATTTAAAGGTCTGATTTCATCCTTAATTCCCTGTGTTCTTGAGATAGAATTGTCTAATTTTTCCTTACTCGCCGATGCTACTCTCATCATTATTTATCCACCACCCTCTGGGTTTCTTTATTTGAAGTCCACACCATCTGTCTCAGCCACCCACTTAATCATTCCTGTTGTTCTCTCCTGTCCCCACTCCTACCACAATGCATACCAATTCTGAACTCCCTAAAATGATACCAGTGTGGGACTCACATTTATTTATTTTTTCTACTCTAGACTGCTTCAATCATCTTGATGCAACTGGCATGAACTTTCAGATCTCTTAAATGAAGAAATATCCATTCTAGCAGAATATTCATTAATAATATAGAACACATTTATTAGACAATGGGAATATAGTTGTTGAACCAAGAACACTCCAGCATTTCACAGATTTACGTTCACATTTATGGTCTTAGTATCCTGGCCATTTCCTCCTCATTGCATGCATATTTCAGTGTCTTTTACCCTCTCAAGAAATTCAAGTAGGCAACAGAAGAAAGAATACAACTTTGGAGTCAGAGAGATTTGTTCAATTCCTGACTGTAAGGCTTGTATACTATGTGATAACAGATAAATGTGGTAAGTATCGAGATAAGAAAATTTCATTTTCTTGGAATTTTAGCAAGTATGAAAAGTGAGGCTAGTCAGTAATAAGTTATCCCCAAATTCTAAAAGAAGCTATTGGTAAGATAGCAGTACTGATATTGTAACAGTGAATCTATCATATATCTCTAATTTCTATGGGAGAAGATAAGAAATTTGAAGAAGAGTTCAATGAAGCAAGGGAATTTAAAGGTGTTGGGTACACGGTGGCATTTCCTACGTCTAGGGAAGGGAAGTAGTGTGCTTCTTATCTCTTGAGCCAAGTGACAGGAATCTTAAAATATCTATTTTCAGAGGTTGTAGCTGCTTTTAAGAGATCAGCATCTCACTCTTGCAAAAATATTTAATGGTCATAAAATTATAATCTGAAAAAATGCTTTAGGTTATGACAGAATGTAATGGGATAGTAACATGACTTGGTTTCTTTAATGTTTGGAGACATGTAAGGCAGGAATCATCTTGAAAGAGATTGTAAGGGCTGAGTGGGGAAAATAAGTCAGTGGTTGAAGAAGTACCTCTGCAAATTTGGATGTGGTAAGGAGTCATGAATTCCTACAGGGAAGTGGATATGGTAAGAATTATTGCACTCAAGTCTCTCCTCTATAGGGCTGTCTGATGAGGTAAGAGAGCCTCAGAAGCAAGTTCTTGCACGGTGTTCTGTCTGAAGCAGGAACTGAGAGAGAGTGAAAGAAATTAGGTGGGAGTCATTTGTCTGCTGGAAATTTTAGAGTAAAGTAGTCTCCAAAATGCTTCTCACAAAAAATGAAAATATAAATGCATGCAGCATTGGAGAGTATGAAGGCCAACCAGTATTAGCTAAAAACTAGGCTGCACCATAGTATCTAAAAATGAGACTTTTAAAATAGCTGGGTGAAAAACCTCAGATAAATCAAATAAAGCCTGGGAAGAGAAGTCTGGCAGCAAATTTAGAGGAAATTACAAGAGAAATCATTTCCAGTAGTTCAGCCCAAATAAAAATCTCTCTCCTCAGTTCCCTTAATTATAAAATGGGAATAATGAAATTTACTTTTTAAGCATAATTTAAGGATTGAAGAGGAAGACTTAAGGTAGAAGACTTAGCACCTAGGGCACTCGGTAGTTGCTCAATAAATGGAAGCTATAAAAAGGACTTCCAACTTTAATTGTAACAATTTGTTAGTCTTCTTTTAGCTATCAATAAATTCCGACTATGCCAATTACACTCGGATTTTTTATAGTGCACACTGTAGTAATCCTCAACATTGGACTATTTTCAATTTCTCTTTTTTTCTTATTCTGCTCCAGGCTAAACTGTCCTGCTGAGAAAAAAAAATTAGATTAAAAAAACACTAACTCATCTCAATACAGATTTACACCTGTTTCATCATCTTAGTATGTCTCTAAAAACCTATTATCTTTTGATTACAAAATCAAAGTCAAGTTTTTCTGCCTGTCACATCTTCTGTGTGCAGTCAGAATATATATCATCATTTATTAATTTATAAATTCACCCAACAAATATTTATTGAATGCCCACCATACAGATTGAAGTCCCCTAGAAAGACCTCTGCAATTGGTTGGGCACAGTGTCTCATGCCTGTAATTCCAACACTTTGGGAGGCCGAGGTGGGTGGATCACTTAAGATTAGGAGTTCGAGACCAGCCTGGACGACCTGGTGAAACCTCGTCTCTACTAAAAATACAAAACTTAGCCTGGCATGGTGGCTCGTGCCTGTAATCCCAGGCACTGCAAGGTTGAGGCAGGAGAATTTCTTGAACCTGGGAGGAGGAGGTTGCTGTGAGTCAAGATTGTGCCATTGCATTCCAGCCTGGGCAACAGAGTGAGACTGTCTCAAAAATAAATAAATAAATAAATAAATAAATAAATAATAAAAAGAAAAACCACTGCAATCAATAAGCTTGTGTTTAGTGAGAAAAGAAATATGTTTTATTTCCTTATTCATAATAAAGAAGTAAAACATTCATTATATTAGGTAGTCAGTACTACAAAGCAGAAAAATATAGCAGAATAAGGGAGTAGAAAGTGTCACAGGTTGGAGTAATTTTATATAATACGACCAAAGAAGAATTTAGAGAGATGGCAAATGGGTTAACCCATTTATGCCTACTGTTCCATTATTGGAATGCTAAGCATGTTGGAGTTATTTATATCCTACTGCTCAAGGTCATTCCCAAGGTCTGATTTTTCAAATTCAAAAAAATTGCAACTTCAGGCATAATTAAAGAGATTGAAGGTAAGGGAGCAAACCATGTGGATATTCAGGAGAAACCGCCAGGCAGAAAGAATAGGAAGTAAAAAGGTCCTAAAGTAGAATTGTTGTTAGTATGGTTCACCTGTGCCTTGGAGTGAGTGAAATAAGCACAAAACTGATTTACAATTTAACAGGACTTTATATTTTAATAGGCTCACTCTGTTATGTTGATCAGAAATGGAAGGGTGCTAAAGAAAATTTAAAATAACAACAAATAAAAACCAAACCAAAACAAACAAAAACACTTAGTAGATTGCAACAATGATTCAGGTAAAAATAGCAGCAGCTTAGACTAAAATATTAACAGTAGCAGGGAAGATGATGATAAGCGTTAATATTTTTAATGAGATGATGGGTCAGATATTGATAGTAAGAGAAAGAGATGGTGCAATGAGACTTCCTGGTTTGGCCTGAGCAAATGAAATAATGGAGTTTCTGTTTTCTAAGAGGATTAACTTCCTGAAAAGATGAGGCTTTGTGGGGACTATCTGGTGCTGAGTTTTGGACATCTTAAGATTTAGATGAGTGTTGGATAGTCAAGGGAAGATATCCAGAATACTATTAGATGTTCAATTCTGGATATCAGGGGAGACGTCTGGGCTGCAGATTAAAATGATATTGAACATTGACACACTACATGAAATTACCATGGGAATGATTGCCTACAGAAAATTGGCCAGTTCATTACTCTTAGGCCTTACCCTTAGGACATATCTACGCTTGGGTTTAGGGTGAAAAGGCATCAGCAAATAACAAAGGGAAGGGATCGCCAGAAAAGTAGGAGAAAATTATATTCCAGTGTAGTGACTTAAAAGCCAGGTGAAAAATTTATTTCAAAAAGGAGATCATAATCAACTGTGTCAAATTATGCTGACAAGTCAAGAAACATGAGAACTGAGAACTGACTGTTAAATATAGCACCATAGGAACCATTAGTGACCTTGGCAACAGCAATTTTGTTGTATTGTGGGGATAAAAGTCAACTGCAGGGAATTCAAAACAAAATGGTGGTAGGGGGATGGCTCAAGAGAGTGACAGCCAACTCTTTCAATAACTTTTTGGAATAAGAAAAGAAAAAGGAAGAAATCCATGATAAGCATTCGCTAGAGAAGTATTTTGTTTATACATTTGTTTTTAAGGGACATGTTTGCATAAACATGCATAAACAGTATGTTTGCATTCTGGTAAGAATAACCCAAGAGAGAAAACTGACTAAAGAAGTAAGCAGGATTCTGTAGTCCTAGTTATGTGGGAGGCTGAGGTAGGAGTATTGCTTGAGTCCAGGAGTTTAAATCCAGCCTGGGCAACATAGTGAGACACCATCTCTTAAAAAAAAAGTAGGTATAATTGTGTGAACAGTGCATTTGAGCTTAAGTAGTTAAGAGGTAAGAGGAAAGAACACCTAGAGGATGGGCTGGTTGTAATTGGAAACATGGACAATGTATTCATAGTAATAGTGGAGAAGGCTGAGTTAAGGGGTACAAATTCAAGTAACTGGGTAGATGGGTAGATGCCATGGTGAGACTAGGGGGAGTTTTCTTTGCATCTATTTTTCTCAGTGAAACAGAAGGTAAGATAATGAGAATGAGGACTGAGAGGAAGTATTGTTGGTGTGAGGGAGGGGAGTGATGAATTTATAAAATAATAATTTACAAAGTGGAAAAAAGGATAGACAAGGGAAATATCGTATGACTGACGGACAGCATTAAAGCCTGCCTGAGAGTAGTGATTTAAGTATTTAAGTTAAGAAAACTCAGCATGACTGTATGAACCATCTCCCAAATAAACTCATTATTATATTAGATCAGTCTCTTCAACACACTATTTAATCATTCTATTCTGTGCATGAGGAGATGGAATAACAGAGGGACTTTTGTCTTTCAACTTGGAACTTTTGTGTTCTCCCTTATATCTATATAAGTTCCAGCCTTTATTCAAGGACTAACCAATGCCTCATCTTTTCCATGAAGTTCCTAGTAATGTAACTCTCTATCTTGTCTTTTCCCCTTTTATATTCTTTAGTGTTCTCTAATGGTTGAGAGAAAATACTCAGAATTAGACAGCCTTACTTCAAATGTCAGCTGCATGACCCTGAGGAAGTTCCTTCACCTTTCTGAGTATGTTTCCTAATCTATAAACAAATACATTAAAGCATATGATATACTTCATTGGGCTTTGATTGAAAATTCCATGTCATAATTCAGCTCAACCACTTAACATATAGCTGATACATACTAAAAGTTCAATAAATATTGATATTTAGCTACATTTACTATTTTCACACAATTTATTAATTAATATGTTTAAACTGTGTCATGGGGGAAAATATATTTTCCTAATCATTATGCTTTGTAAGCTTATCAAGGATAGGAACTATGTGCTACACTTGCTTTTAAATTTTTCATAAAATATAGCTTAGAAATGAGACACTGGATGAATATAAAATGTGAATTTTACTTAAGAATTTATATTGTGGACAGCAGTGGTTCTCCCAGCATGGAGGTTGAGATCTGAGAACGGACAGACTACCTGCTTAAGTGGGTCCCTGATCCCTGAGTAGCCTAGTTGGGAGACATCCCCCACTAGGTGCAGACCAAAACATCACACCTCACACGACTGGGTACACCCTGAGACGAAACTTGCAGAGCAAGAAACAGACAGCAACACTCACTGTTCAGCAATATTCTATCTTCTGCAGCCTCCGCTGCTGATACCCAGGCAAACAGGGTCTGGAGTGGACTTCAAGCAAACTCCAACAGCCCTGCAGCTGAGGGTCCTGACAGTTAGAAGGAAAACTAACAAACAGAAAGGACACCCACACCAAAACCCCATCAGTACATCACCATCATCAAAGACCAAAGGCAGATAAAACCACAAAGATGGGGAAAAAGCAGGGCAGAAAGGCACGAAATTAAAAAAATCAGAGGGCATCTCCCCCTCCAAAGGAACACAGCTCATCGCCAGTAATGGATCAAAGCTGGACAGAGAATGACGATTTGACGACTTGAGAGAAGAAGGCTTCAGTCGATCAAACTTCTCAGAGCTAAAGGAGGAACTATGTAACCAGCGCAAGGAAACTAAAAACCTTGAAGAAAGAATGGATGAATGGATAACTAGAATAATCAGTACACAGAAGACCTTAAAAGAACTGATAGAGATGAAAACCATGACATGAGAACTACGTGACCAATGCACAAGCTTCAGTAACCGACTCGATCAACTGGAGAAAGATTATCAGTGATTGAAGATCAAATGAATGAAATGAAATGAGAATAGAAATGTAAAGAAAAAAGAGTAAAAATAAATGAACAAAGCCTCCAAGAAATATGGGATTATGTGAAAAGACCAAATCTACGTCTGATTGGTGTGCCTGAAAGTGACGGGGAAAATGGAACCAAGTTGGAAAACACTCCGCAGGATATCATCCAGGAGAACTTCCCCAACCTAGTAATGCAAGCCAACATTCAAATTCAGGAAATACAGAGAATGCCACAAAGATATTCCTCGAGAAGAGCAATTCCAACACACATAATTGTCAGGTTCACCAAAGTTGAAATGAAAGAATAAATGTTAAAGGCAGCCAGAGAGAAAGGTCAGGTTACCCACAAAGGGAAGCCCATCAGACTAACAGCAGATCTCTCAGCAGATACTCTACAAGCCAGAAGAGAGTGGGGGCCAATATTCAACATTCTTAAAGAAAAGAGTTTTCAACCCAGAATTTCATATCTAGTCAAACTAAGTTTCATAAGTGAAGGAGAAATAAAATCCTTTACAGACAAGTAAATGCTTAGAGATTTTGTCACCACCAGGCCTGCCCTACAAGAGATCCTGAAGGAAGCACTACACATGGAAAGGAACAACAGGTACCAGCCACTGCAAAAACATGCCAAAATGTAAAGTCCATCTATGGTAGGAAGAAACTGCATCAACTAACGAGCAAAATAACCAGCTAATATCATAATGACAGGATCAAGTTCACACATAACAATATTAACCTTAAATATAAATGGATTAAGTGGTCCAATTAAAAGACACAGACTGGAAAATTGGATAAAGAGTCAAGACCCATCAGGTTGCTGTATTCAGGAGACCCATCTCACATGCAGAGACACACATAGTCTCAAAATAAAGGGATGGAGGAAGATCTACCAAGCAAATGGAAAAGAAAAAAAAAGCAGGGATTGCAATCGTCGTCTCTGATTAAACAGACTTTAAACCAACAAAGATCAAAAGAGACAAAGAAGGCCATTACATAATGTTTAATAAAGGGATTAATTCATCAGGAAGAGCTAACTATCCTAAATACATATGCACCCAATACAGGAGAACCCAGATTCATAAAGCAAGTCCTTAGAGACTTACAAAGAGACTAAGAATCCCATAAAATAACAATGGGAGAATTCAACACCCCACTGTCAACATTAGACAGATCAATGAGACAGAAAGTTAACAAGGATATCCAGGAATTGAACTCAACTCTGCACCAAGCAGACCTAATAGACATCTACAGAACTCTCCACCCCAAACCAACAGAATATAAATTCTTCTCAGCACCACATCACACGTATTCCAAAATTGACCACATAGTTGGAAGTAAAGCACTCCTCAGCAAATATAAAAGAATAGAAATTATAACCAACTGTCTCTCAGACCACAGTGTAAACAAACTAGAACTAAGGATAGAGAATCTCACTCAAAACTGCTCAACTACATGGAAACTGAACAACCTGCTCCTGAATGACTACTGGGTACATAACGAAATGAAAGCAGAAATAAAGATGTTCTTTGGAACTAATGACAAAAAAGACACAACATACCAGAATTTCTGGGACACATTTAAAGCAGTGTGTAGAGGGAAATTTATAGCACTAAATATAGCCCACAAGAGAAAGCCGGAAAGATCTAAAATGGAGACCCTAACATCACAATTAGAAGAACTAGAGAAGAAAGAGCAAACACATTCAAAAGCTAGCAGAAGGCAACAAATAACTAAGATCAGAGCAGAACTGAAGGAGATAGAGACACAAAAAAACCCTCAAAAAAATCAATGAATCCAGGAGCTGGTTTTTTGAAAAGATCAACAAAATTGATAGACTGCTAGCAAGACTAATAACGAAGAAAAGAGAGAAGAATCAAATAGATGCAATAAAAATGATAAAGGGGATATCACCACCAACCCAACAGAAAAACAAACTACCATCAGAAAATACTATAAATACCTCTATGCAAGTAAACTAGAAAACCTCGAAGAAATGGATAATTTCCTGGACACTTACACTCTCCCAAGACTAAACCAGGAAGAAGTTGAATCCCTGAATAGACCAATAGCAGGCTCTGAAATTGGGGCAATAATTAATAGCCTAACAACAAAAAAAAAGTCCAGAACCAGACGGATTCACAGCTGAATTCTACTATAGGTACGAGGAGGAGCTGGTACCATTCCTTCTGAAACTATTTCAATCAATAGAAAAAGAGGAAATCCTCCCTAACCCATTTTATGAGGCCAACATCATCCTGATACCAAAGCCTGGCAGAGACACAACAAAACAGGAGAATTTTAGACCAATATCCCTGATGAACATCAATGCAAAACTCCTCAATAAAATATTGAAAAACCGAATCCAGCAGCACATCAAAAAACTAATCCACCATGATCAAGTGGGCTTCATCCCTGGGATGCAAGGCTGGTTCAACATACGCAAATCAATAAACGTAATCCAGCATATAAGCAGAACCAAAGACAAAAACCACAGGATTATCTCAATAGATGCAGGAAAGGCCTTTGACAAAATTCAACAGCATTTCATGCTAAAAACTCTCAATAAATTCGGTATTGATGGAACATATCTCAAAATAATAAGAGCTATTTATGACAAACCCACAGCCAATATCATACTGAATAGGCAAAAACTGGAAGCATTCCCCTTGAAAACTGGCACAAGACAGGGATGCCCACTCTCACCACTCCTATTCAACATAGTGTTGGAAGTTCTGGCTAGGGCAATTAGGCAAGAGAAAGAAATCAAGGGTATTCAGTTAGGAAAAGAAGAAGTCAAATTGTCCCTGTTTGCAGATGACATGATTGTATATTTAGAAAACCCCATCGTCTCAGCCCAAAATCTCCTTAAGCTGATAAGCAACTTCAGCAAAGTGTCAGGATACAAAATTAATGTGCAAAAATCACAAGCATTCTTATACCTCAAACAGACAAACAGAGAGCCAAATCATGAATGAACTCCCATTCACAATAGCTTCAAAGAGAATAAAATACCTAGGAATCCAACTTACAAGGGATGTAAAGGACCTTTTCACGGAGAACTACAAACCACTGCTCAGTGAAATAAAACAGGACAGAAACAAATGGAAAAACATACATGCTCATGGATAGGAAGAATCAATATCGTCAAAATGGCCATACTGCCCAAGGTTATTTATAGATTCAATGCCATCCCCACTAAGCTACCAATGACTTTCTTCACAGAATTGGGAAAAACTGCTTTAAAGTTCATATGGAACCAAAGAAGACCCCACACTGCCAAGACAATCCTAAGCCAAAAGAACAAAGCTGGAGGCATCATGCTACCTGACTTCAAACTATATTACACGGCTACAGTAACCAAAACAGCATGGTACTGGTACCAAAACAGAGATATAGACCAATGAAACAGAACAGAGTCCTCAGAAATAATACCACACATCTACAGTCAACTGATCTTTGACAAACCTGACAAAAACAAGAAATGGGGAAAGGATTCCCTATTTAATAAATGGTGCTGGGAAAATTGACTAGCCATAAGTAGACAGCTGAAACTGGATCCTTTCCTTACTCCTTATACGAAAATTAATTCTAGATGGATTAGAGATTTAAATGTTAGACCTCACACCATAAAAACCCTACAGGAAAACCTAGGTAATACCATTGAGGACATAGGCATGGGCAAGGACTTCATGTCTAAAACATCAAAAGCAAATGCAACAAAAGTCAAAATTGACAAATGGGATCTCATTAAACTAAAGAGCTTCTGCACAGCAAAAGAAACTACCATCAGAGTGAACAGGCAACCTACAGAATGGGAGAACATTTTTGCAATCTATTCATCTGACAAAGGGCTAATATCCAGAACCTACAAAGAACTCAAACAAATTTACAAGAAAAAAACAAACAACCCCATCAAAAAGTGGGCAAAGGATACAACCAGACACTTCTCAAAAGAAGACATTCATACAGCCAACAGACACATGAAAAAATGCTCATCATCACTGGCCATCAGAGAAATGCAAATCAAAACCACAATGAGATACCATCTCACACCAGTTAGAATGGCAATCATTAAAAAGTCAGGAAACAGGCCGGGCGCTGTGGCTCAAGCCTGTAATCCCAGCACTTTGGGAGGCCGAGACGGGTGGATCACGAGGTCAGGAGATCGAGACCATCCTGGCTAACCCGGTGAAACCCCGTCTCCACTAAAACAAAAAACTAGAAGGGCGAGATGGCAGGCACCTGTAGTCCCAGCTACTCGGGAGGCTGATACAGGAGAATGGTGTAAACCCGGGAGGCAGAGCTTGCAGTGAGCTGAGATCCAGCCACTGCACTCCAGCCTGGGCCACAGAGCGAGACTCTGTCTCAAAAAAAAAAAAAAAAAAGTCAGGAAACAATAGGTGCTGAAGAGGTTGTGGAGAAATAGGAACACTTTTACACTGTAGGTGGGACTGTAAACTAGTTCAACCATTTTGGAAAACAGTATGGCGATTCCTCAAGGATCTAGAACTAAAAATACCATATGATCCAGCCATCCCATTACTGGGTATATACCCAAAGGATTCTAAGTCATGCTGCTATAAAGACACATGCACACGTATGTTTATTGCGGCACTATTTACAATAGCAAAGATTTGGAATCAACCCAAATGTCCATCAGTGACAGACTGGATTAAGAAAATGTGGCACATATACACTGTTGAATACTATGCAGCCATAAAAAAGATGAGCTCGTGTCCTTTGTAGGGACATGGATGCAGCTGGAAACCATCATTCTCAGCAAACTATCGCAAGAACAGAAAACCAAACACTGCATGTTCTCACTCATAGGTGGAAACTGAAAAATAAGATCACTTAGACACAGGAAGGAGAACACACACCGGGGCCTATTGTGGAGAGGGGACAGCGGGGAGGGATAGCATTAGGAGATATACCTAATGTAAATGGTGAGTTAATGGGTGCAGAACACCAACATGGCACCTGTATACCTATGTAACAAACCTGCACGTTGTGCACATGTAGAACTTAAAGTATAATAATAAAAATAAAAAATAAAATTAAAAAAAATCATCAAATTTGCAGGACATTTCTTAAGGGATTGTAAAAGTTTCATACAGAATTATAGGTTACATACGTGCATTAAACTTGTAAACAGCAATATTTCATTTCTTATGAAGATCTAATAATGTTCTTTACAAAGAACTAAAGAATCTGTGCAACTAAAGATGATAAATATTAATATTACATTTTGGGATGCTGTATTTTCTTATTATATCAGGACAATTTTTGAAGATTTAGTTTAAAAATAAAAAAGAATTTATATTGTGAAATTCAACACCATTTTATATAGTGTGATAATAAAACAATCACATTATATTTGATCTTTCCATTTCTATTTGAAGATAGAACACTATCTTAGAAAATTAACTATCTGGTCAAATATAACCAGAAAGTCTCCTATGACATTTTAGGGAAATTGTCTCTGTCTGTATCTATACTATAACTCACAAATAAAAAGACATAAAAAATAATAGAAAGTGCTTTATGTTAAGGAAAAAGCAAAATAAGACAATATAAATGCAATACATAAATATATGTAGAATATATATGTATTATGCAATACATAAACATATGTAGAAAATATATTTGTACCTATATAGTTTTATCCTAAAAGTATAACCATTACTTATGTTCCATTTATTTCAAGTTGGACTTGGAATGTAACAAAATGCAACTTATTTTTGGCCTTGTTTTCAATATTCTTAATGAACAAAATTACATAGCAACATTAAATATTAAAATTCAAAGTCCAAATATAAATTTTCTTATTTAAACAGCAATTACCATACAGAAAGTATACTGGCTTATATGGGGAGACTTTGCAAGCTGATGAGAATATTAATTATAATATATAATGAGAATTTTTAGACAGATGCTAACATCTTTCATGTCAACAAAACTGTGTCTTACTATCATGAATTAATTTAACAATAAAATCACATTCTTCCTCAGAAAAATATTAGTGTAAGCTGGCATTAGAACAATTTACCCTTCCCATAAGAAACTGGTATGTGCCCAGAAAACATCGGGGGCAAAAAATAGTGAGAGGTAATTTAATACAAAGTCAAATATTCCTTCCACATAGGATTTTTCTAGCAATAACAGAAATATCTGCTTTCTTAAGTTGAATCGATCTGCAAATGTTTACTAAAAAAAATCTTTGCTTTATAAATTAGATTTTTTTCCATGAGACGAGTAAAAAAAATACACTTTTTTTTTTTTTTTTTTTTTTTGAGACGGAGTCTTGCTCTGTCGCCCAGGCTGGAATGCAGTGGCCGGATCTCAGCTCACTGCAAGATCTGCCTCCCAGGATCACGCCATTCTCCTGCCTCAGCCTCCCGAGTAGCTGGGACTACAGGAGCCCGCCACCTCGCCCGGCTAGTTTTTTGTATTTTTTTAGTAGAGACGGGGTTTCACCAGGTTAGCCAGGATGGTCTCCATCTCCTGACCTTGTGATCCGCCTGTCTCGGCCTCCCAAAGTGCTGGGATTACAGGCTTGGAGCCACAGCGCCTGGCCAAAAATACACATTTTAACCATAAAGACTGACTTTCAAATGGCTGATTTTAAAAATTATATTTTGAACAATTACTGTAATAATATACAGATAAAGGCAGCATTGATTTCATAAAGGTGAAATAGAAACAAGGACATTAATTGAATTTCTGATCTCTGGTACACATCTTTTATTTTTAAGTTGAGAATTACCATAGCTTTCATAGGCTGGTAAAAATCTTGCCTCTAAAGATAACAATAATAGTTTCCATAATATTTTGATTTATCTAATGTTCTTATATGTGAATGTGAAGTAAATTCTACTATCCATATTAAAAGTGGCATTTATGTGACTCTTTGTATATGTATGTTTATACACACACACACACATACACAAACATAAACAATCAGCAACACCACAAATCTCCTAGTCACCAAATTTGAAACATTAAAGTCATATTTTGACTTCCCTTGTATCTAGTAAGTCACCAATTCTGGAAAATCACTTGAAAATATACTTAGGGGCCTGGCGCGGTGGCTCACGCCTGTAATCCCTGCACTTTGGGAGGCCGAGGCGGGCGGATCACGAGGTCAGTAGATCGAGACCATCCTGGCTAACACGGTGAAACCCCGTCTCTACTAAAATACAAAAAAAAAAAATTAGCCGGGCGCGGTGGCGGGCGCCTGTAGTCCCAGCTACTCCGGAGGCTGAGGCAGGAGAATGGCGCGAACCCGGGAGGCGGAGCTTGCAGTGAGCCGAGATGGTGCCACTGCACTCCAGCCTGGGCAACAGAGTGAAGACTCCGCCTCAAAAAAAAAAAAAAAAAAAAAAAAGAAAATATACTTAGGATAATTTTTACTTACGGTTCCTATCTCTCTTTCCTATAAATGCACATACACAAATACTTACACATACAAATAAAGTTGAAAATTCAACCACATTCCCATCCCTCCTGAAGCTATCTTAAATTTGATGTGTTTTCTTTCTCTTCATTTTAATTAATTACTACATATTGCTTTATGTTTCTAAGGCCGTTATCCTAGACAAGTTCCTCATCCAATCAGATCTATGTGACTATAATAGCCAATAGGGAATCTTACTAAATTCAGGCTTCTCTTATCTATAACACCTTTTATATACTACTGCAAGAATAACTCTTCCTAAATATCATTTCCATCACACCATGTTTTTTTTTTTTAATTTATTTATTATTATTATACTTTAAGTTGTAGGGTACATGTGCATAACGTGCAGGTTTGTTACATATGTATACTTGTGCCATGTTGGTGTGCTGCACCCATCACCTCGTCATTTACATCAGGTATAAATCCCAATGCAATCCCTCCCCCCTCCCCCCTCCCCATGATAGGCCCCGGAGTGTGATGTTCCCCCTTCTGAGTCCAAGTGATCTCATTGTTCAGTTCCCACATGAAAAAATGCTCATCATCACTGGCCATCAGAGAAATGCCAATCAAAACCACAATGAGATACTATCTCACACCAGTTAGAATGGCAATCATTCAAAAGTCAGGAAACAACAGGTGCTGGAGAGGATGTGGAGAAATAGGAACACTTTTACACTGTTGGTGGGATTGTAAACTAGTTCAACCATTATGGAAAACAGTATGGCGATTCCTCAAGGATCTAGAACTAGATGTACCATATGACCCAGCCATCCCATTACTGGGTATATACCCAAAGGATTATAAATTATGCTGCTATAAAGACACATGCACACGTATGTTTATTGCGGCACTATTCACAATAGCAAAGACTTGGAATCAACCCAAATGTCCATCAGTGACAGATTGGATTAAGAAAATGTGGCACATATACACCATGGAATACTATGCAGCCATAAAAAAGGATGAGTTTGTGTCCTTTGTAGGGACATGGATGCAGCTGGAAACCATCATTCTTAGCAAACTATCACACCATGTTTTTGTTCTAAAACCTCCTTGTTGCCTACCATCACATGTCTAAATAAAATTATTTTTAAGACTCTTCATCATCCTCTGCAGGCCAGTGAGCTTGGATGAATAGTTAACAACTTTCTAATTGTTTTCTCTTCTCACAAGACCTCACATACCTTCTGTCTAAACTGTATCATCATTTTCTATTCCTTGGTTATCCAAACCTTCTGCATTTTAAAAATTACCTTTTCTGTATTAAAGTTTCTTATTTTTTTGGAAAAAATCTGTCTGATTTAATTGCTGTGAACTCTAATTTTTACTGAGGTTTAAATAATTGAGTATGTCTGCCTTAAGCCACATAGAACAAAAATATAGGGAACAAAATGAAATACTAGAAATCTGAGAACACAATAACAACCATGATAGTGGATAATATTTTAAAAACCCTTTCAGGCCTACATAACTCAAGTAGGAAAAACATAAGCAAAAACATGATTACCATGTAGATTTAGAAAATGAAAAATAGATTTTCTGCTTTCTCAATTAGAATTTGCAAAAACAAACAAACTAACAGGTATTTGGTAAACGTGAATATATAAATTATTAAGAGTATAAATAAAATGATAGCCAGGCTCCATATCTGTTTACCTATGATCCATGTTCCTAACAAACAGTTTCATTGGCCCTCCTCTACTCAGAACTGGCTTTCTTGTCTATACTATCCTTTCTGCTGTCTCGTTTCTGTGAGCCTGGTTCTACACAAATTCATCTTACAAAGCTTGGTTCCAAATACACCTTTCCTGTAAAACTGTCCTTCATCACACCTTGATACAACGGCACTTCTAAATTCACACTGCTACATACTAGGAGATATATAAATATATATTTGAATGATATATATATATCATTTGGATTTATGTATATCATTTTAAAAATACATATTATATATAATATATTATATATATCATTCATATATATATATATATATATTCCATTCTCTAATGTAAAACCGTATCTCTTAATTTTCATGGATACACAATTAGGTCCTGATAAATGCTGAAAATATCAACCTCAGAAAGTCAGAACATAGAATGGTGGTTGCTAGGGGCTGGGGAAATGTGGAGTTGCTGTTTAACGGCTATAGAATTTCAGTTTTACAAAATAAAAATAATGCTAAAGATCCATTGCACAACAATGTAAATTCACTTATAGGGAACAGAAAAACCTTTCCTCTACCTTCTTAGGTTCTATAACTGGGGCTTGTGAATTAAACTAACAAAAAAAAAAAAAAACACAGATTAACAGGAAAAAAAGGCATACACATTTTATTTGATTATAATCATTTGATTTTCACATGAACAGAGACCTTCATAGAAAAGAAGTGAAGACCCAAACAAGTAGTTAAACTCAGTAGGTTTATATGGCATTTTAAAAAAGGGTGATGAATCATGGAGAAGTGGCAAGACAAAGGAAAAGGTTTTGGGGCTTCTAGCGGGGGAAACTCTGTAATGTAGTAGGGAAACTAATGATAATAAAGGTTATTTAGTGAAATTTGATTATGCTGGCTTATCTTGGCAGCATTTCTATCTCTGCTAATAAAGGTTGCTCTTCTCCTCCTGGTATGAGAGTGGGGGATACTTTTATAAGTCAAATGTATGCCCTACTTTAGGTAGATGGGGAAGAGCAGAGAGGTTTCCTATGCCTGCTTTTCCTTAATTGCCTTCAGCTCAAAAGAATCTTTATGATAAATTGGCATATTTTAGGGTAGCATATTCTGATGCCCTTTATACTTAACACTACTTAACTATGTGCTTTAAAATAGTTAAAATGGTAAATTTTATGTTATGCATATAGTACCACATTTTTTTAGAAGTTAAAGGTAGTAGTGTCAGAAAATTAAATTACATAAGGAAACCATGGAGGGGTAGTTCAAGTGTAAATAAAGGTTATGTGGCATGTTTTCTGCATATGATGTACTTAAATGTGTCCCTGAGAACATGCCTAGACATGTGTTACTCTACTTTATTTGAAAGAAAACTTACAGTGTAACAGTATTATTATCCCCCAAATGATAATAATACTTATATCCACATGCCTCAAGTGTGTGTATATATGTGTGCGTATGTGTATGTATAGGTGTGTACATGTGTGTATGTATATGTGTGTGTGTGTGTGTATATATATATATATATATACCTTGTGCATATGTAAACATGCAGGCATTCTAACATACCAGTTTTAATCTGGATAGTGAAATTAATTCTACACATGAGCACATTACATAAATCAAATTATTAAAGAAATTATTATTATCTTCACAGGGAAGACTTTTACCAGCATATAAATGTTGCAATAATTCTCAAATTAAAAAGAAAAGATGTAGAACAGAGATTGGAAATCCAATTAATATTCTCATTTTCTATTTCTCTTTTGTGCAATCAATGCTACATTTATCATATTTTAATTTATGGGAAAGGCAAACCTTATAAATGAACATGTACTCATGAGATTGAGCACAGAAAAAATATATACTATATCTTATTCCTACTTTATGTAATAAATAAATTCTTTGTCCTTTGAGAGCAACTTATTCAAAATTCGTATGCTACAGCTCCTCTTCCACTAATAATGTAAGGCTGCTAGAGTCTTTTCCTCTTTATCGATTTGAAAGTATGCATACCTAAGAAGCAGTTATTTGGCCTAGGATATAAAAAGCTAAAATAAAATTTCTCTTTTCTCAATTTTTTTCCTGATGAAAAATATTTAAATGCTAGCTGCATTATAACCTTCAAAAAACTCAATACCAGCCCTTGAAGTGTTATTAAATGACTGAATTCAAGTAATGCTAAATAACTTTAGGTTAAAAACCAAACAAAATTACATCCATTTATTTACTTTCTGACAACAGAAGTATTTAAATCCTGCTCTTATGAAATCCAAAATATATAAATTTACAAATATTAGCCCCACAGTTGATGAGAAACATGCTAACAAATTTCTAATGCTGAGCCATTAGTTAATAGTCATTTTTCTCAACATTCTGAATCAGATAGACTATTAAGACATTCACTTTTAAAAATTTTATTTGTGGGGGAATGGACAAAGGAGAGAGAGAGCTGGTTAGAGCTGTCTAAAATTTTATTTATACATAGAAATAAAATTTATATGTAAATTTATATGTAAAGTTTTAGTCTCTATGTATATATAAATATAATTTATATTATATATTATATATATAATACACATATGTATGCAATCCTAATTTTTTGATATAAGATGCTAGTTACAAAAAAATTATGTTACTTTTATATTTTAAGTACAATAAAGGGCAGATGCCTCTTTATGAAATGTTTTACCTTCTTGAAGGCCCTTCATTTCTGGGATTCTTATGTAGTCTCTCTCTCTCTCTCCCTCTCTATGTGTGTGTATATATATATTATATGTATTATATAAGATTACATACAAATGTGTTGCATGTATTAAAAAATTAAATACTTTAAGTAATTTTTTATAAATATTTAAACATTCCTAGGGATAGATATTACAGAACAGAACTTCAGTCTGTCCTAATGGTTATTCACAACTGCCTCCAAAAAAACCTATTTTTACCTAGTCTGTTCCTGTGTAAACATAGGATATATGCTTAGATTTATTCCCTGAATACATTTTCCAGTATTTGCAAATTGATATTAACATCAAACATAACATTAAACTTTTTGGACAATTTTCTGAATTTAGCCAAAATAGTTTAAAGGTATAACGCAGTAAAATATGATTAAATATTTGAATGAATTCACAGTTTGGATGACTCAGACACTTTCTAAGTATCAACTCAAGTTTTCCACTAAAATAAATTCAGTTTCTTCTTAAATTAATTATTTTAGAATCCTATTCTTTTTACATCTTTATATAATTTATATCAGTCATCGCTTGTGCTAGCTTAATATATCTATATCTTTTTAGGATATAATTATCCAAAAACTGAACTGTAACTGACATACAACCAAATTATAAAAACATTTTCTAGATCAAATGAGTATTAACATTTCTACATCTTTTAAATAACAGTTTGGCTATGTGACTCATGGTAAGTTTTTCAACATTAGTTGTTCCCAGGCAGTCCCACAATTGAGTCATTCAAGATGACTTGCAAATGTCCTTGGTAAACCCCATACACTGTGACTTGTCTAGGAATTTTGCATGGTATTTCTGTTTTCTTACTTACAACATACACTGTAGTTTTATATAAAAATAAAATGAAAAAAATATTTCATTAATATTATTTCAGAAACTGTAAAATATGAGAATCCAAGCAATAGTAACCAGAGTAAATACAGGATTTTATGTACTTTTCATGCTAAGCAACTTGACTTATTCATTTATAATGTTGGATCTCTCTACAGTTTATGACTTACTCATAAACTTAGTATGGTAAGGGATCCTTCTTTTTTTTTTTTTTTTTTTTTTTTTTTAGACTAAGATAACAAACTAGAGCTAAGATATTCTCTCTTTTTTTTTTTTTTCTCTGTCACCCAGGCTGGAGTGCAGTGGCACAATCATGGCTCACCGCAACCTCTGCCTCCTGGGTTCAAGTGATTCTCCTGCTTCAGCCACCCGAGTAGCTGGGATTACAGGCATGGGCCACCACACCTGGGTAATTTTTGTATTTGTAGTAGAGACGGGGTTTCACATGGTGGCCAGGTTGGTCTCAAACCCGTGACCTCAGGTGATCTGCCCGCCTCAGCCTCCCAAAGTGCTGGAATTACAGGCATGAGCCACTGTGCCTGGCAGAGATTCTTAAAAGAAAAAAATATCACTGGCTATGAATATTTTAAACACTAGCTCAATGGAGTTTTTTTGTTTGTTTTGTTTTTTTGAATTCATGCTTCTGATTTATTTGTATTCTGACGATTGAAAGTCAAGAATTTTTTAAAACTTGAAATAGTGTTTACCTAGTTTTCTGGAATATGTAAGTATCATATCCACTCATTTTATCACACTACAGCAGAGGTCCCTGGGGCTAAGGACCAGTACTGGTCCTGGCCTGTTATAGGAACCCAGCTACACAGCAGGAGGTGAGCTGCCTGAGAGCAAGCATTATCACCTGAACGCAGTCTCCTGTCAGATCAGCCACTGCATTAGATTTTCATAGGAGCACAAACCCTATTGTGAACTACACATGCAAGGGATCTAGGCTGTGTGCTCCTTATGAGAATCTAATGCCTGATGAACTGAGTTAGAACAGTTTCATCCTGAAATCACTCCCAACCCCCAACCCGCCACCTCCAAATCTGTAGAAAAATTGTCTTCCACAAAACTGGTCCCCAGTACCAAAAGGTTGGGGACCACTGCACGAAAGCATACTACAGCATATAAAACAAAGTAATAAACGCAACGTTAAAACATTATAAACTTAGCATCCAAAATGCTCAAAATTGCTTTGAAGACTATGCTTATTGTACATATTTTTTGTATATGCTTATTGTATATACTTTTAAATGTATATACAAACAAATATATATACATGTACAGGACTACATGTAAAACTATTTTTACATAGTAATTTGCAATGCACAAATTTAATATTAAATGTTGAACTATTTTCCAGGGGCCAAAAATGTCCACAATATGTAATTACTTGTGCTTTTTTTGAGAGAGACATTTCAAAAGTATACAATTGTCGTGACAAAGCAGTTACTAAGCTACCAAATAAACCTCTGACAATTACGAGCCCTGGAATCTCAACAAGATTTTCTTTTTTTTTTTTTCTGAGACAGAGTTTTGCTCTTGTTGCCCAGGCTGGAGTGCAATGGCAAAATCTCGGCCCACTGCAGCCTCTGCCTCTCAGGTTCAAGCGATTCTCCTGCCTCAGCCTCCCAAGTAGCTGGGATTACAGGCGTGCACCACCACACTCAGCTAATTTTGTATTTTTAGTAGAGATGGGGTTTCACCATATTGGTCAGGTTGGTCTTGAACTCCTGACCTCAAGTGATCCGCCTGCCTTGGCCTCCCAAAGTGCTAGGATTACAGGCATGAGCCACCTAGCCCAGCCAAGGTTTTCATATTATATGAAGTAATTCAGAAAGAAAACATTAAGAGTTAGATGGATTAGAGACTTAAATGTTAGACCTAATACCATAAAAATCCTAGAGGAAAACCTAGGTAGTACCATTCAGGACATAGGCATGGGCAAAGACTCCATGTCTAAAACACCAAAAGCAACAGCAGCAAAAGCCAAAATTGACAAATGGGATCTCATTAAACTAAAGCGCTTCTGCACAGCAAAAGAAACTACCATCAGAGTGAACAGGCAACCTACAGAATGGGAGAACATTTTTGCAATCTACTCATCTGACAAAGGGCTAATATCCAGAACCTACAAAGAACTCAAACAAATTTACAAGAAAAAAAACAAACAACCCCATCAAAAAGTGGGCAAAGGATATGAACAGACATTTCTCAAAAGAAGACATTCATACAGCCAACAGACAGATGAAAAAATGCTCATCATCACTGGCCATCAGAGAAATGCAAATCAAAACCACAATGAGATACCATCTCACACCAGTTAGAATGGCGATCATTAAAAAGTCAGGAAACAACAGGTGCTGGAGAGGATGTGGAGAAATAGGAACACTTTTACACTGTTGGTGGGATTGTAAACTAGTTCAACCATTATGGAAAACAGTATGGCGATTCCTCAAGGATCTAGAACTAGATGTACCATATGACCCAGCCATCCCATTACTGGGTATATACCCAAAGGATTATAAATTATGCTGCTATAAAGACACATGCACACATATGTTTATTGTGGCACTATTCACAATAGCAAAGACTTGGAATCAACCCAAATGTCCATCAGTGACAGACTGGATTAAGAAAATGTGGCACATATACACCATGGAATACTATGCAGCCATCAAAAAGGATGAGTTTGTGTCCTTTGTAGGGACATGGATGCAGCTGGAAACCATCATTCTTAGCAAACTATCACAAGAACAGAAAACCAAACACCGCATGTTCTCACTCATAGGTGGGAACTGAACAATGAGATCACTTGGACTCAGGAAGGGGAACATCACACACCGGGGCCTATCATGGGGAGGGGGGAGGGGGGAGGGATTGCATTGGGATTTATACCTGATGTAAATGACGAGGTGATGGGTGCAGCACACCAACATGGCACAAGTATACATATGTAACAAACCTGCACGTTATGCACATGTACCCTACAACTTAAAGTATAATAATAATAAATAAATTTTAAAAAAAAGAGTTAGTAAATATGATGCTAATATTATGAGACAGTACTGTAATGTAGCCCATTAGAGGTGGCAATTTTTATTTGCATTAATTATGTTCTGTTGCATGTAGAGAAAAATCATTAAGTGCTCTAAAGAACAATTTATATTTACATGGAAGTGTGTCCTGGAGTATATTTGTAAACTTGGAGATTTTCTAAAATCTCAAGACACATCTTTTATTAATGCCAAGAGTTTGCTTTACAAGGACTATATACTAGAATTACAATTCTGCCACTAAATTTCATTTTATTACATCTGTTTAAAATATGTTCAACTATCTAGAGCATAGCTTACAGTTAATCACATAAAAATTGAATTTTTCAACATCATTTTTCATGTAATATTATTTTCCAAGTGCATATTTCTTCCATCGCTGATAATCAAGCATTCTAATTATAAACAGCATATAAATTGCTGGAAACCATAATAAACCACTTTTACAGGGTCAAAGAGTCATATAGACAATTAGCTATCTTTATGTTGGAATAACAATGCAGGTATACTTTTTATAAGCAAAGTATATGGACCTTTTTATGCAGTAAGGCAAATACAGCCATGCATTGCACAATGACAGATCATATATATGATGATGGTCTCATAAGATTATAATGAATCAGAAAGATTCCTAATGCCTAATGATGTTTTGATGATACTGACCCTGAATAGATCTAGGCTAATGTGTGTGTTTGTGTCTTCGTTTTTAACAGAAAAAAATAAAAATTACATTAAAAACAGAAAAAAAAACTAATAGAATAAGGATATAAAGAAAATACTTTATACAGCTGTACAATATGCTTGTGTTTTAAGCTAAGTATTAATACTAAATAGTTTAAAAGTGAAAAAAATTAAAGACTTTATGAAATAACATCACAGTAATGTAAGGTTAATTCATTACTGAAGAAAGAAATTTCAAAAATAAATTTAGTATAACCTAAGTGTATAGTGTTTATAAAGTCTACAGTAGGGTACAGTAATGCCCTAAGCCTTCACACTCACTACACACTCACTGACTCACCCAGAGCAACTTTCAGTCCTGCAAGCTCCATTCATGCTACATGACCTATACAAGTATACAAATTTTTATGCGTTACATCATGTTTTTACTATACCTTTTCTATGTTTAGATACAAAAATACTTAACATAATGTTACATTTATCTACAGTGTTCAATACAGTAATATGCTGTATAGAGTTACAGCCTAGAAACAATAGGCTATATTATACAACCTAGAAGTGTAGTAGTCTATACCATATAGGTTTGTGTAAATACACCTATGATGCTTATGCAATGACAAAATTGCCTAATGACAGATTTTCTGGGACATTTCTGCAGTGTTAAGCAATATACAACTGTAATCTATTAAAGAGCATATTTGCTCTACATCTGGTAGATAAAGAAAGCAAAACAAAATGGCAACAACGAAAAACATCTCACAAATAAAAACCTGTTTGGTCTGAGTATTTTGCAGTGTCTTTGCAAGTAACATATTTTGCTTTGCCAGAGAAGAAAATAGCTCATCTTTTTCAGCATATGCATGCACAATAAATTCCTGCTATGTGATAGGTACTCAGAACCACACATTTCTAGAATTGATATAATCTGAGTTAGTGGAAATTCTGAGATTCTGAAATATGGTGATTATGAATATAAAAGAGTATACAACAAATGTAAAACTTACCCTTCTAATCTTACATCTGGCAGACTTCTATTAAGGGCAATCAAATCACTGGCCATCAGGTTAAACTGATTGATTTTAAACAGCTCTTTCATTTTCTCTTGGTCATCTTTAGGAATTAACACAGCTTTTCCCATTTCTCCTGGCCCTTCTTGGTTTCTTGAAATAACAGCTGTAAGAGATACAGACATACATACAAACACACAGATAATGAACTGAATAAATAAACTTGTGTGTCTTAGATTCTGAAGCATATTATTTACATACAGGTTTTATAATATAATGATCAAGATTTTACTGCTTATAAACCACACACTATGCTAAAGAAAAACATCAATTCTGTATGTTGTCTTCCAAGTTTAGGTAAATTATATGATGACTAAACATTAAGACAATAATTCTAAACAGTACAAAATACCAAATGTTAAAACTTCTGTCATATATTTAATACACTTATTAGAGAAAAATGAAGTTGAACACTAGGCAGACAAAATAATGTAAAATAAGAGAACTTTAAAGAATATTAAGATTAATTTCTTTTCACGTCCAATTAAATGTTTTGATATCTCACATATCTACTGCCATTACATCTTTATAAAGGCAAACAAAACTGATAAGGCTTAATCCCATAAATAATTTAATTCCTTTGTCAAAACATTTTGAATTGTGTCAAAAGAAGCTTCATAGTGGTGACACATAACTTCAAATGTCAAGTTGAATTTGGATACTGTGTGCTCTATAATTGAAACTTCACAGTAATATTCTGGGATGAATATTCATTAAGAGAATGCAGGATTTGATATATAGGCTAATTTTCTCGCCACTTCTCCCAAGTTATCACTACACTGAAGTCCCTTCTAGATCTAAAGTATATGTTTCAAAGTGTGTGTGGGTGTGTGTGTTGTCTACACATACCTGTATGCATGCTAATATATAGTAATAAGACAAAGTTCCAGTTGGCCCAAATGTATCCTGAACTTCCTCTTCACAGTGATATTAAATTAGGTTAAAGTGAAAGGAATGTGGTTCTGGTCTTGACTCTTCCAATGTTTTGCTATATTATAGTTTCTGACACATTAATCTTACTGAGTTTAATTTCCATATAAATTAAAAGGCACATATTTAGGCACAGCATACCTTGAAATACTGAAAAAAAAAAAGACTATAATGCGTATGAAAATAATTTTTAAGTTAGAACATTTCATTAAAAATATAAATTCTAAAATAATGTATGAATAGGGTAAAATCTAGGATAGAACACACCCAGCAAATGTTCCTCTGAGCCGACCATCACAAAACATCAAAGCTGGTATTATTAGTATGAATACACAGTTGACCATCCCGTTGATGACTTTGTAATGGCATCAGTCAAACTATATAAGAGAATAGGCATCTCTAAGGACCTTTAGATAATGGGTTAAAAAAAGGTGATTGGCCTTGAAATCCTCTCACATATATAAAAATAGTTAGAACAGGAAACATTGTATATAGAAAAAAATATGTATTCAATTTCAAACTATTTAAAAAGTAGTCATCAAAATAAAGTTTACAAAGATTATCATTCACTTTAAAAAGCAAAAACAGAAATAATGGCAGAAATGTTATGAGAAGGTACATTTTTCTAAATTTAAGAAATAAAATCCCAATAAAAATAATTTTCTTTGGGTGTCAGTACATGTAATATCCCTGAACTCAGATGACGTTATTGAATTTGGCTTTGGATGAATTTGTGATGTTGGTGAGACAATGACATTAAGGTATCTTTCGTTTCTAAGATTAAAAAAAAAGTTTAGTCTACAGAAAGTATTAAATGAATTTATATGTGGCTCCTTTGGGAGTCTTTCTGATTCTGAAATAAGAACATAATCAGGTCACATGGGTGCTCATATTAACCATAAATAATCAGTTTAGGGTTTTTTTTTTTTTTTAACATATTTTGTACGGTAACTTTAATTCCATAAAAAAGAGATAACTTTTCCCTGGTATAAAAAACATCCTGATTTTTAACATTTTGAAAATTTGTGATTCTTTTGAATGGTTAAATCATTTGAGGTACATTTTTAAAAATAATTTTTAGAAATTAAGAAAGCAATTCCCCGTTTACAGTTGTTTACAATACATTTGTAGGGGAACAAAACCTTCTTTATCCTCTTACATTCTGTGGTGATCTAAGAATTAAACTGGCATAATACAGATTAATAGAAGAAGAGCATAAAATTGTATTTTTATGTGTACACAGGAGTCTTCAGAAGGAAAATGAAAGTCAAAGAACCTTTTAAGCCCCAGAGATTATATACCATTTTAAACAAAGAATAATAAATTGGCAGTAAGTGGTAATACAAAGGAGATTTAGGTAGGGAACTAGGGGCAGTAAATTGTGGGTTAGTAAGTAGGAAATAAATAGGGAAAACTATGAGGAGATTAGGGTTATTTTAGTAAGCTTGTTTGCATAGGTCCATTCTAGTGTTGACTCCTAACTTCTGGTGATGAGAACAATTTTTGCTTTCTAATACAGTGGGAAGGGGTGGGGGGGATCTGCATCATGGGAGACTTTATGACCTTCTTTTAGGTAGAAAGGGGGAGATCAGAAACAGCTTCCTGCATGTGCTCTTTCTTAAGAACGAGGCTGCAGCTTAAAATAACCCATATGCCAAAGTGGCATATTTGGGGGTACATGTTCTGATCCCTTTCACCCTCTGTAAACTGGTAAAAAGACATGCTGCAGAGAAAGTTACCATAATCAACACAATGCTTCCAAGACTAGGAAGCAGATAGGATTAAAATTTCACTCTGTGGAAAAGACATGGGCTCAATTCTAACATCTTAAGGTATGAAGGTCAATTGAAAGCACACAGATGTATTTGATATTTGCAATATATTCAAAGGCATGACCATTTTATTTTCACATTATGTAAGTTATAGTTTTGTCAGTGGTAGCAGGAGTAATTGTGCCATGTTTTGGTATCATAATCAATAAAATTAAAATGGTCATAAACAGTGTTCATATACCTAGGACTACTTGAAACAACGTGTAGTCATTCTCCTAATTATTCTCAGTTTCTTAGTGGAGAATAGGTAACAACTTAAAGAATATCAGGTTAAGTGTCTTCTCCCCAGAGTTAAATACATTTTTCTGTATCAGCTTCTAATGAATATATATTTGACATTTTAAAAATGTGTGTGTGTGTTTCCTGTGTATAAGCAGACCTACTGGTTTTTTTCACTTTGCTCAAGCAAAAAGAATGCTAAGTAATTATAGTGGGGAGCCAGCCTTTTACTTCTTCTGGCTTTTACCTGGAGGAAGGCATCTTACCAGAAGAAAACACTTTTCTAATTCTTCAAATAGCATAAATAACAAATGGGACAGAATAAGCAGTTGGGTTTTGTGACTTATCGCTGATCTTAAGCACTTTTAAATAGCAATTTCTATCCATTTTCCTCACCTGTTGATTTGCTCTACAAAGCACACACACAAAGAAACTCATGTACTCACAAAATACCATGCTTCCTCATAGTCAGAGAAAAAAAAAACACTTGCCATTTAAATATGTGTGCTACTTATCTACTCTAACAGGCAAATGTAATGTAGAAGGCAAGTAAATCTACATTGTGGTTTTTTTATTGTTGATTTGAATATGGATGAAATGTTCAAATACCAAAGCTGGTGTAGACTGCAAAGAGAGATTAATATATTATGCTATGATATTTTCTTCCTAATTATATAGTGAAATTATTTTAAAAAATAATTAATTTGACTCAAAATGACATTATAAAGCTGGTAGAATTATGATAAAACCAGAATCATTTTATATCTTTCATTTTCTTTAACACAGAACCCACTTTAAAACTTTAATTTACATTTATTTTAATCTTAGAATTACCAATGATAAAGACGAACATATTATAAACAAACCAACTGATAAATCTACCAAAAAGAACACTATTTATCAATTGCATTATTTGCTTATGTATATTACATTATGAACATTTTCTTATTTGCAGAATTAGCCCTTTATTAATGAGCAGTGTCTCTTTGAAAAAAGAGAAATGAACTAGTTTATATCTAGGAAAAAGCTTGAAGCAAAAACAAACAACAAAAAACATTTCAAGTTGATTGATTTTAAAGTAATGATTTTATTCTGTTAGAGAACACAGTAATATGTGATGAATAATGGTACAAGCATAACATTGAATCAAAATCTAAATAATATCCCATATGCCTTGCTTGTCAAAAAAAATCTTTCAAATTGTATTTCTATTCTCAGATCTACTCAGTTGTTAATTTCTGTATATTTTCCTTTAAAATCTTTCTTTTCATTGGCATTGCAGATCTTTCACTTTCATTACTTCCAATTTTACAATTGTAATAAATTGGAAACACTGATTTTTATTCCTTCTCATATTTGAATATTCACACTCTGCTACCAATAAATCAATTTCCCTAAAACAATGCTTTTGGTCTTGTCAATCAATCATCTGTTTATAGAGGACGCAGAAGATAAAACCACACTGGTTTTTCCACCACCCCTCCACCACAAAAAACACTTTACTCTCCACTCACCATTCCCCAGATCATACTCTTTTGCCAGTCCAAAGGCTCTAGTTTATTGAGGATAATCATTTGCATAATTGCTTTCTTCGTTGTTTTAAAAGAGATGGGGATTTCTGTATGTCACCTAGACTGAAGTGTAGTTTCACAATCTCAGCTCACTGCAACCTTGAACTTCTGGGCTCAAGGGATCCTCCCTCCTTAGCCTCCTTCAGTAGCTGACACTACAAGAATCCACCATCACACGTGGCTCAGGGTTAATTCTTAATAAAATAAGGGGATTCAGTATACACTTGCTTTGGCCCATTTCTCTTAGAAACAAAAATAGACTTTACATATCAATATGACAGTTAACCTATAAATTAAACAACTAAATTTATTCTATTTAATGTATGACAAGTAGCAATTCATTTAGTATCCCTTTGAAAATAAACTATATACAATTTTTATAAATCTGACACATCTGACAATAAGATTTGTTTTTCCTTTTTATATAGAAAGTTGTAAATAGCAAGCCCTGGCTGCATCAAGTCTAGCATATATTAGTTACTCCTTCTCAGAAGGGTGTCATCTATTAGATAATCAATAAGGTAGCACTTTACATCAGTTAGCTAAGAGAGATTATCCACAGAAACAAGAGAACACTGATCACCAACTTTTTTTTTTTTACTCAAAATATATTATTTTTATGATAAAAATAATGCGTGCTCATTTAATGAAGGTAGGCAGGAAGGCAGGCAGGCAGGAAGGAAGAAAGCAAAAGGAAACCACTATAGAAAAACAGTGAAAAATAAATTAAACTACTGCTTGAATGAACAGTTAGCAATAATCTGTATATAAACATACATATGTATTTAAAATAGGACCATTCATACGTGCTGAATTTTATAATTTTATTCAACATTATTGTACATGCCAATTTGTTGTTTGTTTTTTGAGATGGAGTCTCCCTCTGTTACCCAGGCTGGAGAGCAGTGGCGCGATCTCAGTTTGCTGCAACCTCCACCTCCTGGGTTCAAGCAATTCTTGTGCCTCAGCCTCTTGAGTAGCTGGAATTACAGGTGCCTGCCACCATGCCCAGCTAATTTTTGTATTTTTAGTAGACACTGGGTTTTGCCATGTTGGCCAGGCTGGTCTCAAACTCGTGACCTCATGTGATCTTCCCGCCTCGGTCTCCCAGAGTGCCAGGATTACAGGCATGAGCCACCACGTGCAGGCTATACATGCAATTTTTTTTTTTTTTTTTTTGAGACGGAGTCTCGCTCTGTCACCCAGGCTGGAGTGCGGTGGCCGGATCTCAGCTCACTCATGCTAATTTTTATCATTTAAAAAACATTTGTGGAAACATTTCCAAATACCTGAATCCATACTTATTTTCTAATGGCTGCAAAATATTCCAAAGTTTGAATATACCATGATTTATGTAATCAATGCTTTTTCTTTGAATATTTACGTTGTTTTCAATCACCTCTATTATAAACAGCAATGCAATTAATATCCTTCCTTATGTATACATCTTTGTAAAATTGCCTGAAAATACCTTTTGAAAAAGTGGTGGAAATTTAATGGGTGAATTGAAAATTAAACATGCTGTATTAGAATTATTCCTTTTCTCATCTCTTGGACTTTCTGTATATTTCTTTTGCCAGAAAGTTCCTTCAACCGCTGCTCACTCAAATAATCCCTGTTCATCTCTGAAGACCAATTTCAACTTTCAGATAAGATAACTCTCTCTTTTATAATTTTATTGCTCTTTTACATTATTCCATTGTACTTTTCATAATGTTGCAATGCCATTTTTTGCATGTTATCACAGAGATTCTAACTATTGAACTAATGCAGTTGTTGTTCCTCCTGGACACATAGCTATGCAACATTTTCCAGCCTGCCCCACAGTTAGGTGTGGTCCTTAACCGAGAATAGAAATGATATGTGCCAATTCAAGGCCAGGCTCATAAAAACTTCCCATGTGTGGTTCTCCATGTACTTTCCCCTGCTGTAGCAACTTCGGAAGCCATGTGCGGAAAACAGCAGTCGACACTACCAGCAGTAACCTAGATGTCTGAATCACTGCTTGGAAGACAGCCACTTGCTCATGAAAAATATCGATTGCAAAATTTACATGAGAAAACAAAACAAAACAACAAATATATTTTGCTAAAATATTAGAATTTTGGGTCTATTTGTTATACTTGTCAGTGTTATTTTTATTAATGTAATGATTTCATTCCCCCATTAGTCTGTGAAGCTCACCAAAGCATTGTGCATCAATTTTGGCTCATCCCAGTACTTGGCACTGTTCATTCAATCAGTGAATAATTTTTTTAAAGTAGAAGGCAATTTTTAGACAATCTAGTTCTATTATCAAAAGACTGATGAAAAAGCAATTAGAATAGAGGTTTTTAATGTGGGTTTTCCCCATCTCAGATATATATAAAATGGTCTGTTATGTTATTGAAAAAAAGTTACATGAATTGAGTTGAGATTACCATATGTATAGACATTATAAATAAATTGATATGTGTTAATACAAGCTCAAAAATCTTTAATCGCAGCAACTCACAATGAAGATGTGTGGAGACTATGGTCTTAATGGGTTTAATTAGATCACAAATTAGATTATAAGCAGAGAGTTAATAAATCACCATTTAAATTTAAAAAGTCCATGATTAACTTATTTCAATGCCCCAATAGTAACTTTTAATAAAAACAATATTTTGTATAACTACTATAAAGGAGTCTCAATAATACCTCAACACAAACTGGGGCTTATTAAATATTGTCAGCTATTTGCTGTACAATCATTGACTACTTATTCTGCCTTTCTTGCTCACAATCTCTTCCTAAATAAGATATTTAAATAATTTCACCATTTAGTTTAGATGGAAGGTTATATGTCAAAGCCAATAGGCACTACAGTAGATGCCCACATCATACCTTCCCATACTATTCTATACAAGCAAATGAATCATAGCTTGTAACTTATGACTCAGAAATTCCTTTTAAAAATATATTCTAAAACATATATAGATCTGTCCAAAGATTTACCTGCATACATGATTTTTTTTTTTTTTTTTTTTTTTTTTTTTTTTGTAGACAGTCTTGCTCTGTCACCCAGGCTGGAGTGCAATGGCATGATCTTGCTCACTGCAATCTCCACCTCCCTGGTTCAAGCAATTCTCCTGCCTCAGCCTCCCAAGTAGCTGGGATTATTATTATTATTTTTTTGTATTTTTAGTACAGACGGGGTTTCATCATGCTGGCCAGCTTGGTCTTGAACTCCTGACCTCAGGTGACCCACCCGCCTCAGCCTCCTAAAGTGCTGGGATTACAGGCGTGAGCTACTGCACCCGGGTCTGCATACATGATTAAAGTAGCTTGTGTGTGCATGTGTGTTTGCGCATGGATCCCATTATAAATGTATATATCATCACCCCCACAAATATATACAGTACTGTATAAATTGTGTTGCATTCATATAAGAAAACTATGCAGTGATTAAAATGATGCATAGAAGAATGTTTAATGATGTGGAAGATGTTCATGTTATACTAAGTAAAAAAAAAGGATTATAAAACAATGTTATAAAATAAGCCTATTTTTGGAAAAACAAAAGTTAAATGAAGAATATGCATATATCAACAATGAAGATTAGCAGTGGTTCATTTAATTAAAGGGTCTTTTACATCTTTCTTATGCATTATCTATATTTTCTAAATCAGTACATTACCTACTATGATGGTTAATATTGAGTGTCGACTTGATTTGTTTGGATGAAGAATGCAAATTATTGGTCCTGGGTGTGTCTGTGAGGGTGTGGCCAAAGGAGATTAACTTTTGAATCAGTGGACTGGGAGAGGCAGACCCACCCTCAATCTGTGTGGGCACCATTTAACCAGCTGTCAGTGTGGTTAGGTAAAAGTAGGCAGAGAAATGTGGAAGGACTATACTGGCTGAGTCTTCTAGCTTTCATCTTTCTCCTGTACTGGATGCTTCCTGCCCCCGAACATGGCACTCCAAGCTCTTCAGCTTTTGGACTCTTGGACTTATATCAGTGGTTTGCAAGAGGCTCTTGGGCCTTTGGCCACAGACTGAAGGCTGCACTGTTGGCTTCCCTACTTTTGAGGTTTTGGGACTCGGACTGGCTTCCTTGCTCCTCAGCTTGCAGAGAGCCTATTGTGGGACTTCGCCTTCTGATTATGTGAGTCAATATTCCTTAATAAACTCCCTTTTATATATGCATCTATCCTATTAATGCTGTCCCTCTAAAGAACCCTGACTAATGCACCCACGAGGGTAATTTTAGCTACAAATTAATGAAAAATCTGGCTTCAGTGAAAATGAATATAACCTGGCTTTTATAGTGACAGGTACAAAGTGGAATCAGTAGATGTTGGGGTATGAAAAATAAAGGATCAGAGTTCTATGGAAAGACAGTTTCTTAATGGACATATGATGAGAAATGGGGAGAGGAGTACTCATAAAGAAATACGATTTGTTCTAGGATGTAAGTTTCTCACAGGAAATTCATTACAATTTACAGATAAGGAAAATATTTAGTAGCTGAGCAAAAAAAAAGTAGCAAGTTCCTTGTTTCCTTTTTAGGAAAAAGCACACTCGTATATTATTATAAAAATTTTTACCACTCCTTTCACAATCATCTTTACGATATATTCTACTAATACACATTAACCTCATACTCTTCTTATATACAGTAAGAGGTTGTTTGGCACATGCTACAATCACAAATGTTTCCTGGAAACCATTGACCCAACTTTTAAAGTGTTCACTAAGGTAATAAAATTATGCTGAAATATGAAATTATTTTCTTATGCATTAAGAATAAGCTTCCTCAATAAAAATATTTAAAAGGCCCTTATCTTGCAACGGCTCGAGTAACAGCCTTAGTTTCAGCTTTATACAGGAAATATCCTTACCTTCCCCATTCTTCCCATTTTGCCAAAAAAAATTTTTTTGAAATAACCATGAATTTTTTGGAAACAAAAGCACCAATCTGGCAGCCGGATGTTTTGAGAAGCCCTTTGGAAGAGGACATCTCAAGTAAAACAAGGGCCATTTAAAAGAAGCTGTTTACATAATCCAATATTCATTATGAGTTCTTCCGCAGATAGAAAATAGTCAGCTTTGAGCAGCATACAGCATATCATCATGTTTGAAAAATATACTCACGGCCGGGCGCGGTGGCTCAAGCCTGTAATCCCAGCACTTTGGGAGGCCGAGACGGGCGGATCAAGAGGTCACAAGATCAAGACCATCCTAGCTAACATGGTGAAACCCAGTCTCTACTAAAAAAATACAAAAAACTAGCCGGGCGAGGTGGCGGGCGCCTGTAGTTCCAGCTACTCCGGAGGCTGAGGCAGGAGAATGGCGTGAACCCGGGAGGCGGAGCTTGCAGTGAGCTGAGATCTGGCCACTGCACTCCAGCCTGGGCGACAGAGCAAGACTCTGTCTCAAAAAAAAAAAGAAAAGAAAAGAAAAATATACTCACTTTTGTCATAAAGAAAAGAGTACTGCATTCATTGCCTATACATCTAGTTAGGAAGTGGACATATATTTTTAAAATAATTTCTCGATGTAACATTTATATATTATAAACCTTCATACAATATCTAACAAAGCTCCAAACATTAATTTAGTCACAGAAAACATGAGGCAAGTATTAGCAGGCTCTAACAAGTCCTTTTGGGAAGTAAATATATCTATATAGCTCTTTCACAAAAGTTTGCAATTACGAATTATCAATAAAATAATACTGGACTAAGTGTGAACAGAAAAATGGATCACCTCAAATACTCTCAAGTATTTTAAGTTATAAAATTAAATTTACTGCTGGACTGTGAAACTTTGTTGAGGGCAGTTGTGCTGAATGCTATTTAGTTGGATCCACAGGCCTGACGGTACCATCTCCAGCTCTGTGCTCTGGGTTGCTGACCTCCATGTCCATACCAGCCAGGGTCCCTTTCCCTTTGACTCCTGGTTGGTGAGGCAATGACGGAGTATTAGGGGACAGAAGATGAATCAGGTCAAGGCGTTTATTTCCATAGTTCTTCTCTATGGGGTTGCTGAGGTTGGCTCTCTCAACCACAACTATAATTTCATAGGGAGTACCTTATGACCAGTTAATAAAGGAAGAAATTGCAAGCTTAGATTAAATAAGAATTCACCGATAGGCTAGCAACTGCTAGCAGCTGCTTCTTTATAACCCTACTCATGCATGATCCTGCAAGTCAGTGAGTGAAAGGAAATCCTTCCATCAGGCAGAAATTCAGAGGCGAAATTTGAGCACTGTGTGAAGGGAGAGAGATGGCTTGAGGTAGGGACCTGAACTAACCCGTGAGCAGCAGCTAACAGGTTGGCCAGCTGGTAAGAGAACTGCAAACAACATGATTGGAAAATTGATGATCAGGAGATCACATGCAGGAGTACATTAACAATCCTCTCACAACAGTCCCTGTGTTTGTTAATCAATTAAAAATGTTGGAGTATGAATTTGTAATAAATTATGTTTGTTGGGAATTAACATAGGTAGCACTTTAAATCAAAAATAGAAAATTAAAAGTAAGGTAAAATATAAAAATAAATATAAAGATGATATATCTTTACATATTATATATAATATATAAGGATATAAAAAAAAATAATGTTTCATTTTTTCCACTTCAATGAAGCATCTTCCCCATTTCCTGGGTTACAAACCCCGTACTTTGAAAATTGCTATAGGTAAAGTGATGATAACATGCACTTTTACATGTCTCAAGACATTTCACTGTTAGATTGCATTGATGGTATATATAGGTATTATTTTATTTTAGTACTCACCTATTCATGCTGGGCATGGGGTTGACTTTCTTATTGATTACTATTACTGGCACAATATCAAGAAGAAGAAAAAATTACTGGATGACATTTCTGAGGGCCAAAATAGGGATAAAGTTCAAATGACCAGCAGGCTTTGCTTTCTTTCCTGATAATCACATTGTCAGTTTTCACAGAATATGGTTTGCTAAGGTACTGTATCTATGTGTGTACTCTGGTGTGTGTGGTAATTGGGATGGCAAGGATACAAAAACTATAAAAGGTAGTTTAGGATGGTGAGGCACATATAGTAGAATCCTAAAAGTACAATTTGATTGTTTAATTTTATATGTTAATCAGAATCTATTGCTCGAGGTAGGGTGAAAATATCACTGATCTCCATGATGCTAAAAAAAATAAATAAATAAAAATAAGGCTAATAAATGTAAGATTTGCATTTCTGAATGACTAGATGTAATTCTGAGAGGAAGCCCACATATTTCACCAGTAAATTCAGAAATATGAAATTATATCAATTATTCAATTTAGCTGTCAAATAATGGGCCTAAATGTCTCATGACCTAAATGATTACTTGATTTTTAAATCAGATATTTTTCAGATGCCCTAGCAGCAATTTCAGGTTATCAAAATAAACTGATGTATATATGCTGCAAGAGGCACTGTAATTTGAATTGGAGCATTTTGATAATTTCTTTCATGGAGAAAATTTCTAGTGGAAAAAAAAAGTTCAATGTTCTACCAAAACTAACAGTTAACGTCAGTGATCACATATCTAATCACTACCTGCCTCCTACCATCACCCCTTATGTTTATGTTTTGGGCATTCCAACATTTTATTGACCATCTGTATAAACCAGTTGCTGATCTTTGTATTTACTCACAGTCATTATAAATCTTGCTGTTCATGATTAATTTATACTGGGTTTTGTGTTTTTCATTGCCTCTGGACATTTTCTGTTAGTTAACACGAATAAAAAGAACCAGGATACTAATAATACACTATAAAAAGGAAAACCTACTTTAACAATCAAAATAATTAAATTGAATGTGCTAAGTAAATAATGCAAGCATGCCATTAAAAATTAAGAAATTGGTCATATACTATTCCTGACCCTTTTTCAAGTATTTAAATATTCTAGGAACTAAAAAATTCAAAACAGTAAGTCAACACTTATTTAATAAGTATTTACTGAATATGCCAAAGAAATATTCTAGTTCCAAAACTTAAATGCTGTTATAAACATCAACACAAGGCTAAATTACCAGTAGGTACATCTTTAAATGAACATGTTCTTTCTTACAAGTCATCAGACCTATATAGAAAATTGTCAAACATACCCTGGCCTTTATCATGTAAGCATTGCTTTAATAAAATAATTTTGGTTACATCATAAGGTCAAGGGCATATTGTGCATGCTTACTTATATAGAAAAGTTAAGATTACATTACAGAATAGTAAACCAATATGAAGTAACACAGAGCTCTAAGGATAAGTAATAAACTTCCCCTATTTATAGTTTCCTTTTAAAATCCTTAAAATTTTACCTGATTATATATAACAAACATATAATATATTTATGTATATACATATATGCATGCATATGTATGCAGAAATATATGCAAATCTAAAAGTTTGTGTGTGTATATGTGTATATATATCCATATACATATATGCATATATACACACATATCCATATCCACACACACGTTGTTTATATATGGACATATATATATATATGACTATATATATCCATATCCACACACACCTAAACTTCTTCCTATATTTTTAGAAGTTCTAAAATATCTTTATTGATACTCCTTTTTTTGTTTTATAATATTTGATATTTCCTCTTCACGTCTTCACAACTACTTATGGAAGTACTTAATTTTCCTTACATAAACACTGCTAGTTTAAATCCTGTGCTACTTTAAACAAAATCAATGTGGTTTTAATTTACTTCTGAAGATTCTGCAATAATGTTTGACTTTCAAGATAACTATGAACCTTCTAAGGAACGTTTAGTGTGAATTTATTCAAGCAAGAAAAAAAGTAATTTACTATGGCACAGTAGTCTTTCAATGTCTAGAAATCAGTTAAGATCTCTACAGAAATACGTATCAGTGGTCACTTTTTAAAACAGCTTTAATATTTCTTTATATTATGGGTTAATACTACCTATTAGGTACCATTGTAATTTATGCTTAGTAGCTCTTTATTCATGCTACTGGGGAGGGTAAACTCTAATATATATCATTATATTGTTATATTTTCAGTTATTTAATATTTCCTCCTTGCATCACTAAACTAATTTGATTTTTAAAACAATTTTATAGTCCAGATAGGTAAAAATAGTAATTAAAAATTATCTTTTAAAGTGCTGCTGAGTATTCTTTTAGAAATCACCTTTAAGATTGCTTATTGATCAAATTTGGGTTCTTACTCCATTGCAGCATTATAAAAACATTATCATTATCCCTCAGATATTGTTTTTTTTGCCACATATCTCTATTTCTTCACTCTGGCCTCTTTTTCCCCATATACTGTGGTATTTCATGCACTCCCATATGGGAGACCCCCAAGTGAATAAAAACATCAACCTGAATTGGTATATGCATTGCATGTCAAGCCCACATTACCTAGCATTCTTCAAAAACCACATACAAGCAAATCTTATAGTACTAGAAAATCATAAAATCTCAAGATTGCGGATTTATCATTCATTAATTTCTTTCTTTCTTTCTCTCTCTCTCTTTTTTTTTTTGAGACGGAGTCTCCCTCTATGCCGAGGCTGGAGAACAGTGGCGCGATCTGGGCTCACTACAAGCTCCGCCTCCTGGATTCACGCGATTTTCCTGCTGCAGCCTCCCGAGTAGCTGGGACTACAGGCGCCCACCACCACGCCTGGCTAATTTTTGTAATTTTAGTAAAGACGGGGTTTCACCGTGTTAGCCAGGATGGTCTCGATCTCCTGACCTCGTGATCCGCCCGCCTCAGCCTCCCAAAGTGCTGGGATTACAGGCGTGAGCAACCGCGCCCAGCCCATTAATTTATTTCTTTTGCCCAAATATGTTTTAAACAAAGAATTGTTTGGCACCAGTATTTTTCTTTTCTTTTCTTTTCTTTTTTTTAACCCTAGCTGTCCTTTAGTTACAAAATAAAGTTGAGTTTACCTTGCAATTCAATCCTGCAAATTCATCTCCATGATTTTAGTAATCATTTATGATAATTCAAAAAGTAAAATTATGTGGTCTTGGGAAAAAGTAGATTGATGACAGAACAGGGAAGGGAGAGTGATGCAGTAAATTGCCTTTGTGTCTTGAGTAACCTTACCCAACTAAACAGAACCACATGATAGTAGCAACTTAGTATAGTTTTGGCTGTTAACAGACCTCATGTGCTCCCTCCTGAATGGATATTCACCCACTGTAAAACACTCATGAATCCCCAGGCTGAGGAATTACAGAAGGTAGATTGTATCCCTTGTAAGAAAGAATCTGAGGTCGTTAAATGAAGGCATTCTACTCTTATAAAATGATTTTTTCCTGGGACTTCAAAGCAAGCTATGAGTGGGGGTCCAAAGCAGAGTTATAAAATTTAGTTTTCCTGTAGTTATTTACCAACCTCCATTCTTACTGGTCATCTTTTAGTGATTCAAATTACAAAAAGGAAACGCAAGATGAAACCAAACTTCGTCAAATTTAACAGTTAATTCATTAAGATTGATAAAAAATCTTTTTTCCTTAGAGTTTTTCCATCCCTTCCTAATTTTTCCTATCTAATGAGAATGACTTATTGTCACCTTCTGTTTGCTCTGTCAGATTCCAATGACTTATCAAGCCACTTTTTTGCACTTTTGTACATGCAGATTATCTAATTCATAATTTCCTTTTAAGTTTGCAGTATCCTTTCAGTAAGTAGTTCCAAGTTCTATTTTTATGTAAATTACACATTTTATTATAACTGTTCAGATATAACTGAACATTTAGTTTTGGGAAACAGTAATTCAATTCAATTGAACAAGTATTTGTTGACTATCTATTTGCCTGCCTGTATTTGGGATACTTGGAGTATGCTTGTAAGAAAACTGACAAAACCTTTACCTTTATTTCTTGCATCTTAGCCTAAATATTAACATATTACATAGTTCTACTTCATCTACCAAAAGTTTTCATTTTCTTCTCTGATATACTTTCTCTCTAGTACCACTAGAAAATTTCAATAGCCAATTGCGTTACTATCCAACATATATAATAATGAAAAAGGTAACACTTACGCTGTGCTCATGTGCTAGACACCGTTCTAAAATGTTCCATATATTAACTCATTTAAGCTGCATAACAAGTCTATGGGATGGGCATTATTTATAATCATCTCAATGTGATAACAGAGAAAGCCCCTTGAACTCAGTCATCTTCCAAGCTTTCCCAGTTACTAAGTTACATTCTAATGAAACCCAGGCAGCTTACCCTCAGAGTTTATGTTATTAATATTTACCACTAAATGTTCAAAATCTCTCCAGAAAGGCTTATGTAGTATTTCTATTGATGTGGTTACCTTCATTATTTGTTCTACAGCAACCTAAAACTCAATTCAGAATCTCATCTAATCAAAACTATGGTATACATTTAAAATTAATTTAAGGGTATCACATTTCATAGAAGAATTTTCAGAGCACAACATATTCTTAATGAATTTAACTTAACCTCATGGTCATTGGTTTACAACATCTCTCTTTAATACCGAACTGATTATTTTTCATATTAAATCAAAGAATCCATATCTATTAAAAATAATTAAATTTTCCCTACAAGTGAGAGGTATATAATATTACAACAATAGTGTATATATTTTACTACTTTTTAATTCCATGACTTTCCTTGGTTGGAATAGAAAACCAGTGGTCTAGGTATCAAAAAATCAAAATATTTCATTAAATGAAAACAAGTCATTTTTTAATAACTGTATAATTATTACTGTAGGAAATGAAGTCCATTAAATACTGGCTTTATTTGCAGTATTACTTGTTGTACACAGATCTATAACAAAATATAAAAGAGCAAACATTACTACATTAGAGTAAGTCAATTTAATATAAAATAGAAAATATACTCAATTCAAATTCAGAATCCATTGTTCAAAGACTGTCAACATATTCCTTCTGGCTAGAAAGCTAAGGACATGTATCTCTCTTTTTAATTTCTTTTTTTTTTTAAATCACATCTGTATAATAGATATACAACTTCCTTATCATCCATGGAAACCAGATTGGTCTCATCTGGATGATTAAATCCCTTTTAAGATAAAATGATGTAGCTTCTACTTATGTGCACCTTGAAGCAATATAGGGGAAAATATAGAACCCAGATGTGTCACTAATTTAATGCTTATTCTTGGCCCTCTTAGTTAAGAAACATTTTTTCAAACTACCTTTATTTAAAGTATTATTAAAATGCAATAAAATAAAACATATTTTATGTTTGGAGTTCAATGAGTTTAGAAAAATGTATATACCCATGTAAACACTGCTCCAATTAAAATGTAGAAAATATGCATTGTACTCTAAAGGACTCCTTGTGCTCCTTCTGTGTGAAGCCCATGTAAATTCTCAGACCTGCTGATATATGACTTTTGTCACTATAAGTTGTATTTTTTTATTCTAGCATTTGTACAAATAGAATTATATGGCCTTTTTTTGCCTGATTCCCGTCCCTCAGCATAATGTTTTTTGTGATTCATCTATATTTTGAGTGTATCAGTAGTCATTTTCTGGATTAAATGGTAGTACATTTCTTAACTTTCTAAGAAATGACAAACTCTTCTCTAAGTCACTTTTTCACTAGAAATGTGTCAGAGTTCCAGCTGCTCCATACATCTTTTACAGGGCAAGATATTATCATTCATTCTAATTTTAGCCATGTTATTGAGTGTGTAGTTATATTCCCTTGTGCCTTTTTAAAAGGGTCTAATATATATTTAATAATTTTCTATTAATTTTATAAATAGGAAATATTTAGACAAATAATTGGAGTGTCTATATTTGTCATCTTGATCCCCATCCTGCAAATATTTGAGGGTCACCCTAGACTGAACCACAGTAGTAGCATCAACAGGGAAACATTACTTGAACAGCCTTAGATATAACTTTATAGAAATACACGCTATGTCCACATGAACAAAAAATACTTTCTCAATGCTGACATCATGGTAGCATACCTATGCATCTCTGTGTTTCACTTCACCATAGTCCCGTTCCCAAGTTCCTTGATCTCAGAAGTTTCTATAAATTACAAAATTTCTTATAGACAAGTCTGCTAGAAAAAATTCCTTCAGAAGCACTAAACATGGAAATGAACAACTGGTAACAGTCATTGCAAAAACATGCCAAAATGTAAAGTCCATCGATGCTAGGAAGAAACTGCATCAACTAATGAGCAAAATAACCAGCTAATATCACAATGACAGGATCAAGTTCACACATAACAATATTAACCTTAAAAGGACTAAATGGTCCAATTAAAAGACACAGACTGGAAAATTGGATAGAGTCAAGACCCATCAGTTTGCTGTATTCAGGAGACCCATCTCACATGCAGAGACATACATACTCTCAAAATGAAGGGATGGAGGAAGATCTACCAAGCAAATGGAGAACAAACAAAAAGCAGGGGTTGCAATAGTAGTCTCTGATAAAAGAGACTTTAAACCATCAAAGATCAAAAGAGACAAAGAAGGCCATTACATAATGTTTAGTAAAGGCATCAATTCATCAGGAAGAGCTAACTATCCTAAATATATATGCACCCAATACAGGAGCACCCAGATTCATAAAGCAAGTCCTTAGACTTACAAAGAGACTTAGACTATCACACAATAATAATGGGAGACTTTAACACCACACTGTCAACATTAGACAAATCAACAAGACAGAAAGTTAACAAGGATATCCAAGAATTGAACTCAACTCTGAACCAAGCAGACCTAAAAGACATCTACAGAACTCTCTATCCCAAATCAACAGAATATACTTTCTTCTCAGCACCACATCACACTTATTCCAAAATTGACCACATAGTTGGAAGTAAAGCACTCCTCAGCAAATGTACAAGAACAGAAATTATAACAAACTGTCTCTCAGACCACAGTGCAATCAAACTAGAACTCAGGACTAAGAAACTCAATCAAAACCGCTCAACTACATGGAAACTGAACAATCTGCTCCTGAATGACTACTGCGTAAATAACGAAATGAAAGCAGAAATAAAGATGTTCTTTGAAACCAATGAGACAAAAGATACAACATACCAGAATCTCTGGGACACATTTAAAGCAGTGGGTAGAGGGAAATTTATAGCACTAAATGCCCACAACAGAAAGCAGGAAAGATCTAAAATTGACTCCCTAGCGTCAAAATTAAAAGAACTAGAAAAGAAAGAGCAAACACATTCAAAAGCTAGCAGAAGGCAACAAATAACTAAGATCAGAGCAGAACTGAAGGAGATAGAGACACAAAAAGCCCTCCAAAAAATCAATGAATCCAGGAGCTGGTTTTCTGAAAAGATCAACAAAATTGATAGGCCACTAGCAAGACTAATAAAGAAGAAAAGAGAGAAGAATCATATAGACTCAATGAAAAATGATAGAGGGGATATCACCACCGACCCCACAGAAATACAAACTACCATCAGAGAATACTATAAACACCTCTATGCAAATAAACTAGAAAATCTAGAAGAAATGGATAATTTCCTGGACACTTACACTCTCCCAAGACTAAACCAGGAAGAAGTTGAATCCCTGAATAGACCAATAGCAGGCTCTGAAATTGAGGCAATAATTAATAGCCTACCAACCAAAAAAAGTCCAGGACCAGATGGATTCACAGCTGGATTCTACTATAGGTACAAGGAGGAGCTGGTACCATTCCTTCTGAAACTATTTCAATCAATAGAAAAAGAGGGAATCCTCCTTAACCCATTTTATGAGGCCAACATCATCCTGATACCAAAGCCTGGCAGAGACACAACAAAACAGGAGAATTTTAGACCAATATCCCTGACGATCATCGATGCAAAAATCCTCAATAAAATATTGAAAAACCGATTCCAGCAGCACATCAAAAAACTTATCCATCATGATCAAGTGGGCTTCATCCCTGGGATGCAAGGCTGGTTCAACATATGAAAATCAATAAACATAATCCAGCATATAAACAGAACCAAAGACAAAAAACACATGATTATCTCAATAGATGCAGCAAAGGACTTTTACAAAATTCAACAGCCCTTCATGCTAAAAACTCTCAATAAATTCGGTATTGATGGAACATATCTCAAAATAATAAGAGCTATTTATGACAAACCCACAGCCAATATCATACTGAATGGGCAAAAACTGGAAGCATTCCCCTTGAAAACTGGCACGAGACAGGGATGCCCTCTCTCACCACTCCTATTCAACATAGTGTTGGAAGTTCTGGCTAGGGCAATTAGGCAAGAGAAAGAAATCAAGGGTATTCAGTTAGGAAAAGAAGAAGTCAAATTGTCCCTGTTTGCAGATGACATGATTGTATATTTAGAAAACCCCATCGTCTCAGCCCAAAATCTCCTTAAGCTGATAAGCAACTTCAGCAAAGTCTCAGGATACAGAATTAATGTGCAAAAATCACAAGCATTCTTATACCTCAAACAGACAAACAGAGAGCCAAATCATGAATGAACTTCCATTCACAATAGCTTCAAAGAGAATAAAATACCTAGGAATCCAACTTACAAGGGATGTAAAGCACCTCTTCAAGAACTACAAACCACTGGTCAGTGAAATAAAAGAGGACACAAACAAATGGAAGAATATACCATGCTCATGGATAGGAAGAATCAATATTGTGAAAATGGTCATAATGCCCAAGGTAATTTATAGATTCAATGCCATCCCCACTAAGCTACTAATGACTTTCTTCACAGAATTGGAAAAAACTGCTTTAAAGTTCATATGGAACCAAAAAGGATCCCACATTGCCAAGACAATCCTAAGCCAAAAGAACAAAGCTGGAGGCATCACGCTACCTGACTTCAAACTATACTACAAGGCTACAGTAACCAAAACAGCATGGTATGGGTACCAAAACAGAGATATAGACCAATGGAACAGAACAGAGGCCTCAGAAATAATACCACACATCTACAACCATCTGATCTTTGACAAACCTGACAAAAACAAGAAATGGGGACAGGATTCCCTATTTAATAAGTGGTGCTGGGAAAATTGGCTAGCCATAAGTAGAAGGCTGAAACTAGATCCTTTCCTTACTCCTTATATGAAAATTAATTCACGATGGATTAGAGACTTAAATGTTAGACCTAAAACCATAAAAACCCTACAGGAAAACCTAGGTAATACCATTGAGGACATAGGCATGGGCAAGGACTTCATGTCTAAAACACCAAAAGCAATGGCAACAAAAGCTAAAATTGACAAATGGGATCTAATTAAACTAAAGAGCTTCTGCACAGCAAAAGAAACTACCATCAGAGTGAACAGGCAACCTACAGAATGGAAGAAAATTTTTGCAATCTACTCATCTGACAAAGGGCTAATATCCAGAACCTACAAAGAACTCAAACAAATTACAAGAAAAAAACAAACAACCCCATCAAAAAGTGGGAAAAGGATATGAACAGACACTTCTCAAAAGAAGACATTCATACAGCCAACAGACACATGAAAAAATGCTCATCACCACTTGCCATCAGAGAAATGCCAATCAAAACCACAATGAGATACCATCTCACACCAGTTCGAATGGCAATCATTAAAAAGTCAGGAAACAATAGGTGCTGGAGAGGATGTGGAGAAATAGGAACACTTTTACGCTGTTGGTGGGATTGTAAACTAGTTCAACCATTATGGAAAACAGTATGGCGATTCCTCAAGGATCTAGAACTAAAAATACCATATGATCCAGCCATCCCATTACTGGGTATATACCCAAAGGATTATAAATCATGCTGCTATAAAGACACATGCACACGTATGTTTACTGCGGCACTATTTACAATAGCAAAGACTTGGAATCAACCCAAATGTCCATCCGTGACAGACTGGATTAAGAAAATGTGGCACATACACACCGTTGAATACTATGCAGCCTTAAAAAAGATGAGTTTGTGTCCTTTGTAGGGACATGGATGCAGCTGGAAACCACCATTCTCAGCAAACTATCACAAGAACAGAAAATCAAACACCGTATGTTCTCACTCATAGGTGGGAACTGAACAATGAGATCACTTGGATTCGGGAAGGGGAACATCATACACCGGGGCCTATCATGGGGAGGGGGTGGGGGGAGGTATTGCATTAGGAGATATACCTAACGTAAATGAAGAGTTAATGGGTGCAGCACACCAACATGGCACCTGTATACATATGTAACAAACCTGCACGCTGTGCACATGTACCCTAGAACTTAAAGTATATATATAAAAAAAAAAAAAAAAAAATTGTAATGGGTGAAAAAAAAACTTCCTTCAGCTTTTTGTTTAAAACTGTTTATTACTTCTTCATTTTGAAAGATAATTTTATTAGATATAAAATTATTCATTTTTCCTTCTATACTTCAATAATCCATTGTATTCTCTTCTTGTTCACATAGTTACCATTGAGAAAGTTGCTGTATTTCTTATCCATGTACAGGTAAGATTACCTTTTCATTTACCCCCCACCCCTGGATGCCTTAAAGATTTTCAATTTGCCTTTAGTTTTCTGCAGTTTGAATATGAAGTGACTAAATGTACATTTTTAGTATTTATCCTGTTAGTGTTTCTTGCACTACTTAGATTTGTAGTTTCAGAAAATCATTATTTCTACTGATGTTATAAACATCAAAAGGACAATAAAGAAATAGTATGAACAAGGCCATATCTATCAAGTTTATAACTTAGTTACAATGAAAAGAACTTCTTGAAATACACGAACTATCAAAGCCCACACAAGGATAAATACATAACCTGAATAATCCTATACCTAGTTTAGAAGTTGAATCAATAATTATACTTTGAACAAAGAAAGCACCAGGCCCATGTAGTTTCATAGGTGAATTCTACCAAATATTTAAGAAAAAAGAATACCAATTCCCCACAATTCTTCCAGAAAGTAGAAGTAGAGGAAATACTTCCTAAAATATTTTATGATGTCATCATTACCTTAATACCAAACCAGAAAAAAATAGTACAAAAAGAAAAATTATGGACCAATACCTCTTATGAATATAGACACAGAAATCCTCGACAAAATGGTACTAAAACAGTGATCTAAACCAATTTGAATAAAAATTGAAGCTATTTTTTAACCTAAATAGATTACTTACATTTATTTACAATAAAAAGATTATTTCAATCTATCCATAACAAAAATAAATAAATAAGCATATAGCACACATTTAATCTAGGTATGTATGGCTGATTCAATATTTGAAACATCAACGAAATCCACCAAATAAGCAGGCCAAAAAAATTCGCATATACATATATCAACTAATGCATAAAATTTCAAAATCCAACAGCAATTCACCACAAAATCTTTCAGACAATAGAAATCAAGAATTACTATTGTAGAAATTCCTTGACTTAATAAAAATGTTTACAAAAACCTAAACCAACAAAATGAACATTAAAAGACTAGAAGGTTTCCTCCAAAAGATTGGAAAGAAGGCAAGAAATTCCTCTCCTACAACTTCTAGTCAACATTGTGCTGGATCTCAGATCAATAAGGCAAGAAAAAGAAAGACCAGTTTAATGGATTGGAAAGAAAGAAAGAAAATTGTCATTACTTGCACATGACATATTGCCTATGAAGAAAATCACAATGTGTCTACAATAGAAAAAAAAAAAATTCCTGAAACCAATAAATGACTATACTAAAGTCATAAGATACAAGGTTAATACACAAAGCTCAAAATATGGCAATAAACATTTAGGAAATGTACTCTTAATATTTAACAATTAAATTTACAATAGCACCAAAAATTAAACATTTAGGTGTAAATCTTACATAATATGTACAAAACGTGTATGTAGTAAACTACAAAATGCAGATAAAACAAGTGAAACATCCAAGTAAGTTGAGAAATACTGTGTTTTCATGGATTAGAAGAAAATACTGTTGAATAAATTATTCCCAACTTGATCTATAAATTCAACACAATTCCAATCAAAATGTCAGTGCACTATTGTATATACATTACTGCTGATACAAAATATTAATAAAGAGTGACATCAGCAAGATGGCAAAATAGAACGTCTCAAGTTCCACTTCCCCACCCACAACAGAAAGTTCAACTAGCAACTTTCCACAGACCAAAACAAACTTCTGAAAATTTCAATACTTGGAAACATGTCTGAAACATCCATCTGTTCCATAGAACAGAATTAAATCTGAATTAGAAGGTAAGAAGAATGGTCTTAGTTCAACTGAGCCATTTTATTCCCTTCCCTAAGTTGGCACAATACCAGACAGGCAGGATTTTCCTGACCCATAGTTTCTACAAAGGAAGAAGAAAATGACAGGTAGTCATCCAGCTTCCCTAGAATTCCAAGATATTTCCCAGGAAGTCTATGCTAAATTCATCTCATGGAGAACACTAGGGAAAACAGAACGGCAAGAATACAGAGACTCAGACAGAAACAAAGAAAGGAGGTACAGGTCATAGTGACTAGTACATGAATCTTGGTGGTTGCTCTCTTTTCCTGCAGTTGTGGCACCAGATTAGAGTTATAAGTCAACATCTCAGCCCACTTAATAAACTGACCTAGTTGCCTTCATAAGTATGGTGGGAAGTTTAACTTACCTTGGGTCCCTAGGCAGCTAGTGCCCATGCCCTTGAATTGACCAACACAGGAAGACTCCCACATCTGTACATTTTTTTAAAAAGCACAAAGGCTAAACTGATTTGACCTGGGAAGTTATGCAGTAGCTCCACTCAGCACAAAAGCCCACCCAATGACCTTGCCTAGCTAGGGAGACTTCCACCTCCATACATTCCAGAGAAATAAAGGGGATACACTGGTTTGACCTGGAAAGTCAAACAGCCACTCAATTTAGCCAACAGCTCACCCCATGGCTTCAACCTAACAGGAAAACCATTCTCAGTCTTCCAGTTCTAATGAGCATAGACTCTGGTCCTATTTGTCCCCCCATGTAGCAGCGGCACCTAACTCAAAGCCCAGCCTGCAGTCCTGCCCAACTGCAGGTAGCAAAGAGCAGAATTGCCCAGCCAGAGAATATAACCTGTGAGCAGCCTGGCCAAAGGACATGCAGTACCAAGACAGAAGCTATGCCTGATAGTAGAGCCCAACCAGAAGCTCCACCTGACATCACAGCAAAAGTAGCAGCCAAGCCAACTGGAAAACTGACAGGAAGCTCTACCAGCCCAGGGTTATTACCAGATTGCCCTTCCAGAATCACAGGCTATATTAAATAGTTAAGATTTATCCCTGACAGAAAAAAAAAAAAAAAAAAAAAAAAAAAAAAACCTACAAACAAAGGAGAGATGAGAGATGTCTCCTCAAACATACAGACAACAATGAAAGGAAACAAGAATTATGAGGAATTAGGGAGTCATAACATCTCCAAATGTACAATCAAGCTACAATAATAAATCCAAAAGAAATAAATATCAATGAAATGACTGGAAAAGAAGTCAAAATAATGCTCATTTAAAAAGCTCAGTAAAGTACAAGAATATATGGATGAAAACTGTAATAAAGTTTGGAAAACAATACACAAAAATAATTAGTTTGACAAAGAAATAGAATCAATAAAAAAGAATCAGATAGAAATCCTAGAGATAAAAAATATACCTGAACTGAAAAACTCAACAGAAAGCTCAAACAGTGGAATAGATCAAACAAATGAAAGGATCAGTAAGTGGAAAACAGACAATTTGAAATAATACAGTCAGAGGAGCAAAAAGACAAAAGAATAAAAAAGAATAAAGAAAGCCCATTAAAAATTCAGACACCTTCAATAGTACAAGTCTTTGCATAATGAGTTGCAGGAGGAGAAGAAAGGGAAGAGCAGCCAGAAACCATATTTAGAGAAATAATGGTTGAAAACTTCCCTAATCTAAGGACAGATGTAAACTCCCAGGTAGAAGAAGCACAGAGCTCAATCAAAGTCAACCCAGAGAGGACTACAACAAGATGCATAATAATCAAACTGTCAAAAACAAAGAAACTATTCTGAGAGTAGCAAGAAACAAGACAAACATTTCAGACAAATGAATGACAAAAGAACTATCAACATATATCTTAGAAGAAACCCTACAGGCCAGGAGAAGTTTGGATAATATATTCAAAGTGCTGAAGAAAAAAGAAAACTGCTAATGAGGAATACTTTATCCAGTAAAACTGTCTTTTTAGAGTCATGAGGAAATAAGAACTTTTGTAGGCAAAAGAAAGCTAAGGCAGTTTAACACCACTAGACCTGCCTTACAGGAATCTTAATGGGAGTTAGTAATATTTAAATTGCAACAATAACATACAAAAGCACAAAACCTAATGGTATAACTAAAACAGCATTTTCAGAGTACTCTAGGATTTTACTGATGTGTGTGTAAGGTGTGTAATGCAATTTTATTCCTAGTATGGGGATTAAAATTCAAAACAACCACTATAGCAGAAATAAATTATCAAGGGATACATAATAAAAATGTTATCAATTCTGGCATGAAAAACATAAACTGTGAAGGGAGGAGTAGCAGTCCAGAGTTGTTGTTTAAAATAAAATTTAAGTTGTTATCAGACTGAAATAGAATGCAGTAAGTACAGGATGTTCTAGAAAAACAAAATGGTAATAAAAAAGCAAAAATCTTTAGTAGAGCACAAACAACAACAACAAAAAAACCCAGAATGAATTCAAAGCATGAATCCCTGCATTCAAAGCAGGAATTACACACATGATTTAAAGCATGAACTACTATAGAAAACCATCAAACCACAAAGACAGCAAGAGAGAAAGAAAAAAAATCCTCCAAAATAATCAGAAAACAAAATGACAGTAGTAAGTCCTTATTCATCAATAATTACCTAAAGTGTAAATTTATTACATTCTTCAACAAAAAGAAATAGAGTTACTGAATGTATTAAGAAAATACCTACTTGCTACTAAAAAGAGATTGACTTTATTATTAAGGGCACACATAACTGAAAGTGAAGGAATATAAAAAGATATTCCACACAAATGAAACTCAAAAGAGAGACAGAATAGTTATACTTAAAAAAAAAAAATGACTTTAAGTCAAAAACTGTAAAAACAAACAAAAAGACAAAGAAGGACATAATATAATAAGAGGTCAATTCATCAAAAAGTTAAATATATATGCACCCAAAATTGGAAAAGCTAAATATATATACAACAAACGTTAAAAGAGCTGAAGAGAGAGATAAATCACAATCAAATAACAATCTGCGACTTCAGTACCCTACTTTCAATACCCTACTTACAAACAGAAAATTAATAAGGGAGTAATTGTCTCAAAAAACACTGTAGACAAAATGGATCTAACAGACATGTATAGAATCTTCCAACCAACAGATAACAACAGAATACAAATTATTTTAAAGACAACAGGGAACATTCTCCAAAATAAATAATACATCATGAAATAAAACAAGCCTCAGCAAATTTCAGAAGATTAAATGAAGACATTATAGTTTCAGGTCTTAGATTGAAGTCCTTGATCCATTTTGAGTTGATTTCAAATAAGCTGACAGACAAGGATCTAGTTTCTTTCTCTTACATGTGGCTTGCTTTGATCCCAGCACCATTTTTTGAAAAGGGAGTCCTTTCCCCACTTTATGATTTTGTTTGCTTTGTCGAGGATCAGTTGGCTGTAAATATTTGGGTTTATTTCTGGGTTCTCTATTCTGTTCCATTGGTCAATGTGCCTATTTACGATGGAATACTACTCAGCCATAAAAAGGAACAAATTAAAGGCATTTGCAGCAACCTAAAAGAATCTGGAGACTATTATTCTAAGTGAAGTAACTCAGGAATGGAAAACCAAACATCATACGTTCTCACTCATATGTTGGAGGTAAGCTATGAAGGTGGAAAGGCATAAGAATGATACAATGAACTTTGGAGATGCAGGGTAAAGGGTGAGAGGAGGGTGAGGCATAAAGACTACAAATTGGGTTCAGCGTATACTGCTCCAGAGATGGGTGCACCAAAATCTCATGAATCACCACTAAATAACTTACTCATGTAACCAAATACCACCTTGTGGTGATTAAGGTTGACTGAGTGTCAAGTTGATTGGATTGAAGGATGCAAAGTATTGATCCTGGGTGTGACTGTGAGGGTGCTGCCAAAGGAGATTAACATTTGAGTCAGTGGGCTGGGAAAGGCAAACCAAACTTAATCTCGGTGGGCACCATCTAATCAGTTGCCAGTGTGGCTAGAATATAAAGCAGGCAGAAAAATGTGAAAAGAATAAACCGGCCTAGCCTCCCAGCTTACATTTTTCTCCCGTGCTGGATGCTTCCTTCCCTTGAACATTGGACTCCAAGTTCTTCAGTTTTGGGACTTGGATAGGCTCTCATTGCTCCTCAGCTTGCAGCGGGCCTATTGTGGGACATTGTGATTGTGTGAGTGAATACTTAATAAACTCCCCTTTATATCTATCTATCTTATTAGTTCTTTTCCTCTAGAGAACACTGACTAATACAGATTTTGGTACCAGGAGTGGTTCTAGAGAAACAGAATATTAAGGATGGCATTCTTTCATTGGCTTGGGGGTTTCTGGAGTTGACTGCTTAATATGAATTAAACCCAAAAATGCTAAGGACTCTACTTCTAATAGTATGGAGAACACTGATAGTTTTGGTGTAAACTGTTTAGAGAGTTATACAAACTAAATGCATCTGACAGTCCTGATTCACTGCTCATGAGAGGCAAGGAGTTTAGTGACTCTAAACAATGAAGCTGGTTGGTTGCCCCTAGTTCAGTGGACAAAGTGATGAAAGAAAATTATGAACTCAGGGATTCCAGCTCCCTGTTTCAGAAGCAGATACTAAATCTCAAATCTGCTTAGATTGCCCTGAGTGAGAGTCTTACCTCCTATAGAGAAAGAGCTGAAATTGTGGAAAACAGGACACAAGCTCTTATCATGTGAGTGGCTGACCTGCAGCGAAAGATGCATGCACAGTCTCACCAGGTGTCTACTGTTAAAGTGAGGGCATTGATTGGAAAATGGAACCCTAAAACTTGGAATGAGGACGTGTGGGAGGACGCTGATGAAGCTGGGAACACTGAGTTTATAAACATGATGAACATTTTTTTTGCCAGAAGAAACAGCTTCCCCATCCCTAGTAGTGGCAACATCCCCTCCCAGACCTATGCTGTCATCAGTCTTTCTACCTTTGTCTAAAGAGATAAACCCTGTTCTGCCCAAGGCAACAGTGATGGCCTCCCCTGAGGCAGTTGCCAGACAAGATACTGTTGATTCTCTTCACAAGTCAACCTTATTACCCCTGTTTGCCTCTAGACCTGTAATTAGACTAGAGTCCCAGGGGGCTCCTAGAGGTGAGGTTCAGATTGTGACCCATGAAGAGATATGCTACACTTGAAAACAACTGCTTGAGTTTTCTAATATATATAAGCAGAAATCTGGAGAAAAAGCATGGGAATGAATATTAAGGGTGTGGGATAATGGTGGATGGAACATCGAGTTGGATCAGGCTGAATTCATTTATTTGGGCCCACTAAGTAAGGACTCTGCATTTAATGTTGCAGATTGGGGAGTTAAAAAAAAATTCTAATAGGCCGGGCATGGTGGCTCACACCTGTAATCCCAGCACTTTGGGAGGCTGAGATGGGCAGATCACCTGAGGTCAGGAGTTCAAGACCAGACTAACCAACATGGCAAAATGCCATCTCTACTAAAAATACAAAAAGTAGCTATGTGTCATGGCAGATGCCTGTAATCCCATCTACTCAGGAGGCTGAGGCAGGAGAATCACTTAAAGCTGGGAGGTGGAAGTTGCAGTAAGCTGAGATTGTGCCACTGGACTCTAGCCTGGGCGACAGAGTGAGACTCTATCTCAAAAATAAAATAAAATAAATAAAATAAAATAAAAATCCTAATAGTTTATTTGCTTAGTTAGCTAAAATATAGATTAAAAGATATCCCACACTGAGTGAGCTGGAAATGCCTGATCTCCCTTGGTTTAATGTAGAGGAAGGGTTCCCAAGACTTAGGGAGATTGGGATGATGAAGTGGCATAGTCACTTTAGATGTACTCATCCCAGCTGGGAGTGTCTAGAAGACATACCCTTGACCAATGTCTTGTGAAATAAGTTTGTGAGGGCAGCACCTGCATCTTTAAAAAGACCTGTAATTGCTCTTCTCTCTATGTCAGACCTAACAGTCGGAACCACAGTCACTCAATTACAAAATTTAAATACAGTGGGAATAATTGGATCCCAGGCAGCAGAAGCCAAGTGGTGGCACTCAACCATCAAAATCAAGGTGAGCATAGCTACTGTAACAAACAGCAGAGGCAAAGCAGCAATTAAAATACTCCGACTTGTGTAGAGTTCGGGCATTGGCTAATTAATTACAGTGTTCCTAGAAGTAAAATTAATAAGAAGCCTGAATTCCTACTTAATTTATATAAGCAGAAAATTTCTAGGTCAAATGGACAAAAGACCAATTTGAATTATAAAAACAGAGAATCATGGCTCCTCAATCAATTTCCAGACTTGATCCAGTTTACAGACCCAGAACCCCTTGAATGAAGGGGAGGCCGGGTCCCCTTGAGGAAGGACCCCACTACACTACTGACAATTTTTGCTGTTAATATTTTTCCCATTCTTCCCCAAGGAGATCTCTGGTGAAAGAGAAATGATCAGGCATTTCAGGGACTACTGGACACTGGCTCTGAGCTGATGTTGATTCCAGAGGACCCAAAACGTCATTGTGGGCCTCCATTTAAAGTAGAAACTTGGGGAGATCAGGTAATTAATGGAGTTTTAGCTCAGGTCTGACTTGCAGTGGGTCCCTGAACTCATCCTGTGGTCATTTCTCCAGTGCCAGAATGCATAATTGGCATGGACATATTTAGCAGCTGGCAGAACCCCCACATTGGCCCCCTAACTGGTAGAGTGAGGGATATTACGATGGGAAAGGCCAAATGGAAGCTATTAGAGCTGCCTCTACCTAGAAAAATAGTAAATAAAAAAATATATATATATTGCATCTCTGGAGGGACTGCAGAGATTAGAGCCACCATCAATGACTTGAAAGATGCAGGGGTGGTGATTCCCATCACATCCCCGTTCAACTCTCCCATTTGGCCTGTGCAGAAGACAGATGGATCTTGGAGAGTGACAGTGGATTACTGTAAGCTTAGACAAGTAGTGACTCCAATTGCAGCTGCTGTACCAGAAGTGGTTTTATTGTTTGAACAAATTAACACATCTCCTGGTACCTGGTATGCAGCCATTGACTTGGCAAATGCCTTTTTCTCCATTCCTGTCCATAAGGCCCACCAGAAGCAATTGGCCTTCAGCCGGCAAGGCCAGCAATGTCCTACTTTTACTGTCCTACTTCAGGTGTATATCAACTCTCTGGCTTCGTGTCGTAATCCTATTTAGAGAGACCATGATCACTTCACTTCTGCAAGATATCACACTTGTCCATTATGTTGATGACATTATGCTGATTGGATCCAGTGGGCAAGAAGTAGCAAACACACTAGACTTATTGGTGAGACATTTGAGTGCCAGAGGATGGGAAATAAATCCAACTGAATTTCAGGAACCTTCTACCTCAGTAATTTCTAGCGGTCCAGTGGTGTGGGGCCTCTTGAGATACTCCTCCTAAGGTGAAAGATAAGTTGCTGCATTTGACCCCTCCTACAAGCAAGAAAGAGGCACAATGCCCAGTGAGTCTATTTGTATTTTAGAGGCAACACATTTGTTACTTGGCTTTGTTACTCTGGACCACTTATCAAGTGACCTGAAAGGCTGCCAGTTTGGAGTGAAATCCATGCAGGAGAAGGCTCTGCAACAGGTCCAGGCTGCTGTGCAAGCTGCTCTGCCACTTGGGCCATACCATCCGCAGATCCTGTGGCGCTTGAGGTATCAGTGGCAGATAGGGATGCTTAATGGAGCCTTTGGCAGGCCTCCATAGGTGGATCAGAGCAGAGTCCTCTAGGATTTTAGAGCAAGGCCATGACATCTTCTGCAGATAACTATTCTCCTTTTGAGAGACAGCTCTAGGCCTATTACTGGGCTTTGGTGGAAATTGAATGTTTGCCTACGGGTCCTCAAGGCACCATGCCACCTGAACTGCCTATCATGAACTGGGTGCTTTCTGACCCATGTAGACATAAAGTAGGTTGTGCGCAGCAGCATTCTATCATTAAATAAAAGTGGTATATATGTGATCGGGCTCAAGCAGGTCCTGAAGGCACAAGTAAGTTACATGAGGAGGTGGCTCAAATGCCCACGGTCTGTATTCTGGCCCCCCTGCCTTCTCTCCCCAAGCCTGCACCAATGGCCTTATGGGAAGTTGCCTATGATCAGCTGACAGAGGAAGAGAAAACTAGGACCTGCTTCACAGATGATTCTGCATGATATTCAGGCACCACCTGAAAGTGGACAGCTGCAGCACTATAGCCTCTTTCTACAACATCCTGGAAGGACAGTGGTGAAGGGATATCTTCCCAGTGGGCAGAACATTAAGCAGTGCACCTGATTATACATTTTGCATGGAAAGAGAAATGGCCAGATGTATGATTATAAACTGAATCATGGGCTGTCATTAATTGTTTGGCTGGGTGGTCAAGGACACGGAAGAAGCATGATTGGAAAACTGGTGACAAAGAAATTTGGGGAAGAGGTATGTGGATGGACCTCTCTGAGTGATCAAAAACTGTTAAGATATTTGTATGCCATGTGAGTGCTCACCAGTGGATGACTTCAGCAGAGGAGGATTTTAACAATCAGGTGAATAGGATGACCCATTCTGTGGACACCACTCAGCCTCTTTCCCCAGCCACTCCTGTCATTGCCCAATGGGCCCATGAACAAAGTGGCCATGGTGGCAGGTACTGAGGTCATGCATGGGCTCAGCAACATGGACTTCCACTCACCAAGGCTGACCTAGCTACAGCGACTGCTGAGTGCCTAATTTGTCAGCAGCAGAGACCAAAACTGAGATTTCCATATGGCACCATTACTCGGGGTGATCAGCCAGCTACCTGGTGGTGGGTTGATTATATTGGACCTCTTCTGTCATGGAAAGGGCAGAGGTTTGTCCTCACTGGAATAGATACTTACTCCAGATATGGGTTTGCCTATTCTACATGCAATGCTTCTGCCAAGACTATCATGCCTGGACACATGGAATGCCTTATCCACCATTATGGTATTCCACCCAGCATTGCCTCTGACCAAGGCACTCACTTTATTGCTAAAGAAGTGTGGCTGCGGGCTCATGCTCAAGGAATTCACTGGTCTTACCATGTTTCCCATCATCCTGAAGCACCTAGATTTATAGAACAGTGGAATGGCCTTTTGAAGTCATAATTACAATGCCAACTAGGTGACAATACTTTGCAGGGCTGGGGCAAAGTTCTCCAGAAGGCTGTGTATGCTCTGAATCAGCATCCAATATGTAGTGCTCTTTCTCCCATATCTGGGATTCACGGGTCCAGAAATCAAGGGATGGAAGTGGAAGTGGCACCACTGACCATCACCCCTAGTGATCTACTAGCAAAATCTTTGCTTCCTGTTCCTGTGACCTTACGTTCTGCTGGACTAGAGGTCTTAGTTCCAGAGGGAGGAATGCTGCCACCAGAAAACACAATGATTCCATTAAACTGGAAGTTAACATTGGCACCTGAACACTTTGGGCTCCTCCTACCTTTGGGTCAACAGGCTAAGAAGGGAATTACAATGTTGGCTGGGGTGATTGACCCAAACTATCAAGATGAAATCCGTTTACTACTCCACAACAGAGGTAAGGAAGAATATGCATGGTATACAGGAGATCCATCCGGGTGTCTCTTAGTATTACCATGCCCTGTGATTAAGGCCAATGGGAAACTACAACAGCCCAATCCAGGCAGGACTACAAATGTCCCAAACCCTTCAAGAATGAAAGTTTCGGTCACTCCACTAGGAAAAAAAAAAAAAAAAAACATGACCTGCTGAGGTACTTGCTGAAGGCAAACGGAATACAGAATGGGTAGTAGAAGGAGGTAGTCATCAAAACCAACTACAAACACATGACCAGCTGCAGAAACAAGGACTGTAATTGTCATGAATATTTCCTCCTTCTTTTGTTAAAAAACATGTTTGTGTATACTCGTACTTGGAAAATATTTTCATTTTATTTCTTTCTCCTTTATCATGTGACGTAAGATTTATTGACTTCATATCGGCATTTAAGTATTGCTAACTTTCTGTAATAGTATTTGGGTTCAGGATTGATGCGTTTCTGGATGTACAAGGTAGTATGTTAGGAGTAATTATGACCTTACTATTTTCTTTATTTGAAGATTATGTATAACCTCAGGAGACGTGTATGAGTTCACCTTGACAGGGGGTAGACTTGTGATGGTTAATTCTGAGTGTCTACTTGATTGGATTGAAGGATGCAAAGTATTGATCCTGGGTGTGTCTGTAAGGGTATTGGCAAAGGAGAGTAACATTTGAGTCAGTGGACTGGGAGAGGTAGACCCACCCTTAATCAGCGTGAGCAGTATCTGATTAGCTGCCAGCTAGAATATAAAACTGGCAGAAAAATGTGAAAAGACTAGACTGGCCTAGCCTCCCAGTCTACACCTTTCTCCTGTGCTGGATGCTTTCTGCCCTTGAACATCAGACTCCTAGTTCTTCAGTTTTGAGACTCAGACTGGCTCTCCTTCTTCCTCAGCTTGCAGACAGCCTATTGTGGGACCTTGTGACCACATGAGTTAATACGTAAGAAACTCCTCCCTCTCTCTATAGATATAGATATAGATATAGATATACATATACATATAGATATTTAGATACATATCTCCTATTAGTTCTGTTCCTCTAGAGAACCCTCACTAATCCACACCTGCTCCCCCAGTTCTTTGGAAATAAAAACTAAAACAACAACAACAACAAAAAGACAAAATCATGAAGACATACAAAATACAAACATATCGATAACAAATGAGATTGAATCAGTTCATCCATCAAAGAAAACTCCAGGACCTGATGCCCTCACTGTTGAATTCTACCAAACATTTAAAGAAGAAATAATGTCAATCTTTCTCAAATTCTTCCAAAAACTGAAAAGAAAGTAATACATCCAAACTCTTTTTAAGAGGCAAGAATTGTCTGTTACCAAAGCCAGAACAAGGACAAAATAGACACACATGTGCACAAATTACAGGCTAATGTATTTGAAGAATATAGATGCAAAAATGTCATCAAAATAAATGTAAATCAAATCAACAATACACTAAAAGGATCATCCACCAAGATTATGTGAAATTTATCCATGGGATGCAAAGATGGTTCAGCTCACACAAATCAACAGATATGTTATATCAAATGAACAGAATAAAGAACAAAAACCATATGATTATTTAATTAAATGTAGAAAAAGCATTTGACAAAATTCAACAAGCTTTCATCACCAAAACCTCACTAAATTAGGTATAGAAGAAATGCATTTCAACACAACAATGAAGCCCATATATAAGAAGCTGACAACTAACATTTATATTCAAAGATGAATAATTGAAATCCTTCCTCTAAGATCTGGAACAAGACAATAATAATCACTGTTACCATTTCTATTAAATAAAGTACTCTAAACCTTTGCCAGAGCAATAAAATAAGAGAAAAAAAAAGTTATCTAGATAGAAAAGGAAGAAGTAAAATTGTTGATGTTTGCTGATGACATGATCTTATGTATAGGAAATGACCACCAAAAACATTGTTAAAAATAGTATGTAAATACTGTAAAGCTACAGGATACAAATTCAACAGGCAAAAATCGGTAGCATTTCTAGACACTAAGAACAAACTATCTAAAAAAGAAATCAAGAAACAATTAAGGAGATAAAAAATCAGTATACTGAAACTTAAAATACTTTGGTGAAAGATATTGATGACACAAATATATGAAAACATATTCCATGTTCAGGAATTGGAAGAGTTAATATTATTAAAATGCACATACTACCCAAAGTGATCTAAACACTTAACACAATCTCTATCAAAATTCTAATATCATATTTCATATAAATACAATTCCTAAATTACATAGGAAACCAATAAAACGCTCAAATAACCAAGGTAATCATGAGTTAAAAAAAGAAAGCTGAATTTATTACACTACCTAATTAAAAACTATTGTATACCACAGAACTATGATAATTAAAACACCGGAAATGAACCCACACATGTATGATTTATTGCCTTTCAACAAACATGCCAAGAATACTCAATGGAAAGAAAATGTTTCTTCAATAAATGGTGTTGGAAAAGCTGAATATCCACATTCAGAGAAATGAAATTGGATCCTTACCTCATACTGTAAACAAAACTCAACAAAACTCATACCCCAAAATGGATAGAAAATTTAAATGTAAGACCAGAAATTGTTCAACTACAAGAAGAAAAAAACAAAACAAAACAAAACAAAAAACAAACATGAGGGGAAAACTACATGAGGAAGAGCTGGCCAATTATTTTTCTTGGATTTGATTCCAAAATCACAGGCAACCAAATAAAAATAGACAAATAGGATTACATCACATTACAAAGCTACTGAACAGTATAGAAAACAATTAACAGTGTGAAAATCACACTGTTAATTTGTGCAAGGCATATATCTGAGAAGAATTCAATATCTAAAATATGTAAGAAATTGAAACAACTCAATAGCAAAAAAACAAAAAAAATTAAAAATGGGCAAGAAAGTTGAATTGACATCTCACAAAAAAATAAAGAAATACAAATAGCAAACAGAAATATAAAAAATGCTCAATATCACTAATCATGAAAAATGCAAATTAAAACCACAATAAGATATTATCTCACACCTTTCAGAACTGGCAACTACCAAAAAGTTAAAAAATAACAAAGGGAACTCTTACATGCTCTTGGTGGTAATGTAAATTATTACAGTTATTATGGAAAGCTTTACAGAGATTCCTCCACAAAAAAAATAGAATTACAAATGATTAAGCAATCCCACTTCTGAGTATTTATCCAAAAGATGTGAATTTGTCAAAGGAATGTCGGCACCCCCATGTATGTTGCAGCACTATTAACAATAGACAAGTCATGGAATCAACCCAAGTGTACATCAACACACAAATGAATAAAGAAATGTGGTATATATACACAATGACAAAATATTCATGCTTAAAAGGAAATAAATTTTGTTATTTTTGACTACATAAAATTGGAGAACATTATGCTAAGTAAAATCAGCCAGGCATAGATGTACAATCACTACATGTTCTCTCTAACATATGGAATCTATAGAAATAAAACTCATAGAGGCAGAGAACAGAATGCTTTTATAGAAAAAAAACCAAAAAAACAAAAAAACATTGGAGCATGGAGGGAATTGGAGTTGATGGTCAAAGGGTAGAAAATCTCAGATGAACAGAAGGAATATGTGGGTTTTTAAAAAATATCTCTTGCACCTCATGATAAATATGGTTAATTATAGAGTATTACATATTTGGAAATTCATGAGTGTCTTTCCCTTCCTTCCTTCCTTCCTTCCTTCCTTCCTTCCTTCCTTCCTTCCTTCCTTCCTTCCTTCCTTCCTTCCTTCCTTCCTTCTTTCCTTCTTTCTTTCTTTCTTTCTTTCTTTCTTTCTTATGTTGTCTCACTCTGTTGCCACGCTGGAGTGGAGTGGCATGATCTCGGCTCACCGCAACCTCCACCTCCTGGGTTCAAGCGATTCTCCTGCCTCAGCCTGCCGAGTAGCTGGAACAACATGCGTGTGCCTGCCTCAGCCTCCCATAGTGCTGAGATCACAGGCGTGAGCCACTGCGCCTAGCTATTTCAATTTTTTAACACAACAAATGTATTTCAGTTAACAGATATTAGCCTTAATCTATTTTATGTTGTTATAAAGAAATACCTAAAGATGAGTAATTTACGAAGAAAACAGTTTTATTAGGTTCATGATTCTGTAGGCTGCACAAGATACATGGTGTTGGCATCTGCTCAGCTTATGGTGATGCCTTAGGCTGCTTCCACTCGCAGGCGAAGGCAAAGGGGAGTAGACATGTGCAGAAGTCACATGGTAAAAGAAGAATCAAGAGATGGAAAAGTACCAGGTTTTTTTTAACAACCAGCTCTCCTGGGAACTAATAGAGTGAGAACTCACTCACTCCCTAAGGGAAGATGTTAATCTATTCATGAAGGATCTGCATCCTTGACCAAAACACCTTCCATTTGTCCCCACCTAAAACACTGGGGGATCAAATTTCAACATGAGGTTTGAAAGGGATCTCCAAACCACATGTTAACTAGCTTGACTTATGTATCCCATTGAACTAATGAAGCATAACATCACATTGTACTCTGTACATATATACAATTATAAATTGTCAATTTATAGTAAAACTTCTAGAAATTTAAACATGATTACATGGAAAGGCCCACAAAAAGGAACACAATATTAAAGGAAGTAAAACGTAAGACTCACACTACCTGACTTCAAGAGTTACTATAAATCTTTAATAATCAATACACTGTGGTATTAGGCAGAAGAGACACATAGGTTAAAGAAAGAAATATAGAATGCCAAATATACTCATGTAAATATATTCAACAGATTTTTTACAAAGAAGTCATATGAATTCAATGGAAAAAAAGATAGTCATTTCACAAATGGTGCTACAGAACTTGAACATACATATGCAAAAGAAAATAAACCTAGATAAAGATCTGACATGTTTTACCAAATGAATTCAAAATGTATCACAAACTTAAATATAAAAATGCAAAACTAAAAATTTTCTCAAAAAATAAGGTAAAATCGTCATGATGTTTCGTTTGATCATGAGTTTGTGAATATACCAACAAAAGCATGATCCATGAAATAAGAAGTAAGTTGCACTTTATCACAATTAAAAACTTTTGCGCTACAAAAATACCATATGCTAAAAGAATAAAAAGACAGGCCACTGACAGTGAGGACATAACTGCAAAACCTATATCTGACAAAGGACATCTACCCAAAATATATAATGAATGATCAAATTAGCATTGAAATGGGAGAATGAGAGCTGAGTGAGTGGCAGAGACTAACAGAAGTCTCTTTAGTTTCTCTCAGTTTGTCATTTTTTTGCTTCCTTGATTTACCAATTATATAAGAGTGCCACAGATAATTTTCAGAAATACACTATGCAGTTGTCTGCTATGGTAGGTACTAGTCAAACTATTTTAATTTAAATTAATTGAAATAAAATAAAAATTTAGTCTCTTCACTGCATATTTCAAGTACTCAATATTCACATGGGGCTAGTGGCTACTGTATTGGAAAATACAAGTGTTAGAACATTTCTATCAATGCAAAATATTCTAAGGGATAGCACTGTCTTGATTCTCTAATGTGGTCCAAACAAACTTCTGTTTTCTTGTCAAAGTTTATTATAAGTACAGTCATGCACCACTTAACAATGAGGATGCATTCTGAGAAATGTGTCATTAGGCAATTTTATCATTCTAGGAACATCATAGAGTGTACTTACATAAATCTAGATGGGATAGACTACTACACATCATGGCTGTATAGCATAACCTGTCGCAACTAGGCTACCAGCCTGTACTTTACTACAATCATGTTACTTCATTGAACACTGTAGGATATTGTAATAAATGGTATTTATGTACATAAACATATATAATCATAATAAAAGTTTCAGAAAAACTAAGGTATTATAATCTAATGGGACCAGTGTCATATATGCAGACCATTCTTGACTGAAATGTCCTTATGTGGTACATGACTGTTTTCAAAAATAAAGCTTTTTGAATTCAAAATTGCTAGCTACAGACACCAGATACAAACTCTCCTCAGAAAAACGTCAAGATCATAGGTGAACAATCATGGCCCTACCGGAAAGCTGGGGGCAGAGTGCCAAAATCAGTTGGAACACCCACAAGAAGCATCTGTGGTGCAGAAAAGGAAGGCAGCAAGAATATGGCAGAGACTGATCCCCAAGGAACATGGAGTGCCTCAAAAAGGGTAGGTGGAAGCGATTCTTTGGCCCCCTCACCCTGCAACAGCTTGCTGAGTACCAAATTGTCAGAGAACCCCTCTGCCCTCTCAAGTCTGGGCAACACTGTGGCAGTTTGAGAACTTCTTGGGGGCAGAGCACCAGATGGCCTGCTTGCACACATGTGGTTACACTCTACACAAGCCTGAACTGAGGCAGTGGGTGCCATACTGGTTGTGCACCCATTCTGGGCCACTGCTCTGACCAGGGAATCTTGGCCTTTGTGTTACTGCATCACAAAATCTCCCACAAACACACCCTAGAACACACTCTGACTTTGGCAAACACAGGGACCAGTAGGTCCTGGAGAGCTGTGGGATCCCTGAAGATCTAGTGCATGATATGTGCCACCCCTATGGAAAATGAGAGGGCAAGCTGCCAAAGCACCTCCTAACACAGAGGAAACACAGATGCAGTCCAGGTCTTCGAAAGAGGGGAGCGTTGTTTTGTCCCAGAGGATAGGCAGCACTGGCTGCCTGGAAAAGGAGGTGAAGGAGGGTCACCCCCTCTTCCCCTGTCCATGCTATGGATGTAGCCAAGTTTCTTCCCTCTGGAGGCTGGCATGACTGCACTTGAAAACAGTCTTCCCAGTGCTATTCACAATAGCTGCACATTCACTGAAAGTGTGTCCACTGCCTGTGCTCACACAGAGGGCAAGGTTCACCTCTCCCTCTCTATACAGAGCAGAAGTGTCCTTGCATCAGAGGGCAGACCAGCTGCAAATCTATCTGTTTTGGACTGCCTGAAGAGGTTCTTCCCCTGGCCATTTTAGTGCTGCTAGATGCGTTCCCCACCACACCCCTCCCCGCCATCCCCCACCCATGGAACTCAGTTGCATCATGTCCTGAAGATAAAGGGCAGGGTCTCTGTGAATGGAAGATGGCAAGCCCTTATACAGGAGCATGATAGAGAAGTGGATCATGTGTCTGTCTGCTCCCAAGCTGGTGTAGTCTCCTCCCCTACCCAGACTCCAGCACATCTCACCATGAACTTCCGACACTACTCCCATCAGGGGTCAGGCAGGTGCTTTTATTCATCACTGGGTTATCCAAGGGTGAGACAGCTCTTAATCTTTATTGCCAACAACTGGACTGGAGACTAAATGGGAACATAAAATAAAAAAACCTCATGACAGAAGGGAATCGTGCTAGAGTATGAAAGAAGCTTTGTGAGACATCCACACTCTCATCCCCACAGCAGGCGAGTAGGTTCATACACCAAATACATTGCCACAACAACCAGAATTTGAGAAAACCACCGCACCAAGGAACCCAAACAGAACATTGGCTCTCTGAAAGTTCCTAGAAACAACGACAAATGCTCATCTATAACATACCCTACAGTGATAGCCCCAGGGGAGAAAAGAATAATAAATTTAAAAGTCCTATCAAATCAATACCAATTTCAAATATAGGTGATTGCTTCTTCAGATGAAATAGAGTCAGTCCAAGGAACTCCAGCAGTACAAAAAGGCAGTGTTTCAATATCTCCAAGAATGATGCAAGCTGTATAGCAATGGATCCCAACCAAAATATAAATTCTGAAATGACAGATAAAGAATTGACAACATGGATTATAAGAAAGCTCAAGACATCCAAGAAAAAGTTGAAAACCAACACAAAATAATCAATAAATAATTTTGTGACATACAGGATGAGACAGATATATTTTAAAAAACAGAATTGTTGTAAGTGAAAAATTCACTATAGGAATTTCAAAATACAGTTCAAAGCTTTCCCAATAGATTAGAAAAAGAAGAAAGAATGTATGAACTTGAAGACCAGTCTTTTGAAATGACCTGGTCATACAAAAATAGAGAAAAAAAATATTTTTAATGAACAAAACCTTGGAGGATTATGTAATGTGATCAAACCTATGACTTACAGGCATTTCTGAGGGATAATAAGAAAAAGAAATTTGAAAAATATATTTGAAGGAATAAGGAAAAAAATACTTGATCTTGCTAGAGACACAGACATCAAATACAAGAAAGACAGAGAACACCTGGAAAATACCATAAAAAAGAAACATCAACAAGGCAATAATCAGAAATGGAAAACCAAAGCAAACACCAGTACCTATTATTATATTAGATAAAACAGACTTTAGGCCAACAACAGTACAAAAATACTAAACTGGTATTATAAAATAATAAAGCATTCAAAACAACAAACTTTAACTACCTTAGATACATATGCACTCTACACCCAAGCACTCAGATTCATAAAGCAAATATTACTAAACTTGAGAAGAGAGACAGCAAGACAGTATTAGGGGGAGATTTCAACACTTCATTAATCTCACTAGATTTTTTTTTTGTTAAATCAATATTTAGTCTTTTTTAATTTTAAGTTTTTGGGGGAACACGTGATGTTTGGTTACGATGTCTGGATAAGTTCTTTAGTGGTGATTTCTGAGATTTTGGTGTACCCATCACCAGGCAGTGGACGCTGCACCCAATGTGTAGTATTTTATCCCTCACCCCACTCCCACCCTTTTCCCCAAGTCTCCAGAGTCCATTATATCATTCTTATGCCTTTGTGTCCTCATGTTTAGTGCACTGGTTTTCTTGAATGCTAATTATGCTAGAGTGAAGTTGTCATGTAGACAGACTCAGGACCTCTGGTTAGCCAGGGTGTTACAGGAAGTTGAATTAGCTGTTGTTTTCTCCTTCTTTGGAGCAGGGTTGTTCTCTTCTGAGTTGCTGTAATGGATTGAGTGGTACTTTCAAGAAAGCACTAGTTGTAGTTGTAGAAGGGGGATATCCAGATAGATTACTACAGAGAGACAGATAATCAACAAAGAAATTCTGGATTCAAACTGCACTTTAGACCAAAAGGAACTAATTAATGGACATTTATAAAGCATTCTACCCCAAAACTGCAGAATAAACATTTTTGTCATGTATGTAACAGTTTTCAAAATTGACCATATAACTAGCAATAAAGTCTCGATAAATTTTTAAAAATCAAAATAATATCAAGTACCTTACTGAAGCAGGGTGGACTAAATGAGAAATCAATAGCAAGTGGAACTCTTAAAATTCAGAAAAAATACATAGAACCTAAACAACTTGCTCCTGAATTACTTTTGGGTGAACAAGGAAATTAAGGTAGATATCAAAACATCTTTTGAAATGAGTAAAAATAGAGAAACAACATATCAAAACCTCTGGGATACAGCAAAAGCAATACTAATAATTTACAGCATTAAATGTCTACATATAAAAGAAAGACATCAAATTAATAATTTAATGTCACATCTCAAGAAAATAGAAAACAAGAACAAACCAAAACCAAGCTAAGAGAAGACAAAGAGTACCAAACATCAGATCAAAACTAAGTAAGAATGAGAATAAAGAAATGATACTAAGATCAATGAAATTGAAAGTTAATTTTTTGAAAGGATAAGCAAAATGAATGGACTACAAGCTAGATTAAAGATAAAAGAGACAAAATTCAAATAAGCCCAATCAAAAATGACAAAAAACACAGTACAGTTGATAGCACAGAAATGCAAAACATCATGAAAGACTACTACGAACGTTTCCATGTGCACAAACTAGAAAATTTAAAGAGATAGATACTTTCTTATAAACATACAACCTTCCTAGATAGAATGCAGAAGGAATAGAAACCTTAAAAAGACCAATAATGAGCATTATAATTGAACTTGTAATAAAATTATTACAACCAAAAAGAAATGGTACCAATCTTACAGAAAAAAATTACAAAAAAATTGAGGAAGAGACATTCCTTCCTAACTCAGTCTGCAAATCAGTATCACCATGATGAATCAGGGGAGAATACAACAACAACAAAAAAAAATCCCTGATAAAAACAGATGCAAAAATCCTCACCAAAATACTAGCAAACCGAATTTAACAACACATGGAAAAGATAATTCATCCTGATCAATTTGCTTATACTGCATGATGCAAGGGTGGTTCAGCATACATAAATCAATGAATGTGATTCACCACATAAATAAAATTAAAAACAAAAACAATACCACCACCTTAATACATATAAAAAAATCACTTGATGAACTCCAACATACTTTCATAAATAAAAATCCTCAACAAACTAGGCATTGTAAGAAAATACCTCAAAATATTAGCAGCCATGTATCACAAACCCACAGCCAATATCAGACTGAATGGGGAAAGGTTGAAAACTTTTCCCCCTAAGAACTGGAAAGAGACAAAGAGGCCCACTTTCACCTCTCCTATTCAACATAGTACTGGAAGTCCTAACCAGAGCAATCAGGTAAGAGAAAGAAATAAAAGGCATTCACACTGGGAAACGGCAAGTGAAATTATCTGTCTTCACTTACGACATGAACTTATACCTAGAAACCCAAAAGACTCCTCCAAAAGAATCCTAGACTACATAAACGACTACAGTAAAGTTTCAGGGTACAAAATCAACATACAAAAATCAGCAGCATTTCTGTACACTAATAACATTCAAGCTACCAACCAAATTCAAAACTCAATCTCATTTACAATAACTGACAATAAAATAAAATAAAATAAAACAAAGTACTCAGGAATATATTTAACCAAGGAAGTGAATAATCTCTACAAGGAGAATAATCTCTACTGCTGAAAGAAATCATAGATGATACAAATAAATGGATAAACATCCCATCCCCAAAGATTTCAAGAATCAATATTAAAATGATCACACTGCCCAAAGAAATCTACAGATTCAATTAAATTCATATCCAGTTACCAATGGCATTTTTCACAGAAGTCGGGAAAACAATGCTAAAGTTCATATGGAACCAAAAAAGTGGTAGCAATAAAGTAGCCAAATAGCCAAAGAAATTGTAAGAAAAAAGAAAAAGCTAGAAGCATATCATTCCTTAAGTTAAAATTATACTTCAAGGCTATAGTTACCAAAACTGCATGGTATTGGTACAAAAAGAGACACAGAGATCAACTAAACAGAATAAAGAACCCAGAAATAAAGCCACATAACTACAGTCAACTGCTCTTCAACGAAGTCAACAACAATAAACAAAGGGGTAAAAACTCCCTTGTCAATTAATGGTGCTGGAAATTTTTTTGAAGGTCTCACTGTGTTGCCCAGGCTGGAGTGCAGTGGAAAACACAGCTCACTGCAGCCTCAACCCACCAGGCTCAAGTGATTCTCTAGCCTCAGCTCCCCCTGTAGCTGGGACCACAGGCATGAACCATCATGCTTGGCTAATTTCTTAAAATTTTTTGTAGAGAGGGGGTTTCACTGTGTTTCCCAAGCTGGTCTTCAACTTTTGGGCTCAAGCAATTCTCTTGCTTTGGCTTCCCAAAGTGCTGGTATTACAGGTATGAGCCTCCGTGCCTGACCGGTCCTGGGAAAATTGGCTAGCCATATGCAGAAGAATAAAAGTTGACCCCTGTTTCTCACCATATAGAAAAATTAACCAAGGTGGATTAAGGGCTTAATGGTAAGACCTGAAACTAAAAATCTTAGAAGAAAGCCTAGGAAAAACTCTTCTGGGTGTTGGACTAGGTAAATAATTTATGATGAAGACCTTGATAGCACAAGCAACAAAAGCAGAAATAGACAGATGGCACTTAAGTAAACTAAAATGTTTCTGCACAGCAAAAGAAATAATCAACAGAGTAAACTGACAATCTACAGAATAGGAGAAAATATTTGCAAATTATGCCTCTGACTAAACAGTAATATCCAGAATTTACAAGGAACTAAAACGACACAACAAGAAAAAACAAGTAATACCATTAACGAATAGGGAAAGAACACAAACCAACATTTCTCAAAGTAAGACATGCAAGCAGCCAAGAAACATGAGAAAATGCTCAACATCACTAATTGTTAGACAAATGCAAATGAAAATCACAATGAAATACATATTATACCAGTCAGAACAGCTATTATTAAAAAATCAAAAAACAACAGATGTGGGTATGAATGCAGAGAAAATGGGACATTTTTCATTGTAGGTGGGAATGTGAATTAGCATAACCTCTATGGGAAACAGTATGCAGATTTCTCAAAGAACTAAAAAGAGAACTTCCATTTGACTCAGAAATTCCACTACTAAGGAAAAAAAAAAAATCATTATATAAATAATGACACCTGCACTCATTTGTTTATCACAGTGCTACTCACAACACCAAAGTCATGGAATCAATCTGTCCTTCAAGGGATTACTGGATGAAGAAAATGTGGTATATATATCCCATGGAACACTACACAGCCATAAAAAAGAAAATCATGTCCTTTGCAGCAACATGAATGGAAATGAAAGTCATTATCCTAAGTGGCATATCTCAAACACAAAATCAAATACCACATGATCTCAGTTATAAGTGAAGCTAAACAATGGGTACACACAGATATAAAGACAGAAATAATAGGTACTGAAAAGTCCAGAGGAGGAGAGCATGGAGGAGAATAAGGGTTGAAAAATTACCTATTGAGTACAATGCTCACTATTGTAGATGGGTACACTAGAAGCTCAAATCTCACCATTAAATAATATATCCATGTAATGAACATGCACATGGACCCCCGAATATAAAACAATGCTAAAAATAAGTAAACAAAACCATCTTAATTACAAAATAAGAGGGCTTAAACAAGTTATAGAAGTTGAATAAAGTCAATTTAAAAGGTGAGAAAAGAGTACGAATAAAAAAAGTAATCCATTCAAAAGGTTTTATAATAGAAGGAGGAGGGAGATAATCAGGGGAAAAAACATATCTTAGTTTACATGCCATATCTTGAAGAGATGTTAACCTCATAACCACGTGCCAAATCTGAATCCTCACTCAGCTGGTAACACCATCATATGGTAATGGCATGTCAGTGCAGTTCACAATATTTAATAATGCTTGACCACATTCCAGATACATTAAGGTTCAAATTTAAAGCTGCTGACAAAAAGGACAAGCAGAGAAACACACACTGAGTCCTAGAGCACTATTGCCTCCTAGGAAGGGTACTCAAGGGAGACTCCAGAGTTTGGTCACATCTCCACTCTGCCACTGACTAGCTGTGACTCCCTCTGAGCACCAGATTTCTCAGCTTTAAAAATGCAGGATTAAATTAGTTGCTTTCCTTAGGTTACCTTCCTATTTTTAAATTACATATGGTAAAGAAATTGCTAATGAAAAAACTGAGGGAGATGAAAAAATTTACTAGGGTTATTGCTCTTTCTTATGATGTAAAATGAAAATATTTGTTTTGTCTTTCACATTCTAGTAATGGATTTTTCTTAAGGAGAAGTGAAAAGTTATTTTTCAGAAAACATTTTGTTAAACTCCTTATATATATATATTTTTTCTGAGCCAAGGTCGAGTTTCAAAGGAGCTTTCAGAGTCTAATGGTTATTGGATCATGTATATTCAATAAAAATGATGAGTACTACATTATCGGATGAAGTGTCATAATTAAATCATTACTCAAGTTTTAAGTTGCAAAATATTTCTGGAGAGATGTTTTAACAATTTTGTTTGTTTTAATAAACAGTGTTTATTATCTTGTTAGGTTTATCAAGATAAATACAAAATAGGCCTCATCTTAATTGCAACTTATTTTAACATATTTCTTTTAAGCAGGATCTGTTGCTGAACAGAAAATTAACTTTTCTTCCCACCTATTGGTGTAGCACATCATTAACCTGATATTTGGCATAATTCTAGAGGTTTGGGATTATTGTGGGTTTTATTCATGTGTTCATCTTACCCACTAGATTATGAATTAAGTGAGGACAGAGACGTTCCTGGTCTTTGTTTCTCCATTAAAACCTAGGCTAATGCTTTGAACATAGTAAGCACTCAATAACACTTCATTGAAACAATAGTCTAGCATTAATTTAAAGGAAACAATTGTATACATTTATGGCAAATCCTCTATAAAAATAAAGACTTCTTAAAATTGGCAATAAATTCAGAATGTGATGTTATGTCTTTTAAGGCTTTAAAATATTTACTTACTTATTTTCTTATTCACTTAATAGTTTATTTTAGATATAGAATTTTTATTTTATATTTTAGATATATTTTAGATATAGAATATTTCTTCCCAAAGGACAAAAATACCCTATGTGATATTGGCTAAAATCTGCCTGATTCTCTGACTCAATTAACAGGGCAATTTTGCCCTCTTAATAAGCTATATCTTCCAACTTAGTCTTTATCATTAATAAAAGTCACATTTTATTAAGACCTTTTCAGATATTTTAATTTTTTAGAACCTGTACAGGGAAGAAGTGTGCTATTTATTGGTGCTCTTCATAGTCATTACTACCAAGGATTTGATAACTATGCTACTAATGTTGAATTTGTCCTGGAGCCAACAAGAAGTTATTAATAGTATCTGGACTACATGGTGAAAGGATGGCATTTTATAACTAATCAGTAATAGCAAGGGAAATGGTTGTTTATGATAGAAATCAAAAAAGCAAGAACATCAGTTGAGAAGATTCTGTAAGAGATGATAAATTTATCTATGTATGCAAGTCTCTGAGTCTTTGTGTATACAAGAAATGAGAAGGCTTTGAGAATCATTTTAGTGTTGAGAAATATTTTTGTCATTTTTAACTGAGCATGAGATTCCTGTAAGCCATCTCAATGTCATGGTGGTTGGAAAGGTGGAATGCCTCTTATGAACCTCTTCTGGCTTGTAGGAAGACTATTTGTCTCTTTTCCCCACACTACCAATTATGCCAGCTGGGTATGTCCCAGAGCCAGAAGCCAGAAGAGGAGTGGATATGTACCTAATACCTAATACCAAATATCAGTAACAGAGTTGGTGATTGGGATGAAGAAACACTTGCCAGGACTTGAGATTTTACTTTATTTGAATGTGTTAGGTACATTCCACTGGAAGACTTCAAATTCAATTTCAATTTGTTTGTGTAAAAATATGTATCAAACTAAAAGTGATATATTAAGAATAAATATAAATATTCTTCCTTATTATACATACATATACTTTGGCATTATATAGAATACCTGTTGTCAGAGTTGAAAGAAACTTCAAATTGCTATTTTGTCTAGCACTTTGCTAATAAGATGACAAGACCATATTTTATAGGTGTGGTATCAAGAGATTACTTTAATCTATGTATTTTGTGGTTTACAGGAGCTGATAAGCACACTTTGAAAATGACAATATTGAACTTACAGAAGTTCATTATCAATACTGAAATCTTTAACATAGGACAAAATCAAAACCAGTGTATTCAAGATTTAAATATTAAAGCCAGCATATTTTATAATATGTGAGTTATTTAATGCCCTAAAATTCATCCAGATAAAACTATGCAATTCTCAGTTAACCTAGAAGTAATCCATGTTATTTATTAAGTTTAATAACTAGTATATTTGGAAGTAAAGACTGAATAAAGATAGAAGTACATTCTATTTACATATTAAGAAAAAAACTATTGTTTCCTTTTTCTCTTCTGTAGGGAAACCATAGGCATTAAGCATAATAAAAAAAGAGTTAAGAATAAGAATGAATTGGGGGTGATGTATGAACATTAGCTTGTTATTGGCAATTTTAAAATAGGGGTTCTTGACCTTTCTTTGTTCTATAGATCCCTTGGGCATTCCAGTGAAAATATGTAGGGTTGCAAAAAACACCCAATCACATTGAACTATAGCTATAAAAAACATTTTTTAAACACAAATTTGTGATACAGTAATACAAATTATTCTATGTAAATATCTCCTGTAGCATCATCTAGTAGCAGATCTAATAATTCTAGTTATTTTAAAGTAGGGATGAGACTGAATGATGCTCAAAGCTATCAAATCACCTGGACAATGAACTAACACCTGAAGGAATTACACAGAAGCTATGTGTCAGGACACCATTTAACTGGTTGTATGTGAACAATACATGCCAGATTTATTAAGCCATGGATATTTGCAGTAGGAATTCTTCCTTTGAAAACATTTCTAACATTAGTCAATTATGTATCAAGTAGAGCTGATGAAGACATTCATCTTCCATATGTAAGTATTTTCTCTATTAAAAAAAGAGTTCAGTTTTTTAAACTGGACCTGGATTCAATACAAAAATATAGGTATTGGGAACTTAATCAATAGAAGGCATTATATGGTGACAAAAATAATAATATACATTATATTATGTTCAAAAATTAATTTATTCATGTTTTCTCCTTAATCGAATACCTGATCTAGGACTTTATGAAGTAGGTTGCATAAGATTAAGAAATCTGAAAGTGGAAATACTCAAGATGAAGGTAAGCAAGGTAACTAACTGGGAGATGAGTAGTTCATATTCAAACAAAGAGAATGTGCGAAATGAATAATATCTGCCTTCAAAAATAAAGTTAGTCTGCCAATTAAATATTATGTGTAAGTACTCAGTGCTAAATTAAATATAAAAATTTGTTTGGAAGGAGACAAAAATAGGAAAAGAGAAGGATTGATTAATTAGAATATTGAATATACATCAATTAAATGGTAAGTCTTAATATTTTATTTGGACAAATACTTTTTTCTCACCAAAATATGTATTTAGAATTCATCTGAATTGTCCAGTTTAAGGCAAGGACTACTTCTGGCAAATAATTTTTATTTATTTTATATCCTATTGTGTTATAAAATGACTGCCTTAGTAACTATAAGAGTTTGGAGTAATAAAGGATAGGTGAGAATATATGTTGAATCTGTATAGCATTGCACCAAAGCTTACAGCTGAGCAAGCAACCTGAGAGGTGAACAGGACATGACCCAAATATTTCCTTTCATGATCTGCACCTATTGCTGTACTCATTGGACAGGAACTACACTTTGCTACCCTGGAAACTGCCTGGTGGCCTAGTTTTATAGGACCTAGTCCAGTTAGCTTTAATGGGCTGCTCAACTACACTAAGTATTAAACATAAGAAATGGGCCTGGGAAAAACAGTGATCAAAACTTATCTGCATAAACCATGTTTTAAAAGTACTTTATAAACTCTGAGACAACTATGCAATATCTTGTGAAAATTAAATGCAAAACTCTAAACAATGACAGTCTCCACAGACAGGAAACAGGAACCAAAACCATCATACCAAAAGATCTTACTTGTATGAGAAGTCAGTAGGGAACTGCCTATTACATGACAGCTTTTATCGAGTTTAACAAGCAGATTGATGAGGGATGAGGAGGAGGGAGAATATAATTAGAGCAAGTATATTCAAACCTGGTTTTGAGTTATGTTCTTTAATATACTAGTTGTACACTGAATTATATGAACATTAGACAAGAGTGTTCACTGCATTACTACCAATTTTCTCATTTGCAAAATTAGAAAAATAACTATCCTGTGAAGCATCTGGGATTTCCATAAGAGTCCAGTGGAAAAAAAAAAAGAAATAATGTGTGGCAAAATGCTTTAAACATTTTAGATCATTTAATTAATAGTTTAACTTATTATTTTTTGTTTAGTTTTTTTTTTTTTTTTATCTTTAATGTGGCAACTGTTGCAGGAAGTTTCCCCTAAACTCTCAGTTTGAACTGTTTTCCTGCTTTGTGGTGTCACAGCGTGCTGGGCACTCACCAAACACACATCACAACTATGCTCGATTCATTTTTGTGAAGGTAGAGTGTAGTGCAGGTACATTAGAGATGCTACATGAATATTGTTGAACTGTACTTAGCTCAAATTGAAAATTGAAAAAAATGCTTATGGGCATTAATTACTCTTTACTCCAAAAATTAATCATATGTTTGAATTTCTTTAAACATTTAGCAATCATTGGCATTTCCATTACAGATATTACAAAAAATAATCATAGAAGAAGAAAGTAAAAGAGAATCCCCTATAATTAAATAATTTATAAAAAGATAGTTTAAAATGAATATTCACCATTTACTACATATTTCCCATCTCATTTTCTTTACTCATGTTATTTTATTTCTCCTACAATTGAGATTTTATTGAGACATAAGTAGGGCTACATTATTTTCATTTAATGGTACATGGAATCTTTTGAGTATTTCACTTTAAGTACTTAAATTTATATTTTAATTTTTTTTTTCTACTTAGTGCTTTAAAAGTAGACGTGCGTTTTACATTTATTTTTTGAACAAGCACTGGGATGCAATCCAGCTTCTTCCTTGGGCATGGCACAGAATCTAGAGTCATTTTTCTCTGTATGAAATCCTTTAAAGCAAAGAATTACCCTCAGCTGCCTTCACCCCACAATATTGCCTGTAGTCATACTTCATGCCTCTGACTTCACAAGAACATTCAATATATTTTTCCTATTGCAAATAACATGCTCCTTCACCTGATCTCACATCGGTTACCACTGTTCATGTTGATGATGGTGTAAATGTTTCTCTGAAAATGTAAATTTCTCTTAGGCTTGATACTGTTAACTAGCCCCTAAGTACATTCCTGGGTACCCTTAAAGCCACTTCTTATTCTAGCAAGAATAATTGCACATTTTTAAGTATTTGGTTATGGCAGTGCGATGCCAACAGTGACAGTTTCCAGTTAATTAAGTTAATTGGGGAAGATATTTTCAGCATTAAAGGAGCTATAGCCTACATGGAGTACACATTTCAAATTGCATAGCTGCTTTTAAATTCCAAAAGATCCATATTATAACAGGCATTTTGCATATCTCATTTAGTCTAGCAAAATACCTTCAAAAATGACAGAGCCATTTAATGCATACAAAGTGTCAAACATTTGCCTCAGATTTTCTTCTTAATGATTTTAAATAGTTCTCATTTTAAAATAACATTAGCTTTAAAGATAGCAATGTACAGTAATTCCTATCAATATACATAAGATCTATCAAATAACTGCAGTTAACTTGGCTGGGATTTCATAATTTTTCACAAGAGGACTCATAGGTTTGAGCAGCTGGAACTTGCATTATCAAAAACATCAACTTGAAATCGTCTGAACAAGCATACACAACTAAATTACAGCTTTTTTTTTTTTTTTTTTCCCCAGACATGAAGCATGAAATGCCTTTGCTGGCAGCAAGATTCTCTGTACTTAGCTTGAAGTAACAGAGTTGCCAGACGGGGCTTTTGCCTATCTAAATTTTTGTAATAAACTCTCAGGGTACAATAAAATATCTGATTAGTTTAAAGCAGTTCTATAATTTAAATGCTCTATTTAGTTTTTGACTATAGAGCCTACCTTAACTAGTCATTTGGTTCATTTCATCAAAGTCGTTAATTAATATCTCTTATCTCAATGAATAGTTAAAATTACCTCAGTATAGTGGAAAAAATAAAAGGCCTTTCAGTTTAACCATTATATGTTATCTTCTAATAGAAACGACTAATTCTGAGTAAGTAGTTTACTGACATTTTTATAAATGAATTAAATAAGCAATTTAATACAATAATCCCCCATTACAGAAGACACTTAAAATGATATAAACAATTTGATAAATACCTTCATTTCTAGTATTTAGAACTATCAAAGGCATACATTTAAGAATGAAATATATTCAGAAAGTATGAGGTATGCTATAAAAATAATAAAAAGTAACAACTCATCCTTTTAATTTAGTATATTTCATAATGGTTAATACAAATTATTTATATTGGTAAGGTTTTCTTTATCTTGTGAAAATTATTTTGAGTCTTGAGTTTTTAGCCATTACAATCAATATCCTTTCTAAATGGACCATGTTTTACACACATAATAAACATGCCCTTTGCCTTCATTCAAGTCAGTAATAAGAACAGAACATTAAAAATTAAATATAAATCAAATTTCCTTATATGGCTATAAAATTACATAAATTTATACATATTAAAAATAAGATTTCATAACATAACATCATCCAGCTTATACTGCATTGTCTCTACTCCCAAATGGAGATCTTCTCAAAAAGAATATTGGAAGAGCCTTCATCAAAGATCTGAGCACTAGACTTCAAATACAGCCCTAGTAGTAAAATACACAGAGTCCGTTACTGCATATTATCACAATAGTATAACCCGTTTATGCAATTTAAGATAATTTAAGCCATTTTTATAGCTACAGCAAACAGTTGGGTCTTCCTGAGTTTTTTTTCATCCTTGTAAATAATATTGATAATAATTTGTCTGGCTTATCAAATTAAGAACCCTAACTCCTCATGCAGAAGAGTCCAATGTGAAAATTTTGTGATTGCTTTTTATATCCAAAAATATTGCCCAATACTGTAGATTCATTTTTTAAAATGTTGTATTTTAGATTTTTAGTATTTAAAATCACACAAATATATAAATATTTCTGTTAGATAATTGTGATATACATGTTTGTGTGACAAGGGAAAAATTTAGGGGCAGTAAGTAGGATAAACACAAAATATCCTAATAGAAGAAAGTTATTTTTATAATGGTAAAGGAAATTTGAGTTGAATATCTGAAGTGATTTCCTGACTCTGAACAATAAATGAATTATGGAACAGGTTCCTGAGACTGTGGTAGAAGCTCAATCACAGAGGTTATTTTAAAATAGACTGAGAAAAGTGCTGAAGATACATTTTGTAGGATAGAAAACCTAGGTTTTCAAAAGAATGGAATGGGTAAATCAAGTTTCACATTTCTTTTGTGCTGATATTTTGGACTTACATTTACAAAATAAATTTTAAATTGTTAAAAATAACTTCTATTAGAATAATGTTTAAAATCTATATATTTTCTTAATATGATAAAATAAAAAGCAGATCAAATTATATATGCATTTCATAAAATAGAAATTAAGCTGACAATACAAGTTTAAATAAGGAACCATAGAATTATGTAGATTTTCACCTATTCCCAGAAAATAACATATCAATAAAGTTATTTCACTGTCTTTTCAAAACTTAAATATCCCCATATTTTTATTTCTTTAAAGGAGCATTCCACACTAAAGTTACCACCCAGTGTTTATCTTGTTATGCATAGATATCTTTCACAATGATACTATGTACTCACATCATTTTGTATTTTACACAAGTGATAATATTGTTTACACTTTTCCAGTTTCAATTTGTGCTTCTTGCAAGGAACATTCATGACAAAATCATCTTTCTGCTCTTAGTATCTGGCCCAGTTATTGACACATAAATATATGTATTCACTGAAACATGATACAATAAATGATGTTCATAATGTAGGCAGCAAAGAGATGGTTTCTAGAATGATGGTAGAATCTAGAATCTGTGGTCTTTCTCCACAGCAAAACAACCAAAAGTGGTGAAGGTTATACTAAAAAAAAAAAAAAAAAAAAAAAAAAGGTAATCTCTGGAAATTGTCCTATGAGCAGACAGTAAAGGAAGAAACATTTATTTTAGAAATTCTGCTAAATCTTAGTAAGAGCAGCAAGAGTCTGTGGAATTTGAGCCACAAACACCCACAGCTCACCCACAGCTGAGCATGAGAGAAGCTCCACTCCAGATGGGTGCAGCCAAGAACATAGGGCTCCCTAACCATCCATTCCTAGTCAAGAGGGGTGGTATCTCCTCTTCAAGGGCAGAGCACCAGTGCTTCCCAGCCCCCGTTCCCAAATCTCTGTTTCAGAATCTTTTCCAGGCAGCAACGGCTGAGAGGTCTAGGCTTTTTTCCTTTGTCTGACCCTCACTTCTATGGTAAAAGCTCCACTCCAGGTATGGCAAGCCAAGAAAACGAATGGGCAGGCCCTGATCACCCTGCCTCTACTCACTCACAGGGCAAAAGTTTCATGCTATAAGAGGAAAGTTTCAAGCTATAAAAGGAAGACGAGATGCTATGACTGCACCCAGTACCCTGCTTGTAAAGCCAGAGTATCACTCTGAGAGAAGTAGACCACTGTCCAAAAGTCAACCACAGAGCAGGGAGACACAGGCATTTTGCCAGTGGACTAGGCAGGCCATAAGAACAGAGCTCCAAAGCTCTCCTCAAACGAACTCATTTGTTTGGAACAAAGTCTGGGGAAGGTTAAACTTGAAGGCACTCTGAATAATAATAGAGATTTTGGAAGTGAGATTAAGAGAGGATAGTAGCTCATGAGAGTATCAAGCTAAACTGTAGGCCAGCTATTCATTCACCATAGAGAATCAGGTAAAGAGAAAGTCAAGACGAGCCCTCCTGTGTTCACAAAAAATCTCAGAGGTGATTCATCCCTAAAACTATCTGCAAAGGAGCCTAAAATTAATTAGATCAGACTCTGGATAAATTGATGCCCCAGGACAATTTTAAACACAATAATGCAATCAGCTGGCAACTGGTATCAAGAACAAAAACATAGCCCTGATACTTTAGTGCAAAAATGTTTTTCAAATGGTCCTGATGTTTCCTTTTAAAATAAGCATTGACTGGACGCAGTGGCTTACACCTGTAATCCCAGCATTTTGGGAGGCCAAGGTGGGTGAATCGCCTGAGGTCAGGAGTTCGAGACCAGCCTGGCCAACATGGGGAAACACCATCTCTACTAAAAATACAAAACATTAGCTGGGTGTGGTGGCGGGCATCTGTAATCCCAACTACTTGGGAGGCTGAAGTGGAAGAATCACTTGAACCTGGGAGGCGGAGGTTGCAGTGAGCCAAGATTGTGCCATTGCACTCCAGCCTGGGCAACAAGAGCGAAACTCCATCTCTACATAAATAAATAAATAAGCACTGTTACCTCTACTTTTTAACTGTACATAGAAATGATTAGCTGGATATATAGCACTTTTCTAGCAAGCATGTACGAATATTTTTTAAAATACAGAATATGGAGAGTTAGAGTAGGATTAATGAACAAAAGGAAATCACATCTGAATCTAGTTAAAGTACAGGATAGTTTTTTTCTTCATATCGATTCATGCTAAAGATAAAACAAGAGAAAAGAACATTGGAATGTAACAGAAGAAATGAAGGCCTTAGTTTTCCAAAATCAATTAGAGATTCAAGGCTACTGAAAAGAATTACAGTGTATGAGACACAGCCTGTGGCCACTTCTTTATTAACACATTTTCAGTTATGGTAAAAGTGTTCACACTGTATTATAGCGGTCTGTTTAGAAATATTTAATTAGTATCTACTTCATTCACAAAGGGTATCATGCAATTTGCAGAAACACATAACAAATTATATTATTTTAAAAAAGCATTATTGGAAGGTGAGACACAGTAACATAAAGTCAGGAATTGCTACAAAAATACATTTGTATTCTGGCTTTCATAATTGTGTTAAACCTCATAGCTTTTTTTTGACAAAGAGAGAAATATGAATAGTTGTGAGCTTCCCATTTATATTCCAAGAAAATAGTATTGTTGCTCTGAAATTACACTATTCTGGCACTGAGGTCTAAAAGAAACATCTTCCATGTATCAGGAAGATGAACCACATATATAATGATACCATTGCTTGAATGTATCGAGTTCAAAAGTTATTGATTTTATACCGTTTTTCTCAATTATTTTAGGGGACACATGAGCAGATATAGTTGAAGTCTACTGATCAAGCTAACATAATTGTGCTTTATAATAATAAAACCTTTCAATTATTTACTGATAGGAAGTGGTGGTGGTAGACAAATTGATAGCATAGACTTAGTCAAGTAAGTGTATAATGGACTATGATGTCAAATCATAGCTAATTAAAATAAAATGAATTTGGAGAAACTGCAAGATGGATTTGTAATTGTCAAAGTTAAAAACGTTTCAGTATAATCAAGATATAATAAGTGCTATGAATTCTACAAACATATCTTCAGTTACTGTGCAACATATTTTGAGACTCAATGTACCAGTGACTTGAAAAAAATAAGTACCATACTGTTTACCTAAGGTCTTATTGATTTCGTATCTGCTCAAGTAATCTATAGAAGAGTCTGAAAAATTGGTCTAGGAGCCTGTTCTTTCTTTTTCCTGAAAGAAAATGAAACACAAGTTTTCAGAAGAACAAAAATATGCTATATGTAACATTGCTGGAAATGCCTTTCTTCTTTTGAGAAACAGTTAAGGTTTCTCGTTAGTGTAAAATCTGAGCATATGAACAATTCACAACTCCTTTCGGAAGATAGAAATTTATCTTTTACCTTTTCCTACCAAAAATCTGAATTCACACTTGCAAACATTTCATACAATAGCTGAATCATCTCATAAAAAGCAAATGATGACAACAGTGCATGTGGTGAACTAAATTTCATGTATTTCATCACAAGTTATATTTGTCTGTTCCATCTAGAAAGTTATATATAATGGTATGTTTATTAATTCACTTCATCTTTAACTAACATGTTACTTTATTAGGGCATCAATCTGTCTGGATCCTATCTTGTGTGTGTGTGTATGTGTGTGTGTTTGTGTGTGTGTGTATGTATGTGTGTGTGTGTGTGTATATATATATATGCTTACCTATAACTTAAAAATATCAATTGATATGCTTTGCTTTAGTAAATATCATTTAGTTACCAAGTTGTAATTTGTAATTGGTTTTCTAAAAGTTAACCTATGATTTAAAGTATCACCAAAATGAAATCAAAGATAAATCCTCTTATAGACAGAAATTTACATTTATTGGAAGAAAAATAAGTCAGTGCCCTATATAAAAATGCATATAATCAAAAGTTTATGCAGATGAATATACAGAACCCTGCAAAAGTTTATAAAATCATAATTACCCATACATATATCTTAAGATTTATATAAAAAGATTTATATAAAATATATTTATATTTACATATATGATATTACATATGTATAATATATAAATATATATACACATATTTATATATGTATATAAAATATTTACATATATTTACATATCATATCTTTATATATTATACAAATATAATATATAATTATATATTATATATTGTATATAATACATTATATAACTATATATTATATATAATATATAATTACATATTATATATTATATTATACAAATACAAATAATATATATTATAAATATATAATATATTATTATATATTATAAACATATATTATATGTTATAAATATATAATATATGAATATGTAATATGTAAATATATTTATATATATTATACAAATATAATTAATGATATATAAAGATAATTATGTGATATATATAATTGATATATAATATGTGTAATATAAAATTATATATTTTAATTTCATGGGCAGGCAAATGTGGGGAAGGAGGACTACCATGACTCAGTAGGAACATAAATATAGATCAGTTGTGTAGACTTGGGTTATCTGGCATATTCATTATAGAAAATCTTCCATAGAACATGCACAAGACCAATAAATAAGCATGACCTTGAAATTACTTGAAAGCAATTAAATTGCCTTACTGAGCAAGAAAAAAGTAAACAGTGAAAGAGAATACAGCAATTTCATTCTTAAGAAATTAAGAGGCAAATGTTCAAACTTGTTAATCATGATAAGTTACTCAAAATATAAAAAGATTCTTAAACAATTTCAAATACAATGTCACTAAGGATTGGTCTGTGTTGGGTAATTAAAAAATAACTTTCAGAAAGAAGAAGGAAATCTTTATATAATATTTAAAGATATACACAATATATAAAGATATAAAGTTATTCTTAGGCAGCACTGTTAGCATGTTATCTGGGCACTAACAAGCTTCCCTGTTATTTTAACTAAGACACAATATCTGTATTATAGTTGGCATGAAAGATGGATTTGTTTTAATATGAGTTTTTCAGCATTTGTAATAGAGACAAGTGAAAGCATTAGTATTGTCATAAGCAGTTTTACAGTATAAAATCTCTCTCCAAGTAGACTTAAATAATTTAGGGATTACATTATACTCTACTTAAAATCAATTTCCTAAAATTTAGTAGGTTTACCTTAGAGTTGTAATACTGTTTCATGGCTCACAATTGAGTTTTAAAGGGTCCTTTCATACTTGAGATATATCAATCTAATTTTTATAATTCAGGTCAAACTGGTATAGTAGAAACTATATAAACAAATAATCTTGTTAACCAGTTTGGTAATAAATTTCCCATCATTAATTTATAATTAGAAAACTGTAGAGAGAATGGCCAGAAAAACAAATGTAAGAAACTTAATAAAAAATTATTTTGTAAAGTTCTTTAACCTTTTACAATAAAAAGTGACATTTAGAGTTGAAATAATACATCTGGACCATTACTGTTTGGGACTCTAAAAGTAGCAACTCAGTGGTAGTGTTTAAGCTGCATCTCTTCTCCAGTAACAATTGAGAAGTACATTTATTTTAGTATTCCAGAGGTAGCCTATGTAGATACGGAGCCCAAGACATGAGCTCTTTCAGTCCTTGGGTTGCAGATATGATCATTCTTTCTTTCTATCAATGAAAACAGCAAGTTTGAATAATTCTTCATGACAGTTGATACTCATTTTCTAGGATTCCCCAACAGTGGCAAACTACTCTTATTACTAAAGTCTGTCATTATCACCCAATTCACAAACCATTACTTTCCTCAAAACTTCATTTTCTTCACTTCAGCAGGAACTAAAATAGAACTGCTACTACTGCCATATAAAAGGAAAGGTCAGGCAGGGACATGGTTATCTGGTGAGAAGACACAAAGACTTCATTTAATTATCACTGGTGCAAGTCATAAAAAAGTTAGTTGCTACAAAGAAAATAAACTACCTAGGAATACACCTTACAAGGGATGTGAAGGACCTCTTCAAGAACTGCAAACCACTGTTCAAGGAAATAAGAGAGGACCCAAATAAATGAAAAAACATTCGATGCTCATGGATAGGAAGAATCAATAGCATGAAAATGAATATACTGCCCAAAGTAATTTATAGATTCAATGCCATCCCCATCAAGCCACAATTGTCTTTCTTCACACAATTAGAAAAAACTACTTTAAATTTCATATGACACCAAAAAGAGCCCATATAGCCAAGACGATCCTAAGCAAAAAGAACAAAGCTGGAGGCACCATGCTACCTGACTTCAAACTCTACTACAAACCTACAGTTACCAAAACAGCATGGTACTGGTACCAAAACAGATATATAGACCGGTGGAACAGACAAGAGGCCTCAGAAATAACGCCACACATCTACAACCATCTGCTCTTTGACAAACCTGACAAAAACAAGCAATGGAAAAAGGACTCCCTATTTAATAAATGGTGTTGGGAAAACTGGCTAGCCATATGCAGAAAACTGAAACCGGACCCCTTCCTTACACCTTATACAAAAATTAACTCAGGATGGATTAAAGACTTAAACGCAAGACCTAAAACCACAAAAACCCTAGAAGAAAACCTAAGCAATACCATTCATGGCATGGGCATGGGCAAAGACTTCATGACTAAAACACTAAAAGCAATGGTAACAAAAGCCACAATCAGCAAATGGGATCTAATTAAACTAAAGAGCTTCTGCACAGCAAAAGAAACTGTCATCAGAGTGAACAGGCAACCTCCAGAACAGGAGAAAATTTTTGCAATCTATCCATCTAACAAAGGGCTAGTGTCCAGAATCTACATAGAACTTAAACAAATTTTCAAGAAAAAAAAATCCATCAAAAAGTGGGCAAAGGATATGAACAGAAAAAAGGTGAGTCTGAAGCAGAGGTAGCCATGGAAAATGGAAGGAAGATGTCTTTCTCATCTTTCTCGTTCTGATTCAAAACCACTTCTTCAAGAAAGTCTGCTCTTTCTCCAACTCAGAAAGCTTAACAAAAATAGTACTTATTTATTAGATGAAATATTTGTCATTTGTTCCTTTCAGTGAAGAAACAGTTACATTTCATAATATTCATCACAATAGAGTTGCACATAAAGTATGCCCAAAACACAAGCATTCCTGCTAACTCAGAAAGTAGGAGCACTAAGGAATTTTAGACACCTTTATGTGCAACAACCTTAATCAACAGAATCAATAATCCAATTAATTTTCAATATTTATGAACTAAAAATTAAGAGATTTTTATTGTCATACAGAATTCTCAACTGCTCTGGCACATAAGACAGAGGAAAATCCCTACTGTAAAGACAACACCACCAAGTCAAATCTCAACTCCATTGTATCTTTGTTTTCTGACCCTAGGTAAGATAAATTACTTCAGTTTCATTTGGTTTAAGATGAAAACAAAGTTCATATAGATTATATTGTTTTAAAAAACAAAGGGGATAATTCATTTAGAAATACACATCATAAAACCATTGATAAAGTTATCTTTATATTTACACTGTAATCTTTGGATATAGGGTTATGTATCTAGGGAATCTATTTGGATAGGGAAAAATAAATTGGTTTCTAGATTTTAAACAGAAGCTAGGAACTAGTAAACTATGCTATTTTAGAAAAAAATTGTCATATTCACAAGATATTTGAAGAATCTGTTGGTTGTATGGATAGGAAATTGCTTGAATTAGAGCCTAGAGACTATGAAAACCCAAGGCTCAAGCACTGTTTTATTGTGGTTTGACCACAAATGTCCATTAAAGATTGAGGCTACTTCAAGCTGTTAAACATTATACACATTATCAAAGCATAAATAAGATTAATCAATGGTCATTTGACAATGGTCTACCTTCAAAGCAAACTACATTTGGATCTCTTGTAGCATTCATGGATATAGGAATTTCCTCAGTAGTATGGGGGAATATATTGTGCTATGGCATAAATGGGTATAATTTAGGTGGGAATACCAGTAGAAACTATTTTCAGGGTATGTTCACAGTATTTATGTCCTGAGTTTTGGGTAAGAGCATCTGTAGAATTGATAATGCTTGATCCATCATAGCTCAGTTTTCTACTGTCACTCCCTTATAGCAAGGACTAAAATTGAATTCTTCATACTGTCACATTGAGGGAAATGATGAGTGAGGAGTGATGTGATTGTTTGTTAAGAGGACACAAGGGGAGTGATGCAAGTTATTACAAGAAGTTAAGCTCTAAACAGTAGTAGCTTTGGAACGGCAACAGAAGGTAGAAGGCTGAGAGAATACCTGATTCTCTCTCAAGAAGATGGCTCACATGTCAATATGGTGGTATTTTAAATATGGAAAGAGTTTAAAAGAAAAATACAAGTGAAAAAGTTAAGGGAAGGGTACTAGGGTGGAGATTAGTCCAGAAATGAACCAGAGATTTACATAGAGTATGGTCTACAAGCTTCATGACTTCTCTGTGGAGTTTATGCTAAAATCATTTGGATTACAGGACTTCTAAGGAAAATTCAGGCACTAAGGACATAAAACTCAGTTTATATGTGAGCAGTACTAAGGAATTTTGGATGCATAGCAACCACCAAATATAATAGCAAGTTTCAATGTGACTACACAATATGGGGACTTATACTACAGGCCATGAAAAACACAAAAAACAAAACTTTCTTTAAAACTAAACATTTCCTGTCCTCCCTCCTAGAAGCTAGATGGATAACATGTTTAAGAATCCTGAATACGAGTCTTTGAGTTCCACCCAAGGAACCACAATATTTACTATCACTGATATGATGATGGCATACTTTAGCTAGCATAGGGTTACAATTCATGGAGAAAAATCACTGACATAATTGTGCATTGATAATACTATTTGAATAGTCAAAGGATTAGGGAGAAAGTGGATATGCAGGTGCCTCCAGAGTATGAAAAGGTGCATTGAACTCTGAATGTATACTGGAATTTGGCCACTGCTAGTATGTCAGAAGAATCTAAGGAGGGTGGCAATGTAGAAATCAAGTTTACACTCTTCAACTTGTTACCTTGTTAGAGAGAAATAATGTTTTTAAAGATCTCTAATGGAAAAATTCTAAAACTTATTTCCACTGAATGTTGGGTCTAGAATTTAATCATATTTACAGAGTAATTTCCTGCCCAAGTGCATTTCAAGTTTTTCTTATTGCTACTTGACTTTCTACTCCCTTTATTTACTTCATTAAATGTTAAAGAAAACACTTAAACTCTTTGGCCCTGAAGGTAATACTTAATCCTTCTTCTTTCTTCTCTTTCCTTTTACTTCTCCCTCTCCTTCTTCTTCTTTTTTTTTTCTTTTTGTGTTTTTTTTTATTATTATACTTTATGTTCTAATCTTTGCCTTAAATTGGACAATTCAGATGAATTCTAAATCCATATTTTGGTGAGAAAAAAGTATTTGTCCAAATAAAATTTAAGATTTATCATTTAATTGATGTATAATCAATATTCTAATTAATCAATCCTTCTCTTTTTCTGTTTTTGTCTCCTTCCAAACAAATTTTTATATTTAATTTAGCGCTGAGTAGTTACACATAATATTTAATTGGCAGACTAACTTTATGTATTTATTTATTTTTTATTATACTTTAAGTTCTAGGGTACATGTGCACAACGTGCAGGTTTGTTACGTATGTATACATGTGCCATGTTAGTGTGCTGCACCCATTAACTCGTCATTTACATTAGGTATATCTCCTAATGCTATCCCTCCCCTCTGTCCCCTCCCCACAAGAGGCCCCAGTGTGTGATGTTCCCCTTCCTGTGTCCAAGTGATCTCATTGTTCAGTTCCCACCTATGAGTGAGAACATGTGGTGTTTGGTTTTCTGTTCTTGTGATAGTTTGCTGAGAATGATGGTTTGCTGAGAATGATGTAGGGACATGCTGCATCCATGTCCCTACAAAGGACATGAACTCATCCTTTTTTATGGCTGCATAGTATTCCATGGTGTATATGTGCCACATTTTCTTAATCCAGTCTGTCACTGATGGACATTTGGGTTGGTTCCAAGTCTTTGCTATTGTGAATAGTGCTGCAATAAACATACGTGTGCATGTGTCTTTATAGCAGCATGATTTATAATCCTTTGGGTATATACCCAGTAATGGGATGGCTGGGTCAAATGGTATTTCTAGTTCTAGATCCTTGAGGAATCGCCACACTGTCTTCCACAATGGATGAACTAGTTTACAGTCCCAGGCAAAGGATATGAACAGACACTTATCAAAAGAAGACATTTATGTAGCCAACAGACACATGTAAAAATGCTCATCATCACTAGCCATCAGAGAAATGCAAATCAAAACCCTCTCCTCCTTCTTTTTCCATAGCTTCATTTGATCAACAGTAGGGAGAATGGGAAAAGAGTAGCTGTACTCCAGCTCATGGCCAGTGAAGTTTTAGCAGAATGAATAAAGGATGCAACTAAAGCAGCAAAATTGCCTAAATAAAGGTTTCCACAGTACACATTCCTCCCAGCAGCCTTTGTTGAAATAACACATGCACATATCTTCAACTCTATCAACAAAAATGTTGGGTTTTTAAAAATCTGAATTTCCTTTAAAATTAAACAAAAAACCCTTTAGAAAACAAAGGGGTAGAAGAAGTTCAACGTATTAAATCACATTATACCCAAATATATTCAACTTCAAAAATGCATTCCCAAAAACTATATAAAAGTTTTATTCTCTTGAGAATAAAATGTAATGTAAATTTTCCTTAATATTCCTTCTCAAATGGAGGGTCAAAGTAATTTAATTTTACTTTGCTTTAATTTTCTATGTTCAATGATGTTTATTAATAAGAAAAGTAGTAGTCATCATAATGCCTTACATTTGCAAATTACTTAAAAGGTTTTTTTTTTTTTTGGTATTTCAAAAATATCCTTTGTATCATGGAATAAAGCCTGAGGTGAGCATGCATGTAACTTCTTAATCACACTCTGTATGCTCATCTCTGGAGTGTAAGGAGGGCATCATGCATGTGGGTGACTCACCATGAGGGAAGAATGAAGGGAAAGGGGTACAAGATGAAAGAAGGCCAGCATGTAAAATTTGAGGTCAAGGTTAAACAGGTCACTTGACCTCCAAGGTGCCTGTGTGAGTCTCTTCCAAGTGTACCTTCCTTTGTTTCCTGTTATAAAGCTTTTAAATAAACTTCCATCCTGCTCTGAAATAAAAATATATATATATGTTTATCAATTATCTAAATTAGAAAAAGGAAGCATTCAATTAAGAGACTACTTGCATAATATATCCTGTCTAGAATGAAAGGGCAGATTTTTTTCCAGTTCACAAATATTTATCTTCATATTGTTTTGTGTACCCCATAAGAATTTCCTTTTCTAAAAGCTTTTTAATGATATCCCATACCATTTGTAAATTTTATCTCACCAATTACAAATTCATCAATAAACATTCTTGTTATCATGTATTTCTTTATATCCATAAATCTCTTGATGATTATCTGTACATATGACGATTTTCTTCTATATCCCTCCTTATACCAGTAGAGTTGCCAACAAACGATTCCCAGGTTTGAATATGTGAACATATTCCTCAGAGCTACAGTTATGTGTTGTAATCACTATAGTCACCTAGCAAGGAAATTATCTTGAAATAATCATTGCTAAATGTGCCATGTGCCAGCATATTCTAAGTGTTTTGTAACCATTAACTCACTTCACCACTCCAAAGATGAGTAGCATTATTTTCTTCATGTTACACTTGAAGTCATTGAGGCACAGAGAAATTGAGTAACTTTCTTGAAGCCACATAGCAATGCTGGGATTTAAACACCAGTAATCTGGCTCTAGAAGCTGCCTGTCAACTTCCACACTTACTGCCTTTCTGTGTGAACACAAACATATGTTCAGTAATTTATTCTCTATCATTTATTGAGTTCTTACATATATATTTTAGAAAGATAGAAAAAAGGAAATTATGACCTCCATCCTCAAAGTTCATACATATTTGATATGTAAAGCAAACAGGAAAATATAAGTACATTTAAATAACCATAGGCAAAACTCTTGTTTTCTCAATGAAGATGTCAGCAACCATGGTCTGTCAACTTTGAAATTATTCAGAGATAAAGAAAGATGAAGGAAGAACCTTCTTCCAACCTAAATTCACTCTAATTGGATTCTTGTAGTAGCTTACATATTTACTCTATCTATTTATCTATCTATCTATCTATCTATCTATCTATCTATCTATCTATCTATATCTATCATCTGTCATTACAATCTGAGAGAAATCCTTTATCAAGAAGAAAATACGTGCATATACAATAAGCAAATAATTTTAATTTTCTTTTTCCTATGGCATAAATTCAATGTATTAAGTATAATTGCTACTAGTAATACAAATGGCAATATCATACCTGTGGTAAATGAACTACATAGAAAAGTAATGTGTGGAGAATTTAAATGAAATAATGTGCTATGGTATTTAGTAAATCTGATGATAGTCAATAAGTTAAAATATACTCCTCCAAAGAAGCAACTTTTACTGGTAAATTTAAACTTTAATTTATTTCACTTTGTTTAATAATTGTTTTCTGATTATAATTAGAAAACTGCAGAGTATTTGGAAAATAGCCATAGTTTTGAAAAGCAAACATTACTCATTTTTCTACAACACAGTTTACAACTGCTGCTAATCTGATACATGTTTATATTTCCTTCCGTTTTTAAAAATTGTGACCATTCTCTGTTTAACAATTTTGCAGACTGCTATTTTCATTCAAGATTGAATAATAAAAATTTCCCAAGATATATTATTTGAAAGCATGATTTAAAAACAATGCTGTGTAACTTTCCCCCATGTCGACAGACATAATTCACTTAACCTTTCACTATTGCCTCTAGTTTTTCAACACTAAAAATAATTCTAGAAGATAAATATTGCATTAAAATCTGTATTTCCAAAGCATAAATTCCTTGATGTCAATGACTAGGAACATGTATAAATTCTTGTTTGTTTTTTATTTTAAACTACTTTCCACAAAATGTGTTTCTATTTAAATTCTCATCAGTCATATAAAAGAATGCTCATTTGACCATTCCCTTACAACCATTCAATATTATATTTTAAAATCTTTGCCAATTTGATAGATGAAAATGTCATCCTATTTTATTTTCCACCCTTTAACTCACAAGTAAGGTCACAAATGATATGGAATATGTTTTTGTGTCTTTATTATCTTGTATGTCTCTTGGGAATTACCTGATTATATTCAGATATCATGATCACTTCTCTATGGGGAATTTACATTTCACTTTTTTAAGTTTTCCAATTTCAAAGATTAGATATAAACCAAAGGAAATCCTGTAGAGAAAAGTTCTTCCCAGGCAATTAATGAGTCTGGTAAACCTATAAAAGCTTGCAAAATGAAACTCCCCTAAAAGTTCCTAGTATACAAACAAGCAATGTTAAAATTACAGAGATTTTATAGTTTGCATACTCAGCTGCATTTATAAATTCCTCCGCTAATCACACAAAACAATAGGCATATAAGCTCAAGTCTAGAAGTCTTCTTCTTTTCATTGTTATACTAATAAGTTCCTAGGGTGTTTTATTATTTATGCTGCTTTATTCAAACTTTACGACTATTATTTGGCCTCCTTTAGAAATATTTGTTACTTCAAATGGTAGTTTAAAAGTGCAAAAATAGAGCAGATTTTAGAGACCATCTTGGGAAATGCTGCAAACATTAATAAGTTTCACTTACAGAATATAGCAAAGGAGCAAAACCAAGTCAGAAATTTAGTGTGCATTGGAGGGTATTATGTAACGTATTTTGCAGTGAAGCCTCTATAATAAGTGTTTCCTTGCTTGATACTCCTTAAATGAGCTTGCCAAAACCCTTAATTACTACACAATAGTATAATGTTTTATATAATTTGCCTCAAGATTTACCTCACATCTTGGTTTAATTGGGACAATCCCAGGTTAAAACTTGTTAATATATTCCACCAAGTTTAGCATTTATCCAAGGAAAAGGGTCCAACTTTGGACAATAATTTCCAGGGTTGTCATATTTATAAAATACTATGAGGTGCTAGGTAACTTTTTCTGTATAAATTTAACTTCTATCATTGGAACAGAGCACAATATTTGAAACCAGAGTGCTTGGACTTGCATCCCAGCTGCACCATTTATTAAATCTCTCAGTATGGGCAAGTTATTCAAACTCTCTGCATCTCAGTTTTCTCATCTACAAAATGTGGAAAATAATAAGATCTAGTGTTACAGATTATATCTTTGTTCTCAAATGTTTGCCACCCTCTTTGTAGAAGAATAATACTTTCTGTTGCTCACTGATACCATGAGTCTGTGATTTCTGATCCTCCTCCATATGGAGGAACTAAAAATCATAATCCCATTAAGGTGTGTTTATTTGAATTCTTTTGGTCAAAGCAATGTGCACTAAAATGATGGGAACCACTTACACACAGAAATGTTAAGGGTCATCTTGCGGTTAACCCTCCCCCTTTTCCATTTGCCATAAGATTTTAAAAATTCCAATAGGGATGAAATTTTCAGATTGGGTACTATAATGAAGAAGAGGGAGAACAGAGCTGCTGTTGGCCCACAGTAAATATGTAATGTGAGCAATAACAAAATCTTGTTGTTGTATGCCTCTGAGATTTGAGTGTTGCTCATTATATCAGCATATCTTCACCTAATCTGACCAGTACATTATTTCAAAGGGTTGTTTTCAGAATTAAATGTGTCAATATAAATATATATGTGTATATATATGTAATGTGTATATATATACACATGTGTGTACATATATATATAAAAAACACTTAGAGCAATGACTGACACATACCATTTTAATAGTGAATAACTTTTAAAAAGCAAATAGCCTATGATCATATGAAACAATGTAAAGTTAGTGATATTAGAGATAAAAAAAGAAACATTAAAACAAAAGTATTTACCCCAGTAGTGAACTGACAATAAATGTCAAATTAGATTAATATTAACAGCACCAATATTTCTGCAGTACAATCTAGAGGTACATTTTAATAATTCTAGTTTTAATAATTTTGTAAAGGAAGTAATTACGGATATATTCAAAATTATAATTGAATAGTGTATATTGCTACATAATTTACAATAACAAAATGTTGAAAATATATTTGATCAACAATAACAGGAATTAGTTAAATAACTTATGGTATAGCCATGCAGTTAAATTCTACTTAGTAACTAAAATTGTTATAGAGGAATATTTAATGATACTTTTTTATATGCATTAATTTTACAATGAAAAAGTAATATAAAAACCAACTATACTTGGTTTTATGTAAGGTATGGATGTAGCTTGAAACCTAAAGAAGAAAAGAAAGGAATCTTTGATATTACAAAGTGGTACAATAGAAATAGCAAGAACTATGTTGTTAACTCTTATTTTAGGTTGAGAGGTACATGTGAAGGTTTCTAATATAGGTAAATTGCATGTCACATGGGTTCAGTACCGATTATTTTGTCACTCAAGTAATAAGCGTAGTACCTAAAAGTTGGTTTTTTGATCCTCTCACGTCTCATTTCATCCATGAAGAGAGATATTTTGTCTTCCTCTCTTCCTATTTGTTTCCATTTTATTTCTTTCTCTTGCCTGATTGTTCTGGCTAGGATCTCCAGTACTATGTTGAATAGAAGTGGCGAGAGTGAGCATACTTGTTTCACTCCAGTTCTCAAGGGGAATGTTTTCAGTTTTTGCCCATTCAGTATGATATTGGCCATGGGTTTGTCATAGATGGCTCTTACTATTTGAGGTATGTTCTTTCAATGGCTAGTATGTTGAGGGTTTTTAATATGAAGTGATGTTGAATTTTATCAAAAGCCTTTTCTGCATCTATTATGTGGTAAATTACATTTATTGATTTGCGTATATTGAACCAACCTTACATCCTAGGGATAAAGCCAACTTAATCAAGGTGGATTAGCTTTTTGATGTGCTGCTGGATTCAATTTGCCAGTATTTCACTGAGGATTTTTACATATATGTTCCTCAAGGATATTGGCCTGAAGCTTTCTGTTTTTGTTGTATCTTTACCAGATTTTGGTATCAAGAGAATGTTGGCCTCATAGAATGAATTAGTTAGGGAGGTGTCCCTTATCTTATTCTCAAATCTCTCCTTCTGTGTTCAATAAAATTACCAAAATTCAGTGAGCTATGTTCTTGAAATCTACAAAATTATGGTAATAGCATCTACCTCAACAAGTTGTGTGAAAAGAAAACAAAATTATGTTTGTAAAAACCTAATTGTCCTCAATAAATTTTACCATTTTAATTCACACTTGAAAATGAGTCCTTGTATCATGTTATACCAGTCAACTGGCTCTCCAAATCTCAAGCAAGTTCTGAGATCTTCCTTTCGATTATCCTTTTTAACTACCATTTCACTTTTAAGCATAACTTATTTAAGATAATAATGAAATTTATACAATTGAGATATTTTCAAAATGTTGCATAACAGCTCTCAAAATTTTTCATCTTAGGACACTTTTACCCTCTTAAAAATGATTAAGGCCTATAAGAGCATTTATTTGGGCTACATCTATAAACATTTTATTGTATTAAATTTAACAGTAAAACTTAAAAATATTTCTGAATTTTGAATGTAAAAATAATAAACCTAAAACATAAATATACATAACATATATAAGTATCAAACACTTTTATCTAAAAACTAGTAAGGAAAATGTCATTTTGTTCCTTAAAAAAATTATATCTGCCTTATTAGAAACTAGCCGGATTCTCAAATCTGCCTTTGAATTCAATTTGCTATAGTATGTTGTTTTTGTTATGTTATTTTGTTTCACACATATATTCAGTTAGAAATTGGAATAGTATTCTGGCAGATTTTTCAGATAATTGATATATTCTGCTTTGATACTACATCAAAACTCAGCAAGTAATAGTTCCTTACAGTTTACTCACAATGTAAAACTAAAAACCCTAACAATAAATATTTCATACTCTAATAGGTTAAATCTGTTGATATATCTTGCATTTTGAATGAATTTTTAAATGTCTTCATGATTTTGTAACATTCTGCATTAGTCATTTGGAAAATACTAGTTATTTGGGCTATGCAGATTTTGCAAATTTTGACACATTTCAAATGCAATATGAAAATACATTTGTTTATAACTTTTCTCAGAAAAATCTTTATTGGAAAACTATCAGGGTCACAGTGAACATGGATACAAGTTTTCTAAAATTCAAATTGTCACTTGAAAGTTTGACTTACCATTGGCAATAGTTACTTGTTTTATTTGAATGACTCACTTCCTATATTTTCACAGAAAATGTCTGCAAAATACCCGTTTTAACATCCATAGATTCTCTTTCAGTTAAATTACCCATAGTAATTCTTTCAGTTAAAAATGACGTTCTACAAAAATCTAGCTACTTTATCTTGCAACTCAAACAATCACACAAGTGCTTTTACTCTAGACATTCATCACATGTCAGGATGAAGCCAGTATTGTTCACAGTTACTTTCCATTCCATTATAAATGATGTGTAGTCACTGTCTTCCTTCAAATGAAGGCATCAGAAATTTTAACCACTAGTTCCTGTCTCAATCAGTGCACATGTCAACAAAGTGAACAAGACAAAATCATCAAACTATTATTATTTTTAAAAAGTTTTCACCTATTAGACCTTCAGAAAGGGTTTAAAGGATACCCAGAGAACCAGGGACCACAATTTGAGAATCACTGACATAGACCATATTAATATCCTGAAGTCATGAAAATGTTTGCATATCCCTACCTTCCTGAGGTAGGTAGAAATTATTACACTTTGTTTTATTATTTTAGAAGAAATTTCTCCTGTTTTCATTTAATTCTTTGTGTTCCTTACAATCAGTGAACTATTTTCCAATAGCAAATTTGGTAGCAGATCGCAGTACCATCAGTCAATTTTATCTAATTCTTGTAGTTGCAGCCCTACCACCAGTTGCTATAAGGAGTAGATAGATAGGTACCATCAGTACTCTATTACATATAATCACGCAGCAATGTCCTAGGGTTTTTTTCCAAAACATTTTGTAATCTTTTGGGTGACACATTGTAAAGGAAAGAGCATGAAACAGGGAGGTATTAGTATGGACTCTGGAAAACCAGTAATAGTTATGACCTATAGGGTTAGACTGATGTTTTCAGTCAAATCTTAAATACACTATAATGAAAAGAGAGTAAGTTGCAATTAGCTCCAGTCTCTTTGATCATAAAAAAACAAACTATAAGCTAAACCTAAATGTGTTCCATCATAAACATAATTGTACAGAATTCGGAATTCTTTTTTAAATGTTTTTCATAGCCTCCTATCTGCAGAATAGGTCTCACCTGCAAGTTTATCATGTTCATGCTATCCCCCTTTGAAACATGTGGGCCACGTAGCACTAGTCCAGAAGGATTTAGCATAGCATCTTTAAAATCCTGTATAACATGAGCATAAATTGCTTTGGCTATCAGCATCAAAATAATGCTATTCTCCACACTTGCCTGTCATTTCATGAATCCACAGATTTAGCCACTTTTCCATGTTTTCCACAGTTTTATTATGTAGTCTAGATGTTAGTTTTGCACTTTACAAAGCAACTTCATATACAGCTCAGCAAATTTCCCCTTCCTTTTTCTGGATATTTGTGGTGTTGATTCATTAACATTGAACTCACAGCCAAAAGCACTGTAACTCATGCTAAACAAAGCTTGTCCAACACTCATATTTTCTCATTGCAAGGCACATCATAGCCTTCCTGTGCTTCTTGTCTATTTCAGCATAAACATCACTTCAGCACTGGTTGGGACCATCTTAAAAGTAAAATCACCAAGAAAAAGGACAAAAATTCAAAGCTCTTGGCATTAACTAGACTGCAAAAGGGACACTTGTTTATAACATGAGAACTGAAACAAGAAGGCAGAGTGCTGTTTTGCCTTGTTTTCACATGACTGGAATATGTGGTTTGAACAATTCACATTTTTCAATGTTCTGCACATGTCCATGATTTACAGCAAAGACACCATGAGTATTGACTTGGGGATTATCAACATATTTCATAGTGAGTAGTTAAATTCACAAATATGAAATCCATGAATAATGAGGACTAACTGTGCTAACATATTATTTAAAGTTCAAACATCTTTAGAATTATAAAAATACAATCCACAACAGAAAGATGAAATTGCAGGTATGTTTTTCTGTCTGCAGTAAGAGCATTCACTTACAAATTTCCTACATTTAAGGTCATGTGACCCTATGTTAGGATTAAGGATATTGAAGTAGTTGTTACACATGCTGTAACATAAAGACCCAGAAATTCTGGAAAATTTTAATTCTGAGCTCTTTATCTAAATGGCATCAACCCCCAATATCAGTCTCATAAAAATAAATAGATGTCAGTTATGCTAGTTTTCAGGATTGAATAAAATATTGGCAAAGAAGCCATGATGCTTGAATTAATAAAGGGAAAGCACCAACTTGCAAGAAATAAGTCATGAATCAGAAAAGATTTTTGAAACTTTCAATATTATATTGAAAATTCATTTTTAGCAAATTAGTATGGTCTGATTGATTAGTTCCAGAAGTTTGAGAAAAAACAATCAAAAATAGAAATACAACTTATAGGAAAACCTTATTGTTATCCATTTTAAATCATCTGTAAGTATTTTATTGTGTCCTTATATATAGCTAAGTGATCCAACTTTTCTTTTCTTCTTTTTTTTTTTTCTTTCTTTTTTTTAAATAGGGTCTCATTCTGTCAACCAGGCTGTAGTGCAGCGGTGCAATCTCGGCTCACTGCAACCTCCATCTCCTGGGTTCAAGTAATTCTCTTGCCTCAGCCTCCCAAGGAGCTGGGATTACAGGCGCCCACCACCACACCCAGGTAATTTTGTATTTTCAGTAGAGATGGGGTTTCACCATGTTGTGCAGGCTGGTCTTGAACTCCTGACCTCAAGTGATCTGCCTGCCTCGGCCTCCTAAAGTGCTGGGATTGAAGGGTGTGAGCCACCGCACCTGGCCCAATTTTTCTTTTCAAAAACTTGAATCTCTATTTATCACAATATAAAAGAGGAGAAGATAGTAGATCATTTCATTATTTATCTTTTTGGAAAATTTTAACATATTTCGTTTATTTATTTTTTCATGTGCCCTTCTGTTCTTCACTAAAAGACACTAGTTCTATAATATTTCATCCATATGTGTTTCTTCTATATCTGCTTTTTACACTAATTTAGATTAAAACTTCTCGAGTTAACTATTTAGAATGGTATTATCAATACATGGAACCGTATGACAGTATGATATGTTAATACTGATATGTGGAACTATAGAAATTTGAAACTATAGAAATTTTAGAGATCACTTTGTATAATGCAGTTTCTCATGTTTAGTAACAAGGAAGCAACATGAAATACCACTTTTCCATTTCTTTTTTTCCCTAGCCCCTTCAACAGCAAATAGAGAACTCTACTTTGTGATAGGCTCAATAAATGAGTAACTATGAATTCCTAGACTGGAGGTCAGTTGTAAATCCCCTTAAATTTAAATCTAAATTTAAATTTAGATTTAAATGGGTGCACATCAGCACCCATTTATATTTCTTCAGTCCTCAAAAAGAAAACTTGCAGGATCCTAAACTCTGGATCAGTCTTATTGCTGTTATTAGTAGTGTATTCTTTAAATTTAATTTTTCTTTATTTTAGCAGTGCATTCTAATAAAACTTTCTCAGTAATGAAGTTTATGTTGTCACTGATTCATCAACTATTTATCCAATATCCATCATGTGCCTTGAAATGTGCTAGTTACTTGGGAACAAACATGAATGATACCATAGACATGTATTTTGTAAATTTCAAGTTAATTTGTATGTATGGAAGGAATAAATTACTATTTTCATGTAAACATTATCCTTTCCTCAATGTATAGGTGTTGGTCTATTCTATACTCTAGTTTATCCCACCTCTTGATGTGATCCTTGTGCCAATCCCATAGTCATTTAACTATTCTAATTTTATAATGAATCCTAATAACTGGTAATACGTGTTCTTCTTCTTAAACATTATTCCAGCTATGTTATGTCTTTTGAATTTCATATAAATATTAAAATTATTTAATGTCCACCAAAAGAAAAGAAACATGCTTAGATACAGATTAGAATCATAATAAATTTATAGATGATCTCCATTTATTTCTCTGTTCATTAAATTCTCTAAGCAGTATTTTAATATTTTCAAAATAGAGGTCTCAAACATCTATTAAACTCTCTCTTGTGTTTCATGATTTTATGCTATTATAAATAGCATTTTTAAGGGTTCATTTTTGCAATCGTTTGTAGATAGTCTCTAACAGTACAGTTATTTTTTTTTTACTATTGACTTTGTATCTATGGTTGAACATTCCGGAACTCTTCTCTTCTTTCTGTATACTATGTGCTTCCATTTACAAATATTTTCCTTCAAGCTAAAGAACTTTCTTCGTATTTCTTTTAATGACGATTGCTATACATGCATTCAGTTTTGTCTAAATAATAATTATTTTTGAAGAATATTTTTATCCATTATAGAATTCTACATTGACTTTTTTTTCCTTTCAGCCCTCTAAAGACATAATTTCATGGTTTTTTCTTTTTGCTTTTTTAAAATTTTTTTATTTTTTTATTATACTTTAAGTTCTAGGGTAAATGTGCATAACGTGCAGGTTTGTTACATATGTATATTTGTGCCATGTTGGTAATTTTTTGTAAGTATTTAGTAGGAGTATATCTTTATGGGGCACATGAACTATTTTGATATAGGCACACAATGCATAATAATCACAACAGCGTAAATGGGGTATCCAGTACCTCAAGCATTTATCTTTTCTTTGTATCACAAACAAACCGATTATACTAAATAACTAAAATACTGAATACTAAATAACTAAAAGTTATTTTAAAATGTACAATAAATTATTGTTGACTGTAGTCACCCTGTTTTGTTATCAAATACTAGAGATTATTCATTCTATCTAACTATATTTTTGTACTCATTAATCATCCCCACTTCCCACCAGCCCCACTATCCTTCCCAGCTGCTGGTAATCATCATTCCACTCTCTCTATAATTTCCATTGTTGTAATTTCTAGCTAAGTAAGAATATGGGAAGCTTTTCTTTCATTGCCTGGCTTATTTCACTTAACATAATGATCTCCAGTTCATTTGCATAATAACTTCATTTGCAAATGAAAGGATTTCACTCTTTTTTATGGATGAATATTACTCCATTGTGTATATATACCACATTTTCTTTATCCATTCATCTGTTTGTGAGCACTTAGGTTGCTTCCAAACCCTGGCTGTTGTGAATAGTGCTGCAATAAACATGGGAGTGTGTCTATATCTTAGACATACTGATTTCCTTTCTTCTGGGTATATACCTAGAAGTGGGATTGTAGGATCATATGGCAGATCCATTTTCAGTATTTTGAAGAATCTTCAAAGTGTTTTCCACAGTGCTGGTAATAATTTACATTCTGACCAACAGGGTATGAGGGCTGTCTTTTGTCCTCATCCTCACCAGAATTTACTATTGCCTGTCTTTTAGATAAAAGTAATTTTAACTGAGATGGCATCTCATTGCAATTGTGATTTGTATTTCTCTGATGATCAATGATTGTGCACTTTTTCATGTACTTGTTTGCCATTTGTATGTTTTCTTTTCAGAAACATTAATTCAGATCTTTGGCCCATTTGTTAATTGGATTATTAGATTTCTTCCAATGTAGTTGTTTGTGTTCCGTATATACTTTGGTTTATAATCCCTTGTCAGATGAATAGTTTGGAAATACTTCCTCCCATTCTGTGGATTGTCTCACCACTTTGTTGATTATTTTCTTTGCTGTGCAGAAGATTTTAACTTGACACATCCCACGTGTCCATTTTTGCTTTGGTTGCATGTGCTTGTGGTATATTACTCAAGAAATCTTAGCTCAGACCAACATCCTGGAGAGTTTCCCTAAATTTTTCTTTCAGTAATTTCATAGTTTCAAGTCTTAGCTTTAAATCTTTAATCCATTTTGAGTTGATTTTTGTATATGGTGAGACATAATGCAGATTAAGTTCAACGTCTCTTTGTCTCTCCTTAGCTCTAATAATACTTCCTTTATATATCTGGCTGTGCCAGTGTTGGTTGCATGCATATTTACAAATGTTATATCCTCTGGCTGATGACCTGTTTATCATTAAATAATAGGCTTCTTTGTCTCTTCTTATAGTTTCGTTTGAAATCTACTTTGTCTGATATAAGTATCGCTACTCCTGCTCTTTTTTAGTTATACTTTGCATGGAATATCATTTTTTATGTTTATTTTCAGTCTATGTGTCTTTATAGGAGAAGTGTGTTTCCTGTAGGCAACAGATTGTTGGGTCATTTTTTAAAATCCATTCAGCCATTCTATGCCTTTTGATTGGAGAGTTTAGTCCATTTATATTTAATGTTATTATTGATAAGTAGGATGTAATCCCACCATTTTGCTATTTCTTTTACAGTGGTTTTGTGGTCTTCTTTCTTCCATCCTTCCTTATTAGTGAAGATTATTTTCTCTGGTGGTATGTTTAATTTCTTGTTTACTTTTTATGTATCTGTTGCATGTTTATAGATTTGAGGTTACCATTAGGCTTGCAAGTAATATCTTATAACCCACTTGACACTGCTTACATTAACAAAAACAAGCAAACAAACAAACAGGAAAAGCAATAACTAATAAAAACACTGTACTTTAAACTTGTCTCCCACCTTTTTAACTTTTTATTATCTTTATATCTTATTATACTGGCTATGTCTTGAAAAGTTGTTATTACTTTTGACTGATTTTTTATTTTTCTACTTAAGATATGCATTGTTGATACACCACAATTAAAGTGTTATCATAGTCTGTGTTTTTCTGTGTGCTTACTATTACCAGTGAGTTTTATATCTTCAGATGATTTTTTCTTGATCATTAGCATCCTTTTCTTTCATATTAAATAACTCCCTTTAGCATTTCTTGTAGGACTGGTATTGATGAAATTCCTCAACTTTTGTTTGTATTGAAAAATCTTTATTTCTCCTTCATGTTTGAATAATATTTTTTACTGGATATACTATTCTAGAGTAAAATGCTTTTTCCTTCAGCACTTTAAATATACCATTTCATTCTCTCCTGGCCTGTAAGGTTTCCACTGAAAAGTCAGCTGCCAGACTTGGAACTCCATTGTATGTTATTTGTTTATTTTCTCTTGTTGCATTTAGGATCCTTTCTTTATCTTTCAACTTTGGGACTTTGATTATTAAATGTCTTGAGGTAGTCTTTTTGGGCCTAACTCTGCTTGGTGTTCTACAACATTTTTGTACTTGAATATTGATATCTTTTTCCATGTTTTGGAAGTTCTCTGTTATTATACCTTTAAAAACTCTTTCTACTTCTTTCTCTCTACCTTATCTTTAAAGCCAATAACTCTTAGATTTTCCCTTCTGGGGCTATTTTCTAGATCCTGTAGGTGTACTTCAATCTTTTTATTCTTCTTTTTTTTTTTTTTTTTGTCTCCTGTGATTGTGTATTTTCAAATAGCCTGCCTTCAAGCTAATTGTTTCTGCTGTTTGATCAATTCTATTAAGAGACGCTGATGAATTCTTCAGCATATCAATTACATTATTCAACTCCAGATTTTCTACTTGATTCTTTTTAATTATTTCAATCTCCTTGTTAAATTTATCTCATAGGATTTTAAATCCTTTCTCTTTGTTATCTTGAATTGTGTTGTGTTTCCTCAAAAAAGCTCTTTTAAATTCTCTGTCTGAAAAATCACATATCTCTATCTCTCTGGGATTGGTCACTGGTGACTTACTTAGTTCATCTCAGGAGGTCATGTTTTCCTGGATGGTCTTGATTCTTGTGGATATTTGTCAGTGTCTGTGCATGAAAGAATCCAGAATTAATTGTAGCCTTCACAGTCTGGGCTTGTTCGTACCTGTCCTTCTAGGGAAGACTTCCTATGATTTTGAATGGACTTGTGTATTATGATCTGAGTTTTGGTCACAGCAGCCATATCTGCATTACGGAGACCCCAAACCCAGGAATGCTATGGCTCTTGTGGACTCACAGAGGTACCACCTTGGTGATACTGCATAAGATCCATAAGAAGTCTCTGGATTACTGGGCAGAGATGCTTGTTCTCTTCCATTACTTTCTACCAAGCAAATGGAATCTCTCTCTGTGCTAAGCTGCCTGGAGCTGGGTGAGGGGTGGCACAGGCACCCCTGCGGGTACCGCCACTGGCAATGTATTGGGTCAGACTTGAAGTCAGCACAGCACTGGATCTCATCAAGCTCCACTATAACAACTGTCTGGTTGCCACCTATGTTTGCTCAAGGTCCAAAGGATCTACAATCAGCAGACAGCAAAGCCAGCCAGCCTTGTGCCTGGTGAGTTCCCCAGGCCCTGAGTAGGTTCAGAAATGCCATCCAGAAACCAGGGTCTGGAGTCAGATATCATAGAAATCTACCTGGTGCTGTATTCTACTGCAGCTGAGCTGGCACCCACACCACAAGACAAATCCTTCCACTCTTCCCTGTCCTTTCAACAAGCAAAGTAGTCTCTCCCTGTTGTCCCCACTGCCACAGACCCACAAGGAGTAGTGCCAGGCTACCACCAATGTTCACTGAAAGCCCAAGGTATCTTCAGTCAGCTTGTGTTGAATGCCAGGCTTAGGACTCACCCTTCAGGGCACTGGGCTCCCCTCTGGCTCAAGGTAGGTCCAGAAATGCCATCCAAGAGCCAAAGCCTAGAAGTGAGGACTATAAGATCCTGATTGGTGTTCTACCCCACTGCGGCTGAACTGGTACCTAAGATGCAAGACAAAGTCCCCTTAACTCTTCACTCTGCATTTCTCAAGCAGAAGGAACCTTTCCTCATAGTCACCACTGCTGGGAATTGCTGGATCACAGCTGAAGCCAACATGTAGCAGTCTTACCCAAGGCCTACTGGGTGTATTACCTGGCTACTACTGCTGATTTTCAGGGTCCCACAGTTCTTTGGTCAGCAAGTGATGGATCCTACCACGATTGGGTCCTTCCTTTATAGGCAGTGGGTAATCTTCTGGCCCATGGTGTGTCTAGAAATGCCATCGGGTGCTAGGGTCTAGAATGGGACCCTCATGACTCTGCCCAGTGCTGTAGCCTACTCTGGCTGAGCTGGTATCCAAGTTGCAAGACAATGCACTCTTTACTCTTCCCTCTCCTCTCTTAAGTGGAAGAAAGAAGTCTCTTCCAGAGCTGTGAGCTGTGCTGCCTGGAGTTATGAAAGGAGTGGTGCAAGCACTCCCAAGGTCACCCTGGCTAGTGTCTCATTAGATCACATGCTCCCCAATTCCACTTGCTCTCAGCCCAGCACAGCACTAGAACTTGCCTAGGAATTGCAGTTATTGTTGCCTAGACTGCTTTTCATGCTTATTTAGGAATCAAGAGCACCTTAGACCACAGTAGTGAGGTTTGCCAAACCCAAGTTCCAACCACTGGGATGGATGATTCTCCTCTGTCTAGGGCTGGTGTACATGCTCCTTCCATCAGCGTCGGCTAAGTTCTGCAAGTTTTTCTTTCTGTTGTGACAGGGAAGTGCTGGGTTCTAATCCAATGTCCTATAATCACTGGGCTTCCTCTCCTGCAAGCACCCAGATTCTCCCTGCCACTGGGCTGCTGCCAGCAGATGGGGGTAGAGTGGTGTCCACAATTCAAGACTTTCTTTCCTACTCTCTTCTGTGCCTCATTCAATGATATGAAGTTAAAATGAAGTACTATAATGGCTTACCTGACTTGTGGTTCTTATGAAGGTGCTGCTTTTTTGTGCAGGTAGTTGTTAAATTTGGTGTTGCTGCAGGAAGGAAAATCAGTGGATGCATCTGTGCAGCCAAGTTGCTCTGCTTCCCATAAAAGTTGTTATTTTTCATATTTTACTGCAAAAAAATCTCTTGCTTTTGAAACTAGACCTCTCATTTAATATTAATCATTTATGAGCATAAAATTGTATGATTATTTAAACAAAATAGCTTTAAATTAATTTTTGATTGCTCTAGTTCAAAATACAGATAAGTGGCAACCTCTGGTGTTGGACAATAATGATGGGGCCATTGATTCTGAATCTCCTTCACACCCTTCCAAATAAATTATAAAATCAATAATAGCAAAATAATCCAAGCATAACCCAGGACTTCAATTTAACTAGGAGACCAAGAAAAATATGACCTTTACAAAAAGGAAGAAGAAACTTCCATCAGAATTTCTACCAAGTCACCTAGTATTATAAATCTGTAGGTATGGAAGTTGTGAAAGAGAAGGCACAAGAGATGTCATGAAAAATGTGAGGACAGTAGAGGTTATCAATGAAATATAGACCAAATCAGTCCCTAAAAGACAAACTGCAGCATTAAATGCTAAAATACTAAACATGGGTCAGCATTTGTTTGGTTATAGCAATGGCTATGCAGAAGAGCCTTGATGGTATGCAGGATCAAAGTGGCCGCCTTCTAAGACCACTGCTTCCTTAAGAGAATGTGATATATATATGGGATTGAAATGAGGCAGTGAAGAAAAATAAGGAAAAACATATTTGCTGCAGAAACAAAAAGGGTGACAAAAACACATCAACTCTTTCATCTCCCCAACACCGTTCTTTAAAAAAGCATAAGAAAAAAGAAAACAGCAACAATAATAAAAAATAATACTCTTGAATTAGGAATCCTGTTCATAATATAAATAATGCTAGAAAAAGCAGATCACATTGATGCTAAATGACTGTTAAAATTATGACTAAAACAATTTCTCCTAATCAAAACTATCCTAAAAACAAACATAAAGCTAAAAAAAGGAGAAAAAAAAATTCCATGTTGAATTAAATACCCTGAAACATTTGAGGTCATTAAAAACACTTTGAATTGGAAGTATCAAAACTAACACTAGAAATGTTAAGATGGTTTGGCTCTGTGTCCCCATTCAAATCTCATGTCCAATTGTAATTCTGTTGGGGGACAAACCGGGTAGGAGGTGATTAGATCATGGGAGCAGATTTTCCCCTTGCTGTTCTCATGATACTGAGTGAGCTCTCATGAGATCTGGTTGTTTCAAAGTGTGTAGCACTTCCCACTTCGTTCTCTCTCTCTATTTCCTGCAGGGTAAGAGGTGTTTGCTTCCCCTTTGCCTTCCACATTATTTTAAGTTTCTAGAGGTCTCCCAGACATGCTTCCTGTAGAGCCTGCAGAACTGTGAGTCAATTTAACTTCTTTTCTTCATAAATTACCCAGTCTCGGGTAGTTCTTTTTAGCGGAGTGAGAACAGACTAACACAAATGATCAAATAGTTAGAAAACATAAGAGAATGTAATGGACTTCAGAAAGAAATAGAAGAAAAAGAATAACTCATATCAGAAATAAAAATAAAAGGAAAATATTACCAAGGGAAAATAGAATCAAATAAAATTTTATTACAACTATAATGAAATACATTCCCAAAATAAAAGAAGACTGGATTCCACCCATAGGAATGACACACCATTTCTATTGACTCAGAACACTAAACTCTGGCACATGTCTGGCAAAACTATTAGAGTTTGAAGATACCATCCTCAGCACTGTTAGGCAAAGAGAGAAAATATCTTATAAATGCAAAATAATTTGAATTTCATCAAACTTCTCTGAAAAACAACATACAAAGCAAGGTACAAGTAGGGTGATATTTTCAAGAAAGTTAAAAAAATGAAAGTATGAGCCAAAGATACATTCAGTCAAACTGTCTTTCATGTATCAAGTCTATAAAAAGCAGAATATACAAAGGCCCAGGGATATTGTACACATATACTCTTAGTGAGGAACCTACTAGAGCATGAGCTTCATCCAACCAAGGGAAGAGTGAAAAAACTTTAAAAAAGGACTGATGGTGAGCATTCCATGTTTATTTTTAGAATTAAAGCTAAAACAGAGGAAGAATGATGACTAAAAAATAATATGCATAAAATTATAATTTCTGACAAAAGATTGAAGAGTCCAGCTCTGACCCAAAATCCTGTGGAGATCTTTCAGGCCTAACTACAGGCAATTACAAAGGCTTTTACCTGGCAGGTCACATGGCGGAAAGCTACCATCCCCACACTAGACTTGGTATTTATAGCCAACGCATTGCAATTACTGAGCTGCAGTCAGGGACTCAGCCCAATGCCTCAACTGACAGTGTTTTTATAATAGAATAATAACATAAAATATATTACTAAGATAAAAAGAGACACAAAGCATATAATAAAGTATATGGAGTAAAATGCTAACAATAGGTGAATCTGGTTAAAAGGGATATGGATATTCTTTGTAATATTCTTATTCTGCCATTTTTTTGTAAGTTTGAAAATATTTTCTAATAAAAACTTCACATATATATAAGCTAAGAAGACTACTTAGGAGCACAATTGGGGTGTTGGCTCATAACGCTTGATATATTTGTTGATCTTGATGTAAATCAATTTTCCCTTTACAAATTATAAGTTCATGTTGGCTAGATATTTCTGTGTGTCTCTCCAAATCTACTCTTCGGGTCTCTACAGTTTGCTGTGTCCCCCTGGAGGCTGACCTGTAGGAACTATATTAATTGGGTTCCCTTTCCTAAGGTACTTTCTTGTGTTTAGCCAATGAGAAATGCAAGCAGAATCAGCATGTGTGAGCCACATTAGGTCAAGCTCTGTTCCAGGATTTGTTCCTCTACCCAAGTTTACTGCTTCTTTTCAATGGTCTTCTAATACAGATACAGCTACATTTAAAGGTGTAACTGGCCTGGTGCGGTGGCTCACGTCTGTGGTCCTAGCACTTTGCTCCCAAAGTGCTAGGGGATCACTTGAGCTCAGAAGTTCGACACCAGCCTGAGCAACATGGTGAAACTCTGTCTCTATTAAAAATACAAAAATTAGCCAGGCATAGTGGCATGTGCCCATAGTCCCAGCTACTCAGGTGGCTGACGCAGGGGAAGCGTTTGAATCTGGGAGGTGGAGGTTGCAATGAGCTGAGATCGTGCCACTGCACTTCAGCCTGGGAGACAGAGCAAAACTCTATCCTAAAAAAAAAAAAAAAAAATTAAAATTAAAAATAAAGATATAACTCTCCCTACAGGTACCTGAAAAACCAAGACAGCAATCTTGGTCTTGTGAGCCTACTCGCTATCTTAGTCAGCTCACACTGTTATAATAAAGTAGCATAGCCTGGGTGGCTTAAACAACAGACATTTATTTTCCAAAGTTCTGGAGGCTGGAAAATCCAGGATCAAGGAGCTAGCGATTCAATTCCTAGTGGCAGCCCTCTTCCTGGTTTGCAAATGTTCACTCATATAGGTGGAGGGCAGCAGGGGAGCTCTGTTTTTTCTTCCTCTTGTTATAAGAACACTAATCCCACTATAGGGTCCCTCCCTTTATTATTTCATCTAAAAGTAATGATATTCCAAAGCACCCATCTCGAAATACCATCACAATAGGGATTAGGATTTCAACATATGAATTTTGGAGGACACAAAAATTCAGTCCCTACCAGCTCCCTAAGCTTCACCATCCCTTGCTGACTTTTCTTAACCTGGCCCACACCTTGGTGAATATTACCTTTATTAAAACTTCTTTAGTTACTCTTTTTGAGTGTGTTATCTCTTTCCCGCAGGCATCTTGTCTGGTACATAATGCTAATAAGAAGGAAAACACTATGAAAAATGTAATGTATTTAAATACTGGAAATATTTTTAAAACTATATGTTACAAAAATCCAACTATTAGTAGAACTGCTTTGTGAATAAGCATGAAAAATTAATCATTTTGAAATACCTCCATGGGCTGTTTCGCAGATGAAAAATGGATGAAACTAATTTAATTGTGTGAAGATACCATCACACATTTTCTCAAAAGATTTTTGTAGAGTAGCTTAACATAATGGTGCATATACAAGTTGGTAGGAATTAAATATTTATATATAGATACAGGAAGCATAGCCTTAAAAACAAAATGAAGTCCATGCTATTTCTGATCAAGCCTTTATATTATAAATTATTATCACTTGAATTTTATCACTCTCCTTGCAGCCATTGTCAAGACCTTAACGTTCATTCAAGAGAAATGAAGATTAAAATAGCTAAAAGCAACTTAAATACCATAACATGGCTATTTTCCCTAATTATTTTTATCTTCCCTTCATTTTTCTCAAAATATTCTGTTCATATTCTACAACCAAAGCCACCTGAATTCTACCAGTGATTAACAACAGCAGGTTAGGCGAACAGAGACAAATATTTCCCTTCATTCAGTTTGCGGTAACTGCAGTTTTTCAGTTGCTTAGGCTCCAAATCCCAGAGTCATCTTTTTTTTTTTTTTTTTTTTTTTTTGAGACGGAGTCTCGCTCTGTCGCCCAGGCTGGAGTGCAGTGGCCGGATCTCCGCTCACTGCAAGCTCCGCCTCCCGGGTTTACGCCATTCTCCTGCCTCAGCCTCCCGTGTAGCTGGGACTGCAGGCGCCCGCCACCTCGCCCGGTTAGTTTTTTTTTTTTGTATTTTTTAGTAGAGACGGGATTTCACCGTGTTAGCCAGGATGGTCTTGATCCTGGAGTCATCTTTGATTCCTATATTTGTCTCATACCTCAAATCTTAACCATCAGTAAAAACACTTGGTTCTGATTTCAAAATACAGAATTTAATAACTTATCACCTCTACTGTTGCACCCTAGTCAGTACCACCATCTTCTTTTGCCTGGATTACTATAATAGCCTTTTAATTGGTATTGCTTCTGCCTGGCCCCCTCCTAACATCTATTCATAACACAGTGGTCAGAGAAATCCCTTCACTATGTTACCCTTCTCCTTAAAACCCTACAATGGTTCCTCTCTTCACCCAAAGTAAAACCTAAAATCTATAATAGCTTAAAAGGCCCTGAGGTATCTCACTCCTATTAGATTTCTAAAATTATTGCCTACAAATTTCTAATATCCCTCTCCTCCAGCCAAACTGGCCCCTTGCAACTCTTCAAACACAGCCGACATGATGCCACCTTAGGGCCAGGACCCTGGCTGGTCTCACTGCCTAGAATGTGTACTTCCCAAATATCCACAGGACAAACTTCATGTGTTTGCTCAAATGTCACATTTTCAATTAGGCCTACTCAGACCTCCTACTTAATGTTGTAAGATGCCCTTTATCCCACCACTTCCTATTCCCTATCTCTTTTCCACTTTTCCTGTGTTCCACAAGTCATTGCCTTATAATATTCTACCGTATTACACTTTATGTTAATAATGAAATTGTTATATTAACCTTATTTATGTATTCACGTATTGTTTACGACTGTTTTAATCAGCTCAGGTTGTTATAACAAAATACCACAGACTTGGTGGCTTTTACAACAGAAATTTGTTTTGCCACAGATCTGGAGTCTGGAAGTTAGAGATCAGAATGGCAGTATGATTGGGTTCTGGTAAGAGCTCTCTTCCTGGCTTGCAGAAAGCCAGCTTCTGATGTCCTCACATGGTTGAAAACGAAAGAGTATGAGCTCTCTGGTGCCTCTTCTTATAAGCACACTACTCCTATTAGATCAAGACCCCACACTTATCATCTCATTTAACCTTAATTATCTTCATAAAGGTCCTATCTCCAAATACTATAACATTGGGGGCAGAAGCCTATATAGAATTTTGGAAGGTCATAAACATTCAGTCCATAACAGTATATTCCTGGGACTCAAGTGCAATAACTAGCACTATGCAGCTGTTCAATAAATATTTGTTGAATAAATTGATAAATAAATATATTTAACAAAAATGTATTGAGTGTCACCAGAATTGTTGCATATTCTAAAAGTACTTTTCCTTCCCTAATAAACATTTAGTGTGTAGATTATCCATAAAGTCTAAATGATATTGAAATCATAACATGATACAATTATATAGGCAAAAACAAAACAATTTCTAATTTCTGAGTAAATCTTAGTCAAATATGTCTATACAAATATTTCACATGTGCAAAAATGTAAGGAATTCCTTTGCCATTGCTGCCTTTTGTTGCGGCTCTCCACCCTCACCTCAGCTGCAGAGCTGGACTATGTGATTCTACTTCTCTTTGCTCTGCCATTGCATTTAATACAGTCAATTGGGTTATTTCATAATGTGTCTCTATTCCACAATCGATTATGAAATTTTCCAGGGCAACGGCTATTATATTCACCTTAGTTTCCCCAGGACTTAAAGTCAGTACTACATAAATATTTAATGCATAAAAAGTAAGAAAAAAAAGGGAATAAGACAGTGCCTTGAATCTCACAGTACATTTTGTTTTTGCTTCTTTGAATGGTTATACTTATATTTCCAATCTAAAATTGTTTTAAAATAAAAGGTTTAGGGCTGGGCGCGGTGGCTCATGCCTATAAGCCCAGCACTTTGGGAGGCCGAGGTGGGCAGATAACAAGGTCAGGAGATCGACATCATCCTGGCTAACATGGTGAAACCACATCTCTACTAAAAATACAAAAAATTAGCCAGGTGCAGTGTCACATGCCTGTAGTCCCAGCTACTCAGGAAGCTGAGGCAGGAGAATCGCTTGAACCCGAGAGGCGGAGGTTGCAGTGAGCCAAGATCGCGCCACTGCACTCCAGCCTGGGTGACAGAGCAAGACTCCATCTCAAAATATAAAATAAAATAAAATAAAATAAAAATAAAAAGTTTAAAAAAAGAATTAAGTTTCCTTCCTGCCTTATTCTTAATGTTTTCTTTAGTTGTAGGTAGTAAGAGAAATGAAAAACATAAGTAGAAATTCTTGAGTCAAAGAAACTCAACCTAAAATTAAAATAAATTTATATTATTCTTCAATTTTTCTAATATTAAATATTTTATTACAAGTAGGTAATTGACTGTTTCCAAAATGTCCATAAATATGTAAATGTTTGTATTGTTTTGGCACTCTATCACCCATGGAACACCATGATACATATAAACTCTAACAAATTGGAGTTACTAACATACTCAGGGAACCTAGGTCATGATGTTTTTATCAAAGACACATTTCACTGACTAAAATTTAAGCAGTTGTTACCAATATCAGCTATAAATTTGAGGTCAAACTCCCATTCATTTAATGATGGCTCTACTGTCAATAACTTTAAGTACAGTAAAAAGACTGAAAATTAATTCAGGTCAAAGAATCAAAAACTCAAGGGTTTCCAAAGTACTATAAAAAGTACTTCATCTGTGAATCTGAAGTTATCAGGGCATTTAAATTGATCAGCTAATGTATTAACTACATCCTAGGATAGGCTGATCAATATTGCGCTTTAGATTAAAAATATAAGGATGCTACCAAAGTATTTCTATGATGAATATGATAAGCCTAGATGTCTAATATTACTTAAATTATTATAGCCAAATAAAATGCATTGTCGACTTAATATTTTAAAAAAGTAAATGGAGGGCAGATTTGGAGAATAGACTTACATTGACTTTTGGTTGAAATGCTTTCCAATTATCTTTTATCCAGAAAAAAAATAACTTACCAAGTTTCTTTTTTCCTTTTTTTCTTTTTAAATGGGAATATAAAAATTGCACAGCTCTAAGCAATAAAACTAAATCAGATGAAAACATTTTTTTACCTAAGCTTTTATCTTTATGAGAGATCAGTAATTCTGACATGAAGAAAAGCTTGTCAGAGAATTATAACTAAAAAGATAAAACTTCTTATTGGTTTACTTAACAATAAAATTTAGATTTCATTTAACCTCCTTTGCTTGAGAGAATAGCGAAATCTTGACCCAGGAGACAGTTATACTCTGTGCTAAAATTGCAGAGTGACATTTAGATCATACCCTACTGCCTTTGCTCTGGTTAAGCCACAAGCCTCTAAAAGCCATACTTAAAAATGCAGTATTCCTAATGAGAATGAATCTAAATCTGTGGCAAGAAAACCATATAATTTAAGAAGAAGATGTTTTTGAATATGGATACTAGCTTGCCTTTGAAATTTATCTGTACTAGCTTCTTATATTTTTAAGAGTGAACCTCCTTGGTTTTACTCAGACTCTTTTATTTACCTAGAACAGCATCTATCCTCTATCCACACGGCTTTCTCCCCTAAAATTATAGCTGTAGGATACTTTCTCCAATTAGTCACTCCCATTCTTATAGCTGAAATTCAATACAATCTTATAATTACCTGCTTACCTCTAACAGTTTTAATGATTATATATTTATTTTGTCTCTGTAAAAGTGTAAATGTTGTAGGAGAAGGAATATGTTTAAATTTCTGTGAACACTGTGATTACATTATAAATACTAGGTGACATACTCTCATAAGAAGACATTGCATTTACTTCAATCTGTACTCAATTGTAATTTATGAGCAATGCTGATTCAATTAAGAAGAAAAAAAAAGAACTACATATTGGAAAACATGGCTGAAGGTGAAGGAACCCTGACATGGAGAAACCCATCAAAGATATTATTCTATCTTCTCATAGACAGAACTGCTGCATCAAACTGATAGCTGTATCTACATAGGTAACACAGCAAAATAACAATGATAGGACAACAATTCCTATTTATGAGGGAAATAATATGAATAAATAATTATGTAGGATTTATCGAACAAGAGAGCCTAGATTCTTGATCAAACCTCCAATTAACTTTGCGTAAAGAGAATAATTTGTCATACATATGCAAAAAGTTACAATGGAAATTCTTTCACCTAAAAAAAAGTCCCATTATCTTATTTTACCAACATAATTAGACATTGAACAAGTTGTGTAGCCCACTGACATCATACAGAACATTTAAAGACTGTTTTAAGGTGAGTTCATAATTCATAATTTCTTATTTTACTATGACTATAACCTTTATTTCATAAAGCTTCCTGTGAAGAAACTTATACCAATAATTTTGTTAACTTGATTGATCCTGTTTCCCTCCTACAAAGGTGTTGCTCTTTTGGCCACCAGAATGAATTCCTTAAGGGATGTTATGAACCAAAATTATGAAGTACCATCCCTCCTGTTTGCATAGAAGAAGGAGTCATTAAAAAAGGAGGATATTCAATTTTGTACATATTTATACAGAAAAATATAATTTGGTGAGACTGTGCATATACTTGCACACACAATTTATACCTTAATTTTTTTTAAATGAAAATAAGCATTTTCCTATTTAACATAGATTTCTTAAGTAAAGGCAAAATATTTCATGAGTAAAACTCCTACATACTAAAATACATATTCACTTGGCAGTAACTTCTATGGCAGAATTTATGTTCCTTTTATCAGATTTATCTTTCTTTCTCATCTGAAGAATAGCAGACGAAAAGAATGTCAATTCACAACATAAAAATAAAAATGAATTATTTGAAATTCACAATCTGCTTGTTCAGAAAGTAGTCTGGAAAAAGTGAAGAGAAAGGTAGCATACAAAACATTCTGCAGGGAAAAAAACTACAAACAAGGCAATCAAGAGAAAGAAGTGAACCTGTATCATAAAAATGAAACAATCATATATGAAAAACTTCCAATCAGCATAATGTAGACTCAAAAGATAAAATATTAACAGTAAATGTGTTTGTAAAAAAAAAAATGTGTTATTCTGTGCGATAATAATGTTTTGTATTTATATGCAGAAGGTAAAAGCAAAAAAGAAAATATTGTGAGTATAAAATACAGGCAAAATGAATAAATTAGATTTCCTTAGGCAAAAAGTGATAAAAGGAGAAAGAGAAGTATCAAGAACCTGGTGTTTATTTGTAGATAAAATAATAGGAAAATCTATCTATTCTGTTAAAAGTGTTTAACCACCACGTAAAACACAGAACAGATGCAAAAACACAGAACAGATGCACGTCAAAGGAAAAGAAAAATCAACATAAAAGGTGCATTTCACAATTAAGAAGATTGAGTCACCCTGCAAAAGATGCTCAGTCCTGGCCTTTCACCCATCGCCAGCCTAGATTCTATAAGTTTCTTTAAATTTTGCTTCTTTAAAATCTAAGCAACAAAGCCATTCCAAAGTGGATTTGGAAGGTAGATGCTAGCAACATACCTAGATATTGCTAACCAACGATGTTTTTAAAAATACTCTATATATTTCATCATAGGAGCTTAAGGCACTATTGCTTAGTCTTCTGTTTTTCAATATAAAGCAAATACAATTTCTTTCCAATTTTTGTATATGGGAAATCAAAGAAACTAATAAAGCAGGCTGAACTGATTTAATGTAAAATCCAGGCCAGAAAGGTTTTAGGTCATAGAAGGTTAAAAGTCATTTAATAAATTTATGATTTTTAAAGGAGAGGGCAAGGAGGAAAAGGGAAAAGAAAAACAAAAGTTAAGTGAAGGGAAATAATAATAGGAAAAGGATGAAAGGAGGCTTTATTGAGGTCTAGCTATCACCACGTATCATATTACATTATTTTGCATATGATGTTAATGTGAAGAATTGATTTTGATGTCAAATTTACTCAACCAGTTCATAGAAATCCAGTTTTGGAACTCAAGATTCTTCCTCCAAGTTCAGTGTTCTTTCTCATTATAATATTACAAATCAAAAGTTGTTTGTCAGATATCTTTAAGAACTAAGTTCTACTGGATTTATATCAAATTACATCAGCTGTGGGAAGTTTTTTAAGATATCCAGAGAGAAAAGTGACAACTAAAAAACAGTCATTTCTGGCCAGGCGAGGTGGCTCACGCCTGTGAGCCCTGCACTTTGGGAGGCCGAGGAGGGCGGATGAGGAGGTCAGGAAATCAAGACCCTCCTGGCTAACATGGTGAAACCCCATCTCTACTAAAAATAAAAACAAAAAATTAGCCAGGTGTGGTGGTGGACGCCTGTAGTCCCAGCTACATGGGAGGCTGAGGCAGGAGAATGGCGCGAACCCGGGAGGCAGAGCTTGCAGTGAGCCGAGATCGCGCCACTCCACTCCACTCCAGCCTGGGCGACAGAGTGAGACTTCGTGTCAAACAAAAACAAACAAACAAAAATTCAATTCAGTAGTAAAGTGAACAAAGAAGTGTCCATTCAGTCAACAACCATATATTGAACACCAACACAACACACCAACATGTACTGTACGCCAACACACTTGAGGGTACTATGCTGAGCACTGTTGAAGAAAGAAGAGTTAATATACTCTCCTCTCTCTTACACTCACTCACCTCAAGGAGCTGAAAAAGGATACATTTAGTATCTGTGATTCAATGAAAAACGAACAAAATTAGTAAAAGAAACAGAAAATTCTAAGAGAGTTTGAGAAGAAAAAAATCTAAATGAGGTGATAAGAAAAACTGTAGGAAGAGAGTACACTCGAACTGGTGATTCATACATGGAGATATTGGGGTCATCTGCAGGTGCAAGAAAAATAGTCTCATTGGACTAAAACACAGAATGTATCGAGATAAGTTGTGTAAGATGACCTCAGGAAAGTACACTGAAGACAGATAATATAGTACCTTGGTTATGATATTTTTTTCTTTCACAAATATTTCCTGATTACCTACTGTAGGACAGGCACAATAGCAAGCACTGATGATATTAGCCACAAGCACAACCGCAAAGTGTCTGCTCTCACGGAGGTTAGTCTGAAGGATTAGGAATTTGGATTTTATTCAAGAGGTAATGATCATTAGTAAAGATTTTCAAGCAGTCAGTTTGAGTTTGGGGAGCTGAAAATGTTTACATGAGCAGCGGAGTATGAATATAACCACAGGAACAAGTAAAAAAAAAAATTCACCGCTTTTTCTTGCACCCTATGTTTGATTTTGCTAACAAGTTTGCACGCTGAGAAATACAGTCTTTTACAAAGGAATATCATTTCTGAATATACATTGGAAAGCTCAGAGTTAGGATAAGACAGTACACTGAATGAAATATCTTGCTAAATAGGAGAATCACATTGTTTACTTTGAGAGAACATATAGCTGACATGCTGGAGTGAATTTACACATGTTCACCTAGAAAGGAAAGTATCTATAGATCATGTCATTGCTCCATTTAATCATAGTTCTACCAACGAGAATTTATACTCGGTTTAGAAGGAAAAACCTAAATAAATGAGATAATTTAACTTGATTCTAACCCTGGTTAATAATTAATTGTTAAATGGCTTAAAATCCAAGAAGGAGAAAGATAATTATTACCACTTGCTTCTTCCAGTAATTGAGATTTAAACAGGGGTGAAATTTAACAAGTTATACTCTACAGTGCAGGATATTCTGAACGTTTGATGTCTCCTTGGCATTATCTTCTGATTTCCACTAAGACAACCACTGATCCAAGAGATGATAAGATGGATATTATTACTGAGAGTTACAACTACCGCTGGCTCTCATCCGAGCACTATCTCTCCGTCTGACACAATGCTCCCAAAATTTCCAAGAAGACTTTCTATTTCAGAGTTTATATTGTCCTAAGTCCTGGGAGGGGGAGGTCAAGTATTGTGTATAAAACAGACATAAACTACTCAGCTTTGGTTCGTGAAACAAACGGCATTTGGTTAATTTCTTTTAATCTTTTAAGCAATATATTTATGTATTTTCTAGTGTAAGACCACATACAGTATGCCTGAAGTGAAGGCTGATTGATTTTGAAGATGATGAGTGTGTAGAAAAAGGTAACAAAATATTTGGCATTACACTATTTCACTATATTTATTTTATAAATAAAAATACAGATATGCATATGCTAAGACAGGGCAAAAACACTCTGAGTACTCTACAACATCTGACACTTGAAATATGTTAAAATATGTATTTATATTTTAATATTATTTCCCCCCTTAAGGTGGCTACTGTTTTTCAGCATCAGAAGAAGAGATCCTCAAAGCCTTCTTAAAAGAAAAAAAAAAAAATTGAAGAGTGGTATTTAATCATTCTCCAAAACTCTTGGCTGTCTTTATCAAGTTATCAAGGACTTTCCCAGAGGAAATTACACATCATAATAAGAAACCTCAAGTTCATTTTCTCAACAACAAAAGTGATAAAGTTTATTCCACAGACACTGCGACGTAGCATGAGACCACAGGGTCTGGGGTCAGAGGGACTAGAACAAAGAACTATTTCCACTTTATTGCTTCACGTACTCAGCCACATTTTTCCCATGCACAGTCTCGCTTTCCTCACCGCCAAAATGTGATGATGTTAGAAGGTACATCCACATCACCCCACTATTATGAAATTTTAAAAAGTCATGTATGAAAAAAATTATTCAAAGCTTCATTACTATTATGCTTTAAAATCCATTGTTTCTCTTTCTCTCTATTCTAAATTTCAATGTTGACTGTATAAAACAATCAGGACAAAGAGAAAGAAAGTATAAATGACACAAATATTGAATCTAATTTTAAATGGTGTATTTAAAATAACTTATTAATACAAAAATTAGCCCAATTAATAGTATAATAAACATTTAATACAATTGAGAAAGGAAGATATGTTTAGCTATATTCTGATTTTGGAAAGACTTGCTGGTATTGGTCAAACAGAAAAAGCATCCAACAAAATAAAAATAAAATAAGTAATTTTTAAAATTCTCACACTGACAAAAACTGTAAGACATGGCATTCAAATTGTCAACAAAAGAAAACGATTTCTTAGAGACTACATAATCAATAACAGACAACCCATTCTTTTCCAGCTTCTCACCTTGCCAAAAAAGGGTTATAGAAAACCTGCCCTTAGCATGAAAACATGATGTGGTAACTCTTAAGTATGTGGAAAATCCCATTAGGCTATTAAATTACTATAATTATATTTTTTAGTGGAGAAAGATGGCTAGATATCATTTATTATATGTGGTATATTCCCTGAATTCTAGATCTGTTTGCTTCCTACAATTCTTGACTTTCACACTGTAGTGAGATATATATAAATATAATACAGTATATATAATATATATACTGTAGTGATATTATATATTCATATATACATTAATATATTTATATTAAATAATATAGAAATATATAGAAATATATAATAAATATATAAATATATATCATAATATATAACATTATATATATTTTTGTTTTATATTATATATTTCAAATATAAATATATTTATATATTTAATAATATGTTACTTTATTAAATAATACATATATTATTTAACATGTAAATATATAATTATATATAAATATATATTATATATCACTACAGTGTTAAACATATATTTATACATTTATATATTAAGTATATAATATATTACATATGATACTTACATATTATATATAATCTATTATACTTATAGATTTTGTATAATATATAACATATAAAAGATATATAATATATAATATAAATATAATATATAACATATTATATATCAGATATAGAATCATAAATATAAATATGATATATAATATATAAATATATATTTATAATATATAATATTATATTTAATAATAATATATATTATAATAAAATATTTTTATAAAAATTTCTATATTAAAAATTTTTTATTTTTTTAAAAAATATTTTATATAACATATATTTATATTATTATATAATAAATATATTATATACATATTTTTCAAATATGAATATATTTATATATATTATATATAAATAATATATGTAAATATTTATATATTAATAAATATTTAAAATATATTTATATATTAATAAATATTTGAAATATATTATATATTTCATATTACAGTGATATATACCATTATATCCACATATTCATATATCTATATATCATACAGTGATATAGATTCTTTAAATTACATATATCCATATATACATACGCACACATATTAAGTATAAAACAGTATTTATTGTAAAATAAAATAAATACTAATTATTTAAGTATTTAAATACTTTAGGGTAAGTATTAAGAGAATTCCAGAGACTGACAAAACGTACTTTAAGCATATTCCACAGTGTATCAGATGAGGTACTGCAACTTCCAGGCAGCAAGAGAGTAATGGATGGCAACTGACAGGCGTTAATCATTTTGATGTACTACAAAGGGATGACAGAGACAAGATGTCATTATACTTTGGAATTTATGTAAACATATTTTTAAAAAAACTTCCTACTGAGTTCTTGAACCACAGTAAGTTCCATGTAATACCTTAATTTATAAAGATAATATACATCCACATGTACTTGACAGTGATGTGTCTTATTTCTCTAGGAAATACCTCTATGGTACTTTAAAAATTATCTATATAGTTAATCTTTCTGTATCTTTAATCATGAAATATGACATCACACCTTCATGAATATTTAAATTTCTCCCTCCTACTCCCAATTCAACTTTAGACAAATCTCTACAGCACCATGAGAAATATAAGTAAGTATTTACAATTCCATTTCTGATAACATCTGAGTTATCTCCAATAAGCTGCAGGTATAATTTATTTCAGCTACTAGATGTTTTAATGAAAACATATTTGATCAGTTTTTAAGTCAATTGTGTTTTTCATGGCTATGCATTCTATTTTAGAGAATTAGACATATTGAGATATTCTGGCCTTATGACACAGTGAGAGAAATTATGAGTTACACTGTAGATGACCTCTTTGAACAATATTTTTACAGAAAAGCTGTCTTACAAAATCCCAAGACTATCAGTCAAAATAAATGGAGCATCAGGTATAGATCATGTAAGAAGCAGATTTTAGCTATATCTTCCCAAACAGTATTTTATTCGTTAGTAAAATTTTTTTAGGGATTTTCAACTGGGGGTAGTTTTTCCCCCAGAGTACATTTGGCAACGTCTGGTGATACGGTTTTGTTCAGAGTCCCCACCAAGTCTTATACAGAATTGTAATCCCCAGTGATAGAGTTGGGCGACCCCTATCCCATGGGAGGTGGTTGGATCATGGAGGTCCAATGGTTTAACACCATCCCTTAGTGCTGTTCTTGTGACAGTGAGTTATTGTGAGATCTGGTTTTTTAAAATTGTGTAGCAACTCTCCAATCTGTCTCTTCCTGCTGCTCTAGCCATGTGAAGTGTTTACTCCCCCTTCGCCTTCTGCCATGATTAAAACTTTCCTGAGGTCTCCCTAGAAGTAGAAGCTACTGTGCTCCCTGTACAGCCTGCTGAATCATGAGCCAATTAAAACTCTTTTCCTTTTTTTTTTTTTTTTTTTTGTTTATTTTTATTTTTATTATACTTTAAGCTCTAGGGTACATGTGCACAACGTACAGGTTTGTTACATATGTATACATGTGCCATGTTGGTGTGCTGCACCCATTAACTCATTATTTGCATTAGATATATCTCCTAATGATATCCCTCACCACCCAACCCCACAACAGGTCCCAGTGTGTGATGTTCCCCTTCCTGTGTCCAAGTGTTCTCATTGTTCAGTTCCCACCTATGAGCGAGAACATGCGGTATTTTGTTTTCTGTCCTTGCGACAGTTTGCTCACAATGATGGTTTCCAGCTTCATCCATGTCCCTACAAAGGACATGAATTCATCCTTTTTTACAGCCGCATAGTATTCCATGGTGTATATGTGCCACATTTTCTTTTTTTTTTTTTTTTTTTTTTGAGACAGAGTCTTGCTCTGTCGCCCAGGCTGGGGTGCAGTGGCCGGATCTCAGCTCACTGCAAGCTCCGCCTCCCGGGTTTAGACCATTCTCCTGCCTCAGCCTCCCGAGTAGCTGGGACTACAGGCGCCCGCCACCTCGCCCGGCTAGTTTTTTGTATTTTTTAGTAGAGAAGGGGTTTCACCGTGTTAGCCAGGATGGTCTCGATCTCCTGACCTCGTGATCCGCCCGTCTCGGCCTCCCAAAGTGCTGGGATTACAGGCTTGAGCCACCGCGCCCGGCCTGTGCCACATTTTCTTAATCCAGTCTATCATTGATGGACATTTGGGTTGGTTCCAAGTCTTTGCTATTGTGAATAGTGTCACAATAAACATATGTGTGCGTGTGTCTTTATAGCAGCATGATTTATAATCCTTTGGTTATATCCCAGTAATGGGATGGCTGGGTCAAATGGTATTTCTAGTTCTAGATCCTTGAGGAATCATCATACTGTCTTCCACAATGGTTGAACTAGTTTACAGTCCCACCAACAGTGTAAAAGTGTTCCTATTTCTCCACATCCTCTCCAGCACCTGTTGTTTCCTGACTTTTTAATGATTGCCATTCTAACTGGTGTGACAGGAGACCCATCTCACATGCAGAGACACAAATAGGCTCAAAATAAAGAGATGGAGGAAGATCTACCAAGCAAATGGAAAACAAAAAAAGCAGGGGTTGTAATCCTAGTCTCTGATAAAACAGATTTTAAACCAACAAAGATTAAAAGAGACAAGGCCATTACATAATGGTAAAGGGATCAATTCAACAAGAAGAGCTAATTATCCTAAATATATATGCACCCAATACAGGAGCACCCAAATTCATAAAGCAAGTCGTTAGAGACCTACAAAAAGACTTAGACTCCCACACAGTAACAATGGGAGACTCTAGCACTCCACTGTCAACATTAGACATATCAACGAGACAGAAAGTTAACAAGGATATCCAGGACTTGAACTCATCTCTGCACCAGGCAGACCTAATAGACATCTACAGAACTCTCCACCCCAAATCAACAGAATATACATTCTTCTCAGCACCACACCGCACTTATTCCCAAATTGACCACATAGTTGGGAGCAAAGCACTCCTCAGCAAATGTAAAGGAATAGAAATTATAACAAACTGTCTCTCAGACCACAGTGCCATTAAACTAGAACTCAGGATTAAGAAATTCAATCAAAACCGCTCAACTACACAGAAACTGAACAACCTGTTCCTGAATGACTACTGGGTACATAATGAAATGAAGGCAGAAATAAAGATGTTCTTTGAAACCAATGAGAACAAAGATACAACATACCAGAATCTCTGGGATACATTTAAAGCAGTGTGTAGAGGAAATTTATAGCACTAAATGCCCACAAGAGAAAGCAGGAAAGATCTAAAATGGACACCCTAACATCACAATTAAAAGAACCAGGGAAGCAAGAGCAAACACATTCAAAAACTAGCAGAAGACAAGAAACAACTAAGATCAGAGCAGAACTGAAGGAGATAGAGACACAAAAAACCCTTCAAAAAATCAATGAATCCAGGAGCTGCTTTTTTGAAAACATCAACAAAATTGATAGATCACTAGCAAGACTAATAAGGAAGAAAAGAGAGAAGAATCAAATAGACGCAATAAAAAATGATAAAGGGGATATCACCACCGATCCCACAGAAATACAAACTACCATCAGAGAATACTATAAACACCTCTACGCAAATAAACTAGAAAACCTAGAAGAAATGGGTAATTTCCTGGACACTTACACTCTCCCAAAACTAAACCAGGAAGAAGTTGAATCCCTGAATAGACCAATATCAGGCTCTGAAATTGAGGCAATAATTAATAGCCTAGCAACCAAATAAAGTCCAGGACCAGACAGATTCACAGCCGAATTCTACTAGAGGTACACAGAGGAGCTGATACCATTCCTTTTTTTTTTTTTTTTTTTTTGCCTTTTTATTTTTATTTTTTTTTAATTTATTTATTATTATTATACTTTAAGTTGTAGGGTACATGTGCATAACGTGCAGGTTTGTTACATATGTATACTTGTGCCATGTTGGTGTGCTGCACCCATCAATTCGTCATTTACATCAGGTATAACTCCCAATGCAATCCCTCCCCCCTCCCCCCTCCCCATGATAGGCCCCGGTGTGTGATGTTCCCCTTCCTGAGTCCAAGTGATCTCATTGTTCAGTTCCCACCTATGAGTGAGAACATGCGGTGTTTGGTTTTCTGTTCTTGTGATAGTTTGCTAAGAATGATGGTTTCCAGCTGCATCCATGTCCCTACAAAGGACACAAACTCATCCTTTTTTATGGCTGCATAGTATTCCATGGTGTATATGTGCCACATTTTCTTAATCCAGTCTGTCACTGATAGACATTTGGGTTGATTCCAAGTCTTTGCTATTGTGAATAGTGCTGCAATAAACATACGTGTGCATGTGTCTTTACAGCAGCGTAATTTATAATCCTTTGGGTATATACCCAGTAATGGGATGGCTGGGTCATATGGTACATCTAGTTCTAGATCCTTGAGGAATCGCCATACTGCTTTCCATAATGGTTGAACTAGTTTACAATCCCACCAACAGTGTAAAAGTGTTCCTATTTCTCCACATCCTCTCCAGCACCTGTTGTTTCCTGACTTTTTAATGATCGCCATTCTAACTGGTGTGAGATGGTATCTCATTGTGGTTTTGATTTGCATTTCTCTGATGGCCAGTGATGATGAGCATTTTTTCATGTGTCTGTTGGCTGTATGAATGTCTTCTTTTGAGAAATGTCTGTTCATATCCTTTACAGAACAGAGTCCTCAGAAATAATACCACACATCTACAGCCATCTGATCTTTGACAAACCTGAGAGAAACAAGAAATGGGGAAAGGATTCCCTATTTAATAAATGGTGCTGGGAAAATTGGCTAGCCATAAGTAGAAAGCTGAAACTGGATCCTTTCCTTACTCCTTATACGAAAATTAATTCAAGATGGATTAGAGACTTAAATGTTAGACCTAATACCATAAAAATCCTAGAGGAAAACCTAGGTAGTACCATTCAGGACATAGGCATGGGCAAAGACTTCATGTCTAAAACACCAAAAGCAACGGCAGCAAAAGCCAAAATTGATAAATGAGATCTCATTAAACTAAAGAGCTTCTGCACAGCAAAAGAAACTACCATCAGAGTGAACAGGCAACCTACAGAATGGGAGAAAATTATCTACTCATCTGACAAAGGGCTAATATCCAGAACCTACAAATAACTCAAACAAATTTACAAGAAAAAAACAAACAACCCCATCAAAAAGTGGGCAAAGGAGATACCATTCCTTCTGAAACTACTCTAGTCAACAGAAAAAGTGGGAATCCTCCCTAACTCATTTTATGAGGCCACCATCATCTGATACCAAAGCCTGGCAGAGACACAACAACAACAACAAACATCTCTTTTCTTTATAAATTACCCAGTCTCCTGCATTTCTTTATAGTAATATGAAAAATGGATGAATACATCTGCAGACACCTTCAGTTGTCACAACTTGGGTGGGGAGGCAGTGTGCTACTGGTGTCTGGTAGGTAGACTTTATAGATGCTGTTAAACTCCTCAGATGCTAAACATGCTACATACATAGGAGAACACTCACAACAAAGAATTACCCAGCCCCAAATGTCAATAGAGCCAAAGGTGAGAAACCTGCTTTAATATCACAATAAAGTTCCAGTAGTAACAATATTAGCCCAAGATGATGTTCAGACCAGCAAGCAATAGAATTCAGAAAAATAGTAACAATAGCCCAGATTTAGGGAGGATTTACTATGAACCAGGTGCTGTTGTATTTATTAACTTACTCAATCTTCATCGCAGTACTATGAGTTGAACACAACTATTATTACTCTTGTTCTACAGATGAGGAAAATGAGGCTGTAATTTAATTAATTATCTCACTCATTGTTACCCAGCTTCCAAGAGGCTGAGCCAGGATTTAAACCATAGCATATTAACTCAAGACCATATACTCTTAACTACATCACTATATTATATTCATGTTGATTAAAGAAGCCTGTTTCTGATAAAAGGTTTTAAAAAGCATCATACTTAAGATCTACAGAAACCCCTAATGATCAGTCTCTTTTGGAAAATTTCATTCTTAAAGATCATCGAATGTTCAAGCACACAGCAGATGTCACTAAATCATTATTTATTCATTTATTGAGATTTTCATTCCAGCTTTAGCAAATGTATTCAAAATTTCTAGAAAAATGAAAAGTGCATCTAAGTGAAACAGATCACACTAACAAGAAAATAAGAATAGAAAGCACTTAGCTTTGGTATAATATTATAAGTGTAAAAGCAAGTTAGGATAAGAGAAAGGCTCATCAGATCATCAGAGGTCTCACATTTTCAGCACAGAAAAGTTTTGTGCTACTAAAAATTCACTCAAGGAAAATAAAAACTTACTCACCAGAAAGTACTGTATATTAAGTTTTCTATGACAGAAAAATAAAAAACAGACTAAGTGGCCTAAATGACAGAAATACATTTTGTCACAGTTTTGGAAACTAGAAGGTCAAGATACAGGTGTCAGCAGGTTTGGTTTCTTCTCAGGCCTCTCTCCTTGGCTTGCAGAAGGCCACCTTCTTCCTGTAGCGTAGATGGCTTTTAATCTTCCTTTTCTTCTTTCTTTCCTCCACAGTGCCTTTTCCTCTTATAAGAACACCAGTTGCATTGAATTAGGGCCCCACCCTGTTGGGCTCACAGTAAAGCAGTCACATCTTTAAAGACTTATATCCAAATATGGTTACATTCTAAGGTACTATGCTTTGGGGCTTCATGATATGAATTTTGGAGAATCACAGTTTAGACCACAACATATAGGAAGGACAATTCTGCACAAGACGTGGGGCTTAAAGTGCCCAGAACTTTTTCCTGGAGAACTGAAAGAGCAGTTTGTTAGGTATTAGACAAAAGATATGTAAGATAGCTACTTAAAAAATAGCACCATGTCTTTGCAACATGGCACCACAAGTGGTGAACCCTAAAGGAAAACGGCCCACCAGACCCAACTTGAAATTTGTTTGTATCTACAAATGTTTATCAGGGTCCTTTTCAATTTTAATTTTTTAAAGTCTGTCATCTAGGCTGTCCTCAGTGGCATGATCAGGGCTCACTGAAGCCTCAAACTCTTTGGCTAAATCAATCCTCCTGCTTCAGCCTCCAAAGTAGCTAGGACTAGAGGCATGTACGACCATGCCCATCTTCTCTTTTTTTTTTTTTTTTTTTTAATTTTTGGTAGAGATGGGGTCTCACTATTTTGCCCAGGCAGCTCTCAAACTCCTGGTCTCAAGTGCTCCACCTGCCTCATCCTCCCAAAACACTGGGATTACAGGCATGAACCACGACATCCAGCTCAGGGTCTTATTCATAGTCCTGCAATGTTCTCTCCACTAGATCAGAAAAACAAACAAACAAACAAACAAGCCAACAAAAAAACTGTATTGAACAGGAAGAAAAGACTTACTAGATAGAGAAATAAAAAGACTTTAATGGCAATAATGCCATGATAGTAAAAATGTGCTGAATCGTTTTCTTTGTGAGTGAGAGTAAGTACAATCTGGATTTCCTCTGCTTTAAGTTAGGTTTCTGGTTTGCTGGTTTGTTATTGCTTGGTTTAGTGAGTAGAGGAAGCATTTGTTTGTTTTTCCTTAAACTCACGGGAGCATCAGAACTGCTACATTGAATTAAGGAAGTTATTTTTCTAGAATTTAGAGGCTGGTTCTCCCTGCCTAGAAAAATGCAGCATTATAACTACAGGACATGCTTTTCTTCCATCTACTCCTGAAGCAAAAACACTTGCGTTCAGAGCTGTCAGCCTCCTCAGCAGGTCAGCAGAAACAAAGAGAAAAGAAACAAATGGAAAGATGACTAAAGCAAGGGTCACAAAGGAGTATCTTCTTCACAGCTAACTGGAAACAAGGTAAGATCCGAGATACAAGCAATAAAGAGCATTTTGTGTCAGTAAATCACGAATACAATTATTGATCTAATTTGAGCCTACATTTCCATGTTGCTCTTATTCTTTGTCTCTTATATCACAGCTATCATGTATGTCTCCTATGTCTTCCAACCACAGTAATCAAAATTCACATAATTTGACTGAAATAAAGTCCTGTCCTTCAATGTCTACCCAATTATTCATCCTTAAGCAGTTCGTTCATTGTGTAATTTCATCTTCCTTTTCTGAAAGTTGCTTCAATTAAAAAGTGTAGCACCTCTTATTCTGTTACTTCCATCTATAAATTTGCCTCACCTTACTGATCCATGATTCATCCTTATCACACATTACTCCAGCACATGCTGAGTTCAGTGATACCTGTCTTCTCCTTATTCCATGGACATGTCACCATGCAGCTCAGAAGCCCTCTCTGTTTCCCTAGTACTGACCGCAACATACCTCATCCTCCTAGGCCCAGCTAAAATCTAATCCATTACGATGCTATGGCTTCCAACTGGGTAACACTAAGGCTGGGTCTGACTATCTACCCTCTAGATATCTCATCCTGTGTATCTCGATTACCTTGGATTAAATGCAAATAACAATTAATTCATTATCTCTTCTAAAAAATAAAAATTAAAAAAAGAAAAACTTTGTTGGCCCAGGGTTCCCCTTAGGTGTTCAATTAGCTAAGACAGACATAAGAATGATATTTCATTCTCCTTCCCCTTCATTCTACCTCCAATAAATCATTACATCCTATTGAATTGACTAAATACCTCTAAAATCTAGTTTCTCTCCTCACTTCCCTTTTCCTTTATATTCATCATCTCCCTCCAAGCCCTCTGTAATCATGTCCTAGCTCCCTTCTGTGTCACTCAGTACTTTTTCAATGTGCCAGACTACAACTCCATAGTGAGACGACCAGGCCTATCCTGATCTAGTTCCTTTAGTAGTGGTCAGCCTCTACCATAGCTACATCTCCAAGCTAACATCATCTTGCTACATGACTGACACTGAATGATCCACACTTCCACACAGGGAGTGCCTCCATCTGAAATGCTCTTTCTTCCCTTATCCATCAGATAATTGTCAAGGTATCTTTTTAATCGAGGTCTCTGCTCTTGAGCTTTATCTTTCCATAAAATTTATATCTTTGTTAATTTCCCACATGTCATTAGTTCTTACTTCTATGGCTTGGGCTTCAGGCCTTTGATTATTGGCAGCTCTCCCATTCACTTCACTTGTTTATTAATATTCATCATTTTCTTTTCTCAAAATTCAATTCAAACCTGATCCTCTACAAAGCCTTCTATACTTAGCTAAGCCCAGAACTTCTTTTATTTTTCTTTTTTTTTGAGACAGAGTCTAACTCTGTCACCCAGGTTGGAGTGCAGTGGCACCATCTCTGCTCACTGCAACCTCCACCTTCTGGGTTCAAGTGATATTCTGCCTCAGCCTTGTGAGTAGCTGGGACTACAGACACATGCCATCACCACCACGCCTGGCTAATTTTTGTATTTTTTATAGACTGGGTTTCACCTCCCTCTACCCACCTGGGCCTCTTAACGTGCTGGGGTTATAAGCATAAGCCTAGATCTTACTCAGCTATTCCCTTTTATATTTGTGTAGGTCGTATGTTTGTTATGGTGCTTTTCAAATGTATGTTTTAAGTATCAGCTGATTTTTTGAAAATAGTCCTAGACCTTGTGTCTCTTCCTATGCGAGTCATACATTCAATGAATATTTTGACTTAATTATACATTTTGTATTTAATGTGACCTATTCTTTACTGATTATACTGTAGACGTGTTTTTAATTCACTCTGATGAATATTTATTTCTTTCTCTAAGTCCTATATGTATAAAAACAAGTGATTAGCAAATAACTGTTAGATTTTTAAATAGAGACCTTATTTATATTTGCAATACACGTTTTTATGTATGTATGTATATATGTATGTATAACATCCTTATAGTAGTGTTGACAAAAGAGATTTTGAAAATGTTGATATTTCAAAGTAACCCAGTTACATCAGAGGACAAAGACTATATGTATCACTAACTTTTTTTTTACTCTTTTCCTTTGTTTACACTGTTTCTCCTGTATACATTTTGCTTTCTGATATCAACTATTAATGCAGACCAGCACAGTGTAAGTCAGCACAGTGACTTAAAAGTTCTTTGTCCAGCATTTCAGCCATATCTCTCCCACTCTACCAAGTGCCCACCCATTACAGTTAATCCATACTGGTTTTCTTTCACTTTCTTAAAAGACTCCTGCTGCCATCATCACAGGGCCTTTGCACATGATGTTCTCAATGCTTTTGCTTGGTTAATTCAAACAGTTCAAATTTCAGCTCAAATGAAACTTCCTTGAAAGGCTTCTAATTTCCCATATTAGGGAGATACCTTATTCTTTAACATAGTCATATGCCACCCTTCACTATTTCTCCATAGCACTTACAATTGTTTGAAATTATAAAGCTGATCAATGTCTTCCCACCAGACTAAGATTAACAAAGTACTCCCAGGGGCAAACAGTATGTCTCTGGAACACAGTAGAAACAAATATCATTTAAATAAAATCTCCTTATCTATACTGCCATAGCACAAGAATTTGTAAGTTTCCTTTCATTCATTTATTCAATAAATATTTAATGAAAACCATATATATATAGGCATAATGATTAGGACTAGAGTAAAGAACTGAACAACATAGTATCTGCAGCCATAAGACTGATATTTTATTTGAGGGGGGACAGAAAAATAATAAACAAATAAGAAAGAAAATGTAGATAGTGTTGTGCACTTTAAAAAAGATTATGATATTGCCTGGAAGGCTGCTTTAAAGTGGGTGATCAGGAAAGTCCTCTGAAGAGGTGATATTTAAGCTGTAATCAACAAATAAAACCAAATTTATAATGTTATAACATATTATCTTATAGTAAAAGAGCCTGCTAGTATTTTTGTTGTTGTTGTTGTTGTTTTTTCCCACTGACTATAAGGTATTTCTTTGAAAGTAGGGAGTAAATCCTCAGTACAGTATTTAAAATTATGAGCAGCACATATTGAGGTACTCAGTACATATTTCTAAGGAGATTGGAAAAAAATAAAAAACTATAATTACTGGGGTAATGTCATCGTTCCCATTTTATGCACAAGGTATCAGACTCAGATAAGTTAATTGAAAATGGATATCCAGGGTTCCTCTAGTGTTCTTTCCAGCCATCAAAATCTTGATGTTGCTCTTTATACTAAGTATGCAATCTCTATGACTTGATAAAGACATAGATATTGTATAAAAAGAACATCACTTGTGATTTTTATAAATGAATTATAAAACATTTCGGTTATAAATATTAGGTGAGATTCCATTCAATAAATATACTAAACACCTAAATTAATTATAGTTAATTTACTAAGCATCTAAATAAATTTACTAAGCACTAAGTTTACTAAAAATCATATCTCGGTTCAATCTTATTTTTGGTTGGTGTAACAGATTGCACAGAAACGAAGAAGAAAGAGCAGTAAAATATATACTTGTATATGATATCAACACTGTCTTCAACATCATGGCAATTTTGAAAGGCATTAGAAGTTCCCATATTTGAAGAAAGTAAATACAAATTACATTTCATATCATTAAAGAAAATTTCTATAGTATCTATATAAATTATTTTGTCTGTTTAAACACGTATATTTTTAACAGAATGCCCTATGCTGAAGGAACTCTGAACTTCTCACATGTCAATAGGTTTCAAAGCCAGCTAGATAATTTATGTAAATTAATTGATGACACACCTATTTTCTTGCATGTAAATGTAACAGTGTGTTTACATCGGTTTTGCTTGATTCTGTCTTAATATTTGTCCAGGAAAAAACCTCACAGAACATCTTCTAATATAAAAGAGTGAAGTTTAAAAGGAATCAAAAATTGCATATTTCTACCCTATATCTCAAACTATCAAGAGATTTTCTGTCTCTAAAAGATAAAGAGAAGATAAAGGCCAGATTTCTCAGAATCAAAGATTGAAAGTAATAACATAGTTATTGTGGAATACAAGAAAAATAATATAGTCTAAAAACTTCAATGAGTTCTTCATTTAAGATAGGTGGAGTAATTTCTGTAACAAAACACATTTAAACATAAAAGAACCTATATTTCCTATGAGTCTTCAAGGCACTGAAATCTATAACACAAAGATTTTTACCAAAGAACAATATAATCCCTGAATTTCATATTTACTTATTCATCTGAAATGTGTGGTTTAGCTAATAATTGTTTCCTTTTTTTAATGAACAGTCAGACCAAACCAATATAATCCCATGCCTTAACTGCAGTACTAAACTTTTTATAAGTGTTTGCTATGTTTTTCTACTGAGGTTTCATAGCAACACTTCGTACAAAAACAGATGTTCTCTTTAAAAGTACCACATGGTATTAAATAGAGGATTCGAGCATCTAAGGAATAATAATGAATAGGTCTGAGCCATAAATCAGAAAAATAATATATTAATATTTTGATGCAAAATAAAAGTATTTTTACCTTTGCCAACTTTTTTCTATATCTTGCTGATGGTATCATTTTCACAGTTCAGTAATTACCTTAAGAGTAAAATATTTTCAACTAACCATTCTGATATAGAAAAGGCAGAAAAATATCTTCTTCCCAAATATGCAATATTATTAAAGTAACTTTAAAATAATAGTGAATATTGTCTAATCCCTATGTGTAAGGACAACACTCAAAACATTTTGTAGGTATTACCTATTCATTCTCATAACAAGTCCAAGAAGTATTAGCGCTGTTTGCTTACTTTACATATGAGGACAGTGAAACCCAAAGGATAAAAACCTATCCATAATCATACAGCTTATTTGTTGAGGGGCAAAAAATTGAACCAAGACAATATGATTTCAAAGCCTCTACCATTATCAATTAATTTATACTACCTCCAAATGAAAACATTTCATAATCACAATGTATTCTACTCAGTGCACCAAAACTTCAATGCCTAAGATACATCAGAAAGATGCCTTAGATTTGAACAAATTTGGTTTGGACTTTAAAAAACTACACAATGACCTTCCCAATTGAGCATTTTCACATTTTACTTAGGTAATCCTGGACTTTTAGTTCACCCCACCCTTCAAAATACACATGTGGATGTGTGTGTGTAGCTTTCTTCTGCATTGGACAATAACTCACTGGAGACAGGAATCATGTCTCACATGACACTGTACATTCAACATTTAGCAAGTGTCTGACAGGCATGTAGTAGGCATTGAATAATTATTTAATAAAAAAATACATGAAATGAGTTAACAGTAAATATGTCATTCAGTAAAGTGAACTTAAAAAACATACTTTGTAAACATAAGAGGCCAGAGCAGGCTACAGATAACAGTACAAAATTATACCTGAATAATTATAGACACTATTTTTCTCTTTTATTTTTAGTTGACACATAATAATTGTACATATATATGGAGCATAGAATATTCCTGTATATGTATACAATGTGTAATGATCAAATTACTGTAATTAGCATATCTATCACCTCAAACATTTCTCATTTCCTTTGTAGGAAGCATTTAAAATCCTCTCTTCTGGGATTTTTAACATATACAATAAATTATTGTTAGGTATATTCTCCCCACAGTGCTACAGAACACTAGAACTTATTCCTCCCATCTAGTTTTAATTCCTCATCCATTAAGTAACTTCTCCCTATCCTCTCTTCCCCACTTCTAGCAACCGTAATTCTACTCTCTATTTCTATAAACTCATTTTTTTGCTTCCACTTGAGTGAGAACACGTAGTATTTATCTTTTTGTGCCTGATTTATTTAACTTAACATAAGGTCTTCCAGATTCACCCATGTAGCTGCGGATGATCTTCTTTTAATGGCTGAACAATATTCCATTATTATTCAGGTCATATTAACGGATGACCTTCTTTTAATTTCCTTCTTTTAATGGCTGAAGAATATTCCATTGTGTATACATACCACATTTTTCTTGATCCATTTATCTGTTGAGGAGTACTTAGGTTGATTCTATGTCTTGACTATTGTGAAAAGTGCTGCAATAACCATGGAGGTAAAGATAACTCTTTGATCTACTGATTTTTTTTTCATTTGGATAAATATCCATTAGTGGAATTACTGGATCATGTGATAGTTCTATTATTTTTTTTTTAGGAACTTCCATACTGTTTTCCATAATGGTTGTACTAATTGATGTTCCCAAGAATGGAGTATAAAACTTCATTTTTCTCTGCATCCTCGTCAGCCTTTGTTATTATTTATCTTTTTGATAACAGCTATTCTAACTGAGGTTAGGTGATATCTCATTGTGGTTTTGATTCGCATTTTCTGGATGATGAGTGATTTTGAACGTTTATTCATATACCTATTGGCCATCTGTATATCTTCTATTGAGAAATGTCTACTCTGATTTTCTGTCCATTTTTAATAGAATCATTTGTTTTGGAGAATATTGAGTTGTTTGAGTTCCTTATATATTCTGGATATTAGTCCCTCCTTGGATTAATAATTTGCAAATATTTTCTCCTATTCTGCAGGTTGTGCCTTGACTCGGTTGTTTCCTTTGCTGTGCAGAAGGGTTTTAGCTTTATAATGTCCTTTTTGTTTTGATGCCTATGCTTTCATAGTCCTACCCATAAAATATTTGCCTGGACTCATGTCTTGAAGCATTACTCCTATGTTTTCTTCCAGTGATTTTATACTTTTAGGCCTTATATTTAAATATATAATATATTTTGAGTTGATATTTATATTTGAAAAGTGGCAGGAGTCTACTTACATTGTCCTTCATATAGATATCTAGTTTTCCTAGCTTTTATTGAAAAAAGAGTCTATTCGCCAACACATATTGTTGGCACCTTTCTTGTAATTCAGTTGGCTATAAATACATGAATTTATTTCTGGGTTTTCTATTCTGTTCTATTGGTCTATGTGTCTGTTTTTATACCAATATCATGCTGCTTGGTTACTTATCCCTTTGTCATATATTTTATTTTCTTTTTTTTTTTTCTTTTTTTTTTAGTGCATAGTATTTTTATTTATTTATTTATTTTTATTATTATTATACTTTAAGTTCTAGGGTACATGTGCATAACGTGCAGGTTTGTTACATATGTATACTTGTGCCATATTGCTGTGCTGCACCCATCAACTCGTCAGCACCCATCAACTCGTCATTTACATCAGGTATAACTCCTAATGCAATCCCTCCACCCCGGTGTGTGATGTTCCCCTTCCCGAGTCCAAGTGATCTCATTGTTCAGTTCCCACCTATGAGTGAGAACATGCGGTGTTTGGTTTTCTGTTCTTGTGATAGTTTGCTAAGAATGATGGTTTCCAGCTGCATCCATGTCCCTACAAAGGACACAAACTCATCCTTTTTTATGGCTGCATAGTATTCCATGGTGTATATGTGCCACATTTTCTTGATCCAGTCTGTCACTGATGGACATTTGGGTTGATTCCAAGTCTTTGCTATTGTGATTAGTGCCGCAATAAACATACGTATGCATGTGTCTTTATAGCAGCATGATTTATAATCCTTTGGGTATATACCCAGTAATGGGATGGCTGGGTCATATGGTACATCTAGTTCTAGATCCTTGAGGAATCGCCATACTGTTTTCCATAATGGTTGAACTAGTTTACAATCCCACCAACAGTGTAAAAGTGTTCCTATTTCTCCACATCCTCTCCAGCACCTGTTGTTTCCTGACTTTTTAATGATCGCCATTCTAACTGGTGTGAGATGGTATCTCATTGTGGTTTTCATTGGCATTTCTCTGATGGCCAGTGATGATGAGCATTTTTTCATGTGTCTGTTGGCTGTATGAATGTCTTCTTTTGAGAAATGTCTGTTCATATCCTTTGCCCACTTTTTGATGGGGTTGTTTGTTTTTTTCTTGTAAATTTGTTTGAGTTCTTTGTAGGTTCTGGATATTAGCCCTTTGTCAGATTGAGTAGATTGCAAAAATTTTCTCCCATTCTGTAGGTTGCCTGTTCACTCTGATGGTAGTTTCTTTTGCTGTGCAGAAGCTTTTTAGTTTAATTAGATCCCATTTCTCCATTTTGGCCTTTGTTGCCATTGCTTTTGGTGTTTTAGACATGAAGTCCTTGCCCATGCCTATGTCCTGAATGGTACTACCTTGGTTTTCCTCTAGGGTTTTTATGGTATTAGGTCTAACATTTAGGTCTCTAATCCATCTTGAATTAATTTTCGTATAAGGAGTAAGGAAAGGATCCAGTTTCAGCTTTCTACTTATGGCTAGCCAATTTTCCCAGCACCATTTATTAAATAGGGAATCCTTTCCCCATTTCTTGTTTCTCTCAGGTTTGTCAAAGATCAGATGGCTGTAGATGTGTGGTATTATTTCTGAGGACTCTGTTCTGTTCCATTGGTCTATATCTCTGTTTTGGTACCAGTACCATGCTGTTTTGGTTACTGTAGCCTTGTAGTATAGTTTGAAGTCAGGTAGCGTGATGCCTCCAGCTTTGCTCTTTTGACTTAGGATTGTTTTGGAGATGCGGGCTCTTTTTCGGTTCCATATGAACTTTAAAGCAGTTTTTTCCAATTCTGTGAAGAAACTCATTGGTAGCTTGATGGGGATGGCATTGAATCTATAAATAACCTTAGGCAGTATGGCCATTTTCACAATATTAATTCTTCCTATCCATGAGCATGGTATGTTCTTCCATTTGTTTGTGTCCTCTTTTATTTCACTGAGCAGTGGTTTGTAGTTCTCCTTGAAGAGGTCCTTTACATCCCTTGTAAGTTGGATTCCTAGGTATTTCATTCTCTTTGAAGCAATTGTGAATGGAAGTTCATTCATGATTTGGCTCTCTGTTTGTCTGTTACTGGTGTATATGAACGCTTGTGATTTTTGCATATTAATTTTGTATCCTGAGATTTTGCTGAAGTTGCTTATCAGGTTAAGGAGATTTGGGGCTGAGAGGATGGGGTTTTCTAAATATACAATCATGTCATCTGCAAACAGGGACAATTTGACTTCTTCTTTTCCTAACTGAATACCCTTGATTTCTTTCTCTTGCCTGATTGCCCTAGCCAGAACTTCCAACACTATGTTGAACAAGAGTGGTGAGAGAGGGCATCCCTGTCTTGTGCCAGTTTTCAAAGGGAATTTTTCCAGTTTTTGCCCATTCAGTATGATATTGGCTGTGGGTCTGTCATAAATAGCTCTTATTATTTTGAGGTACGTTCCATCAATACCGAATTTATTGAGCGTTTTTAGCATGAAGGGCCGTTGAATTTTGTCAAAAGTCTTTTCTGCATCTATTGAGATAATCATGTGGTTCTTGTCTTTGGTTCTGTTTATATGCTGGATTATGTTTATTGATTTGCGAATGTTGAACCAGCCTTGCATCCCAGGGATGAAGCCCACTTCATCATGCTGGATAAGCTTTTTGATGTGCTGCTGAATCCGGTTTGCCAGTATTTTATTGAGGATTTTTGCATCGATGTTCATCAGGGATATTGGTCTAAAATTCTCTTTTTTTGTTGTGTCTCTGCCAGGCTTTGGTATCAGGATGATGTTGGCTTCAATGTCCTTTTTGTTTTGATGCCTATGCTTTCATAGTCCTACCCATAAAATATTTGCCTGGACTCATGTCTTGAAGCATTACTCCTATGTTTTCTTCCAGTGATTTTATACTTTTAGGCCTTATATTTAAATATATAATACATTTTGAGTTGATATTTGTATTTGACAAGTGGCAGGAGTCTACTTACATTGTCCTGCATATAGATATCTAGTTTTCCTAGCTTTTATTGAAAAAAGAGTCTATTCCCCCACACATATTGTTGGCACCTTTCTTGTAATTCAGTTGGCTATAAATACATGAATTTATTTCTGGGTTTTCTATTCTGTTCTATTGGTCTATGTGTCTGTTTTTATACCAATATCATGCTGCTTGGTTACTTATCCCTTTGTCATATATTTTGAATTCAGGTAATGTGATATCTCTGACTTTGTTATTTTTGCTTGGTATTGGCCATTCAAAGTGTTTTGTGGTTCAATTCAAATGTTAATGGTTTTTCTAATTCTGTGAAGAATGTCATTGATAATTTATTTTTTATTTTTCTTATTTATTTATTTGTTTGAGACGGAGTCTCGCTCTGTCCCCCAGGTTGGACTGCAGTGGCGCAATCTCGGCTCACTGCAAGCTCCGTCTCCCAGGTTCACACCATTCTCCTGCCTCAGCCTCCTGAGTAGCTGGGACTACAGGCACCCACCACCACGCCCGGCTAATTTTTTGTATTTTTAGTAGAGACGGGGTTTCACCACATTAGTCAGAATGGCCTCGATCTCCTGACATCGTGATCCACCTGCCTTGGCCTCCCAAAGTGCTGGGATTACAGGTGTGAGCCACTGCACCCGGCCTGTCACTGATATTTTAATAGGGATTGCACTGAACCTGAGATTGTTTTGGGTAGTATGGTCATTGTAACGATATTAATTCTTTCAATCCATGAGCATGGGTTGTCTTACTATTTTTTCTTTCTTTTCTTATTATCGGGCTGGAGTGAGGTGGCACAATCATGGCTCACTGAAGCCTCAACCTCCCAGGTTCAAGCAATCCTCCAACCTCAGTGGCTGAGACTACAGGTACATGACACCAGGCCTGACTAATTTTTTTTTTTTTTAATTATACTTTAAGTTCTAGGGTACATGTGGATAATGTGCAGGTATGTTACATATGTATACCTGTGCCATGTTGGCGTGCTGCACCCATCAACTCGTCAGCACCCATCAACTTGTCATTTACATCAGGTATAACTCCCAACGCAATCCCTCCCCCCTCCCCCCTCCCCGTGATAGGCCCCGGTGTGTGATGTTCCCCTTCCCGAGTCCAGGTGATCTCATTGTTCAGTTCCCACCTATGAGTGAGAACATGCGGTGTTTGGTTTTCTGTTCTTGCGATAGTTTGCTGAGAATGATGGTTTCCAGCTGCATCCATGTCCCTACAAAGGACACAAACTCATTCTTTTTTATGGCTGCATAGTATTCCATGGTGTATATGTGCCACATTTTCTTAATCCAGTCTGTCACTGATGGACATTTGGGTTGATTCCAAGTCTTTGCTATTGTGAATAGTTAATTTTTTAAAATTTTTGTAGAGTTGGGGCTTTGCTATGTTGTGTGGTCTTGAACACCTGAGCTTAAGCAATCTTCCTGCTTCAGCTTCCCAAAGTGCTGAGGTAACAGGCATGAGCCACTGTGCCTAGCCATCTTACAATATTTTTATGTCCTCTTTCGCCAGCATTTTATAGATTTAAATGTAGAGATCTTTCACCTCTATGGTTAAATGTATTCCTAGGTATGTAATTTTTTGCTATGGCTATTATAAAAAAAGATTACTTTCTTGACTTCTTTTCCAGCTAATTCATTGTTGATGTATATGAATGATAATGATTTTTTTGTTGGGAACAGGTCCCCAAATCTGGCCATAAACTGGCCCTAAAACTGGCCATAAACAAAATCTCTGCAGCACTGTGACATGCTCGTGATGGCCATAATGTCCATGCTGGAAGGTTGTGGGTTTACCAGAATAAGGGCAAGGAACACCTGGCCCGCCCAGGGCAGAAAACCGCTTAAAGGTGTTCTTAAACCACAAACAATAGCATAAGTGATCTGTGCCTTAAGGACATGCTCCTGCTGCAGATAACTAGCCAAACCTACCCTTTTATTTAGGCCTATCCTTTTGTTTCCCATAAGGAATACTTTTAGTTAATCTACAGTCTATAGAAACAATGCTTATCACTGACTTGCTGTCAATAAATAATGTGGGTAAATCTCTGTTTCTAGGCTGTCAGCTCTGAAGGCTGTGAGACCCCTGATTTCCCACTCCACCCGCTATATTTCTGTGTGTGTGTCTTTAATTCCTCTAGCACTGCTGGGTTAGGGTCTCCAAAACCAAGCTGGTCTCGGCAATTTTTATATGTTGATTTTGTATCCTACAACTTTACTGAATTCGTGTATCAGTTCCAAGAGTTTCTTGGTTGAGTCTTTATGTTTTTCTGTATCTAATATCATGTCATGCTCAAAAATGGACAATTTGACTTCCTCTTTCCCAATTTGGATACCTTTATTTCTTTCTGTGGCCTAATTGCTCTGACTAGGACTTCCAGTGCTACGTTGAATAAGAACAGTGAATAAGAACCAAACAGAAAACTGTCTAGCTCCAGTTTTTAGAGGGAATGCTTTCAACTTTTCCTGTTCAGTATTGGAAACCCATGTTAGCTATGGGTCTGTTACATAGAGCCTTTATTACAAACACACCATTTAACTTTTGAAATGCCATAACACCTATATTACCATGGGCAATAAGAAAGTAAGTCTTATAAGAGACCCAGCCAAGGCAATATATTTAAGAAGTGGCAGAACCACCACACACTCTCATATTTTCTGACCCTTAAAGTTGGGTGATTTTCTATTGCACACACTCCACAAGAAGAACAGGTTATACCTTAATTCAAAACCATTATGTTGAAGATTGCAGTAAAAAAAAAAAAAAAAAAAAAAAAAAAAAGGCTCATAAAATCAACTTTAATTCCTTTTAAAATAACTTCCCTACCATACTTTTTTTAAACCATAAAAGGTTAAGAAAATGGTTGTTTCTGGTTCCAAAGTACACACTAATCATTGTTTATTAGGCACTTTTATTGTTGTATTCTAGAGGAAGGATTTTCAGATTTTACTGCATATTAGGATCTTTTGGGGAGATTATTTTAAAATCCTGATATCCAATGTACATATAATAAATTTTTAATCAGAACTTCTGGGGTGGAACAAAGGTATCAATATATCTTTAAAATTCCGCAAGTGTTTCCAGTGGGCAGCCACGCTTGTAGACAGGCCATCCTCAGTTTTCTTACACTCTTACAGGGTTTTGTTCCTTACCATTGGATGAAAGGGCAGATATTTGTTAGGTTGTACAGGTCAAAGTAACAACGCATGATGGTGTTACATAAAGAAAAAACATTTTAGTTAAAAAATAAAAGTATGTTAAAAAAAGATGTGCATACATAAACATGTACACACAGGTACACACACATTCACATTCATATAAACATACATGTCAATAAGAATATAGCTTAAAATGGGATATTTTCTTACCATTAATAGTGTGTATCATAGGACTCAATGATAATTCAAGGCTGATTTACAGTTTAGAAATGGAGTCAGATACATAAAACGCTTTTGGTGAAACAATTATTCTCTCAGAAGCTTTGTTTTGTCATCATTCTATAAATTTTGCATAAGTTAAACAGCATTTACTATGATGGTATCTGCAATGCAGAATTTGTGGTTTACATTCTAGGCAATTAGAATATATCAGGTATATCATGGGATCAATGTTGCTATTTTCAGAACAGATAAATTTAAACAAAGCAGATATAATGTGAAATACTCTCTTTATGATTTAAGAAGTCATCTAGGGAAATCACTGTTGCTAGAACAGTATTTCTTAACTTGGACACTAATTGCTGGCAAACTGTATCAATAAATGAAACAAAAATTTAATTTGTCTTAATAAATGATTCTTCAGAATATACACATTTATATATACCATGGGGAAAAATAACCAATCAGCTCTTATTAGAAACAAGTTAAAAATACTAAAGTAATGAAATCATCAGAAAAGCAGTACATAATAGAAAGCCAGGTTTATAAGTATATCTTTTTTGTTGCCTACTATATTAGCCATGGAAATATCTTCATCTCAAAGATTATTTATTCTTTATTCCTCTCTCTCCTATTACTCAGTGTTCAATTCATATTCATAATATAACAATGCTACAACCCCAAAATTCATGTTTATTCTAGATTTTCCTAAAGTGTATCTTAGAAAAATGGTTTTGTAATATTTAGTTATGATGTATTATTATTCCACAGGTATTCAATAAATAATTCATAAAATATTAATCAGAGGTCTACTATGTTCCAAACATTGGTCCAGGCATTAATAAATAACACAGTGATGAAAATATTTCTGCCCTTGCTAATCTAACATGATCTTTAAATGTATTTGAAAATCAAGTAATAGTTAAAACTACTCTACTTTGAAATAATTTTCCACTTAAAAAATGACTAATTAATCATACATTATTCATTGTAGATAGCATGCTAGACATTTGCTATATACTCCCATTTGTAGTTCTGTGACGGAAAAACAACTTGCAGTGACATGAACCAGTGTGGAGAAAATATAACTTACTTCCGGGGTTAAAGTTCTATAGTATACTAAATTCCACCATCCATTTGATTTCTAATAAATACACCACATAAAAATAATTAAGCTACAGGTTATTTGGATTCATTTATATGGCAAATAATATTTTAATCTAAAATGCTTACTAATAAAAGCATTACACAAACATACAAACACACATACTGTAAGAGACGAGCAATAAGAAATCCAAGTGTGTATGTATGTGTGTATATATACTCCACATTTACTTTATCCAATCATCCACTGATAACACTTAGTTGGCTCCATATCTTTACTATTCTGAATAGTGCTGTGATAAATATACAAGTGAATATACCCAGTACTGGATTGCTGTAGCAAATGATAGTTCTATTTTTTAGTTCTCTGAGACGGCATTGTACTTTTTTCCATAAAGGTTGTATTAATTTACATTCCCACTAAGTGTGTATAAGTATTCCATTTCCTCCTTATCTTTGCTAACTTCTGTTCTTTTTTGACTTTTTAATAACAGCCATTCTGACTGGTGTAAGATGATTCCTCACGACGGTTTTAACTTGTAGTTATCTGTGATTAGTGGTGTTGAGCATTTTTTCAATGGACTACTATTCAGCCATAAAAAGACTGAAATCACATCTTTTGTATCAACACAGATGAACTAGAAGCCAACATCTGAAGTGAAATAACTCAGAAACAGGAAGACAAATGCCGCATTTTCTCACTTATAAGTCCGAACTAAGCATGTGTACATTATTAAATGGACACAGAGTGTGGATAATGGACAGTGGAAAAGCTCAAAAGGATGGGAGGATGAGAACGTAGTGAGGGATGAGAAATTACTTAATGAGTACAACGTACACTATTCAAGTGATGGTTATACTAAAAGCTCAGACTTTACCATTATGCAATATATCCACGTAACAAAATTGCTCTTGCATGCCTTAAATTTGTACAAATAATAAAAAAAGAAAACCAAGTGAAACCAAAACTGCACCTACTGAATCTAATTTTATTCAAAATATTTTATTTACAAGATATTTTCCAATATATCATACAAACGGAAACATGTAACGTGTGTGTGTGTGTGTGTGTGTATCAATAGTTCATTCAGTTTTTAGGGTTGAGTGTCCATTATAAGGTTATACCACCGTTTGTTTACGAATTCACTGGTTGAACGCATCTTAATTGCTTCCAATTTCTGGTGATTATAAATAAAGCTACTAAAATATTTATGTACAAGATTTTGTGTGAACCTAAGTTTTCATTTCTCTTGAGTATATACCTTGTAGTGTGACGGCTGAGTCATAAAGCAAGTTCAACTTCATAAGAAACTACCAAGCTGTTTCCCAAAGTGTCATGACAGCCATTTGCATTCTCACCAGCAATGTCTGAGGGCTCCAGTCACTCCAGATTCTCCCCAGCACTCATTCCTTTCAGGTGTTTTTGTTTTGTTTTGTTTTTTAACGGAATCTTGCACTGTTGCCGGGGCTGGAGTGCAGTGGTGTGATCTCGGCTCACTGCAACCTCCAATCCCCGGGTTCAAGCGATTATCTTGCCTCAGCCTCCCGAGTAGCTGGGATTACAGGCGCCCGCCACCATGCCCGGCTAATTTTTTGTATTTTTAGTAGAGATGGGGTTTCACTATGTTTGTCAGGCTGGTCTCGAACTCCTGACCTCATGATCCACCCGCCTCAGCATCCAAAAGTGCTGGAATTACAGGCGTAAGCCACCGCGCCCGGCCTCTTTCAGTTTTTTTAAAGTTATAATAATAGGTGTGTAGTGGTATCTCATTTTGTTTTATATTTCCATTTCCTAACAAGTAACGAGGTTAAGCATATTTTCATGTGCTTATTTGCCATCCATATGTCTTTTATGGTGAAGTACCTGTTAATCTTTTACTCATTTGTTTTTATTAGATAGTTTTTACTATTATTGAGTTGTATGAGTTCTTTATATATTCTGAATATAAATCCTTTGTCAATTAATTGACTTGTAAATAAATACGTTCTCCCAGTCTACGGTTTCTCTTTTCATTGTCTTAATGTTTTCTCAAGACCAAAAATTTATATTGTTAAAGTTAAATATATTTATATTTTCTTTTATGTATGATGACTTTGGTATCATATCTAAGATTTTTTTTTTTTTTTTTTTGAAACGGAGTCTCACTCTGTCGCCCAGGCTGGAGTGCAGTGGTGCCTTTTCAGCTCACTGCAAGCCCCGCCTCCCGAGTTCACGCCATTCCCCTGCCTCAGCCTCCCGAGGAGCTGGGACTACAGGCGCCCGGCACCTCCTCTGTCTGATTTTTTGTATTTTCAGTAGAGACGGGGTTTCACCATGTTAACCAGGATGGTCTCGATTTCCTGACCTCGTAGTCTACCTGCCTCGGCCTCCCAAAGTGCTGGGATTACAGGCGTGAGCCACTGCACCCGGTCGACTTTGGTATCATATCTGAGAATTTGTTGAACTCCAAGTCACAAATATTGTATTTCTTCAAAAGTTTTACATTTTGTTTTACATTCAGACTTATAATACAATTGAATTAAATTTTATATAAGGTGTGAAACATGGGTCTATGTTCATTTTTTAGATATAGACGTCCAATTGCTTTCTGCACAATTTATTGAAAATACCTTTCTCCATTGAATTTTCTGCACCTTTTTAAGAAAATTAATTAATAATAATGGTATAGGTTTGTTCTGCGACTGTATATTTCCCACCAATATCTATTTACATGCAATAATGGTTTCTATGTAGAAAATCCCCAACAATCTATAAAACAAATCCTGAAACTAATAGATTTTAGTAAGGTTGCACGCCACAAGGACAATGTAAAAAAAAAAAGGAACTATAATATGCTATATGTTCACCACCTCGTTCCTGATCTTAGTGGAAATGCACTGAGTCTTTCACTAATAAATATGATGCCAGTTATTTCCATAATAAGTGTCTTATTTAAGGTTAACTAATTATCTTCCTATTTTTAGTATTTTCAGAAGTTTACCAGGAATAGATTTTGAATTTTGTCAAAGGCCTTTTCTGCATTTATGAGATCATCACATGAATTTTCTTCTTTATTCTCTTAATACAATTAATTACACTGTTTGATTTTCTAATGTTAAATCAATTTTGGATATTCTGGAGATATACAATTTTCTCATAATATAATATCCTTTTAATATATTACTAGATGATTTTTTTCGTAAAATTTTATTGAACATTCTTGTATCTATATTCATGAGAAGTATTGGTGTGTTGGCTGGCAATTTCTTTTCTTGGTGATGTCTGTGTCTGGTTTCAGTATTAGATAAATTGAAAGTGCTTCTTCTCCTTTCTGGAAGTGACTGGGTAGAATTTATATTATTTTTTTCTTAACAGGCTAATAGACTTCACTAGTAATCTATCTGAGCCTAGAGGTGTCTTCATTAAATGACTTTTAAATACGAACAGGACTACTCGCATAACCTATATTTTTAGGGAAAGTTAGTGTTTTATATCTTTCAAAAATAGGTTTATTATATTTTAATGCCTTTTTTTTTTCAAATATCAGCTTTTAATTTCATTCATTCTCTTGATTAGTCTGTTTCCAATTTATTTGGTTGCTGTGTCTATATTTACTAGTTTTTCCTCCTGCTTGCCCTGGGTTTAATTTGCACTTACTTTTATAGTATCTTAGGATGGTAGATTAGATCATGAATTTGAGTTTTTTTCTGTTCTAATACTATATAAGCATCAAATTGAAGAGTTGCTTTAGCTGCATTGTTGCTTAGACTGTTATATAAATATAAATTAGGTCAAATTGGTTGATTGAGTTTATTGTGTTGCTCAGGTCTTCTTTATACTTACTCATTTTCTATTTGGTTGTTTTATTAATTAGTGAGAAAGGACTGTTACAGCCTTCCAATATAATTATGGATTTATCTATTTATCCTTTCAAGTCTATTCATTTTTGCCTTATATATTTTGAATCTATGTTGTTAAGTACATATATATCTAAACACTCTTTTGGGACTGAAGATGTCTTGTTGGAAAATTGACTTCTTTGTCATTATTTAATGTTCATCTTTAACCTTGTTAATATATTTAATTTGAGCTCTAAAGATATTAATATAGCAATTCCAGTTTTTTTGGTTGATGTTTTCATAATCTCTCTTTCTCTATTCTTTTACTTTTCTATACATATCCATACACATAAAGTGGGTTTCTTGTACACACTATATATTTGGATCTTGCTTTTATTACCTAATCTGTCATTCAGTTTTTAAATGAATGTGTTTAGACTATTTTCATTTAATGTAATTATTAACATTGTTAAATTAAAAATCTACCATCTTTCTGTCTGTTCTCTACTTGTTCCATATGTTGTTTATTTTTTCCTCTTCTCTTTTTTTGATTAAATATATTTTATGATACCATATTACCTCTGGTATTAACTTACAATACGTAATTTTTCAAAAAGTGTCTAATGCTTACCCTAGTTTAAGTTATATATCTTTAGTCAACTCCCAAATGTTACATTGTTTAATATGTATTATAAGAATGTTGTAACACTACATCCCAATACTTCTCCTACACAACATTTATAGTATTTTGTCATATATTTTATTTTTACATGTAAGATAAATAAATATCACATTGCTATTATTTTTTAATAAGTGATCAGTTATCTTCTAGAGCAACTAAAAATATGAGAAACATGTGTTATTTTTACCTTCATTCATTTTATTTTCAGCGCCCTTCACTTCTTTCTGTATAGCTATACTAGACTGTTTTCACACTGCTGTAAAGAACAAAGTGAGACTGGATAATTTATGAAGAAAAGAGGTTTAATTGACTCACAGTTCCACAGGCTTAACAAGAAACATGACTGGGAGGCCTCAGGAAACTTATAATCATGGCATAAGGTGAAGGGGAAGCAAGGTACAGCTTCCCACAGCACAGCAGGAGAGAGGGCAAGTGAAGGTGGGAGTGCTACAAACTTTTAAAAGCCAGATCTCATGAGATCTCACTCACTATCACGGGAACAGCAAGGGGTAAATCTGCCCCCATGATCCAATAACTTCCCACCAGGTCCCTCCCCTGACATGTGGGAATTACAATTTGATGTGAGATTTCAGTGGGGACACAGAACCAAACCATATCAATAACCAAGTTTAACTTTGCTATTACATTCCATATCCCTGAAGAACCTCCTTTAATATTTCTTATATAGAAGCTCTGCTGATAATAAATTCTCCCCATTTTTATATGTCAAACAACATCTTCATTTCTCCTTCATCATGATAACTTTCAGTGGTTATAAAATTCTGGGTTGAGAGTAGCTATCTTCCATCAGTTTCAAGATGTCATCCTTTTGTCTTCTGACTTGTTTCTGATAACAAGTCCACTGTACATAATATGTCTTTTTCTTCGGATGTCTTCCAAATTCTTTTTATCTTCAGTTTTTAGCAATTTGAGTATGGTTTCCTTTTTATATATGTGTTTATGTGTGTACTGTTCTCTGAGCTTCTTCAATCTGTTTTGGTGTCTCTCATTGATTTTTTTCTCATTAAATCCTTATTAATTTCTTTATCATTAATTTCAGAGAATTATTTGCCATTATTTCCTCAAATATTTCTTTGGTCTTGTTCTCTTTTTCTCCATCTGGGATTACAAGTACACATATTTAAGATTACTTCCCAGAAGATTGCAAATACACTATTGTACCTCAGCTCTCAATTTACCTGTTTTCAAGTACAATAATTCTTTCCTCAGGTGTACCAAGCATATTGATGAGCCCATCAAATGCATTCTTCACTTTTGTTGCTATGTTTTTCAGTTCTAGTATTTCCATTTGACTCTTATGGTTTCCAGTTGCCTGCTAAAATTACCTATGTGATGTGCATATTGTTCACTTTTCCCATTTGAGTCTTTAAAATATTAATGACAGTAATTAAAAGTTTTCTGATAGTTTTATTATGTAAGTCATATCTTTGGTTTTGTTAAATTCTTTTTGTTTTGGCAGTGTGCCCATTTTTTGTTGCCATTGTACACATCTTGTACATTTTGTTTAAAACTAAATATCTTGTGTAGGATATTAAAGAATGAGTAAATAGTGTTTATGTCTTTAAATGAGAATGACTGTCCTTCTGCTAGGTCTGGGGTTTGAATCATTCTACTCAGGAGTTAAGGTAGGTTTGGGATTTGTTGTTACCAAGGTTACCTGGCATCACAGGCTGCAAATTCCTCTAGTATTCTCTCGTGTTTAGGATGGGTAATACATGGACAGCCATTTCTTTTCTCAGTATCTGCTCCACTCTCAACTTTAGGTCTTCCTTTTACACTCTGTTTCAGAGAACCGCTGTCCTACACTTAGCAGTTTAAGGCTTTTCTTCTGTAGGGGGAAGGGGAGAAGGATCCAGGTTCTTCTGTAGGGTGAAGGGGAGAAGGATCCAGGTGATGATTCCTGCCTTTCTCAGAGTGATTCCTGTACTTCTTATGCTATGCCTGTATCAGAAGAGATGCTTTCAGAGGACTCTAGACAGTATTTTTTTTTTTTTTGAGTATACATTGAAGTCTATGGAGAAAAGCCTGCAGTGCAAATTCCCCTCATAACTGCAGTCAATACGGTTGCTATATTATCTTTCTAGTGCACAACTGGATTTATCAATTCGATTTAAAAATTCAGCTAAATTCTTACTGCCATCTGGAGATATCTGCTCCAGGAAAACAAGTGCTTGTGTCTCCTCCTAAGTTTCAGGTTAGTTGGTTGCCCTATGACCTTAGTTCTCTGATGAGTCCAAGAAAAGTTGTGAATCTGCAAACTCTCTAGTTTTTTTGCTTGCTGTTCTACAGCTGGAAGTGATGCTCCTTCCCATTTTTTTAAATCCCCAAACAGGAGTTGGAAGTAAGTCTAAGTCTCCTGTTTAGTTATTAATTCATATGTTGTACATATATTTCCTTATGAAAACACAATTATGCCCCACAAAATGCAGCAGAATGAAAAGCCTTGATTAAAATATAAACAACTTCTAATAAAAATATGAGCCAAGTTAAACAATTTAAAAATTTATATACTTCTGCAAGACCCCAATTCCATAATGAACTGGCCAAAATAATCACAGAAAAATTATTATTTATTAGAATTCATTGAATATTTTTGAGATTTTGGAAGATGAGAAGGACAAATACATTGCCTTTTTAAAAAGTGCATCTTTTAAGTAGAAAGAAGAGGATGGCACAATAATCCCCCAAGTGGAATATTTATCTAAAATTTTATGCTTGGTGAAATACTGAAGCAAATAACAAAAGAAAAAATCGACTTGCAAGCTATAATGAAATTACAAGCTATTGGGAAAAAATAATATTCATGGCCTTGTGAAGAATAAATTTATCAGGATAAGCAAATTTGTTTTCTTAGCAATATAGCAAAGGCAAAATAATAAGCCATAATGTACTATGAGCTTATACAGGTTATGATTTTGCCCTCAAGGAAATAACTTTAAAAATAAAAGGAATATTGTTTAGGACAGTGTCAACATTTCCTTTAGTTCATATCACCATCAGTATGCTAAATGCTCTCACCTGCTAGTAGGTTCAGCATTACCAAAAAGTTTACCATCCTCCTTTGGCAACAGTGCTCTACAGTTGCAGCTCTAACTATGTGAACATCAAGGCTTGTTTTTGAAAGCAAAAGCCAAAATTGCATATTTTACTTAGGCAATGTTTACCAAAAAAGCAAGTATATAATATTCACTTTATTTAAAAATATTCTTGATGTGCAATATGTAATAATATATGAGAAACATTTTTACAACAAATATTGTTTAACTTGTATTTTTACAATTCAAAATAATGCTACATTTAAGCCTTAGGTAACGTCTTTGTCGTTAAGCTGTTCTGTGAAAATACCTGGAGATGTATTCCCAGTTCCTATTTATTTATCCCCCATGATATTTATAGATATTATACAATTTATTTTGTAAATCTTTTCCTAACATTCTTTTCTTAACTCTAGGAATGAGTTTAATATCTTTCCTTCTGAAAATAACTTTTTAATTTATTTTTTATTTCTCCTAGGAAAGGTCATGCTTAAACAGTTCTAAGCTTATTTCTTTTGGATTATATATCTCACATGTCATTCAAATAACTCCAAATAGAGACCCATTATGGATTAGTGTCTGAAGTGTGACTCATCTATGACATATTTTCATTGATTAGGTATATGTTGTCCATTCGGCAGTTTGCCCGATGGGATCAGGGATCATTTTTAAAATATGATCAAACATTAAAAATATCAATCTACTGACTATGGAAAAGCAGACACAAAGCAATGTTTCTATATTGTTAAGTAGTTGACATTGTTCACTACAAGCAATGTAACACAGAACAGTGGTAAACAAGACAGATGGAATAGCTAAAAAGAAACTAGGAACAAGGAAGAGGTGAGGAATGAGTGAATATCCCCAAAACCATATGCTGTCAAGAACAAAAGACTGGGATCTGACTTGTTTAGATAGGTAAAATAGTTGCTCACTAATTTTCTTTGACTTCTACATATCATTTGATGCTGTTGAATCTTCCACTCTAGATAAAATTATCTGCTTCCTTACATGCAGAGGCATCCTGCTTCCTGCTTGTCCTCCAACTCCCTGACCCTACCTTTTCAGTCTTTTTTGCTATCTTCTCTTCTCCCGAGAACAACATAAATGCTTCAGTTCTGGACCCTTTTCCATTCTTTCTCCGGATGTTTGATTGGGTGTGCCTATCCAATCTCATGATGAGGCATACCCAACTATACTTCCAATTTCTAGGTGTCACTAACTTCTAGATTTATGTCTAGCTGTTACAAACTGAAATATCCCTACTCTCCCAAATTCATTCATAGGTTGAAGCTCTAAACATTCTAAATGTATTTGGAGCTAGGGTTTGCAGGAGATAATTAAGGTTAAATGAGGTCATAAGAGTGGGGCCCTAATACAATAGGACTGTTACATCATAAGAAGAGAAAGGTAGAATGATAACTTACACTCTCTCCTGCATGTGAGAACACAGAGAGAAAGTGGCTACTGCAAGTCAGGAAAAAGACTGACCAGAACCTGCCCATGCTGGCACTCTAATCTCAGACTTCCAGATCCTAAAATTGAGAAAATAAATTTCTATTGTTTATACCACTCAGTCTGTGATACTCTGTGACGGCAGCACTAGCTGACAACTAGTCACCTCTACCTGGATGATCAATAGGGAACACAAGCCAAACACACCTAAATCCATACTTTCTACTGAACTTGTCCCTCCTCTTATATTTTATACCTCATAAAATAATAGCAAGCCAGAAGATTGAGAGCAATTTGAGTTTGTCCTTACCCTTCACCTTCTGACAGCCAATTAGTTGTCAAATATCATAAACTGTCTTCTCAATATAGCCATAACTTAATCTCTCTCCTCTAGTAGTGTAATATTAGATCTCATCTCCTATGTGGACTATTTCAGTAGATTTCTCACTTCAAGTAACTTTCCCACTTCAAGTTTTATGCCTGAGAAATCAATCTTCTACTGTCACATAATCATTTAAAAATGCAAATCTACTACATTCTTACTCCCCTTCCCGCCACCAACATGCATATTTGAAATGGATTGCATTGGGAGTTATACCTGATGTAAATGACGAGTTGATGGGTGCTGACGAGTTGATGGTTGCAGCACACCAACATGGCACAAGTATACATATGTAACAAACCTGCATGTTATGCACATGTACCCTAGAACTCAAAGTATAATAATAAAAAAAAAAAGATTGAAATGTTCAGTGATATCCATTCCTTATATAATGGCAAGTAAACCTTCACTCCCCTTCTTTCTCCTCCCTCCCCATGATCTGAGTCCTGCCTGCCTTTCTCATTTATCTCCTGCTACTTCACATGTATCCTCCTCTCATTTATTCATATATTGAGACTCAGTTCAAGACCCAGTTTCCCCCTAGGAAGTAGTTGCTTACCCCCTTTCCCTCAAAGAATTGAGTGACCTGAATTGAATGAAGGTATTGCTTACTAGTCTTTCTCACTGTAAAGCTACAATACCCTCAAGACACACATCTTCCTGGTTAGTTGTGTCAAAATGTTTGGTACAGAGTGAGTACTTAATAAAGATTTGTTGACTAAATGAAGAAATAAAAAATCATAGCACTAATGAAGCTATAATTAACACTGTGTAAATTAAAAATCCAGAATGATTATAAATACAATAATGGTTAATTAAGTGGGATGATACTGAATAAAAGCCATGTCTTTGAAACTTCATTTTGCTCAATAGAAATAACATAATGTAAAACTGTACATACTGTCGATTAGTGTCCAGAAAGAATGAATGTGTTGTGTGTGTGTGTATGTACTGGCATGCACAGAAGATTATAAGAAAATGTACTAAAACATTAGTGAAAGCTACTTCCAGATGGTGAGATCAGAGGTAAATTTTATTTATTTTTTGTTAAATATGTGCATTTTCCTGTGGTTATTTATTTATTTATTTATTTATTTATTTTTGGTGGAGTCTTACTCTGGCCAGGTTGGAATGCAGTGGCGCAATCTTGGCTCACTGCAACCTCCGCCTCCCAGGTTCAAGCGATCCTCCTGCCTTAGCCTCCTGAGTAGCTGAGACTACAGGCACGCATCACCACACCAAGCTAATTTTTTGCATTTTTAGTAGAGACGGGGTTTCACCATGTTGGCCAGAATGGTCTCGATCTCTTGACCTCGTGATTCGCCTGCCTTGGCCTCCCAAAGCGCTGGGATTACAGGTGTGAGCCACTGCGCCCGGTCATGTGTGCATTTTTCAAATACGCTAAAGAAATTATTATTTCTATAGCGAAACAAGGTATTAAATGGCTTTAAATGTTCAAAAATCAAAACAATCCATTTGATTTTTAAATTATGATATTAGTAAAGCTTTGATTTAATTTATATCTTGGTTAAGGTTCTTCGGGTTGAACGAGTGAGGCAAAATAAATAAACAATATGAGTGGACCTCAAGGAAACCAAGAGCAGAGAGTGAAGTCAAGATTCTGGCACCAGCATCAAGGAATAAAAAGAGGCATGAAGCCTCAGCTTCTTTCTATTTCTCTGAAGACACCTAATCTCTTGATTCTGCTCTTCATACATCTCTTTCCTATAGTCAATCTCTCTCTCTCTCATTTATTTTTCTTCCTTCCTACTCCCCGTGATTTCTCTCTCTTCCCTCACTTCATCTCTCCTGTTCCTTTCTTCTCCTCTTTTCAGGCTTCCCTCTTCCTCTCTTTCCTCTCTCCTCGTCTTGTCTCTCTCCTCCTCCTCTTCCTCCTCCTCTCTCATCCTTTCTATCATTCTCCATCTCACCCTTCCTCATTCCCTGTCCCTCTCCCTCATTCTCTCTTTCTCCCTCATCCCCTTGCCCTCTTCATCATTCTCTCTCCCTCATCGTCTCACCCTTTCCATCATTCTCTCTCCCTCTCCCTCAGCCCCTCACCCTCTTCATCATTCTCTCTCCCTCTCTCTTATCCTCTCACCCTTTTCTTCATTCTGTCTCCTTCTCCCCCATCCTCTTACCTTCTCGCTGGTTTGGCATTCTCTGTTTCTCTTCCTATACACACAAGCTAAACAAGGTTGAACTCTCTCATCTTGAGTTTACACTAACTTAATTCAAATGACTGCAGAGACTGATATCTGTGAGACCCAATTCCAAATTCTGAGAGAATCTAATTGGCCCAGCTTAGACAAGGTGTGGACAATCACTATGTCCAGGTAGCTGGAGGAAGTGGCTACTTTAATTGCATTTTACAAAAGTGGTTCCTTCTCCTGTGGTTTGGAGTGGCAGTTTACAGGATGGAATAAACCCTGACAATAAGTAGCAATTGGAATAGTAACAAAATAAATGGAAATGTAAAAAATGTTTCCATTCATATATTTACTTAGTATATGAGATTGCAGTTGGGAATGTACTGAGATTTCTGAAAATATTTCTGAAAAGATGGTTTCTCTTGCTATTGCCTTTGAATTCCTAAATACAAAAAGAGCTAGGAATAACATCTGACAAGCTTACTTCATTCTACTGTGATGAAGATTATAGTGAATTAAAGGTAAATCGATTATAAAGCCACAAACTTTTGGAGGCATAAAAGTAAGCAAAAGATAGTAACAAAAAGTAAGCAGTGGACATGTCAACAGGGAACTATTTCCACCTAAACTGAAAATATAAATAGAACCTAAAGACAATACATGTCACAACTAAAACTCATTTCAGATCTTTAGAAGGTGGCTATAATACCTAAAATCCTCCATACGAATAACAAAAATAAACTCCACAATGTGCATATTAACTTGTAGTGATAAGCCATAAATAGGATGATTCAAAAATAGTAATAATTGTTCTTTATTTTCCCAAATTCTTGAGAAAAATGTAAATTTCTGAATGTCGCACTTATGAATAACACCCTAGTAATCTATAAAGAACAAAATTTTAAATAAGTACTAAAGTGGTCCACTTATCATGTAATTTTCAAAGAGTATTCTTCATTTTACATTTTAATATCATATTAACCAATTATTTAGAAAGAGTGGATTTTGACAGTTTTTTCAAATAATGAGTACATTATAGCTCCAAAGTTAGTACTGCCCATTCCTACTCATGTGAGGATGTTAAGAGTTATATGTGGATACGATTTTATTTTATAACAAATATAATGCCAGTATTATCTATTATTATATTTCATATCATTTACAATTTTAAAATATCTTCATGAAGTTCATATTAGTCAGATTAAAGAGAATGAACAATTCTCATTTTATAGATGAAAAAATGAAGTCTGAATTTCTCATCTAGTGCCCTTTCTGGGATACAGCTCCCTGTGGATACTCTGTTATTTGTTCTTCCCAAGATTGTGGGTGCCTCATTGGTCTTCTTTTGTCTATGTGTTAATCTTCTAGAGGGAAAAAAGACTGCTTTCTGCCCACATACTGTACTTCTCTATATCTCTTGTACTTTCTTACCCAACCCCTCAGAAAATTCTCAACTTCTCATTAATTCCACATTCTTTATTTCTTAAGCCCACAGCAATAACAATAAAAATCACTTGACTGATCACTCTTTTCAACAATGATCATTTACATCACACCTTTTAACATTCAATTATTGATATATTTCATTAAAAATAAAAATTATTGTTCAGTTTTCTAGTTGTTTTATATAAATCCTCAAGTCATCCTGTTGGCTCGATTTGTTGATTCAACAATCTAGGCCAGGCACAGTGGCTCATGCCTGTAATCCCAGCACTTTCAGAGGCCGAGGCAGGTGGATCATGAGGTCAGGAGTTCGAGACGAGCCTGGCCAATATGTAAGACCCCGTCTCTACTAAAAATACAAAAGTTAGCCAGGCATGGTGGTGCCTGACTGTAGTCCCACCTACTCGGGAGGCTGAGGCAGGAGAATCACTTGAACCTGGGAGGCGGAAGTTGCAGTGAGCCGAGATCGCACGACTGCACTCCAGCCTGGGTGACAGAGCCAGACTCTGCTAAAATAAATAAATAAATAAAAATCTAGCACCCTATAAACCTTTCAAATAGAGATTAGAGGCTACTGAGGGGGTAACCATCAAGACTTAAGTTTCAAACACAATCTTTAAAAATCACCCCTATGTTTATGAATGAAGAATTCAAAATTCTAATTTTATACTCCACAAAGTCACTGAACCTCTATTTTGATTACTTTGTGTCATGTCCCAATTAAAAAAGTTTGGATGGAGGCATCTAAAATGATATAGAATGTATTAAACTTAAGTTAGACATAAATATTAAATACTTCTCTCTATTATCAATCAAGGGGTCATGTTTCCAAAATATTGCTTGCTAGTCTGTCAGATATTTGTCCAAAGTGAAATACATGTGATTGTGCATCATTAATATATTGAGACAAAGAATAAGCTTATTTGCTACCATCTGTGCTGGTAACTGCTCAACACAAGTAGATACTGATTAATTTCATTTTGTCTGGCATCTCTGAGTTTGTACCTAAAACATTTATATTTTCACAATACCTTTCAAGTGATTACAGTCATGTGTTCTTAGTGATGTAAAATATTAGGATAAATATAATTTTAAAATTTAAAGAAAGAACATAGATTTTCTTTTTAGGCAGGAGAGTACAAAATCATGACATTAACAAGATAAATACTGGGGGGTGAAAACTAATTGCAATTAGGAACATTCAAAATATGTGACAGTAAAATGCATCCTGTAGACACTATCATCTGTTTTACATTTAAGTTTTTGCTCATTTCTTCCAAATATAGTATAATTAATGCAGGAGAAGGCAATGTAATGAGTAACATAAATTTTCAAGTGGACAAAAAATAGTTTAAAAACTCAGAATAAAATGGGAAAAGTTGTCCACTAATAGCTGCGTTTTCTCCCAGGAGAATGTTGGAAAGCCACAGAGATTCCTGAGAGGACTAGGAATCAGTGACATCAACAAATATCAGTGGACCAGACACATCTTTTTGATATAGTGGCAGAATCCCACCTATTGATTGGATGTACCTATATCAGCAAAGAGATTTTCTAAGTTCAACAATGATATCATGCTTTAGGACTTATCAAGGACCAGGAAGTAACTAATTTTATTTTTTATTGTTAAATTTATAACAAATATTGGTATTTTTTTCAAATACAACTTAAAATCACTAAATCAGATTTATTCTGATGGCAATAATTCATATTTTAAGTTGCTAACCAAAACAAAGTAAAATAAGAATGGAAGCACTTCAAACTCTAGTATCAGAAAAGAAGTACTATATCTTTTTATTTTCCTTTTTTAACTTGTGCCCACACATAGAAGGCATTGTTTCTTCCATTAAATATTTATCTAGCTATAGAAAATTGATACATATTTTTCAGAAGATAATATGCATGTTTTGTTTTATTTTTCTATTCAATGTATATGTCAATAAGGGAAATTGTATATTTTCTCTATGGGTACATTTTGGGTGAGGGAGATAAAGAGAATTATCAGAAAGACAAAAAGTAGTTAAAAAAAGAAAAAGAGGAAAGAGCCAAGATGGCTGACCTGACACAGCCAGGCTAAACATCTCTCACAGAGAGATTCAGGCATTGGGAATACTAGCACACTTCAAGCTGACCTCCAGAGGGAAGGCATTAAGCGTAGATGGAAGGAGGACGAAGATACTGGACTGAAGTGGGAGGAATCTGGAAATCCTGCATGGGGCTGTTGAGCCCTGGGACCCACTCCTGGCCCCCAGTGAATATTGGGTAAGGGGTGAGTTTAACAGGTGAGGAGTGGCCCATCCTTGCCACAGACCCCCATAATCCTAGTTGCAGGAGACCTCAGGACCCCCAGGAACAACTTGATCCGGCAGCAAGAGCTGCTTTGAGAGATGCCAGTGCCAGGACTCCAACCTGGGCACAGCTTAGAAGGTTTGTCGGGGGAATGGCTGCAGTGGAGCATGGCCCGGGATGTCTATCCCCCAAGGCTCACCAAGCTCCTATAATTTAGACTTTTGCATTTGGGTGACAGTCGGATTGGGAGCAAGGCGGTCCTGCCCATGTTTCAGAGCCATTTCTTTTTTTTTTTTTTTCTTTTTTTTTTATTATTATTATACTTTATGTTCTAGGGTACATGTGCATAACGTGCAGGTTTGTTACATAAGTATACTTGTGCCATGTTGCTGTGCTGCACCCATCAACTCGTCAGCACCCAACTACTCGTCATTTACATCAGGTATAACTCCCAATGCAATCCCTCCCCCCTCCCCCCTCCCCCCTCCCCATAATAGGCCCCGGTGTGTGATGTCCCCCTTCCCAAGTCCAAGTGATCTCATTGTTCAGTTCCCACCTATGAGTGAGAACATGCGGTGTTTGGTTTTCTGTTCTTGTGATAGTTTGCTAAGAATGATGCTTTCCAGCTGCATCCATGTCCCTACAAAGGACACAAACTCATACATTCTATGGCTGCATAGTATTCCATGGTGTATATGTGCCACATTTTCTTGATCCAGTCTGTCACTGATGGACATTTGGGTTGATTCCAAGTCTTTGCTATTGTGAATAGTGCCGCAATGAACATACGTGTGCATGTGTCTTTATAGCAGCATAATTTATAATCCTTTGGGTATATCCCCAGTAATGGGATGGCTGGGTCATATGGTACATCTAGTTCTAGATCCTTGAGGAATCGCCATACTGTTTTCCATAATGGTTGAACTAGTTTACAATCCCACCAACAGTGTAAAAGTGTTCCTATTTCTCCACATCCTCTCCAGCACCTGTTGTTTCCTGACTTTTTAATGATTGCCATTCTAATAATTGCCAGTTTCAGAGCCATTTCTATCTGAGCAGCCTCTCCTGCTGCCGGCTTCTCCTGGAGCCCCAGCGTGATCGCTCCCGCTTGCAATGCAGCATCAAATGCCCAACCAGGGTACTTCCCAGATGCCTTCATGACAAAGTCCTCACTGGCAGTCCATGTCTAACCATCAGAGAAGTCCAGCAGACTGGACTCTGTCTACAAAACCAGCCCACCCACAACCTCTTCTCACTTGCAGCCTCCCCTCACTGCTTTGCCAGTGAGTGCGCAAGGGCCGAACGACCTCGCCAACCCTCTTCCTATCAGGCATGTGAGTGTGCACCCCACTGCCCCACCGCTGCTGTCATGAGCACACTCTGCTGCCTTGCCCACCCCTGCCAGCCCTCGCTGAGGTGTGGGCAGCCCACCGCACAGCGGTGGGTGCGACTGCGTGCACAGATTCCAGAACCTCGCGTCCACCAGCAGCCCACCCCTGCTGTGCAGGTTCTACTCTGGTGCAAGTGAGCGCAGTGTACACCGGCGCGCCCACCCCCGCTGTGCAGGTTCTACTCTGGCGCAAGTGAGCGCAGTGTACACCGGCGCGCCCACCCCTGTCAGCACCTCACCCCCACTAGTGCACCACCCCACTGACGCAAAAGCACTCCACTGCAAGGCCACAGTGACTGGCAAGCACAAGTGAGCGCTGATACCACTGCCAACGCCCCTATGGAGCGCTTCAGCTAGCATTCCCCTTCAAGTTTTGGGGCTAGCTTATTAGGAACACTTCAGCACCTCTAGCGGTCAGGGTCATAACCTCAAGGGGCCAGAAGATACAGCTGGGGGCTTCCTGGCCCCCTGGAATCTTCCATAATCAAAGCCAGTCGACTAAAGGCACCCTATACCACAATCAAACACTAAAGGGCTTCAAAGAAGATAAAAGCAAAAGGCTTCATTCAAAGGACAGCGGCTTCAAAGATTAAAGGAACATCAGCCCAGAAAGATGAGAAACAAACAGCATAAAAAGTCTGGTAACACAAAAAGCCAGTGTCTTCTTACCTCCAAATGCCCATACTAGATCCCCAGCAATGGTTCTGCACCAGGCTGAAATGACAGACATAAAATACAGAATATACATAGGAATGAAGGTCATCAAGATCCTGGAGAAAGTCAAAACCCAAGCCAAAGAATCCAAGAAATACAATAAAAAGATACAGGAGCTGAATGAAGAAATGGCTGTTTTAAGATAGATACAAATGAATCTGATAGAGTTGAAAAACAATACAAATACTTGCATAATACAATCACAAAGTCTAAACAGCAGAACAGACCAAGCTGAGGAAACAACCTCAGAGTTCAAAGACTAGTTCTCCAAACTAACTCAATCAGACATATAAACAAATAAAAAAGAACGAACAAAACCTCAGAGAAATATGAGATTATGTGAAGAGACCAAATCTGTAACATATTGACATGGCAGAAAGAGAGAGAGAGAGAGAGAGAGAGAGAGAGAGAGAAACAGAGAGCAAGCAACCTGGAAAACATATTTAAGGATACAGTCCACAAAAATTTCTCTCATGTCACTAGATGGGCCAATATTCATATTCAAAAAATACAGAGAACTCCTGCAACATACCATGCAAGACAACCATCCCCAAGACACATACTTATCGGATTTTCCAGGTTCGTAATGAAATAAAAAATAAAGACAGCTAGAGAGAAGGGGCAGGTCACCTACAAAGGAAACCCCATCAGGCTAACAATGAAACTTTCAGCAGAAACCCTTCAAACCAGAAAAGATGGGGGGCCATCAGCATTCTTAAAGAAAAGAAATTCCAACCAAAAATTTCAGATCCAGCCACACTAAGCCTCATAAGTGAGGGAAAAATAAAATTCTTTTCAGACAAGCAAGTACTAAGAGAATTCAGTAGCACCAGACCTGCCTTACATGAGGTCCTTAAGAAAGTCCTAAATAGGGAAATAAAACACCGTTACTGGCTACCACAAAAACACAACTAAGTACATAGTCCACTCACTCCATAAAGCACTTACACAATCCAGTCTGCATAATACTAAGCTAACAACATGATGACAGAATCAAATACCCACTTACCAACATTAATCTTGAATGCAAACTGGGTAAATGCCCCAATTAAAAGGCATAAAGTAGCAAGTTGGACAAAAAATAAACACCCAACTATACAGTACTGTCTTAAAGAGACCTATCTCACAGGCAAGGAGACCTAGAGGCTCAAAGTAAAGAAATGAAGAAAAATCTACCATGTAAATGTAAAATTAAAAAATACCAGAAGTTGCTGTTCTAATTTAAGACAAAACAAACATTAAACCAAGAATGATCAAAAAGACAAGTAAGCACATTACATAATTACATGTAGTTCAATTCAACAAGAAGACCTAACTATCTTAAATATATATGCACCCAACACAGGAGTAGACAGATTCATAAAACAAGTTTTTAGAGACCTACAAAAGACTTAGATAACCACACAATAACAGTCAGATACTTCAACACCCTACTGCCAATATCAGACAGATCATCAAGGGAGAAAACTAACAAAAATATCCAGGAACTGAACTCAACACTTGACCAAATGCACCTAACAGATATCTATAGAACTCTTCTAAAACTCTTCCAAAACAACAGAATATACATTCTTCTCATCCACACATGAAATATACTGTAAAATCAAACACATAATCAGCCATGAAACAATCCTCAGCAAATTCCAAAAAACTGAAATCATACCAACCACACTCTCAGACCACAGTGCAATAAAAATAGCTATGAAGATTGCTCAAAACCATACAATTACATGAAAATTAAACAACCTGTTCCTAAATGACATTTGAGTAAACAATGAAATTAAGGCAGCAATCAAGAATTTTTTTGAAAACAGTGAGAACAAATAGACAACATACCAGAATCTCTGGTTCACAGCTAAGACAGCACTAAGAGGAAAGTTTACAGCACTAATCACTACATCAAAAAGTTAGAAAGATCTCAAATTAACTACCTAACCTAACAGCTCGAGGAACTGGAAAAACAACAGCAAACCAACCCAAAAACTAGCAGAAGAAAAGAAATTTTAAAAAATCAGATCTGAACTGAATGAAATTGAGAAAAAAAGACAAAAGATCACATAATGAAAAATTTGTTTTTGCGGAATAAATAAGATTACTAGACTACTAGCTATATTAATAAAGAAAAAAATAGAGAAGATCCAAATAAACACAATCAGAAATGAGATGGGGGACATTATCACTGACACCACAGAAATACACACACACACACACACACACACACACACACACACAAACCCTCAGAGACTATTATGAATACTTTTATTCACTAATATATTTTATTCACTAATATATATATTTTAACTAAAAAAGATAAAATATATAATATTCCATTGAAAAATATATTCTCAAGATTGAACCAGGAAGAAATTGAAACCCTGAAGAGATCAGTAATAAATATCAAAAATAAATGAATAGTATAAAGCCTAACACACAGAAAAAGTCCTGGACCAGACTGATTCACAGCTGAATTCTACCAGATGTATGATCCAGAGCTCGTACCATTCCTACAGAAATTGTTCCAAAAAACTGAGGAGAAGGAATTCTAACCTAATTCATTCCAAGAGGCTATCATCATCTTGATACCAAATGCCGGAAGAGACACAACAAAAAGAGAAGACTTCAGGCCAATAACCTTGATGAACATAGACACAAAAGTCCTCAATAAAATACTAGTAAACCAAATAGCAGCACATCAGAAAGCTAATCCACCCTGATCAAGTGGGCTTTACAGTGTATTTGTTTGCTTAGCATTGTGTAAAGATTCATTCTCTTAGCAATCAATAACATATATTTGAAACATAACTGTGCTAAAATTAGGTTTCTCACCAATAGAAAAGTTTATTACCCTACCACTTCAAAGATCGGAGGTAACAGAGTAATGGCAGATCAATTTTTGTGACACTGGTGACATAAGAGATGAGTACTGATCTATGGTACAACTGAGATACTAGCTGTCAATCAAAATGCTGAGAGATCAATCTACCATATGTAGTAAGAAAGACTGACTCATATTCATTTTAAGTTCCATGTTCTGTCAGAAGTGAACCTCTCCTTCAATGTACTAAATTTAGCACTGGCTAGACACAGTGACTCACACCTGCAATCCCAGCACTTTGGGAGGCCAAGGCAGGCAGATCACGAGGTCAAGAGAATGAGACCATCCTGGCCAACGTGGTGAAACTCTGTCTCTACTAAAAATACAAAAATTAGCTGGGCGTGGTACTGTGTGCCTGCAGCCCAGCTACTTGGGAGGCTGAGGCAGGAGGATCCCTTGAACCCAGGAGGTGGAAGTTGCAGTGAGCTGAGATCACGCCACTACACTCCAGCCTGAAGGCAGAGCAAGCCTCTGTCTCAAAAAAAGAAAAAAATATATAAAGGTAATTAAACACTTTATTTGGATATTCTATAGCAAAGTAATAACAATTAGTAATAATTCTATGGAGAAAAATTAAATGTATTAGAATTAGTCTATAATTCATTAAAGAGCTAATGAAAGTTATTACTATTAGTCCTTTAATTAGAAAAATTAAAGGTATGTATTAGTCTCTTTTTTCATTGCTATAAAAATTATCCGAGACTGGGTAATTTATAAAGAAAAGTTTAACTGGCTCAGGGTTCTACAGGTTGTACAGGAAGTATAGTGACTTCTGCTTCTGGGGAGGCCTCAGGAAACTTACAATAATGGTGGAAGATGAAGAGGAAGCAGGCACATCTTACATGGTCACAGAAGGAGGAAGAGGAGGGGGAAGGTGCTACACACTTTTAAACAACCAGATCTCACAATTCTCCCACTCACTATCATGAGAAAAGCATTGAGAGATATTGCTAAACCATTCATGAGAAACCTCCCTTATGATCCAATCACCTCCCACCAGGCCCAATCTCCAACATTGGGGATTACAATGGAACATGAGATTTGGGTAAGGACACAGATACAAACCACATGAGTATGCAACAAGACTTTGTATTCAACAATAATTAAAAGAAAATTAAGAGGAGTGATGTCAGGAAGACATTAGGATAGAAGATCCCTCAGCATTACTCCCCTTAACAAAAGTACAACTAGAAACTATTCAAAGCCAAGAATGCCACCTTGAGTTCACAAGAACTTGGAAAAGAAGCACAAAAATACTCTAAGCCACAGAAATCACAGAAGCCACAGCTGGTAAACACCCACCTCTCCCAAGCAGGCATAACACTACTCTCAGAGATTTTTCTTAGACTCACGGTTTCTTGGGAAAAAATAAAGGTGGATGTTTAATCTCCTCACCAGTCTGGGAATCTTCATGGGGGCCCACACTGATTTCATTCCACAGGAAGCAATGGGAGGGCCAACAGGGCTCAATGATGTGGGGTAAACTGGAAATAAGACTGGGGACACTGACTGCAGTGACAAGCATGAAAATCTTGGTATCTGCTCTGTTTTCCCATCAGTTGGGAAGCCATACTGAGAATGCTGCCTGGTGTCTTGGTGCTAAAGGGAGCCTAGTATATATGAAGGCCCAAAATCCTGGCTGGGTTCCTCTCAAAGCCTAAGTGTGTCAAGCAATCCCCTAACCTGCAAAACCTGAAAGGTTACCAGTTAAATTCTGATGTGTGCTTAAGTTTTCTTCAGACTGCAATAAGTCATCCTCAGCATGGGAAACAGTGGAAAGGCAGTGAGTAAGTTCTGGTGCCATATTTTAGTTCTGATGCTCACTATAAGGCCTCCCTAGAACTCAAAGCAACAAACGGTCCCATGATTAAATTCTGGTAACAATTGGTGAAAGTCTAAAGCCACCAAAGAACAACTGCAATAGATGGAAGAGGTGGCTATTTCAGCAAATGCACAGGAATGAATATAAAGACACAAGGGAAAATCAGGGAAACATGACTTCACCAAGAGAAATCAACAAAGCTGCAGTAATGGAGCCAGAAGAATTAAAGATATATAACATATCTAACAAAGAATTCAGAATAATGCTCAAAAAATGCAGAGAATCACAGGAAAATATGTATGGAAAATTAAGAAACTGCCTAGGAATAAAAAGAGAAATTTGACAAAAACAATAAAAATAGAAATTTTATATTATAGAATATAATAAATGTATAAATGTATAGAATACAATAAATACAAAAAACCTCACCAGAAATCTTCAACAGCAGACTTGACCAAAAGAGAAAAGAATCAGTGAGCTTGAAGACAGAACATACAAATTTATCCAATGAGAAGAGGAAAAGAAAGACCAAGAAAGAGTGAAGAAGGCCTACAAGCATTATGAAACACCATAAAGGGAATAAACCTTTTTATTACTGAAGGAGACAAAAGAGAAAACAGCCTAAAAGATTATTTAAGAAAATAATGGCTGAAAACTTTCCAAATAAGGAGAATAACAACAACATACAGGTATAGGAAGCTCAGAAGTCAACAATTAAATTCAATCCAAAGAGAAATTCACCAAGGTGCATCATAATTAAATTATTAAAAATTGAAGACAAAGAAAGAATATTAAAAGCAGCAAGAGAAAAGAAGTATACCAAATACAATAGAGCCCCAATAAAGCTTCCAGCAGATTTCTCAGCAGAAACCCTACCTTCCAAGACAGAATGGGATAATATTTTAGAAGTGCTAGAACAAAACTCAAAAAAACAAACAACCTTTCAACAAACAATATTATACCCAGAAAAATTATCCTTCAAACATGAAGGGGAGATATTTTACCAGAAAAACAAAAGCTAAGGAAATACATCATTAAAAGATAAGTCTTTCAATAAATGCTAAAAGGAGTCCTTCCATTTGAAAGGAAAAAATTCTAACATGTATCAAAAAAAATCTGAAAGCATAAAACTCTGTGGTAAAAGTATACAAAATAAGAATACACCAATACTGTAATTGTGGCCTGTAAACCACTAATATCATTAATATGAAGACTAAAACAAAAAAAGGTATTATAATAACTACAATAATTAAGAGATATGTAATATAAAATTATGTAAATTGAAACATCAAAAAGTAAGAGTGGGGTATGGTGTTTGAACTGTACAGTGTGTTTCAGTTTCTTCTCTTTGCAATTAAAGTTAAGAAGATATGAGTTTAAAATGACCTGTTATAACTATATGATTTTTTGTAAGCTTCATGATAACCACAAAGCAAACACTTATAATAGATGCATTAAAAATAACATAGAATCAAGATGTGCTAATAGAGATAATCATTTAACCAAAAAGATAGTAAGAATCAAAAAAAGAACAACAGAAAATGAGTAAAAATATGTTAGTAATAAACCCTTACCTGTCAACAATAACCTTGAATGTGGATAAATTAAATTGTCCAATTAAAAGATAGAGTGACTATATAACTTTTTTTTAAAGGTGCAGATAAATGATGCCTGCAAGAAATCTACTTCACCTTTAAAGATGCATAAAGATAGAAAGTGAAGTGACACAAAAAGATATTCTGCACAAACTGAAACTTAAAAAAAGAGTGTGAGTCGCTACAATGTGTTTCAGTTAAAATTTAAGACAGGAATGACAACAATATCAAACTTAAGCCATTATATAATAATAAAGGCATCCATATAGCGAGAAAATATAACAATTGTAAACATGTATGCACCCTACACCAGAGCACCCAAATATGTACAGCAAATATATAGAGACCTAAAGGGAGAGATTGGATGCAACATAATAATAGTAGATGTCAACTCCCCATTTTTAGCAATGCAAAGATCATTCAGGTAGAAAATCAATAAAGAAACATTGGAGTTAAACTGTGCTGTTTTCCAAATTGACTTAACAGACATTTACAGAATATTCCATCCATCAGCTATGAAATACACGCGCTTCTTAACAGCACATGGAACATTCTCCAGTATAGACCATATTTTAGGTCACAGAACAAGTCTTAGCAATTTTTTTAAAAAACTAAACTCATATCAATTATATTTTCTCACCACAATAGAGTAAAACTAGGATTAAATGACAAAAGGAATGTTAGAAACTCTAATATATAGACGTTCAACAACATGAATGAATCAATGAAGAATTATTTTTAATGTAAAAATTCTTTGAGACAAATGAAAATGGAAACACAACATACCAAAACCTATGAGATACAGCAAAAATAGTTCTAAGAGAAAATTTTAGAACAATATAATCCTACATCAAAAAGAAGAAAGGTTTCAAATAAACAACCTAATGTTATAGCTGAAGAAAAAGGAAAAAGAACACAGTAAGCCCAAAATTAGTAGAAGGGAAGAAATAACAAATATCAGAGCAGAAATAAATGGGATAGAAATTAAAAAGTAAAAGAGACTGATGAACGGTGTTATTTTTGAAAATATGAACAGATACAATTTTAGCTAGACTAAAAAATAAAGAGTAAAAACTCAACTAAATAAAAATCAGAGATGAAAAAGAAGGTACTATAACCAATATACAGAATTATGAGATAATTATAAACAACTATATACCAACAAATTGGAAAATTTAGAAGAAATGGATAAATTCCTGGATACATACAACCTTTCTCTTGCCTAACTGCTACCAAGATCAAATCATGAAGTGATGGAAGACCTGAGCCAATTAATAACAAATAACAAGATTGGGGCAGTCTGAAAGACTCTACTATCAAAGAAAAGCCCAGGACCTAATGACTTCAGTGTTGAATTCTAACAAACATTTAAAAAAAAAAAGAACTAATACTAATTCTTCTCAAACTCATGCAAAAACTTTAAAAGGAGGGAATATTTTCAAACTCATTCTACAAGGTCATCATTACCCTGATATCAAAACCAGACAAGAATACAACAACAAAACAAACTACAGGTCAGTATCACTAATAAATATAAATGCAAAAATCCTCAACAAAAGGCTGGCAAACCAGAATCAACAATGTATTACAAAGAACATACTCCATGATCAAGTGGGATTCATCCCAGGGATGAAAGGATGGTTCAACGTACACAAAGCAATAAACATTATAAATCACATTAACAAAATCAAGGCAAAAGAATCACAGACATGTTATGATACATTCAGAAAAGCAAACAGCAAAATTCAACATCCCCTCATAATAAAAATTCCCAATGAATTAGACATAGAAATATCATATCTCAAAACAGTAAGGGCTTTATATGATAAACCCAGAGCTAATAACATACTGAATAGGGAAAAGTTTATAGTTTTTCCTCTAAGATCTGGAACAGGACAAAGGTGCCCACTTTCACCACTTTTGGTTAACATACTATTGGGAGTCCTAGCCACAGCAATTTGTCCAGAGAAAGAAATAAATGGCATTCAAATTGGAAAAAAAAAAAAAAAAAGAATTTCATATGGTTGTAGATGCATTGTGTTATTTCTGAGGCCTCTGTTCTGTTCCATTAGTCTATATATTTGTTTTTGTACCAGTGCCATGCTGTTTTGCTTACTGTAAACTTGTAGGATAGTTTGAAGTCAAGGAGGATGATGCCTCAAGTTTTGTTCTTTTTGCTTAAGAGTATCTTGCCTATGTGGGTTCTTTTTTTGGTTCTGTATGAAATTTAAAGCAGTTTTTTTCTAATTCTGTGAAGAAAATCAATGGTAGCTTCATGGGGATAGTATTGATTCTATAAATTACTTTGGGCAGTTTGGCCATTTTCACAATATTGATTCTTCCTATCCATGAACATGGAATGATTTTCCATTTGTTTGTATTAAAGATTCCCTATTTAATAAATGGTATTGAGAAAACTGGCTAGCCACATGCAGAAACTGAAACTGGACCCTTTCCTTACAACTTACAAAAAATTAACTCAAGATGGATTACAGACTTAAACATAAGACCTAAAACCATAAAAACCCTAGAAGAAACCCTAGGCAATACCATTCAGGACATAGGTATGGGCAAAGACTTCATGACTAAACACCAAAAGCAATGGCAACAAAAGCCAAAATTGACAAATGGGATCTAATTAAACTAAAGAGCTTCCACACAGCAAAAGAAACTATCAACAGAGTGAACAGGCAACATACAGAATGGGTGAAAATTTTTGCAATCTATCCATCTGATAACGGGCTAATCTCCAGAACTTAAACAAATTTACAAGAATAAAACAACCCCATCAAAAAAGTGGGTGAAGGATATGAACAGACATTTCTCAAAAGAAGACATTTATGCTGCCAACAAACATATGAAAAAAAGCTCATCATCACTGGTATTAGAGAAATGTAAATCAAAACCACAATAAGATACCATCTCATGGCAGTTAGAATGGCGATCATTAAAGTTCAGGAAACAACAGATGCTGGAGACGATATGGAGATACAGGAACACTTTTACACTGTTGGTGGGAGTGTAAATTACTTCAACATTGTGAACGACAGTGTCGTGATTCCTCAAGGATCTGGAACCAAAACTACCATTTGACCCAGAGATCCCATTACTGCGTATATACCCAAAGGATTATAAATCATTCTACTATAAAGACACATGCACACATATGTTTACTGAGACACTGTTCACAATAGCAAAGACTTGGAACCAACCCAAATGCCCATCAATGATAGACCTGATAAAGAAAATGTGGCACGTATATACCATGGAATACTATGCAGACATAAAAAAGGTTGGGTTCATGTCCTTTGCAGGGACATGGATGAAGGTGGAAACCATCATTCTCAGCAAACTAACACAAGAAAAAAAAAACAAACACCACATCTTCTCACAAATAAGTGGGAGCTGAATAATGAGAACACATGGACACAGGGAGGGGAACATCACACACCAGGGTCTGTCGGGGGGTCGGGGGCTAGGGAAGGGATAGCATTTGGAGAAACACCTAATGTAGATGATGGGTTGATGGGTGAACAACCCACCATGGGACGTGTATACCTACATTACAAACCTGCACATTCTGCATATGTATCCCGGAACTTAAAAGTACAGTTAAAAAATTTTTTTTAAAAAGGAAGTTAAATTGTCCCTATTTGCAGGTGACATAACCATATGTACAGAAAATACTAACAATACCACCACAAATCTGTTAGAACTAATAAGTGAATTCAGTAAAGTTTCAGGGTATAAAATAAACACAAAAAAATTCAGAAGCTTTTCTAAGGCAATAGCAAACTATGTAAAAAAGAAATCAAGAAAGTAACCCCATTTATAATAGCCAAAAATATCCCCCTAAGAATAAAGTCAATCAAGGGGGCAAAAGACCGCTACAATAAAAACTATAAAACAGTAATGAAAAAATGCTAATGAAAAAATGAAGCAGACACAAATAAAAAGATATTACAAATTCACAGATTGGAAGACTTAATATTATTAAAATGTCCATATTATTCAAGGTGATATACAATTTCAATGCAATCTTTATCAAAATATCAATGTCATTCATTCAAAAAACAGAAAAAGCAATCCCATATTTGTATGAAACCACAAAAGACCCTGAATAGTCAAAGCAATCTTGAGCAAAAAGCAAAGGTAGAGGTATCCAATTACCTGATTTCAAAATATACTACAAACCCACAGTAACCAAAACAGCATGGTACTGACATAAAAACAGACACAAAGACCAACAGAACAGAATAGAGAGCCCAGAAACAAATCCATGCATCTCAGTAAACTGTCTTTTTACAAAGGTGCTGAGAACACACATTAGAGAAAGGACAGGCTATTCAATCAAAGAAAATTGGTCCCAGGAAAACTAAATATCCACACACAGAAGAATTAAATTGGAGCCCTATCTCACATAAACAAAAATGAACTCAAAATGGATTAAAGACTCAAATATAAGACCTATAACTACAAAACTATTACAAAAAAGCATACGGGAAACACTTCACAAAACTGATTCAAGAAGAATTTTTCAGATAGATCTTGAAAAGCACAGGCAATAAAAGAAAAATGGGCAGATGAAATTATGTAAAACTAAGAAAATCTGCAAAGCAAAGGAAACAGTCAACATACTGAAATTACAACCTACATGATGAGAGACAATATTTGCAAACTATGCATCTGACAAGGGGTTAACATCCAGAATATATAAAGAACTCACACAATTCAAAAGCAAAAAAAAAAAAAAAAAAAAAAAAAAAAAAAAAAAAAATTTCCTATCCAAAAATAGGCAAAGGGCATGAATAGACATTTATCAAAAGAAGACATGCAAATGACCAGTAGATACAGGATAAAAATGCTTAACACTCATCAGGGGAAATGCAAATCAAAACCATAATAAGATATCACCTTATCCTAGTTAGAATAGCTATTATCAAAAATATAAAAAACAACAAATGTTGGCAAGGGTGTGGAAAAAGAAGAACTCTTATACACTGTTAGAATATAAAATAGTACAGCCATTACAGAAAAATAGTATAGAAGTTCCTCAAAAAATTAAACATGGAAGTACTGTATGATTCAGCAATTTCACCACTGGGTATTTATCCAAAGAAAATGAAATCAGTATGAAGAGATAACTGCATTCTCATGTTTATCGCAGCGCTGGTCACAATAGTCAAGAGATGGAAGCAATTTAAGCATCCATCAACCAATGAATAGATAAAGAAAATGTGGTATATTTACACACTGGAATGCTATTTGGCTATTAAAACCAGAAAGAAATCCTGTCATTTGTGGCAACACAGATAAATCTAGAGGATATAATGTCAAGTGAAATAAGCCAGGTACAGAAAGGCAAATACTGCACGATTTCACTCATAGACGAAATTTCTAAAAGTTGATCTCATAGAAGTGGATAGTTGAACAGTGTTTAGGAAGAGGCTGAGGAGGAAAGGGAGAAGGTGGGGATGGTAGGGTAGAGGTTGGTTTATCAAAGTTATAGTTAGATAGGAAGAATAAGTTCTGATGTTCTATTACATAATAGGGTAACTTTAGCTAATAGCAATGTATTGCATATTTCAAAGTAGCTAGAAAAAAAATCTTGAAAGTTACCAGCACAGAGAAATGATCAAGGACTGAGGGATAGACATTGAGGGATAGATCAAAACTACACTGATTTGATCATCATGCAATGTATACACGTACTGAAACAACACACTGTACCCTATAAACATGTAAAATTATATGCCAAATATAAACAAAAAATTTTAAAAAGAAAATTTAAATGATAGTCATGAAATAACTGAAAATATCTTTTTATTATTATTATTATTATACTTTGAGTTCTAGGGTACATGTGCATAACATGCAGGTTTGTTACATATGTATACTTGTGCCATGTTGGTGTGCTGCACCCATCAACTCGTCAGCACCCATCAACTCGTCATTTACATCAGGTATAACTCCCAATGTAATCCCTCCCCGGTCCCCCCTCCCCATGATAGGCCGCGGTGTGTGATGTTCCCCTTCCCAAGTCCAAGTGATTTCATTGTTCAGTTCCCACCTATGAGTGAGAACATGCGGTGTTTGGTTTTCCGTTCTTGCGATAGTTTGCTAAGTTGCCCCTAAGCTCCCGAGAGCAATGACAATGTCTTATACTTATTAATTTACATACGACCCTTCTTTGGTTCCAAAATGAACAGGTGGTGGTATTTATTTTTATGTATAACACAGCACTGAGTCTAGAAAATTAAATATAAAATAAATGTTTTAATTAAAATGAACAGAGTTCAATTTTCTTTATTAAATAAGCAAATCAAAGGCGTTGATTTTATGCATTTTAAACAAGTTATCAAAATGTGGGTTTTATATTAAATACAAAAAGAAGCTGAAAACATGGAAAGTATTTAATATAGATATGCAAAGGTTTATAACTAAACTATTTTAGAGTTGATCAACAATTTCTGTATATGCAAATAATTTGTGTCTATACTAATATAAGAATATTCATGACAATATTTTTTATCTTATTTAGAAATATATATCACCATTTTATTAAAGATTTAAGCTTTCTTAGATGATTTCATATTTTATAATACAACTAAAAAAGCAATTAAGTGTTCTGTTGAATATACAAGAGTTAATTCAAAAGAAAAACGATCTAAGTAGTTGAAGCATGATCACGGTTGCACAGGGGGCTTACATACATTTTTTGAAATGTAAAAGAATAAAAGTCATTACCACCAAAATTTGGCATCCTTTTGCAAATCATCTGTCATTAGAATTTATCTTTTTTTTTTTTTTGAAACGGAGTCTCGCTCTGTCACCCAGGCTGGAGAGCAGTGGCGTGATCTCGGCTCACTGTAAGCTTTGCCTCCTGAGTTCACACCATTCTCCTGCCTCAGCCTCCCGAGTAGCTGAGACTACAGGCACCCACCACCACGCCCGGCTAATTTTTTTGTATTTTTAGTAGAGATGGGGTTTCACTATGTTAGCCAGGATGGTCTCGATCTCCTGACCTTGTGATCTGCCCGCCTCGGCCTCCCAAAGCGCTGGGATTACAGGCATGAGCCACCATGCCTGGCCAAATTTATCATATTAATAATGCTTTCTACTATGAATGTTGGAAGAAATCATTTTTTAATTCAGTATACTATTCTAAATACTACTACTACTTTATTTCGCTTTATTCAATGAATTTACAGTCACTTTATTTTTACACATCTATTCAGAATGAACTGGATTTTTAATTTATAGTAAATATCTACAGTTGTCAAACATAGCACATAAAAACTTAATATATACAATAGTTGTAAATGATTGGTGTTTATCTTGATAATTTTCTGTGATTTATAAGTTGACTTCACATACTTGGTAAAAATATAAAATATATTATTCCTAAATATATCATCTTCTGAATTATTTAATATTCTTTCATAAAGAACAGCTTGAACTAATCAAATAAATAAATCAAATAAATGCTTTCCTAATCAAATAAATGCTTCCCTGGAGTCTATCACATCTAACTTCACAGTATATTTTATATTAAAGTAAATATTTGTAGGATTTTTAAGTTTTAATGATGAAAGAAAATTGGGTATTAGATGTAAGATGTGCAAATAAAATGAATATTAGTTTACTTCTATAAGCATCAAGAAAAATAATTTGCCTAATAGGCATGGGTGATGAGGCAGCACTTAATAGCAGATCGACTTTTTCACTGTTAGCGCTGCCATTAGTTTTCTGCTTTTTTGTTCCACTTTATTTTCTAAATTTTTTTTAAAGTATCATTATGGTATTGTTTTCACAGACTAAAGTTATAACCCATGGCAAAATATTACAAATGAAATTTGTTGTTTAGAAATTACTAGAAGGGGATACACTTACTCCCAAATGACTTACCATTACTAGGGAATCAGCTTCATGAATCTAGATGCCCAGAAGCAAGTTATGCAATCAGATCATTCAGTGTTCAGGTTGAACTTTGTCCATACATGTATTTTTCAATGAATTATATGTAAAATGAAATATTTAGCATTAAATCACTGGGTCCTGTTCCATTTTAGGTCCAGATATGTTTTCCATAAACTTGAGTATATTCATAAATGCATTATAAATAGCATTAAACATTCCTAACATTCATTTTTATTTTATTTTCATCAAAGCACAATTTGTATCTGAACTTCTCCCTTAGAAATTAGTTAAATTAACAAGTGTATATAATCTTAGCACACTAATTATTAACATGCATATGATATATTAAAACACACTGAACTATTAATTACCATTGCATTTCTTATTATTTTACTTCACAATACTGAAATATTTATATCAAAACAATGGTTGCTATTTTTCTAGTGATTTGAAGAACTTATGGATTGAAAACATAACATAAAAACATAACAATGATAAGCTACTCTATTGTAAAACCCTAGGACAAAATTATCAGATATTATTATTTCCCCGAAAGGTTTATTCCACCTTTAAACAATTATCAGATTAATGTCTCCTTTTCATGATCCACTCTGCCATGATTTCAGAACACATTGTTGATACCAGCAGCAGCCTTCCACATTATTTATTTCTCTCTTTGGCATTAAGTACAAGCTTGTCCTTAGTAAAATAGGAGTGATCATCAGATGATGATGACCTTCAACACCCTGATCCAAAACAACAGCCCAGTAACATTGGTAATATTATTTCCCCCTTTTAAGTATAAATAGATGTTAAAAAAAAAACTAAACAATTTCTTCACGATGACACAACCAGGAATGGCAGAAATGAGAATTAAATATAGTCAAGCCTATCCCCTTAAACCATTTCATACTATTGTCTCTGTTTAACAAAATATAATATAATTACTTGCTTGGATGTCTATATTTACCAGTAGTTAATAAGGCCCTCACCACCATCCCTACACTAAGTTCATTCTTTTCTTGTGAAGTGGCCAAAGAGTGTTCTAATGATGGTTCATTATATATTTTTAAGAATCAAGGCCAAATCCCTAAAGAAGACATGTTGTATATCCTCCTGCCCATACACTCCTCCCTCACTGGGACCTCTGGACAGTGTTTACTGTTTTCTCCTCCAAATCTTGCTTCCATCCTCCAGCACAGCCTCACCTCTCATAACCTATCTGACTCAGACCAAATTTCCGGACTCCTGGTCTCTCACTCCAGCTGTCTATTCAGATTTACCTTTAGGCCCCTGCATCCTCAATCCTTCGATTTGACCAGGTGTCAGCTCATTCTCACGTTTTTTGCTCCATCACAATCTAGCCCTGCCCAGCCGGTGCTTTACTGGGATGTGTTAAACAGCATTCCTAACATTATGAGTGAATTATTCTGTTCTTCTCCAAGTTAGGCTTCGATTTCTTTGAAATTTATGCAATGCTGTGTTCTGGTAGAGAAGGTTTTGCTGAGTGAAACGCTAAGGGTGGTTTTGTATAAAGTTGCCCAGCTTCTCTTTGCTCTACTTCCCAAAGGTCAGTTAAACATATGTCCCCAGAGATTCAGAAGTTACCACGTGCGAGTTTCATCAGAACCATGGGCACCCATCCCAAATGAAAGTCAATTTGCTAGCTTCAGTTGTTTTCCCCTTCCTAGAGAGTACTTAAGCTTTAGGCTAATAGCTAATTTTGTGTTTCAATCTGCTCCTCAAATGTTGAAACAACAGCTATCGCCATTTGTACACCAATTTTCTAAAATATTCATCTCAACTAGTTCACATTTGCAGAAGAAAGTTTTTAGTTTTGCTTTGTAAGCTGTATGGCTAGGGAAATGCATATTAAACTATTCATTTAGACTTGTTGCTAACACTGCTTTGGGATATTTATCATTCCATTTTCTCAAGCATACCCTTTTGTTTTATTTTCAAAGTCACAGAGCCCCACTCTATGTAATGAATGTTATGCCAGACCCTGAAACACATTCTCAAAATATGATTTAAAGAGCCTAATTCCCTTGTAACAAGGATTTCTAAACTTTATCATTCTTCAAGACTTATTTTCATTTCTGCATTAAATGTGGAAAGACTTTATTCTAAAAAACTGAAAGTGCATATTCGTTACTCACTTATTTATTACAGGTAGACCTTATACCACAGAGACACAATGTTAACGTTGGCATTCCACATAATTAAGTGTGGGAAAGTCTTCTAAATACAAATAATAACACAAAGAACACACCGTTGGCAAATGTATCTTCTCTGTTGCTCTTCTGCAACAACTTGTCACCTTTCTTACATCTTTTTCTCTTCCTCGTCATTTTTAAAATGATAGCTGCCTGACTCAGAATGCCAACCCTACCATTTACTAATTGTCTGATTTTGAGCAAGTTATTTAATTTCTTCAGGTCTTAATTTTTCACATCTGACGAACAGAAACGAAAAAAAGCACCAACCTATAGAGAGATTAAATGAAAAAATACTAATACTATACAGAACTATTATTCATAAGCTGCCTCCAATAAATGCTACTTATGTTACTCTATGACTCCTCTGGGACAAGAAAAATTACTTTGATATGTTGTTCTATTTCAACCAGCATATTGTCATATATTGTTGATCCTTTTAGTTTTGTTTTATCTCTGAAAGTAAATATCACCCATTTCATATTGGAGTTAATTCCATTGTCTTCTGACAAATTTATTTACCTCTGGACTTTTCTATACCAAAAACACCATGCATTCTGAGATCATATCAACATGCCTTAAAACATCATTTCAATCAAAATATTTTACTTCCTAGCATTTCCAACTAACTCCCTGACATATGAGAGCAGGAAAAGGAATGTGCGTATTTGACTGCTATAGTATTTTGTAGTGTGCATAAATATGGCAAATGCTCAACAGTTATCTGTGATATTCACTTTCTCCCTGGAATTGCCCTGTACCTTGCTACACCCATATACCTTTCCTTACATAATCCACCTTGCCAAGAGTACTCTTTCACATCTTTGCAGATTTCTAAATTCTGCACTATTCTTCACTTAATCTCCAGGATTCCTTGCACACAAACCCAAAAGAGGAAAATTGTATTGGCTGGCTTTTATCACCGTATTTAGACCACATCTGTATCATGACTGGTGCTTTAAAGGAGGGAATATAGATAATTAATCAGGCAAACTAAGAACTCTCCACTCTCTCTTAATTTTTGGCCATAAAGGATGTGGCCTTTTCAAGCAGTAGAGGGATATGATTTTAGATTTAGGTTTATACTTAAGAGTTTGAAACATATACAATGCAGATCTATGATTGCATGTTGATTCTAGATTATAAAGGCAAAAAAAAAATAAGAAGTTAATGCATGTTTAACAAGATTAAATGTAGCTGCATAAAGTATTGCTTTACTCGGTTTTATATCATTATGTATTAATTCTTTAGAAATGCCCTTAAAAAGTCTGACTAGGAGAGGATACAGGCATTCTTAAGGCCTTGGAAAAAATGTTGTAACAATAATATGTAACTTTACTCCTTAATTGCACCTCTATCTATTATTACAAGCACGTGGCATGGCCAAGATTAACAATATTTAACATAAATTACCCCACTTTTAAGGTTCAATTTAAATTCAATATGATGAACCTCAATGAGAGAAGGAATTCTCCATTTTTACTACCATCTCTGGCATTTACTGTTTACTTGGCTCAATTTATTTCCTGAGTGATGCAAAAAATCATACTTTAGTCACCTGAACTTAATATAAATAAATACACCAAAGACTTAAAAATATGTCACTTTTATTGCATATTTAGGTCCTCATCATCCTCACACATACACATATATATATAAAAAGGTCACCTTCTACCCCCAAATGTATACAATTATTTGTCAAAACAATATTAATTTAAACATAGTTTTTAAAACATCCTGTTCTATGGTGCTCTTCTCCCCCGAATACTTATGGGATTAATCCTAACTGTAGGAATAGTTTTAGGCCTTTTAATATTATAACTGTTTTTATTTGATCAATACTGTTAATACTGTTGCAAATAATGCAATAATTTTGGTCAGAAACCTAAATAAATGATTTCATAGCATCATTGTCTGCCAAGATGCTTGAAGTCAATTATCTCCCAACTCAGGGTGAGTTATCATCCTATTTAGTGCCATGCCCAGGAATTTAACAGGAAAACTATCTTCCTTTTTTTGTCTATGTGGTCAAGTCTCTGAGGTCAATTGTCAGCACCTAATTTTGTAGTATAACTCCTCCAAAGATACCTTACACTAATATAATCCCTAGCTTCTTGCTCTTTCATGAGTTAATATGCCCAAATTCACTACAATAAACATAAGATTAGGCTTTACTATGGGAACATTTGACATGTGTATACATATTTAATTTCTCCCATTGAAGTGTGAGATCATTCAATACAATGATTGAGTCTAATAATATTTATCTACGTTGTGTCTAAAGAGGTACCTTCTTGCTTAACAGTTGTCTTGTTTCCAAGATAGAGGCAGTAAAAAGGCCCCTCTCCCTTAAGCCCAGACTAGAATTTAACCACCTAGATGAATTATGAGCCTCTCAAATCCAAAAGACGACAATGAACTTGAGTTTCACAAGAACCCTCTTTTTACTCCCAGCCAATTCTTCCTACAGACTTGCCCGATTTTATTTAAATGAAATCAGCATTTATACATTTGCTTAGACCAGAGACCTGGCTCTCATCCTGATTCTTCCTACTCCTTTATCCTTTAGATCCAATCTAATACCAAGACATATTATTGTGTGTATAAATGGATATCAACTCTAGGCATTTGAATTCCCTGCTCCTAAGTTCAAACCACCTTCCTCTCTCCTCTTGGGACTACTGTGATACACTATTTACTGGCTCTTATGCTTCTCTTATTTCCCTCTAAACTAACTGCCAAACAACACCCAGCAGGAAAATTTCTAAAATGTGTATCTGATTATATTATTTCTTCTCATTCCCTTCCTCTGTTGTTAATATTTTTCAGTGGCTTCCCACTGTACTTCAGATGAAATACAAGTTTTACCAGGATGTAGAAGACCCTGCACGAGCAGCCTTTTGCCCAGCTTTTCATAGTTCTCTCTTATAATTCTCCCCTTCATCCACTTTGTTACACCCAATATGACTCATTTCCTTAGGCATTCTGAGCTCTTTCAGAGGCTTTCAACAAACAAAGGCTGTTTTGCTAGTTAAAGCAGGAGTACAGAAAAGAGTCTTCTACTGTGACATGAAAATCTTGTCACAGTGATTGGGATAATCTTGGGCTAAAAGGATTTGAGGGCAGGGGATTAAAAAATAACTACTCAAAGCAACTTCACAATTGTGAAGTCCATAAATTCGTATTGAGAAACTGCTGCCCAAATCATAACTCCAGGTACTGATTTTCAAAAGCGTAACGATCACATCCCAGTATCAATATTGTGGATGTGTATTATATGACCAAGTATACTGTTGTAGTCCTAGCACTTACTGATTACTGTGTGATATCTGATTTACCCAGAAACGTCTCATTTGGAACAATACCTGTCTTTCTCTTTTGTTTTAAATGAGGGATATATATTTTTGAGTATGACACATTTTTCCTCTGATTTGTAAGTCTAAATTTTAAAAGAAAATGTTGCATTTTCTGTGTGAGATTCTTTCAGAATAAACCATCTCCATGTTAATGCATGTAGCATTTAATGGTTTGAAGCCAGCTTTTTAGTATATAAAGTAAATATGAGGTAATGATTTGAAAAGGAAGTAAAGTCACAGAGTTAGTCTTTTTACTGCCACAGTCAGTCTCATGCCCGATATTTCCGTACCTCATCACTGGTAATACTATCTAGCAATTTCACGTTTCTTGTAGATATGCTTATAAATCTGGCCAAGGGACAGTTTCAGAACTACCACAAAAGGACAAAAGTGCTCTGACCTGAACAACTCTGCTGAGATCACGTAACAACTTACACCAAGGAAACTAAATACAGCCAAAGATTTCCAATAAAAATGCAACACTGCAAACTATCATCAAATTCAGCTTCCTACTGAATAGCATTTTAATAAATAATGAAACAGGAAAATTCATCAGGCAAATAGGCCTGGAACTCCTCTGGGAGACCTTCAGTCAGGACTTGTTTTCATGTGATGTCAAGCAGTGGTCGGGGTCAGCTCTTCATTTCCATAGTTGGCCAAGATACGTAAGAGGCAAGCCCATTAATGTGTTAAGCTGAAGGAGTCCACTAAAACTGTCATAATGTGTTTTTCTTCCCTTGAATTTATTTATTTATTTATTTATTTATTTATTTATTTTTGTATTTTGCCTTTCAGTATTAGGTAACTATTAAGCCAGGTACTGAGTTTGGTGCTGAAAATAGAACAAATGATATGAAAATCTATTCTCTCTAGTCACTCACAGTCCTATGAAAAGGAATCCATATGTAAATTATCAAAGTAGAATGGAAAGCTTGATGTACAAGAGGAATACAACTGAACAGGTAGGAAATTCTTGACACAACTCAACTAACAATAGAAAAGGTATGTTCTATGTATTACAGTGAGGAGAGGAGTCTGGGCACGATGCACCCAAATGGACTTCAAGAGAAATGGACATTTAAATTTTGGAGGGAAGAGGAATTAAGTAAGATGTAACGGTCTTTTACTTAGGAACGTGATGTGCTTAGCTGAGAATTACAAATAATAGGCCTATTTAGTTTTTCTAAGAATTGGCATTTAATAAGTCATAAATGCTAACTGATAATAAAAATAATAGTTAGTACTTACAGAAAGTTTACTTTTTACTTTCAAGTGTTACATATAAATAGTTGTAGTTGATCTTACAACACACATGGAACTATTTTCCCATTTTTCAGATAAAAGATTGCAAGGCACTGAATAATTAAGGAAGTTCCTCAAATGAAAACATCAGTAACAGGATTTGACCCCCCAGTCATTTGAAAAATTATGCATATTTTATCATAGAACTCCTTGTAGAGATGAAAAATACAACAGAAGTAAAGAACTGGATAGAATTCACAGCAGATTTGATACCGCAGAAGGTAAGATCAGTGAACCTAGTAGTGTTGAAAACTATCCAAAATGAAAAAAATAGAGGAAATATAAAACAAATAGTAAAGAGAAGCATCAGGAATATGTAGAACAATAAGCTATAGTTACTAAAAATAGATCAGTAAATTCCTGGACTTGGGGTGAGAGGAGGGCATCATGTTGCTTATACAACTGTATATGCTTGTCAAAACACATCATAATGCACACTTAAAATTGGTGAATATGATTGTTTGTAAATTACACTTCAATACAATTGATTAAAGGAAAAAATAACCAAATGGATAACTCACAATTTGGCTTAAAAGATGGTTGATACAACATAAAAATAAAAAATTTATATAATTCCAATAATATTTAAATAATATTAAAAGTAATAGAAATCTGTTCTCTCCAAATTTCACTGTTAGGATGTATTTGAATGTTAACTTCTCTGGATACCTTTAGTATACCACAGTCTTCTGGAGCTAGTATCCTTTACTATATAGCCCCTAAATATACTTTCAAATACCAGGACAAAATTGCACACATAATGATTGTGTTGAAGATGTTAACTATTGCCAATAATCTAGTCAATTATAAAAATAATTTAAGCTTGCAATAAACTCAACCTATGATTTTTTCATTTCAAATTCCAAATAAATGTTAAAACACAAGAACTCAAAAAGAGATTATATTATTGTAAAACCTCTATGATGACAATATAGCTTAAGAATTGAGTATTTCATTAAACTTCTAAAGTTGTAGCTTCTATAAATAAAAAAAGCACTGAATGGATTTCACATAAGAAGAATTTTATTATAGAAAAAGACTTTAAAATTAAAGATGACAGGTATAATCAAGTATGATAGATCTTTCCTTAAGCTAACGAGCAAAATTTATTGCAGTTCTGTGATATCATTAAACATTTACCTGTCTTGTTCTCACATTATCTTTGGTTTCTTTTAGGAAGAAGCATAGTATTTTCTCTAGAAGGAACAAGGTAAGTGACACCTTTATTGAAAATGCCAGTATGGCACAATACGAAGGGCACAGAATGAAATATGTTCATTCCATTTAGACCAATACACATTGCCACATGTTAAACAGCATGTTTATGTAATGAGATAGAATGCCAAGGACATAAAGGGTTGCGATGAAATAAATTACACTCAAATTCTTTCTCACTACTTTATTATGCAAATGGAATCTCATTTTAGTTTTTCATTTTTGGAAATTAGAGTCTGAGAGAATATTTAAAGCTTAAATCTTTCATTACCGCAAACAAAAAACCATCCATTTAACATTTCAGTATATGTCACAGATTCACTTTATCAGATAACTCCAACCAACCCAAAAATTGAAGGAAGAAAAGAGGTGGAAGAGAATTAAATTACATTATTTTAAATGCATAATCTAAGTTGTAGTTTCTAATACTTAAAGAGTTTATAAGTAAATATCAATATTAATTATCATTTATCACAACTTCTAGGTAGAAACTACTGAGATATGTTTTTTAAAATAAAAAAATTGAACCAATTGATGATAATATTTTCATACCATAAGTAATTATATTTTTCTAAGCTACTATAAGAGTCTGCATCAGAGTTCTTTGAAAATTCTATCTCAGCCCAGAATTTGTAAAGATTAAAATAACATTTATATTTACTTAAAAAGAAAAATTCAGCAAACATTGAAGAAACTATAGCAAATTCTGCTACTTGCTATTCACACAAAATTTCACTCTCTATGTAAGAGAGAATTAGTTTATAAACAGAATAGACTTATTTCGGTATTGCTTTTTAGTTTTCTGATAGATTAACTTTATAAAATTGTTATTACTGTCTAATTTATCTCCAGATAGAAATGGTTCTTGTTTCAATACATTAAGAAAATTCAGTCCTTTTGTGTTTTTCTCTTCAAATTCTAACAAAAATTCTCAGCACCTGGTAACTTAAATATTCTCAGCACAATGGCAGAGAAAATACCAAAACTTCTTATTTCATATTCTTTTTTTCCCCCAGACATATTAAATATGTCTGTCATTTGGGATTGTTTTTGTATAAAATATGTCCATCAATGACAGACTGGCTTAAGAAAATGTGGCACATATACACCATGGAATACTGTGCAGCCATAAAAAAGGATGGGTTCATGGCCTTTGTAGGAACATGGATGAAGCTGGAAACCATCATTCTCAGCAAACTATCGCAAGGACAGAAAACCAAACACCACATGTTCTCACTCATAGGTGGGAATTGAACAATGAGAACACTTGGGTACAGGAAGGGGAACATCATACGCCGGGGCCTGTCGTGGGGTGGAGGGAGGTGGGAGGGATTGCATTAGGAGATATACCTAATGCAAATGACGAGTTAATGGGTGCAGCACACCAACATGGCACATGTATAGATATGTAACAAACTTTCACGTTGTGCACATGTACCCTAGAACTTAAAGTATAATAAACAACAAAAAAAATTTCCTTTGATAATTTATAAATCTTTTGAAAAATAAAAATAAAGTATCATGTTTACTTAAGATTATTGAACATGTATGAAACAAGTTAGAAGTTAAGTTAGAAGATAAAGCTTCATCATGGCACTTGTTAAAGGAAATAGAGTGGATCTTAGAATAGACCCTATATTACCTGTTAAAGATAGTTAAACTTCTCACCTATAAAACGATGTAGCTATCTATGCTGACAGATGCTATGCAGAAACTAATCTGTCTCTGTCACTAATTTTCCTTACCTACACTGACTTCAACATACAAACTTGGTGATAGATGACTACTACAACTTACAACAAAATTTGCAGTTTTCAGCAACCTAGTCACAGATTTGTAAAGTGACATAGCATAATACTGGTATTACAGTAGAAAATGCTTTGTATACATTTATAACCTCTACATTTTGAAATTCATTTCACTCTTCCACTGAAAATAGATCAATATTTAAATAAATTTAGCATTATTTACCTACTAAGATAAGCCAAGTACATTTCCATCCTTGCAAATGGATCATAAAGTTTTATTCCACAGTATAACTTCTTCGGAGCCTGTCACTTTGATTCCTAGCGTTTCACTTAACTAAAATGATAAATGTTGGCACTCTGTTTGTTCTTGTGGATTGCAGTGAAATATGAGAGAAAAAAATATTAATTTCTCCTAACACACATTTGTTACAATTAAGTGTCAGTTTGAAAGACCATCAGAAAGCTGAAATTACACCTTTCAGTTTCTGTAGCAGAAGGGCATTCTGTGTGTGGTAATTATTTGCCCCTCATAGCAAGAAAAAGGACAAGACTACTCACTAATGCTACAACTGACATTATAGTAATAGACATAATAATATATATAGTAAATAAATAATAATAACGGAGAAAAAATAACTAGCAAAAAATATACATATCAGGCTATTCTATGTCAGGGAGAGGACTGTTGGATATAGACAACAGATCTGTATACCATGAGCTAGAAAAAATTGTGAAAGCCAAAGGAGATAACCTGGTTCAATGAATTGCTGAACTCAGGTGACAAGGCAAAATTCAAAGTGTTAAACTGTGAATATAAGCAACTTTTGCCTTATTATTTTTAAAAGTTATATTTCTAAAATATGACAAGGATGAACATAATTTTGCGTGAGACCAAATGAGTAGTAGCTGCAATCTAGTATTTAGTCTTCAAATAAATAATTTTGGAGATAATTATGATAGTTTCCTTTCATGGCTTCATTCTCAAATAATTAGAGCGTGAACTGAGACATCTCACTATTTAATAATGTACCAGAGAGTTTCCAGTCGTGAATAAAGAGATTTTAAAATTTTTTAAATGAATAAAACATCATTTGATATTGCAACTTATATAAAAGTAAAGCTCCTTTAGTTGAAAAGGAAGAGCCTGGCTTCCTACACACAGATACCTCCTCAGTATACAAGGTATTCTGCAGCCACCTTGATGATACCATATGGCTTTAACAAACAAAGCTTGCAAACCAGTGCATGACTAAATTATTTGGAAGCCTACTTCTATTTCATACTCAGATTTCAATAAACATGGGAAGACAAATTTAATAGGTTTATATGAGTAGAGAAGTTTTTCCATTCATCTGTCTTAAAATAAGAATTTTCAATTTTTAAAGTTGTCCCTTAGTTCTCTAAGATTCAGAAATATGTATCCAATTGCCTACTCAAAACTCTTACATGAATCTCTAAAGGGAACATCAAGTGCAACCTATCCAAGACTACACTCATTTTCTTAGCAAAGATCATTATCACCCACATGACACCTCATAAAGAATTTCCAAAGATCCCTAAACTATGCCTATTACTCCTCCTAAACCTTTCTTTCTTGATTCAGTCTACTCTTCCTATTCCCCATCTCTTTTTCACTAACCTTATTCAGGGTACCATTATGTACATTTCCAAGCTACTCTAATACCTCCTAACAGGTCTTCCTTCCCACCCACTTTTCATCTTCTCCAACATATTTTTTTCACATAGCAATTAGTAATCCTTTTTAGTGCATATCTGACCTTAGTGTTTAAGGTTCCCTGTTTATAATCATTCGATGGTGCTCCACTGCTTTTAGAATTAAAAACAAAACTCTTAATATTGTCTACAATGATTTGATCATGTCACTAGCCTCCTTGGTCCACCTATGCTCCAGCAGTATTAGCATTCTCCCTGTCTCTGAAATACTGTTAATTCCTCCTTGTCTAGGGCCTTCACAAAGGAGATCATATTCATGCTGTCATATATATCACAATTGTAATTCAACATGCAATTCTGTGTTTAACATTTATGTTTAATATTAGCTGAACTCTCTGGATTACTCTCATATCACAGCGCATAACTTAATGTATCGCACTGAATAGAGCTCCATCAGCCTCTATCCATTGAATTAGTAAATAATAATCTGGAATATGAGGAAGAATATAATCTACCTTTCATTTGGTTCTCATAGACTTTTGACAAGGCTTAAACATTTTAATCTTTTTTGGTCTCAGCAAAAAGCATACATATCAGCCTCATGTAGATGTTGAATCTGCCCTTCTCTACTCTTTATCAGCTTCCTTAGATCTGTAATGAGGTTGAAGAATGTTTATAATCATACTTACAAATGTTTTATTTGTGCATATGATGTTATATACAAAGATTCTACTAGAGAATAATTATGATTTGCATGTGTATTTTAAAAGCTATTAGAATAAAGAGCTCAACTCTTCAACGTCCTTTTATGCAACCAGGCATATCAATATCTGTTGAAATTGATGAGCATTGCAGAAAAGGAGGATGGTAGAAAAGGAATATGTATTCAGGTCACTAAGTTTGCCAAAGAACATAATCTCAGATCCTTAACTCCATCAAGCATCAGTGAATCTATTTTTAATTCATTCCTGGATATTTAGTTGTAAATGCCTCTAGTTCACTTACAGATATTGATCTGTTCAAAAGCAAGGAAGCCTTTATTACCACATTAATTTTTGATCCTCTGCTCCTCAGCAACCCAGCATATTATTTAAATAAGTGTGGCTACCTGAATCACTAAGATTTATGAAAAATACCCATCCTCAAAGTACAAAACTATTGATTCGGGGTAATTCATTATAAGCAAATGTAAATTAAATAGTTTAAGAAATTGTGTGTGAGCTTTCCTCGGATAGCTAAAATAAAAGTAACCTAGATTTAAAATAATCAAATAATAATGATAACTATTATTATTAACCTTTCAGAGTATTTCTTATATATTAAGAACCATGGAAAATTTTCTGTAGATGTAACATAATTTAATCCTAATAACAAACCTATGATGCAAGGAGCATATTACTGTATTATTATTATCTTTCCTTATTATTTATTTTTTTAAGAAACAGAGTCTAGCTCAGCTGCCCTGTCACCCAGGCTGGAGTGCAGTGGTGCAATGAGAGCTCACTGCAGCCTCAAACTCCTGGGCTCACAGGATCCTCCTACCCCAGCCTCCCAAGTAGCTGGGACTGCCTATGTGAGCCACCACACCCAGCTCAATTTAATAGATAAAGAAACAAGATATTTTATTAGTCCATTTTCATGCTGCCAATAAAGACATACCCGAAACTGGGAAGAGAAAGAGGGTTAATTGGACTTACAGTTCCACATGGCTAGGGAAGCCACAGAATCATAGCAGGAGGTAAAAGGCACTTCTTACATGGTGGTGGCAAGAGAAAAATGAGAGAGAAGCAAAAGAGGAAACCCCTGATAAACCCATCAGATCTCATGAGGCTTATTCACTATCACAAGAATAGCATGGGAAAGACCAGCCCCCATGATTCAATTACCTCCCCGGGGTCCCTCCCACAACACATGGGAATTCAAGGAGATACAATTCAAGTTGAGATTTGGGTGGGGACATAGTCAAACCATATCAGACATAGAAAACTATGATACTTGACAAAGGTCACACAAAACAAAGAGGAAAGCAAGAATTCATACCCAGGCTTGCAAGTAGAGATGATGATTCAAGTATACCCTATTGAGTTTCAGTCATAATGAAAATGTAGGAAACCTCTTCAATTTTCTGTTCTTATGCTACTATCTTAGTCATGCAGGAAGTAGAAAGAAAGTTTCTGACCCTGAGGACCTGCAATCCCAGCACGAAAGCTGTAGTTTAGGGAGTAAATATACAATATTCTATCTTCTTATCTCTGAGAAATTTACTCTGCATTAAATTCAGTACCTCATTTGTAATGTTTGGGAAAGCATGACTATAATTAATGAAACAATGTTTTTGGAAAAGCTATTAAATCTATTTTTCTAGGTGATAGCTGAGGCATGTACAGCATCCCCAAAGAGGAAGATAATCTACAAATAGCTGTAATTGAAGGCACTTTTTGTTTTTAATGGAGTAATTCCCAGGATTAAAAGATCACGTATTTCTCTAGCATATTCAAGGAAGACTTCAATAAGTAGTGGATATGAGTATGGTCTTGAGAAAAAGTTAGAATTTCAAAAATTAAAAAGTTAATGAAAAGGGCATTTTGGACCTTCTAAAATTTGAATGGTCATATGAATAACTCAGATATTGTTAATATACAGATTCTAATTAAGTGGGTTTGAGTGGGACTTGAGATTTTGCATTTCTCTAAAATGCTCTGAGATAATGATGATGATGCTGGTTTCAGAACCACACGTTGAATAGTGATATGATTTGGCTGTGTCCCCACCCAAATCTCATCTTGAATTATAGTTCCCATAATCCCCACAGGTTGTGGGAGGGACTAGGTGAGGGTAATTGAATCATGGTGGTGGTTTCCCCCATCCTGTTCTTATAATAGTGAGTCAGTGATTTCACAGGATCTGATGGTTTTATATAGGGCTTCCCCCTTTGCTGAGCACTCTCCCTTCCTGCTGCCATGTGAAGAAGGATGTGTTTGCTTCCCTTTCTGCCTTAAGTTTCCTGAGGTTTCCCCAGCATTGCAGAACTGTGAGTCAATTAAACCTCTTTCCTTTATAAATTGTTCAGTCTCAGGTATGTCTTTATTAGCAGCATGAAAACATACTAATACAACTAGCATGGTAATGCTAGACATATAAAATAATATGAGCAAGTATTAGGCATAAAAGAATCATCTATGCTTTGAATAAGTCAGTAGCACTCTTTCCTTGAGAGGCAATTGATAGAAAGGTTTATTTAAGTCAAATTATAAAGGGTTTTGAATGACAACTTACTACATCTAGATTTTATTTCAAGCACAAAAGTTGCTTTCATTGCTTTCTCAAAGGAAAATATTCCCTCATTGACAAGAGCAATGTTAAAAATAACTTAAAGATAAAGTGATTTATCAGTTCAATTATGACTAGTATGCCCTCTATTATTAGAGGAGGTATAGTGCAAGTGCTTAAAAAAATCTGTAGATGGAATTATTTCAATTATTGTTTCCTAACTAAGCTCAAATCTATTTTAAATACATACCCATATCAATAATTTTTCATATGTTTCCACATTAATTTTTTGCCAATTGTTATAAAAATATGCAAATTTTCTAAAAATATGAAATGTGTTGTGGGAATTAATCACTTAGTAATATGGAATTAAATATATTTACTATGTTACTTATTATAAGTAACCCAACATAATAGATTGACAAAAAATTCTGTTTCTACAAGAAAAGCTAAATGAACGGCTTTTGTTTTCCAAAATGAGCTATTACCTCAACCATTTATTATTGTTTCCAAATGTTTTATTCACTCAACCCATGATTCCAATATAGCTTGTTCTTTAGAGCAGAATTATTTTACTACTTTAACTGAAATAAAACAAATGTTATTCTGATAAACTAATATGTAATTGGGTTGTAAGAAAATTTAGTTTAGGAACAGAAGACATTCAAATTTTAGTATAAGGCTTGAGATTTGTGAATTTTGAAGGACTGCTTTATAAAGATAAAATTGATTGAAAATGGTTCATGATTAAAATGGGTACTAAACGTTAAACTTCAATATCTTTATGGTAGATAAGATTCAGTTGAGGAACTATAGAAACCATATTTAGTTACATTATAAAACAGATTGATTAATTAATTGATTGATCATTGAGTACCCATTATGTTCCAGCCAATGCTAATCTAAGCACTCAGGGTAAAATGGCTAATGAGATACACAAATTTTCACTTTTATAGAACATACCTTTTAAAGGTTGTAAACACAATAACACATACATATGTAAGACAAAATCAAAATATATAACAAGAGTTGTGATAAAATAAGGAAGATAGAGAATAATTTTGAAGTGGCAGTGTCAGCTGGAATGGTCAGGTGAGGTATGTTGGGATGTGATATTTATTTATTTTTCTTTTTTCCTCCAGCTTTATTGAAGTATAAATGACAGAGAAAATCACATATATTTAGGAGGTGCAATGTGATGTTTTAATATAGGTATACATTGTGAAATCATTAAGACAATTTAACTAATTAACATATTCATCACTTTACAGTTACCATTTTTGTGTGTGTGTGGTGCTGTGAGAACATTTAAGACCTACTCTCTTAGCAAATTTCAAGTATGCAACACAATTTTCTGAACTGTAGCCACCAAGCTATACATCATCTCCCAAACTTGGTTTCTTTGGCCAACATCCCTCCATTGACTCCTGTAATAATGAGAGAGAAGCAGCCAAATTAAGAGGAATTGTTATTTTTTTTCAGTTTCATCCATGGTAGAGTGAATAGGTGATTAATTAACAAATATGTGTTGAAGTGTTAAATGAATGCCTCTGTGGAAAAGCGTTTTGAGGCAAGTGGTGAAGAGAATGGTAGGTGATAAGGTTAGAGAGAGAGGCATGTGCCAGACCACCTAAGTCAGTAGTTCTCAGGTCAGGTTGCATATTAGAATCAACTGAGAAATTTGACAAAGCACCAATATAAAAGGAGCAGGGGTGGATGGTATATAAGAAAAAGCACATTTTCAAATCCTCCAGGTAAATGTGACATGTACCCATTGTTAGGAACGAATGATCACATACTTGAAGGTACGATAAGAAGGCCAAGCGATGCCACCATAGGGTTAATAATGAGGGTTAAAAACATTAATGTCAAAATTCATTTCCTTCAATTAAGAGTAAAAGCTTTACTGAAATTCTTTTTCATTTTTTCCTACCTCATTTGCTTACCCAGACAAACATAAAGAAAACAAAAAAGACAGTCATAGGCAAATCAAGGAATGGTTATAAAATAATTTCCATTATTTTTTATGGTGATATCCATATAATACACTAACCAAGATTCTGAAAGTTTCCCACTTATCACTTAAGAAAAAAACAATTTAGATTTCCTTCCTCTAGACTATTTTACATCACAAAGACATAGGAAGACCAGACTGTCAAAACTAACTTTCTTTTCCTTACACGACTCCAATCTCCTAGGATCTACTGACAGAACAAATAATAGGAAGCTCGAATTAGTCTATCTCTAAAAATCTTAATTCTTCTGGTAACCATGACTTCTGGAAATCAAGGCAGGAAGAATATCTCATTTATGCTAAGACTGATTTCCATCCTTCCCCTTCTCCAGAACTCTTCCTCCATTCCTAATACCCCTATACCCACTTATTTTTTTTCATAGCATTTACCACTTTTTAGCCTACTCTATAGGTTATTTATTTGTTATATTTATTATCTCCTCCACTAGCATGCAAGCTCCAAAATAATTTTGTCTACTTTCTTTATTGATTCATCCAAATACCTAAGAAGTGACTAGCACATAAAAAACACTCAATAACTATTTACTGAAGGAAGGAATAAAAATCCATGTGGTCATTATTCTTATTTTCAAGATGAAAAAGCTGAGGCTCACAATAGCAAATGAATTTAACAAGGTCACACCTTCAGGGAATGACAGACTGATTAAAATACAAATCTGTCTCATACAAAAGTGCATTTGTTAACCACTATACAGTAAATATTTAGGAAAGTATTTGAAGCTAAGACTATGTCTAGCCAGACCATAGACAGTTTCTGGTGCCAAAGTAAGGAGTTATGACTTAGAGCTGCCATTAGTTGGAAATTATTGAAGGACACTGAGCAAGCAAGCAACAGCCACAAAATAGTGTTTCAGGAAGATTTATCTGCCATCAGTGTGGAGAAAAGATTGGTAAGGGAAGAACATCAAGACAGCAAGAAGGTTCAAAGAAAAAAGCACAATGTCAAGATAATTTCAGGAACTAGTCCAAAGTAAAAGTCTATAAATCATTGGTAACATCAAATTGTTCTTCAGCTTGAGATGTGGACCTATTACAAATGATCATTCAGGAAATATTTATTGAGGGTATGCAATGTTTATAGCCATCATCAACAGACTCTATCAGACACTGCATGTCAATTGGTAAGACAAGATCATCTGTATATGGTCATGTTCACCTCATTCCATGAGGTACGCATGTGAATAACATAAAAAACTTACTTAAATATCTTCAAAGAACATATAAAAAGTAAAAGGAGGAAAGGGTGTCCAAACTACATCAAAGTTTATTCATTCATGTTGCTTCTGTACCTGCTATATGAAAGACACTTTGTTAGATGCTTTCCTTAAATCACAGATCAATCATAGGCTCTGAACTCAAACTGCCTTTGGTAAGGCAAAAAAAGCATATAAATAGCTGAAAATAATAATATTATAATGGGAGACGTTTAGATAAGGTACTATATGAGTTGGGTTACTGTATGAAATGTGTTACTGTAAATTTGGCATTGCAGAAACCTTCAGTGAGTAGCTAGTAATTGAGTTATAAAATATATTCCACCAAAGTACATCAAAATAGTGTATCAATGGATTTGTGGTAATGCTTGGTAAACATTAGTAACTCTTAATGATATCTGGTACAGCAGATAGGATGATGTTGATACATTTCAGAAAAAGATATAAAATTAACAAGACCAAAAGCAGGGTTGTAAATTATAGAGGTATTTTCACAATCACTGTAATTTTTAAATAGAGCTCTAGGTCAGAATCCTCAAAGCTCTCAGTAGTTTTAGCTTGGCCTCTACTACTTGTCTAACTTTGATAATTGATGTACTTTCCTCGGATTTCCATTTCCTTGTTAGGAAAAAAAAGGGGCTATGAACGACTAACCCCTCTTTACATAGAAGAGTTAAATATTTTATCAATTAATAAATTGTATTTACATGAGATTTTATTTGAAAATGTATTCTATGTCATTGAGAATTTTCAGAAGTTTGAAAATAGCTTAGATGAATTCTAAGACTGTGACCAGTTCTAAAACTCAATGACTACCTTTATATCATTCTTTTCATTTATTCTTTGTCACATGAGTACTAACTCTAAAGTGTTACATAATACAAATTCTATCAATGAGGCCACTTCATAGGTTATCCTGAATTATCTAAATTAGCAAGCTCTACTTCATTAAAGGAAGGAATTCCTTGACATATATTTCATAATATAGGCATATAACTCCATGTTAGGTGCAGGAAGTATCTGCATCATAAGCTAAAGCAATAAATGTCCTTATATTAACATTAATATACTATTTTATATTAGGTACAGCAAGTACCTAATATAGAGTTATATGCCCATATTATGACATCATCCCCAATTCATTTGTAGCATTTTTGTCGTGAGAAGTAATCACTGCAAATTATGAAATATAACCAGCAGCCTACATATAAGTTGATAAGTGTTATATATTCTCAATATGTAGTTATTGTTTTTCTAATAAGGGGACTTCCATAAAAATGCATTACATTTTTATAGAACTATATATTGTTTATCCTAATATTAAAGTTAAAAAGACGGAGAAGGATATTTGTGGTAGCATCTTGAACCAGGAATCAAGACTTCTTAATATCACATCAATATCCTGACTGAATCACTTTGTGATTTGGGACAAGCCATGTTTTCACTCTTCCTGTATTTTTATGACTGTGGAACATTTGAAAAATTGTTATTAGTTGCTATATTTGTTTCCTAGGGCTGCCATAACAAATAACCATAAACTTGGTGGCAAAAAACAACAGAAACATATTCTCTCACACAGTTCCGGAGGCTAGAAGTGCAAAATCAGGAAGTCAGCAGGGCCGCACTCCCTCCAAAGGCAGTAGGAGAAACTCCTTCCTTGTCTCATTCATCTTCTCTGATGAACCCAAGCATTCCTTGGTATGTGACAACATAACTATACTCTCTGCCTTCATTTGACATAAATTTCTCCCTTCTATGTATTTCTTTGCATTCTCTCCTCTATGAGGACACTGGTCACTGGATTTAGGGCCTACTCTAATTGTGTACGATCTCATCTCAATCCTTGACTAATTACATCTGCGAAGACATTATTTCCAAATAATGCTACATTCTGAGAGTCCATGTAACATGATTTTTTTTCTGGGACACTATTCAACCCATTATAATGGTTATGACATATTTTATCAATTTGTATAAAATACGAAAAGATTTACAAGTTATAAGAATGTATGCATTTTTATCAGTACTATAAAACTGTATCATAAAAGCAAATTTTGTGATGCTTTCAGTTGTTGGAAAACATATATTTGAAAACCTCATGCTTTCTTTATAAATTTTGTATGTTTATATACTGTTTATATTGTATATAGATTTCAAGTTAAAGTCTTGAAATGAGTCTCTCTAGTGGTAAATTATTATTGGAACAAAAGTTGAATTATTGCTCTGCTGATTCTTCTATCATGACAGCATTAAGTAAATATTCACTCAGTATTCCTTCCCTCATTCACACATCTGATGTGTCAGGCACTTCTAGATACTGGGGATACAGCAGTAAAACAGAGTTACAGGATTGTTAGCGTGGCCATGTGGGCTATATTTTTATTTTACAAGACTTATTTCTTCTAAAGTCAAAGTCTACTGTGACATTTGAGATAATGCCTGAAAAAGGTGAGGTAGAAAATTAAGACATGAAGTAAACTAGGGAAAGAACATTACATACAGAAGAGTTAGCAAGACAAAGGTCCTGAGAAAGAAAGATACCTGCCATATTACAAGAATAGCAAGAAAGCCAATGTGACTGGAACAGAATGAATAAGGGGAGAATACCAAGACCTAAAGTCAATGTGACTCCAGTGCTCAAGGCACAGAACTTGAGGAAGCCATCATAAGAACTTTTGTTTCTACTCTGAGTACTGGGGAGCTAGCAGAAAGGTTGGAGCAGAGGAATGGCATGATCTGACTTAAGTTTGAATTCTAAATATACTTTAAAGAAAGTTTGCATATAATAATGCAAACAGGATGTGCTAATGTGAAATGGGAGAGAAAAGGAAAAATTGAGAATATCTGAAATTTGGAATTGAAGCAGCTGGAGTGATGAAACTGCTAAAAATCGACATAGAAAAGATGACAAAGAGAGAAGCTTTTGATGAAAGATGAGAAATTCAGTTTTGGATATGGTAAGTTTAGATGTTTCTTAGAATCCAAAAAGATATATCAAGTAAGCCTTAGTCACAAGTGTCTAATGGCCATGGAAAGTTTGAAGTGATAAATTTATGATAAGGAATATAAATGAACAATATATTCAAAGAGATCACTAAAGGAATAAGTACAGAAAAACAACAGGTAAATCTAATTCTGCTTCTTGGCCTATCTCAACTTTAGGAGGTAAAGTGAAGACAGGGAACCTGCAAAGGATATTGTGAAGGAGTCGTCAGTGAGGCAGAAAACCAGGAGGGTGTGACAGCCTCTAAGACAAGTAACAAAAGCAATACAAGGAGGAAGGGATGATGAACTGTTTCAGATGTTATTGATAGTCAAGTAAAATAAAGATTGAGAATCACTGGACTTAGCAATATGAAAACAATAAGTGGTCTTAATAAAAGCATTTCTGGTGAAGTCATGGTGAAAAAGAAGCTGATTGTAGTATCTTCATGAAAGAAACAATGAACTGAATTCAGAGACCATGAGTACAGAAAATTTTGTCAAGATGATTCTCTCTGAACTTCTCCATAGTGATGTTTGAAAACTAAGTGGTATAGCACGTGTGCTTTGAATTCATGGCATGGTACGTAGTAAACACCTAATAAGTGGTAGCTCTAATAATGGTGAATATGTTTATAATGCACATAAACCTTCAAATTCAACAAGAGTGCCAATTTCCTTAAGAACAATCTCTCACCTTCAGTAATCTATCTTTTCAGATCCAGCTCACATCTTGAATAATAAATAGTAAGTAGGATTGGGCATGCCCCAAATAAGTAAAATAATGATGAAATAAATTATAACACACAGATTAAAGAAGAAAAGGAAAACACATGGAACCATACTATGTGGCAGAAAATAATTATAGTTATGAATGAGGAACTAGTAAAGAAAGATTTTTAAATTTTTATCACCCCTTGGAAAATCCAGAGGAAAATGTTTAAGCAAATTATGATAGGTGGAATAATGTACATTCAGTAAAACTGTGATTTAAGAAAGATTTAATACTGTAAGAAAATGTCCAAAATATAAATTCAGACAATAAAACTAGAATGTAAAAATGAAATAAAGCAAGATCTCTAGTATAAATATAAAAAATAAACCAAGATTATAATTTAACAATCTATATATATATTGGGCTTATAAGTTCTATATTCTTCTTCTATTTTTCTACATTGAAAAAAAAATGTTTAAATAGAGATCATGTGTTATTGTAACCTAAAAGGAGAATAAGTCTTCTAAAAAGGAAATCACATATTTTATTTAGGTAATTTTTAATTTAAAAAAAATTTAAGTTTTTCTAATTAAAGGAATTAGATTTGTTTTTAAACTATTAACTTCAGGTAAATTATGGGGTTTGTATACTAATAATTTTCTCTAGAGGCCTTTGTGATGCCTAATGCATTTTTTTAGTTTACCTCTTTAATTCTCAGAAAATGGAGGAAGTGAGATTATATCTGGATTAGACTTTGAAGTATACAGACCCTGGCATATATAGAAAGATTTTCTACAAGTTAATTTTAACATTACAAAGAAGTAATGAGAGCAAAGACAATCCAATATATGTTACAAGTGAATCATTATCAAAAAATTAAAATACATCCTCATTATTACTCTAAATCAAAATATATACAGATCAAATTATTCAATGTGAAAAAAACTGAACACAGAAAAACTCAAAGAATTTGTGATTATAAACTAACTTAGCTCACAAATGTGTTTAAACGAAATTGTAAATATTGTGGTAAGATATGTATACACCTATACTGATGATGAGATAAGAAGATCAATATCCTTGTTTTTAAACTATTAAAACAAATTATTGTTTTAAACTATTACAAACAAGGCTATTTAAAGCAGTGAAAGTTTCTATCAAGAGAATTAAGAGAATATTTATGTCTTTAAAATTTTCATCCAATACCAATAATCCAGTCTAAGAATATAATCAGAAACTACTTTTCAGAGGAAGGTGGAACAAAATGACCAAAATAACCCTCTAGAGATTGTTGCCCACAAGAACATCAAATTCAACAACTATCTATGCAAGGAAGCACATTCATAAAAATCAGATAAGCAGGTAAGGACCACATACCTGAGTTCAGCGTAGTAACAAAGAGGCATTGAGGGGATAGGAAGAACAGTTTTGCATTGCCTACAACACCCCTCTTCTAACCCCAGGAGGCATAGCCTGGAGAAAGAATCCGGGTGCTTGGAGAAGGGACAGCGAAGAAAATGTGGGACTTTGCATTGAAGGTCAGGGCCACTCTGTCACAGTAAAACACAACACAGGGAAAAATTCTGCTGGTGCTCACAGAGGGAGCACTTAGACCACCACTGGGACTGAGAGGTATCGTCTGCCCCAGTGGGAGGAAACTGAATTCTAGTCAGCTCTATCAGTGACTGACTAAAATGGTCTAGGGCTCCAAATAACTTTGAGTGGCATACAGGCCACAGTAACTGCAGTCCTTGGTCCAACTCTGGTGCTAGGCTTGTCTCAGAGGCAGTGGACTTGGGGTACGGCCCAGAGCAACACTAGCTGTGGTGGCCAAGTGAGTGCCTGTGTCATATCCATCCTAACAGTAGGCAGTGCGGCACTGGGAGAGACTCTTTCGGCTTGGGTCAGGAGGGGAGATAGTACAGAGGACTTTGTCTTGCAACGTGGATACCGGCTCACTCACAGCAAAGCAAAGCATCAGGAAGATTTCTGAAGTGCCCAATTCCAGACCTTTGCTCCTAAAGGGCATTTCTAGACCCATCAGGGGCCAGAAGGGAATCCACTGCACTGACAGGTTGGACCGAGTCTCAGCAGGAATCACCATCTGCTGCCTAAAGTGGCCTTGGGCCTTGACAAAAATATCCGTGGCAGAGAGACAGGAGTAGATGTGTTCCATGGGTGAGCACCACTAGTGTCCTGCTCTGGAAGGCAGGGGTTTCAGGTGTGACTCCTCATGATACCAGCTGTGATAGCCATGGGAGTACCCACATCACCCCTCCCTCAACTCCAGGCAGTACCACATGGAGAAAATCTCCTTTTGCTTGGGGGAAAAGACAGGGGAGAAAACAAGAGGCTTTTCCTGGGAACACAGGGAATACTCTGTCTTCCCCAAATCCACCAAGACGGTGTATGTAATTAAGTGAAGAGCCACAATGTTCCTGGGCTTGTGGGGGCCACCTACCGCTAAAACAGCTGCAGGGACAACAAGTTTAAGTAAAAACACTCGATCCCCTTTGAATTCCTGGAAAGCCTTCTAAAGAAGGATGAGCACAAATATGCTCAGACTGATAAATACCTAACTATTCAATGCCCAGATATCAACAAACATCTACAAGCATCAAGGACATTAGGAAAACATAGCCTCACCAAATTAACTAAATAAGGCACCAGTGACCAATCCTTGAGTGGCAAAGATACGTGACCTGTCAGATAGAAAATTCAAACTACCTGTCTTTAGGAAATTCAATAAATTTCAAGATAACACAGAGAAGGAATTCAGAATCCTCTCTTCTCAGAGAAATTTAACAAAGTGATTGAAATAATTTTTTTAAATCAAGCAAAAATTCTAGAGATGAAAGAATTCAAGTGACAAACTGAAAAATGCCTCGGAGTCTCTCAAAAGCAGAATTGATCAAGCAGAATAAAGAATTAGTAAACCTGAAGATAGACTGTATGAAAATACACAGTCAGGGGTGAAAAAAAAAGAATGAAGTAATCCCACCAGATCTAGACAATAACCTCAAAAGGGATAATCTAAGAGTTATTGATTAAAGAGGATACAGAGAAAGGGATCAAGGTAGAAAGTTTATTCAAAGAAATGACAACAGAGACCTTCCCAAACCTGGAAAAAACGTGAATAACCAGGTAGAAGAACATCAAAGAACACCAAGAAGATTCAAAACAAGTAAGATTACCTTAAAGCATAAAACATTTAAATTCTCAAAGGTCAAGGATAAAAAGAATCCCAATAACAGCAACAAAAAAAGCAAATAGCATATTAAGAAACTCTGATACATCTAGGAGCAGACTTCTCAGTATAAACCGTATAAGACAGGAAGGAATGGGATGACATATTCAACATGCTAAAGTAAAAAAAAAAAAAATCCAACCTAGAATATCGAGTATTGTTTCCAGAAAAGTTAGGAGAAATGAAGACTTTCCCAGACAAACAAAAGCTGAGGAATTTCAACATCAACATTTCTTACAAGACATGTGGCTGGCACGGTGGCTCATGCCTGTAATCCCAACACTTTGGGAGGCTGAGATGGGCGGATCACGAGGTCAGGAGATGGAGACCATCCTGGCTAACATGGTGAAACCCTGTCTCTACTAAAAATACAAAAAAAAAAAAAAAAAATTAGCGGGGCATGGTGGTGGGCACCTGTAGTCCCAACTACTCAGGAGGTTGAGGCAGGAGAATGGCGTGAACCCAGGAGGCGGAGCTTGCAATGAGTCAAGATCACACCACTGCACTCCAGCCTGGGTGACTGAGCAAGACTCCATGTCAGAAAAAAAAAAAAAAAAAGTTAAAATAAGTTATTCAATCTGAAACAAAAGAACACTAATGGGCAATACAATATGATACCAAGATATAAAACTCACTGGCAAAAGTAAGTTCACAAAAAAATACAGAATACCCTGAAACTGTAACTCCAGACTGTGAACCACTCATATATGTAGTAGGAAAACTAAAAACCAACCTATCAAAAATAGTAACAACAACAATTTGTTATGAGATCGATAATATAAAATATATAAGTAGAGATAACAGAAGTCTTAAAGTTGGGGGGATGGAATGAAAGTGTAGCGTTTTTTAGTTTTCTTTTTGCTTATTTTTTCCTTTTCATTGTGACCAAAGTAAAGTTGTCATTGCTTTAAAATCATTGATTATAAGATATTATCTATAAGTCTTATGGTAACTACAAAGCATCACATAAAATAGATACACAAAAAACAAATAGCAAGAAAAAAAAAACTTTCTACCAAATAAAATTACATATCCATAAAAAACATTAAGAAGAAAAGAAAGGATTTATGAAACAACCAAAAACCAAGACCCTCCTGTTCTATACATATAATCACAAATGGTAGAATTTGTCATTTGTCCCTTCGCAGATTCTCCTCTGACAGGAGGAGAGTCTGTTAAATAAAACAAGCCAGGCACAGAAAAACAAGTATTAAATTTTCTCACTCACATTTGGGAGTTTAAAAAAAATTGATTCCATGAAGATAGAGAGTAGAATGATGGTTATCAGAAGCTGGAAAGGGTAATGTGGTAGGGGTAGAAAAGAATAATTGGTTAATGAATACAAAAATACACTTTTGATAGAAGGAGTAGTGTTTGATAGCACAATAGGACAACTATAGTTAGCAATAATTTATTATGAATTTAAAATTAACTAGAAAAGAAAATTGGGATGGTCCTAAAACAAAGAAATCATAAATGCTTGAGGTGATACATATCTCCATTACCCTGATTTCATCACTACACGTTGTATACTTGTATCAAAATATCACATGTACCTCATAAACATGTAAAACTGTTATGTATCCATAAAAATAGTGAAACATACTTTCCATTACATAAAAAATGAGTCACATTTTCAAAGATAACTTCATAAAAATATTTATAATAACATCATTTAGTGGCAAAAAGTTGGGTGCAATCTACATGAAAATTCATGACAAATAGTTATGAATACTACCATACAGACATATGATAAAATATTATATGACCATTAAAACTATATTTTAAAGAATACCTTACAAAAGAAAAAATGCCCATAATATATTAATTTAAAAACTAAATTTCATTTTACTGTGAGGGCAATATCTAGGTGGAATTCAAATTTAATTTCCTCCTTTATTTTTATTTATATTTTAATTTTTTTACAATGAATATTTACTAATTTTATTAGGAAAAATAAATAGTACTATTTTTTAAAGAAATTCAACAAAATATATTTTTCATTATCCTTCAATGAAATATCTAGAGAAGATTCAGTCTGTAACAATTACATATTTTTCAAGTTATCTAATGAATTTTATGTCATTACATATAATACATAATGAATTTTTAAAAATAAACCTCAGTATTCATAACTAAATTATCCATATTAGCAATAGAAAAACGTATAAGAGAGTACTGAGAAATATATGAAAATGCTGTTCCTTTTTTTGCTTTGAGACAGAGTCTTGGTCTGTAGCCCAGGCAGGAGTGCAGTGGCATGATCTTGGCTCACTGCAACCTCCACTTCCCAGGTTCAAGTGATTCCTGTGCCTCAGGCTCCCAAGTATCTGGGATTACAGGCACGCGCCACCATGGCTGGCTAATTTTTGTATTTTTTGTAGAGATGGGTTTTTGCCATGTTGTCCAGGCTGCTCTCAAACTCCTGAGCTCAAGCAATCCCCTTGCTTTGGCCTCCCAAAGTGCCAGGATTACAGGCGTGAGTCACTGGGACCCAGCAAAAAATGCTTTTCTTATTTCTAAAACTCATGCCTTTCTTATCTTCAAGGGATGTATATTTTTGAATGAATGGAGGGTTTCTTTTGGGGAAAAAAAGGAACTTTGACTCTCCTCACCCTCTACACCAAAATTAAATCAAATCTTAAAATCTAAAACCATAAATCTTCCAGAAAGAATTTTCATGGCCTTGGCATAGGAAAACATTTCTTAGCTAGAACAATAAAGCATAAAAATACATTAGATTTCATCAGAGTTAAAAATGTCTGCTCTTTCATAGACCCCATTTAGAAAAGTAAAAAGGCAAGCCACAGGCAATCCAGTTTAAAAAATGAACAAAAGATTGAACAGATAGTTCATAAAACAAGTCTGGCCAAACACACACACACACACAGACACACACACACACCCCACACACACAGAGAGAAACAGAGAGAGAGAGAGACAGAAAGAGAGAAATTGATGCTCAGTATCAATAGTTATCAGGAAATCCAAGTTAAAGTCACAATGAGATACCACAATGAACTCAGTAAAATGGCTAAAATTTAAAATTCTGGCTATGATGTGTTGGCAAGGATGTTAAGTAACTAGATATTTCCTACATTGCCGATGGGAATAGAAAATAGTCTAACAACTTGGGAAAACAGACTGGCAGTATCTCACAAAATTAAACATACACTTGGCATATGACTCAGCACTTCTATCCTTTGGTATTTTCCCAAGAGTTGTGAAAACATATGTCCACACAAAGACTTGTGTATGAATGTAGCAGCTTTATTCATAATAATGAAAAGATGGAAACGACCTAAACGTCCACCAGCCAGCGCAAAAATAAAGATAATTGTACTCCATCCATATGGTATGGTCTAAATGTTTCCCCAAAATTCATATGTTGGAAACTTGACCTCCAGTATGGAGGTATAGGGAGGTGAAGACTTTTAGGTGTTTATGTAGAGAGACCTCTGTCCTAATTAATAGAATTAATGCCACTACTAAAAGGATTTATTGTGGCACATAAAGACAACAATGCTCCTCCTCTTTGGGGAACAAAGCAACAAAGCACCAACTTGGAACCAGAGAACAATCCTGCTTGTGCCTTGATCTTGGCTTTCTAAGCCTCCAAAAGTATAACAAATAAATTTCTATTCTTTAATAATTACCCAGTCCCACGTGTTCTGTTATAGCAGCATGAAACAAAGAAACCATACCACAGAATATTTTTATGCAATAGAACCACTGATACACCCAATAATATGATCAATCTCAAAACACTTATGCTGAGTAGTACAATTCAATTTTTCAGATTTGCTAGAATAGACAAAAGTAATCAATAATCACAAAAACCAGATCAGTGGTTACCAGGCCTCGAGTGGAGGAATGGGTTGCCTAGAGGTATGAGGGACATTGTGCAGGGGGAGTCATGATTGTGAGATTAAAACTGGGATGCATTTGTCCAAACTCGTCAAACTGTAAAAGTAAAATGGAGCTTTTTATAATATACCGTAATAAAGTTGATTTCGGAAATAAGTTCTTTATTCCCAAAGCTATACTTACATGGAGTTTTACTTATTGGCTAATAAACCATGAGTTCTGCCCTACAATGTAATCACCTTACTCTCAGTAGTTTTCCTTTTTGATTGAATTTTTCACTCTTAAAACTTTCCATTATTACTTTATTATTTGCTATTGTCTCCATTTATTAGCTGCTTTTTACACATAAGTCAAATATACCACCTATCTCCATCTTTTTCCAAGTTCCTCAATCTTATTTTCATGAGTGCTCCTGCTGAGTCCTCTACGTACTGATTCATTCCACATACTCCACATGATACATCTATTCCATCTAGAACTCACTTTACTCTCTTGACTTACTGACTCCTGCAATGTCAATATGCAGTGATCTTATGAAAACCTCTGTATATCATGGAGACAGTGAAAGTATATACAATGTAACATAAGGCAGGTTCTGAAGGAAAAAATATCGTCTCCAGGCTATAAATTTGCCCAATTTGGGCTACAAATCAAATTATATGCACCAAGAAGAGACACAAGAAAATATTCTACGTTTGAGTTGTGTGTAAGGTAAACAATTTTTTAAGTCTATTTGAAGTTACATCAAGTTTCTTAATTACATACATAAACTGGCTACTCTATGATCATGAAAACAGAGTACCAAACTTATCATGCATTCCTTATTCAATCAGCAGTTGTTAAGTGAGCACCCACTATAAGCCAGGCACTGTTTTAGGTGATGAAGATAGAAGTGGACAAAATTTTATTATAGCCAGTTGTCTCTGTACAACATAGTCCTTTAATTAAAATAATTTCTACTGAATAGAGATAAAATTTGTCCATTCTCATTTTATTGGTGGACAATTTGGTAAACGGTTTTGCTACCCACTCTCTAATCAATCAATTCAAGTATTTGTGGAATTGAAAATTTGATCTTCAAGCTTGTAAATTTTGTTTTCTATAGCTTTTATTTCCATTTGTTCAAGATTATCTATTAATTTTTGAAAGCATTTTGCTAAATACTCAACTACGAAGTTGGGTCTGCTAATTTTTTCATTGTAATTCTTTTTTTCCTAATTTTATATAAAGGCTGTTGTATATACATGTCTATAATTGTTCTGTCCTCTTGACAGACTGTTACATTTATTATTATGTAGTACCTCCCTTCACACTAATACATTTGCCTTATATAAACATGAATGAAAATATCTGCCTGATATTTACATTGCCATATTAACTTATTAAGTATTTGCATAGAATATGTTGTTCAATATCACAAAAAAACACAATATTAGACATTGCCTTCAATGGACAGATAGCATCCTATAGATTTTTTGGTCTTAATTTCATATAGTCTCTCTCTCCTAATAGCACAGCACTGATGTGTTGACATTTCATTCACTTAATTCCGAATTCCTTTCTTCCCTGCTAAACATGAAAACAAGAATATGTATTCTTTCTCTTACTATCTCCAGGCTCTGTCACAATCAGTATTCAAGTAATGTTTCTTGGATAAGTTGTCTCACCTTATACTACATGAGTAAAGATTTTTGAGTAGTTACTTTTTTATACTTTATTGAGGTATAATTGATATACAAAAATAAACATATTGATGTATACATTTTGCTGAATTTGGACTTGAGTAGTTACCTTTAAAAATAATATCTAAACTCAATTTTACAGAATGAAAATCTTTATTTCTCTCACCAATTAATTTGTAAAGTAAAAATTTTTAATGACAGTATTCCATTTAGTTATCAATTTGAGTGGTTTTAATTAATGAAATAAACTTCAGTATGAATTTTTATTTAAATAAATACTAAAATGTTTTAGTGCTATTGTATTATAAACATCAGCAAATAATCAATCTGAGATAGGAGGTAAGACTCAACTACAGAGGCAGGCCTTGGACACCAGACCAGATTGAGGACTAGCTAAAACAAGCCGGGGAAAAAGCAGCTTTCACTCAGACATTCCCACCACTACCAATGTCAATTTACCATTGACATGGTGATACCCTCAGAGTTGCTGACCCTTTCCATGGCAATGACCCAATGATTACTACCCCTTCCCTGAATAAACTGCCCCTTAATCTCTTAATCTGCATGCAATTAAAAATGGGTATAAATGTGACTGTAAAACTGCCCTGACTGCTACTCTCTGCCTATGGGATGGGCCTGCTCTGCAGGAGCAGTCACAGAACTGCAACACCACCAGAGCTGCAACACTGCCTGTTCAATAAAGCTGTTTCCTTCTACCTCTGGCTTGCCCTTGAATTCTTTCCTGGGCAAAGTCAAGAATCCTCATGGATTAAGCTCAACTTTGAGGCTTTCCTGCCCTGCATCAGCTTGGCACCCAACATGGGGCAACGACAGAAGATGGTAATGGGTGACTAATGAGGCAGCAGTCAGCAATCAGCGAAGCAGCAATTGGCAGGATTAAGGGAACAGTGATCAGCAGAGCCAGTGGTGGCAAAAAGTCATCAGAAGACTGAAGATCGAAGAGGCAGGAAAACAGAGTTGTAATGCTTGAGCTCTGTCACTACCAAAGGCTCTTTCCAGAGCCATTATTTTCCCTGGCAGGCAGTGGAGTTGATCAGATGAACAAGCAGCCATAGTGTGCTGCCTCATGTGACACTTGCCTCTCTGACCAGAAACTCAGAGGGTTACTGGCCATGCAGGCCCCTCCCACTGTGGCAGTTGAGCCCACTGGTGAGATGGCTGTGATGCTGTCTGCTTTGTGTGGGGCCCAAATCTCTGACAGGCAGCCCTGTCAGTTACCTGCCTGTACAGGCCTCTCCCACCTCAGCACCCAAGCCCATTGGTGGGGGGCAGCCATAGTGCTCTCTGGCTTCTGTGTAGCCTGCCTCTCTGACTAGTAATGGGCAGGTTACCAAACTGGTGCAGGCCTCTCCACCTGAGGCAGCCCTGCTGAACTCCCCCAAGCTGTGGTATCCTGGAGAGCTCTTCATCAAGTCCCACAGTCTGTGCCATTTCTGCTGAATGGGTGGTATCCCCTCTGCCCTTCCTTTAATAGTATTTGGTAAAGCTAGGGAATAAAAGCCTTTGGCTAAACTGTCAGTTCCTCACAGTTTTGGTGCCTTGAAACACATCCTTGTCACCCCTTCTCCAAGTCCTTTGTCTTCTAACTCCATTTATTATTATTATTATTATTATTATTATTATTATTATTATTATTTTTATTATACTTTAAGTTCTAGGGTACATGTGCATAACATGCAGGTTTGTTACATATGTATACTTGTGCCATGTTGGTGTGCTGCACCCATCAAATCATCAGTCATTTACATCAGGTATAACTCTTAATGCCATCCCTCCTCCTCCCCCCTCCCTATAATAGGCCCCGGTGTGTGATGTTCCCCTTCCCGAGTCCAAGTGATCTCATTGTTCAGTTCCCACCTATGAGTGAGAACATGCAGTGTTTGGTTTTCTGTTCTTGCGATAGTTTGCTGAGAATGATGGTTTCCAGCTGCATTCATGTCCCTACAACGGACACAAACTCATCCTTTTTTATTGCTCCACCATTTGTTTTATTTTCTTCAATGATTTATGCCTTAAAATGTGTGTTTCATGTGCAGTCTTAAATTTGCTTTAAACTTTCTGTTAATTTTGAGTGGACAATTAAGGCAGGATACTTGGTTGTTAGAGGTTCCCTGTTGTGTTGACTCTGGGATGCCAGAGTCACACTGTTCTGTGACCCCAGCTTGGTCTTGGGTTCACCGTTGGCTGCCCCCTGGCTGTCCCAAGGTTTTCAGCATTTGGTGAGAGGACCCTCGTTGGCTGACACTCAGTAACTCTGGGTTTTCAGCATTAGTATTTTTGGCCACCCCCGAGATGCTCTGGGATTTTCAGCACTGACATTCTCTCTAGTATGGTTGGTTATAACCCCTCCCCCTAGGGGAATATTGGTCTTGCCTTTTTCTGCCCTAGAGTTAGAAGTATTATTTTCCTAACAGCCAGCTGCAAGTCCCTTCCTGTGTGCTGTCTAACAAGTGAATTGCTCAAGCCTCTCTTGGTCAAAGGAACTGGGAGTTCCTAGGCCCCTGGCCTGATGGACAGCCACTTACAGCAGTAGACAAGAGGCTATCCAAATATTTTTGGTTTTGGTGTCTCCACTATTGGGTAGAATCTCCTGCAATTCAGGGCCTCTGAGGTCTCCCCTTGGGCAATGTTGTTTACCTTTTCCTTTCTCTCTTCCACAGCCATTTGTTTATCCTCCCTTTCTGTGTAACCCTCTCTCTAGAATTTAAGTTCAACATCCCACTGCCTTTTTGTAGCTTGTAATCTAATTTGTAACACCTTGCTACCTATGAAAAGTGGGAATGTAAAAGGGAAAAAGTAACTTGGCATTTACTAAACTTAGGCTAACCAAAACCCTCTGTAGAGATCCTTACTAGACATGGGTACAACAGCAAGCATCCCAGAGGACCCACCACTGGGGAATCTTTTAGGCCAATGGAGCAAATTCAAATTCGGCTAAAAGAAGAAGAAACTCATTTAGTATGGCAATAATATTTGCATTCAACGCAAATTGACAAGCCAACACATTTGACCTAAACATGGTTCTATATGTTATAATGATACTTTACAATTAGACTTCTTTCCTAAAACAGAAAGAAAATGGGAAGAGGTCCCTTATGTATAGGCTGTTACGGACCTTTACTGGCTCATGTTACTTCCAGGCACCAGAAATCCATGCCTAAAGGATCCCCTCCCAGCTGCTTCCCCTAGGAAGCCTACTCCTTCCCCAGGGTCTCCTCAGTCCACCAACTCTGAGTGGGTTGGGGGGTACCACCAGTTCTCTAATGAAGGACTGTACCCCTAGGACATCAGGCACACCTCATCCTTATCCAACTAGCCTCAGCCTATACCCCTTGCTGCCCTAGAAAGTAAGCCCAACCAGTACCACCAGGAGTCAGCCGCATACCAGCTCCTAAAATCAAATCTGTGTCCATTGCAGGAGGTACCTAATAGAAGTGAGGGAATACTTAGAATACAAGTGCCATTTTCTATGTCTAATTTGACTTTATATGAGGAGAAAGGTGGAAAGTTTGCGGAAAATCCAGAAAAGTGTATAGAGGAGTTTGTTAAGTTGACCATGTTCTTTGATTTAACTCATCATGACTTACAAATAGTGTTACCTACTTGCTCTGCAGTGGGAAAAAAGTAAAGGATAAAGTATACGGTTAAGTCAGTCAATTATGACACAGTTAGAGAACTATCTCAGGGCAATAGGAAAAAAAAAAAAAAGAAATAGCCAAAAAGTACAATTGTTAACGGTTGCCTAAGTCCCCTGCCCCCTAAGGGTTACCTATCATGAGAAAATGTTATGAAATTGGCATCTGGGATCAGATGCCCAGACAAGAGCCCCTAACTTGCCAGCTCCTGGGCCAGAATCAGTGTACCTACTATAAGCAAGAGGGCCCTTGGCAATAAGCATGTCCTAACTGTCCCTGGTAAGAGACAGAAAAAAAAGCCCTCCATCAATTCTAGAGCTAACCTTCTTCCACTAGCCCCAACAAACTGCCTTGTTCAAGTAAGTTTACTGGGAGTCTTGGACCATTGTCCCTGCAGATGGCTTCCCACAGTGGCAGACAAGCAGCTGCCTGAACATTTTTCTTCAGTGACTCCACTGCTGGCTGCGCTCTTTGGTAGCTCAGGGTCTCCCCTCGAGCAGTGCTGTTCGCTACCTCCCTTTCTTATTTGATGCTATTGGATCCCCTTCCCTGCCTCTTCCTGTTTTCATACCTATTGGGGCAAACAAAATTTGGCCAAGTAGATGGTCCCAATTTTGTAAATAATTTGAATCCAGTTGTCTTGTGTAGGTAACTTTATCTAGTGTGTTTGTTTAGGCATATAAACATGTATTGTGATATGCGTTTTGTCTAGCATGCTATCAAATTGGTTTATAAATAATCTTCATAAATAAGACTAGTCAAAATTTATTAGTTTGAAAATAATGTTATGTCTTCTGAAATTTGACATTAAGATTTTTACCTTAGTAAATAACTGATGTTAATAGGCTTTGAAATGGTTAAAGTGGCTTTAAATGGTGACCAGAGTTGCATAACAACTTGGTTCTTGGAGATAGTCTACATAAAACTGTTAAAAGTGAAAGAATGGAATAGATGCTTAAATAGTGAGTTTATTATGTGGTTTAAAGTCTTAAAATGATAGAATAATTCTTATCTGTAGAATGCCAGTGTCTGGTGGGCAGTTTAGGATTTCTTCCTTGCTAGGTTTACATAAAATGTGCCAAAGAAATGTATTCTTCATTGGGAAAAATAATTTTGTCTAATTTGGTAGTTATTAAAAAGGAGGTTCAAAATATGAGGGAACCTGCGAGTAAAAAAGAGAGATGTAAAGAACATCATGAATAGAGGATTTATTATTATTTTGCAAGGAAGGATATAAAGAAAGAGTAATTTTGTAAGAGAAGGGATCTTGTATAGTAAATTCTTGCCCTAGAGTAAAATGACTGGTTATTTAAGAAATAGGCAGCATAGAACAAGTCAGAACATTCTAGCATGTTATAGATGATCTGCATAAGTTTTGAAAAGTTTGTAAAGGAGAATATACGGATGTATTAAAATGAAATTGTGTATAACAGGCTTTTTAGAAAATAGTCTCTATATCTGAACCAAATTTTCTTAAGGTATTAATTTGCCAAATTACCAGAAACTTTTATTTTCAATCCTGTGATCTACTTCTTTTGAGAGCTTCTCAGATTCGTGTAGCACTCTCCATTGGCTTTTCTGTCAGCTCCTTTGAGTTTTTCTCCTCTGATTATGACTGCTGTGGTGGCCTAATGCTAAAGTGCTTTATCTTAGAGGTCTGTGGGAACAGTGTTTTCTCCCAACATAGCTTAATTCTATGCTATTGGTGTTCTTCAACATGTAACCTCATTTTGGCTTTTAGTTTTTGCTTAGAAGTGTTTTGAGATTGTCAGGTGCTTGCCCAGCTCCATTCCCTTCGGCCTATGGATTTTGGGTTTTGTTTTGTATCCCACCTTTTTTTTTCAGGGTGTGCTGAAGGCAGTGTCAATGGCCAAGCTATTATTTTGTCCTGTACCAATGCTAGGGTAGTACACTGCCAGCTTCAGGTCCATCGTGTTCCTTGGTAGGGCCCCCAGAGCCAGAGGACTTCAAGTCAGGGGAATTGTAGTCAGCTGGATGTTCTCAGCCAGATGAGAGTGGAGGTGGGCAAGCACTCCTTGGCAGTCACAGAGCTGTAACCCCACCAGAGCTGTAACACTGTTCAATAAAACTGTTTTCTTCCACCTCTGGCTTGCCCTTGAATTCTTTCCTGGGCAAAACTGAGAACCTTTACAGGCTAAGACCCACTCTGGGGCTTGCCAGTCCTGCATCAAATCCACACTTTTTTAAGAGAAACCATCAATGATCCCTGTTCCTAAAGAACAAGGTTAAGATTCCTTTCCCCAGTATTCATTCCTTTAAAATCTTTCTCCTGATGTTCAACCTAAAATCTAGAAACTCTTTTATGACTGATTCTGCTCCTATCAATGAATTCTCTGATTTCTTATATCCATATTTTGGGAAAGGCCACCTGCTTCTCCTGATACTTCACTTCCTTCTGCTATCTCTTCCCTCCCAATTTTCACATGTCCATAAAACTCATATATTTCAAGGCCTCTTAACTCTTATGCAAGTTTATGTGGTGTTTCTCTTAGAGCAGGTACCACTTTCTGTTTTGTAATGTATTATTTATGAACGCATCATACCTCTAGTACATCTACTGAATGAATGTATGGTATCAAATATTTTTATTAAGCTTTGGGGAAAAATTGGTGTTCCACTACTGCTTTCAATTTTTAACTATTTTTTTCTGAGACTTGTTAGGTTGACCCCACAATTCACTGCTGAGAAAAACTGCAGTCTAAATTAATCAGTGTGCTCTAGAGACTCAATAAATGCAAAATTGCTAGTCTAAAATAAGGCTAGGTGAGCCTGGCAAAGGTACTTTTCACTTTTCTATTAAATAAGATATTTTTTTACCCAAAGTCAGTGGCCATCTCTTTCTACGTCCTCCAGAAATACTCCTGTTTGTATAAATACTTCATACATAGTATATAAATGTTATGATTACTTTGGCTAAAAGGAGTCTAGGCATGCCTGGGTCAGGGGCACAACACAGTCAGTCTACTGTTTCAACATATGGGCTCAAAATCTGACAGATCAGCTGTGGGTCCTTTCTTCTTTCTTACTAGAGGTTTGTAACCTTGGAGAATTTAAATAACCTTTCCATAGCCCAGTTTCTCATTTGTAAATGGGTATAATAATAGTAACTCCTTTTAATGCTGCTTTTAAAGTTACTCAAAATAATGCTTGTAAAGTACCTAGCACAGTAAACCTAATAATTTTTTGCTATTTATTATAATAAATTATTATAATAACTATCATATTTATTAAAATAATTATGATATTGATTAAAATTAATTGTCCTTCCTGACTTGACTATGCCCGTGTAGAAGAGCAGAAGGGTCAGAGTGAATTGTGGATAAGAGCATGAAAGAGCAAAGCAAATATCAGAGGTCAAAATTTTATAAGGCCTATTAATTTTTAGAAACTGTATATAGAACTGATTGAAAATTATCCAGGACATATATGCCCTTAATCCAAATCAATTGTTTTGGTATATTCCACTGTTTTATAATTATAAATATTATAATCTGAACATTCCAGTGGTCATTATAATTTATTAAGGGCAATTCCAATATTGACAATGCGTTTTAATCAATCATACCCTGTACCTATCTTGCAAAAGATGAAGCCATATATTTTAAAACTTTGCTGTTAGTTTTATTGCTTTAATTCACCAGTGTTTAGTTTTCCCCTATGTAAAAACAGGAATTCTCCCCCAAAGCACCAAAGATTAATCAGACAAAATCAACAAACATTTGCTGTTCAATAAATGAGTGTATGGCTATAAGGAGGAGATAATTTAAAAAGCTAAAAAAGAAAAGGCTGACACAACAGCCTTTTGCCAAACATGTAAGAGAGCAAGGCCATATGTCTCCCTGGATTTATGAGAATAAACCTTAGTCTCCCTGGCAGCACCAAGAAAAATGTAGAGGTTTTGAACTGAAATCATTGGTCAGCAATTCCACTCATTTTCTTGATTTCCCCCAATTCAGAGCAGCATTGGGGAGGTCTGAGGGACAAAAGTGAATAAAAGCAACTTAAAATGCCAGAGAAGGTGATAACTGTCTTACTAATTATCTGCAAGCAGAATGATCACTAGTAAATATTTTCCTGGCTGAGATTTACACATCCTACAGGCGAGGGAGACCTGGAGGGTGTAGAGTGTCTCTGAGAGTAAAGACAAAACATGGAGTTTTCAGAATGTGTATCTCCACACTGGTATCCAAAAGAAAACACAGTGCTTCAATTCCAATGCAAACTGGTATTTACTGATGACAGAATCATTTTGTGAACTTATACTATAATAACCAAAGCTTGTTCCATTGGTTGTAAAAGTTCTGGCAGATCTCTTTACCCTCTCTTTGTCTCAGTTCCTCACATGTAAAATAATAATAATAATAATGCCAACTTTACAGATTTTTTGTGAGAATTTACTAACGTAGCACTTTAATTTAGAACAGTTAATACTTAAAATTATTATTGTGTTATTATTATTGACTAATGTATGTATCTTTTTTCTATAGAATCAGAAATTCTTGCTTTGCTATTTTTCCCTTTTTTCAAGTAAATTTCATTTCATTTCCTATGCATATGTCATATGTTTAAAGTTCAGAATAGGACAAAGAAAGGTAGCTTTGCTTCCCTTCTAGAATATCATGTGATAGTTAATATTGAGTGTCAACTTGATTGGATTGAAGGATGCAAGTATCTGTGAGGTGTATCTGTGAGAGTGTGGTCAAAGGAGATTAACATTTGAGTCAGTGGACTGGCAGAGGCAGACCCACCCTCAATCTGAGTAGGTACAATCTAATCAGCTGCCAGCGTGGTTAGGATAAAAGCAGACAGAGGAACAAGGAAGGACTAGATGGGCTAAGTCTTCTGGCCTTCATCTTTCTTCTGTGCTGGATAATCCCTGCCCTCAAACATTGAACTCCAAGTTCTTCAGCTTTTGGACTCTTGGACTTACACCAGTGGTTTGCCAGAGGCTGTTAGAACTTCAACCACAGATTGAAGGCTGCACTGTCGACTTTCCAACTTTTGAGGTTCGGGGAATCAGACTGGCTTCCTTGCTCCTCAGCTTGCAGACAGCCTGTTGTAGGACTTCACCTTGTGACTCTATCAGTAAATACTCCTTAAGAAAATCCCCTTCATATATACATCTATCCTATTAGTTCTGTCCCTCTAGATAACTCTAATAGATATCATAACATCATATCCCTTTTGCCCTCTGTGATGATAAGAAACCTCTGGAGTTTCTAAGCAGATCCTTTCCCATTTTGTATTCTCTGTATGACCATTACTCATCTCAAACTAAATACTATCTACAGACAAACCAAAAGCTAGATAATAAAATAGCTGGTTTTCTATAGGCTTATTTTCTTAAAACTAGAAACATATAATCATTCACTTCAGACTGGCATGATTTTAAAAATCATGACTCATATTCATTTCATATTACTACTGAGGCCCAGAGAGACTAACCTACTTGCCTGAGAATATAGGCCATGAGTGGGAAGCCAGGACAAGGATCCACTATGCATGGATCCTTGCAAACCTACCTTGCATAATGTCCATGTAAACCTACCACACGTCCTCAAATTTCCACAAAGAGTTTGCAGGTACACTGTGGCATCACCCAGCTTTTTAAACACCTATTATCTCAAATACCTATTCTAACTTTGCCAAACTGAGAGTAGCAGCACTTAGTATTCCATACCATTTAGGAGTCAGAAATATTTTTACTGCACTTTAATTCCAGGTGGCATCAGAGTGGCATGAAAGGGTTAATATCATCCCCTAACAAGTACTTATGTTACCCAAGAGCAATCTTTTAAAAAACAGAAAAACAAATAGTGTTCATGGGTCTGTATCTAATATTGGAATCGGTCTACATGTTCCCATAAAGTCCCTGAAATCATTTATTTTTTACAGCATCATTCAATAATTGATGTGTAAAATGATAATACTGACTTTGTAACAAAGATTCCATTATAGCCCATAAACTTCACTTTTAAAAAAGGAGATGAGAATGTAATCCATTTTAGAAAAATGTCCATTAAAGTGACTGTTTTTTCAAGTTTGATATTTAGAGTGTAATAATATAGCCAACTTCCTACTGAACAGTTCCTTTCAGAGCAACATGTCCAAAATAAACTCAATGTCCACCCTCAAATCATCTCCTACATCCTTCCTTCTCTCAGGAAATTAGATCAAACAAATTCCTGCAAAAATCCAGAGACTTGACCTTGACACTCCCCTCTCCTACACCTGCCAGAATCAAGCACGCAATCTTAATCTCATATATGAAATGCCTCTTGGTATTACCTACTCCTCTCACACCTCACTGTGCACTATTTGGCTCTAAGCAGACATCCTTTCCTACACAGAATACATGGAATAATGCCACAGACTCCTACCCAGACCTCCTGGAAAGAATAGCTCTTCTCTATTCCATTTTCTACATTGTATCCACAGCAATCCCTCTGTGACACAACTCGTATCCTGTTTGCTTTGATTTTTAAGTCCATTCAGTGGCTTCCCACTTTTAATCCATTCAGTGTATCTTACTCATTCATTTAGTTATCCATATAATGAAAAAGACACATCAAACCCATATCCAAATCAAATCTAGGACTGTAATAATACCCTACATTCAGTCAAAATATTCACCCCCATCTAATACCCCAATCTCCCACACACATGACAGACAACATCCTAATTCCCATATTCATAACTAGCATTGTTTGGCTTTTGAAAAGTTTTGTTGTAGTTTTCTATATTCTTAAATCCTACATTTTTAAAATTTTAGTTATTTTTAGTGTTTTAAGCAGTATTATACTGTATATAATCTTTGAAGGATATAACTTCTTTTTTTATAATTTTATTTTAGATTTGGGGTATATGTGCAAGTTTGTTACATGGATATACTGTGTGATGCTCAGGTTTGGGGTACAAATTATCCCGTCATACAGGCTGTGAACACAGTACCCAATAGGTAGTTTTTGTACATAATTAACTATTATATGTTGAAGATTCAATCGTGTTGATGGAAGTCAAAATGAACTGCATTCGTTTTAACTACTAAACTACTATATAAGATTTCCTTGTATTGATATACCAACATTTATTCATCAATTTTTCCATTAATAGATCTATGGGTTATTTTCAGGCTTTATTTTTATGAATTGTAGTGCTATGGATATTTTGTTTATGTGAAATAGATTATCTTGGGTATATGACTTTAAGTGCTGAGTTACATATGAATGTTCAGATTTCAGAGATAATGCCCAACTGTTCTCTGAAGTTATTATAAAAATGGAGAGACACATCACCTTTAGCAATTGGTATTATCAGCCATTTATAGTGTTTGCCAACTGACTAAATACAAGTGATATATCACTGTAGCCTTGATCTGCATTTTTCCAAGTAAAGCTCATGTTAATTATTTCTTCACAAATTTATTTGCTACATGTGTTTCATTTTCTATGAAGTATCACTTCAGTTCTGTTGCCTACTTTTTCTATTGGATTATTTGGGTTTTTCTTATTAGTTATAGAAAATTTTTATATATACTTGATATATATAACAATCGAGTTACTTATATGTACTTAATAATTTGTCAATTGCATTTTCTTTATATATATTCTACGATTTTTAACTTCTCTTTTTACCTTCTTTAAGGTACATTTGAATGAACTAACTTTCTCAAGTTTAACATAGTCAAATTTCTCAATATTTTGTGGTAATTTTTTTATGTTTTAAGAATTTTTTTATTCCAAGGTCTTATAGATGTCTAAATATTTTTCTTCTAAAGTTTTAGCTTTGTTTTTGACATTTAAGTCCTAAATCCAAACTTCATGACATGAGTTAGGCATCCAATTGCATCTCTTTCCACATGGATTGCCATTTTATTCTCGGTTCCATTTATTGAACAGCCTCTCTTTTCCCCATTGATCTGCAGTGCCTCTCCTGTCATATACAGAATGTTCCAAACATATGTACATATGTGGTTCGCCATCAGAGGGCTAATTCTCTTCCTTTGGACAATTTGTCTCCCCATGTGCTTCTCTGTTCCAATTATATAGACTTAATTACTCTAAATTTTAAGAGTTGTTACTTGTCACATCCCCACTCTGTATTTTTCCCCTTTAGAAGTATCCTGGGCTTTCTGGAATCTTTATCATTCCATTAGAATTTTAGTATTTTTTTGCTTTTTACTAGTTATTTCCTACTCTTATGCTGTAAACCTAAATTTTAATGTTACAGCCTTTGTGAAGGTTCATTTTTTTTTTCACTTTTTTGAGATGAAGTCTCACTATATTGCCCAGCCTGTACTCAAACTCCTGAACTCAAGCAATCCTCCCACCTCAGCTTTCTGAGTACCTGGGATTACAGGCACACACCACCATGCCTGGCTTGGGAAATGTTATCCAATACTCTAGATCCAGCGTCCTTTTCTTCCCGATCCCAATATCAATTATGTTTTGTAATCATTTCTAACTTATTTTACCTTTTTAGTTGAATATATATTCAGTCATTCGTTGCATAATGATGGGGAAGTGTTCTGAGAAGAGCATCACTAGATGATGTCATCATTGTGCAAACATCATAGAATGTACTTACACAAGACTAAATAGTACAGCCTACAGCACACTTAGGCTGTATGGTATAGCCTATTGCTCCCAGGCTACAAACACGTTTAACATGTTACTACGTTCAATACTATCAGAAATTATAACACGATTGTAAGTATTTGTGTATCTAAACATATCCAAACATAGAAAAGGTACAGTAAAATGTTATAATTTGTTTAACTTTTATTTTAAGTTCAGTTTGTTCCATCAGTAAACATGTGTCATGTGGGTTTGTTGTACACATTTGTTCATCACCCAGGTTTTAGGCCTAATACTCATTACTCATTAGTTATTTTTCCTGATCTTCTCTCTCCTCCTGCCCTCAACCCTAGTGTGTGTTGTTCCTGTCTACATGTCCATGTGTCCTTATTGTTTAGCTCCCACTTATAAATGAGAGCATGAGCTATTTGGTTTTCTGTTCCTGCATTAGTTTGCTAAGGCTAATTGCCTCCAGCTCCATCCATGTCCCTGCAAAGGACATGATCTCATTCTTTTTTATGGCTACATAGTATTCCATGGTATATATGTACCACATTTTCTTTATCTAGCCTATCATTGATGGGCATTTAGGTTGATTCCATGTCTTTGCTAATATGAATAGTGTTGCAATGAACATATGCATGAATGTCTCTTTATAATAGAACAATTTTTATTCCTTAGGGTATTATACACTAATGGGATTGCTGGGTTGAATAGTAGTTCTGTCTTTAGGTCTCTGATGAATCAATCACCACACTGTCTTCCACAATGGCTGAACTAATTTACACTCCCACCAACAGGAAATAAGTGTTCCTTTTTATGCACAACCTTGCCAGCATATGTTGTTTTTTGACTTTTTAATAGTAGCCATTCTGATTGGCATGAGATGGAATCTCATTGTGGTTCTGATTTGCAATTATCTAATAATCAGTGATGTTGAGCTTTTTTCTAGTCCCATTAAATTGCCATTAACATTCTTCACAGAAAGAGAAAAGACTATTTTAAAATTCATATGAAGCCAAAAAAAAAGCCCAAAAGCCAAAGCAATCCTAAGCAAAAAGAACAAAGCTAGAGGCATCATGCTATTCGACACCAAACTATACTACAGGGCTACAGTAACCAAAACAGCATGGTACTGGTACAAAAACAGACATATAGACCGATGGAACAGAATACAGAACCCAGAAATAAGACTGCACACCTACAATTATCTTATCTTTGACAAACCTGACCAAAATAGGCAATTGGGAAAGGATTCCCTATTCAATAAATGGTGCTGGGAGAACTGGCTAGCCATATGCAGAATATGGAAACTGGACACCTTCCTTACGTTATATAGAAAATTAACTCAAGATGGATTAAAGACTTGAATATAGTAAAACCCAAAACTATAATAACCCTGGAAGACAACCTAGGCAATACCATTCAGGACATGGACACAGACAAAGATTTCATGATGAAGACACCAAAAGCAATTGCAACAAAAGCAAAAATTGACAAATGTGATCTAATTAAACTAAAAAGCTTCTGCACAGCAAAAGAAACTAACAACAGAGTAAACAGACAACCTACAGAATGGGAGAAAATTTTTGCACTTTATGCATCTGACAAAGGTCTAATATCCTGCATCTATAAGGAACTTAAAACAAATTTACAAGAAAAAAAAAACACTAAAAAGTGGGCAAAAGACATGAACAGACACTCCTCAAAAGAAGACATACATGTGGCCAAAAATCATGTGAAAAAAACTAACTCAATGTCGGTGATCATTACTAAAATATTATGGGATCACCATCATATATGTAGTCAGTTGTTGACCAAAAAATCATTATATGTCACATGATTACACACACACACACACACACACACACACACAGTCACAAAAATACATATAGAAAGAGAAAAATGTTTACTATATATTTGACTTTAAGCTCCATGACAGGTGGGAGCCTTGTTCCCTTATGTCCCAAATGTCAGGGACCTCAGTTATATCCCCAGGATTTGCATACAGTAAGAAATTAATAAATAATTAATTAATTGATGAATAAAAGAATGAATGAAAATATCTTAAAAATTAACTAATAGTGTATGCTAATATTGGGTCCTTATGAATTGTTTAAAATTTAGACATATAAGTGATATCAGAAACTGTCTACTCCAAAACCTTTGCTTTAATAATGGACATGCACAGGTTCAGAAGGATCTTTTTATAAGTAAAAAAGCCTGTTTTTAGCAGACCTAAAACACGAAAAATTCAGTTAGGTACATTTTGCATAGCATCATCTGCTTACAAATAAAATATTTTGAAAACAAGATACAAATTCCTAAAGTAAAATTCTGAAATAAGTGACAATTGAAAATGAAATTAAAACCCTTAAGTCTATTTTCCATTTATTCAAGACAAATAGTATTAATATAAAACTTGAAAGTAGTACAATGTACTGAATGTTTGTGTCTCTGCAAAATTCATATACTGAAATCCTAACCTCAAAGTGATATTAGGAGATAGGGCCTTTGGGGGGTGATTAAGTCATGAAGGTGGAACCTTCACGAATGCGATTAGTGCCCTTACAAAATATGCCCCAGAGAGATTTCTCAACTATTCTGCCTAGTGAGGTTAGTGAGAAGACAGCTGTTTATAAGGAACAGGCCCTTATCAGAAATTGCATCTGCTAGCACCTTCATCTTGGAATCCCCAGTCTACAAAATTGTAAGAAATAAATATCTGCTCTTTGTTAGCCACCAAGTCTATATTTTTTTAACAACCTGAATTAAGTAAAACAACAAGTCTTATAAACAAAGAGAACAACAGTTTAATTACAATTTAAGTACAAGGAAAAGTTATTTTTGCCTTGCATTGTTAAATTTCACATTTTGAGATTTAAGACTTAAGGAGCATTAAGGACATAAATCAGCAAAACTGTACCTTTTTGTTACTTGTAGAAAAGCCTATCAAAGTTTTGCTGAATCAGATTGTAACATTTTTGTGTGTGTGTGACCAACCTAGATGGTTTCCTTCAACAAATGACAGAGTGATCATTCCAAACTGATGTAATCCATCAAAAACACTTTTCTGCATTCAGCCAAGCAGCAACTCAACTGATTTTGACAAAGAAGCTGAAAAGGCTGATTAATTCTGGGGTTTTAACTAAAGATCAGCAAATCATTCCCCCTGTTCATTTGTCAAAAACACGGACTTACAACGTTCCCCTCTCAGAATAACTGTAGTATAAAGGCATAAAAAATGCATGTAAACTACCTAAATGGGTCTAGCATCAGTCACTCCCAAAATTTTTTTAATTATTTATATTGGTCAAAATCTAAAATGAAAGCTCCATTTTAAAAGACAAGGAAGCGATTCAGGATTTCCCTAAATGAACAAGAGTATTTTTGTAATCTAAAGCAAACTCAACATATCTAAAATACTCTTTGAACAAAAATTAAATTTTGGAAAAGCTCTTCTGTTTCCCTAAACTTCATATAACCTGAGAGTGTTAATGAAATTCTGCTTATTAAAATATTTTGTTCAATAAATATCTCAAAAATATCTATAACATTAAAAGCAGATCACATTCATTAAATAAATGTAAATCTCAACTTGATAATTTAGATTCACTTTTCCAAAAGGTACAAACATTTCATCAAACTTCAATTGAAGCTTGCTTTTTGTCATATTTATGCATAAAACTTTTGCCAAACAGAGAATATGTTCGTTCAATGAGAACAAAACTAATTTTGAGTACTCTTACATATTTTAGAAGTATTGAATTTTCTAGGAATACTTCAGAAACATATTTATAGATCTTGAAGTCAACAAAAAAGAAAGCATAGAGAAAATCGTTTGGAATAACTTCACAGAAAACAAATTTCTGTGGCTTTACTTGATAAATAACCATTCATACAAATTATTATGTTTACATTCATATTTAGTCTTTGAAACTGGTCCCTCAAGAGGAAAATACTGAATTAAAGTAATTTTATAGTATACTTGAAATTATCTTTTTCACTTAACATACAGCCTGCAATCTGGTAAATCTGCATACCACCATGTGTTTTGTTTTAAAAACTGGTTGTTTTATTTCAACTGTTTTGGAAGTCTTTAGTGGTGTCATTCATGCACAGTTCGTTTGCTAAAATCGCCACCTGTCTCACTTTAGTGGTTTTTCCGTTTTATGTTATGTGCTTGGTCTTTAAAGGCTTTTGGCTTCTAGGAGCCTAGATTTAAAATTCTGCCCAGTTTGAATGTTCACTAAACTGTTCTTTTCATACAGTCATAGAACACCAGAATTTATTAGGTTCAACACTATCTTAGAGGTTAGCTAACTGTTCTTATTTCTTCCAAGAAGACACCTAAGACCAAGAAAAGTAAAGTAACTTCCCCATGGTTAAACATGCATTAATAGTGCTGCCAAAATGCTCTTCTAACTCACTAAGGCAAAACTCTTCTGATTCTGAAGTTTCTTATTTTGTCAAGGCATCTCTATAAAAATATTTGCTTCATAAGCACTTACCCCTCAATGCAGGCAGCAGAGATCTCTCCTTCTTATCATCACATTTGTTACATTCACTGAAGTACAGCAGTAAGAAGACATCAACAAGAACCCACATCAATGAAGTGGCTAGAACCACCTTGCAGTAAACAAATCTCCTCATGTCTTTCCTTGATTTCTAGTTAACACACAGATTGAAGACAAATGCTACTGTGATAAATCCAAGCCACACAGGTGAACTCCAAGATAAAAGCAGCATACATTCCACTGTATTAAAAAAAAAAGAAGAAAATTTCATTAATTGTACACATAGATTTTTGGATAAAGAACATATAACATGAAATGTAGGACTTACTTAGTGCTCTCAAATATATCAGCACTCAAGCCTTCGAATCCAAAATTAAAAGCCTAAATAAATGAAAGTTGCTAGCAAGCTAGTTGGCTAACATTTTAATACCTAATACTAGATCTGCCACTACTCTGCTAGGCCCTTGACAAACTATTTGATTCCTTTAAGTTGTATTGTAATGACCTTAAAGTCATATCATGATATTTTTTATAGCACTAGGTTGTCAAACAGTGCAATTCTGAGTTTACTCTAATTCAGTACTTCTGACTAGCCAATAATACTGAAATAGAAATCATCCTAGGATATATTATATTATAGCATCTAAGATCTGGCCTTTTTAGACAGACATGTCTAGGTCCATACACCTCCTAGGAATAGAAGACTTTTTAAGCCATAGTTTCCTCACATGTATAATGTGGATAGAAATGCCAAACCTAAACCTCATTTGTTATGAGGATTACGTAGAATCATACTTATAAAGCATCTTGCAGAACAGATAATTATCAAAACATAAAACAGAGCTGGGCATGGTGGCTCACACCTGTAATCCCAGCACTTTGGGAGATCGAGGCAGGTGGATCACCTGAGGTCAGGAGTTTGAGACCAGTCTGGCCAACATGGTAAAACCATGTCTGTACTAAAAATACAAAAATTAGCCAGGCATGGTGGCACATGCCTGTATTCCCAGCTACTTGGGAGGCTGAGGCAGGAGAATCACTTGAACCTGGGAGGTGGAGGTTGCAATGAGCCGAGACTGCACCACTGCACTCCAGTCTGGGTGACAAGAGCGAAACTCTGTCTCAAAAAAAATAATACACACATACATAAAAATAAAATAAAATAAACATATAAAATAACAAAAATTGTTCTCATATTTTTAAGTAGAGCAATTACAAGACATGATTAATAATTACATAGCCTCCAAAATCCCAGCTGATCTGCATAGAAAGTATCTACAATAAATGTGTATTTAGAATAGATAGCATGCATCCAATTTATCAGAGGAAAAACATATTAATATAAATGATTTAAAATAATCAGAGCAAGAATTCTAACGGCTATAACAAAGATAGACACATAATTATTAAGAGACATTTTCCAAGGTAAGTGTAGAATGAATACCTTACATATATTTGTTTTATTTATACTACATTGAGCATTTTATTTATACTACTACATTTGTTTAACTACCTGGTTAACCAACTTTTATCTATAAAGTAAGTAAATCAGACAAAACATAATCTGATACCATTTGTTACATTTCAAATAATATCAAGTAAAATATAAACTTATTGATGTGAATAAGATAAGTGATGAAGTTTTGACAGAGCTATTTGGGGTGAACAGTATTAAATACAAAGACACTTGAAATATTTCATAAACGTGTGTCTCAGAATAAAAACATCAAAGTATAATTTTTTTTTTTTTTTTTTTTTTTTTGAGACGGAGTCTCGCTCTGTCGCCCAGCCCAGGCTGGAGTGCACTGGCGCGATCTCGGCTCACTGCAAGCTCAGCCTCCCGGGTTCACGCCATTCTCCTGCCTCAGCCTCCCGAGTAGCTGGGACTACAGGCGCCCACAACCGCGCCCGGCTAATTTTTTGTATTTTTAGTAGAGACGGGGTTTCACCGTGGTCTCGATCTCCTGACCTTGTGATCCGCCCGCCTCGGCCTCCCAAAGTGCTGGGATTACAGGCGTGAGCCACCGCGCCCGGCCCAAAGTATAATTTGATGAGCACAAGCTCTTTAAATTAACAGCAGCTGACAGCACCATAAAGCAACAGAAATTCTGTCGCCTGTTATAACCAACCTAAACTAGCAACAAATTCAAAATTCACATAAAGTGCCAGTTACAAAATAATTATTGTAACAGATTTTATTTTAGTAACTAGAAAAAAATTACATTTACATTTATTCAGAATATCTATATATACACACATATAAAATGGAGAGATATATGTAAATCCAAAGAATACATGACATTTGGGTGTTTTTTTCTTAGAAAAAGTAACATGTTATTATCTACTTTGTTTCATTTCCACTTTAATTTTCTATAAAAATGATAGCTAAATATTGGAAATCAGCCTCTAAACCTGATAATAAAGGAATTATTGTCCCATACTTATTTCCTGTTACTGTGTACATTCTTTTCTAAATTTGAGATATGAAACAATTCAAGCTATCAAATTTCCTGTATTCAGTCTTAAGATAGGGTAGATCCTTTCAGTTTATCGTAGAAAATAATTCCATGGAGAAGTACATATAACATTGATGGTCACTACACAGCCATCCCCAAGTTTATAAGGAGTACCTTATACATAAATGATCCTGGAAGATGTAAACAGCACCATGCCTGGCTCTGTCATCAAATAAAGAGATGACCTTAGATAGGTATCTTGCTTTTCAGTGCTTCATTTGTTTTTAACATATTTCCTGTCCCATCAATCTCACAAAATATTGTGAAGCTTAAGCAAGATAAAGAATTTAAAATATTGTTTAAGAAAAGATGAAGAATATTATTATAATATAAAATCTGAAATCACTCAGTATTAATTAAATATTAAAATGTCTAAGCTAAGTCATTTCCTAATAAGAGCCTAACAGCTGAGGTTATTGAGAATTTAATTTAAACTTTAGTTATGATAAAAGTCAAAATTACATATTATTGCCACTTCAAGTAGTAGTCAAATTATCCTGATTTCATAGCCTGGTAGCACTATATATTAAGACATTAGCACTGAAAGAATTCTAACTATACCATTTCATGTGAAAAACTAAGTTGCTGTTTAAACTTCTTATCTAATTATGAAACAGACTCTCCTTATTTTTTTAAGTTTTTAAATTTTATCTACATCTTGAAAACACCTAAGCCTTGAAAACAGGCTAAACTTTATCATTCACAGAGATCTAATCCCCTGGCACTTATAAAATAATAATCTTGTATATTGTATTTCAATATTCCTCTTAAGAGAAGAAAACTGAGCAGAAAAATGGTACTTTAAACACAGAATACTAATCAACATAAGCACAGTTGGTGGCCCAGGTTTATTTAAGAGAATCAGCATCTGCATTATGTTTCTATTCCAGGAAACCCCTACTTATTTGCAAATACTGTTCTGTTTCTCAAACAGTCAGAAAATCCAAGTTCTTCAATATCCCTGGCTTGCCAAGCCAATGTAGTGCATGAGCAACTTGTCTCAACTACAGCCTTTTCTATCCAATACTATTACCCTTTTCCTAATTGTTTCAAAAACATTAAGTAATGGTATCAGCAAGATTGTCTATATTATAGTATTTTTAGTTGAAAATGTGTACCATATTTCCTATCTTTATTAAAAATTGATTTTAAGGCTGGGCACAGTGGCTCATGCCTGTAATCCCAGAACTCTGGGAAGCCGAGACGGGCGGATCATCTGAGGTCAGAAGTTGGAGACCAGCCTGGCCAACATACTGAAACCCTGTCTCTACTAAAAATACAAAAATTAGCCGGGCATGGTGGTGTGTGCCTGTAATCCCATCTACTCAGCAGGCTGAAGCAGTAGAATGGCTTGAACCTAGGAGGCAGAGGCTGCAATGAACAGAGATCGCACCACTGTACTCCAGCCTGGGCAACAAGAGAGAAGCTCCATCTCAAAAAAAAAAAAAAAAAAAAAAAAAAAAAATTGATTTTAAATATAAGAAATAAATCTAGATAAAGTTTAGGACTTTGTCACTATGTTGTTAAAAAGAAAAAAGTTTTTGTTTTTGCTTTGGTTTGTTATTTGTTGTTCTTTTTTAATTAGGAAGTTATTACTCAGGGAATCTACTTTACTTGCTATTAGACATATTTTTATCTATAGTCATAAACTTTCTTTTGTAGAAAATTGTGTAATGGGAGCAAATTTTTTCAGTCTATTTTATGAGGCTATCCTTGAGGCTGCCAACGGATCCTGGAAACTAGTATAAGGCTGCTGGTAATCCTTCCAGAAGTTTCAGGCACTCAGCATACTTTAAATGTTTTAAATAGGCAGGAGCTTCTGTGAGCTAATGACCAAATAATTTTGCAGAGTTTGGTTTATAGGCTGATAAATGTAGTGAGTAAGCCCTGAAAAAACACCATAAATTAGCTTCAGGTCTGACTGATAGGGAAACAGATCTTTGCATGAATAAAGATAAAAAATTGGCCGGGCACAGTGGCTCACACCTATAATCCCAGCAATTTGGGAGGCCGATGCACGTAGATCACCTAAAAGTAAGGAGTTCGAAACCAGCCTGATCAACATGGCGAAACCCTGTCTCTATTAAAAATGTAAAAATTAGCTGGGCATGGTGGTGGACTCCTGTAATCCCAACTACTCAGGAGGCAGAGGCAGGAGAATCACCTGAACCTGCGGGGCGGAGGCTGCAGTGAGCCAAGAGTATGCCATTGCACCCCAGCCTGGGCAACAGAGCAAGACTCTGTCAAAACAGACAAACAAACAAACAAAAAAGACAAAAACTTAAGTTAAACCCAGGAAATCCACTCACAGCCTAAACCAAAGTGTCCACTGTAATAATCACATCACACTAAACGTTAAACTAAGAGACAAAGAAGCCAACAAATATAGTGCTAAATAAATGCTTTTTACTGAAAGATGGTAGAAGAGAAGAAATAAACAAAACTGAAGAAAAACAACAAAAAAGTCCTCATTTGCATATCAACTAAGGAAAGGGAGAATATTGATAACATAAAGTTCAATTCTTAGGAGGGAACCTAACATAGGCTGTAAAAGAAAACGTTTCAGAGTTACTTTGTCATGATTTGAGTCTGGGTTCCAACACTCACTAATTGTGCAACTTGATTCAAGTTCCTTAAATGTTTAAGGCCTTGGTTTTCCTATTCACAGAATGTGAATAATAGTAGTTACCTTGTAAGACTAGGATGAGTACAGGGATGTAACATGTAACATCTTATAACTGTGCCTGGCACATAAGAACTCATTATACATTAGTTATTATTACTAGTAGTAACACTTACATTGTTTTCATCAGAAACATCAGTGAAAGAGCCAGAGAAAATAATGAGGATTCTCCCTGCCCACCCTTGAGGAAACATTGCATGCTCAGTGTGTAGGCGTTCAGGGGATTGGAGAACAAGAGCACCACGTAGCAGAACTATTTTAGATGTAGTTTCTAACGTGGTATGAGTTACACAAGGTTTTACAATAGCAAAAACCAAACGAACTGTGCACTTAAAATCAATGCATTTCACTCTGTGTAAATTGTACCTCCCTTTTAAAGGTAAATAGGTACCATATGATTCCCTGATATCATCAACTTTTGAATTAAATAAATTGTAGTCATAAGTTCACCAGATAGGAGAGCTTCTACTTAATGCCTTTCTGATCTCATTTCCTACCATGTTCACATCAGTCACTTATGTCTCCTGGCTGTTCCTTAAATATGCCAATTACTAGCTTGCCTCAGCGCATGTGTGATTGTGCTTTCTCTGCCCAGTTGTAGGTTCATGGCTCCCTGCTCTTGTTTCCTTCAGATCTTCCTTCCTTCCTGCTCAAATGTCACATCACCAAGAGCTTTCCTATCAGCCTATATAAAACAGCACACACACCTTACTCACTCTCTATCTTCTCACCCCACTTAACTTTCCTTCTTAGCAATTATCACCCCCAATTTACTGAAAAATTGTGGGTTTTTTGTTTCTTATTTGTCCCCCTTTCTTAAGTGGTAAGCTATATGAGAACAGGATTACACTTCTCTTACATACACCCTCTCTAACTCCAATATATTTACATTTTAAAACTACAGCATTTGTTGTTATGGGCTGAATTGCCCTTGCCTGCCACATTCCAAAAATTCATGGGTTCAAGTCCTAACCCCTAGTATCTTAGAATGGAACCATATTTGGAAATAGGGGATTTAAAAAGGTAATTAGACGAAATAAGGTGAGATGGGTGGACCCTAATCTAATCTGACTGATACCCTTCAAGGAGGAGATTAGGACACAGGAAAACCATGTGAAGACACAGAGAGAAGGCAACCATTTGTCAATCACAAAAAGAGGCCTCAGAATAAAATCAACATTGCTGACATCTTGATTTTGGACTTCTAGCCTCCAGAACTGTGAGAGAAAATACATTTTTATTGTTTAAGGCACCCAGTCTGTGGTATTAATTATAGCAATCCCAGCAAAGGAAAACACTGGCTAGTTAAACCCACTTTCCTGTACTCCACTTCTACATGCAAACAGGTGAACATGGCTGGCACGAAACTCCCAAATTATTCCACTTCTTCTCATTTTAAATCTATGCCCACATTGCAGTGGAGTCCAAATCAATCTCCATCTTTCAGACAACAATTTTGCAGTTTATTTGACTTCCTTATACTGTCATCTCCAGACTTTCTTTTTCTCATGGCTGATCACTATGCATCTACATTTAACAGAGAACATATAAACAATCAGGAGAGAATTTTGCATACTACCATGTTAAATGTATCGCTTGCTTGTTTCTATTACCCCCATACCAAATTTGGCAAGTCCAGCTGTTACCATGGTGAACTGTCCCTTTAAGTCCCCTGCCCTCACATATTCAAGGATTTGACTTTTCTGTGTTAGTTTATCTTTTCTAACAAGTCATTATTACCAACATGCAAAGATGTTATATTCATAATAATCTTTGAATAAAGTAATTTCACCACACATCTCTCTTCAGGTACCCCTACATCCATCTATTCACGCGTAATGTGAAACTTTTGAAAATAATTATGTATGTCTATATATCCCTATCCTCCCATTATCTCTTAAACTTCACAGGCTTTAGGTCCTGCCACTATGTCGAAATCTTATGTGACAAGGTCAGGGTCATATCCAATGATCAATTCTTAATCATTATCTTACACAAATCCTCAGCAGCATTTGGTACAGGTTGGCCAAAAACCGTGTACTCCTTTCTAGCAACTTGTTTCTTTCACATTTTATATTTGATTGTGCAGCAAATTCTGTTGGCTCCACTTTCAGATTTGTGCCACTTTTCACCAATTCCACCACTCCAACTATAGACCAAGCAGCCGCCAGGATTCTGAAATGCTGACTTAGATTGTTTTAAAAAAAGTTTTATTGAGATATAATTCATATATCTGATAATTCACTCATTGTATTATTCAAAGTATACAATGCAATATAGTCACACAGTTGTGTGTCTATCACCACAATTAATTTTAGAGTATTTCCTTTTCTCAAAAAGTAAACCACTCCCCTTTGCTAGAACCCTAAATCCTACCATCATCCATAGACATAGGTAATCACTAATCTGATACATTGTCTATGAATTTTCCTATTTTGAATGTTTCATATAAATTGAATCATACAATATGTTGCCTTCATGACTGTCTTCTCTCACTTAGCACAATGTTTTCAGTGTTCATTCACATTGTAGCATATACGAGTACTTCATTTCTTTTTATTGCCAAATAATATTCCATTATACAGCTATATATATTTTATTTATCCATTCATCAGTGGATGCACATTTATGTTATTTCTACTTTTGACTATTATGAAAAATTTAAGCTGTGAACATTTACATACAAATTTTCTGTAGACATGTTTTCATTGTTTGGGTATATACCTAGGTATAGAATTGCTTGATAATCTGCTATGCCTTAGCATCTTAAATGTACCCCCATTATAATCTATTCTTCACACAAAAGGCAGGTGGTTCCTGTTAAAACTTAAATTTAATGGCTGGGCGCATTTGCTCACACCTGTAATCCCAGCACTTTAGGAGGCCGAGGTGGGCAGATCACAAGGTCAGGAGATCGAGACCATCCTGGCTAACACAGTGAAACCCCGTCTCTATTGAAAATGCAAAAAATTAGCCAGGCCTGGTGGCGCATGCCTGTAGTCCCAGCTACTCAGGAGGCTGAGGCAGGAGAATCGCTTGAACGTGCAGGTTGCACATTGTAGGTGCAGGTTGCAGTGAGCCGAGATCATGCCACTGCACTCCAGCCTGGGCGACAGAGTAAGACTCTGTCTCAAAAAATAATAATAATAATTTAATTTAATTAGTTATCTTCCCTGTTCTGCTCATTATTGATCAACAGCTTCTATCACATTTAAAATAAATTGTAAATCCTATCCTTGGCCTGAAACACAAGTATTGGTCAACACTAAGAAGGGATGGCAGGAATAAGAATATTTATGGCTCTCTTTGATAAAGGTGCCTACATCACCATCCTACCTGGTTTCAGGTTACAGGGCTGCTGTTTCAGGCCAATCAGTCACTTCCAGCCATACCACTATGGCCCATGAAACTAAACTGGGTCATATTTGCTGGTTTCCAGACCCATCTACAGTCTGGCAATGTTGTGCCGTTTGTTGCAAAGGCCACCTAATAATATAATGATAGTCAAGGTATTAGATTTTCCAAACTCAATACTCAAGTCTATTACATAAAATGGTATAGTATTTTTATATAACCTATGCACATATTCCTGTAGTCCTTAAGTCATTTCTAGATTATTTATAACACCTAATACAATGTAAGTGCTATGTAAATAGTTGTTATGCTAAATTGTTTTTATCTGTGATTTTATTGTTGTGTTTCTACTTTTACTGTGTTCTTTTGCAAATATATTCAATCCAAGGTTACTTGAATCTGTGAATGCAGAAACTGCAAACACAGATGGCTAACATTACTGCTAACTGAATCCCTCTACCATGGCCTATGTGGGCAAACATGGGAGGTATAATGGGTCTCTATATATTTTGTAAAAATGTCTCTGTTCCGCTTGCATTTAACACTTTCATATGAAAGCTCTGGGTTAGATTAATAGAGGACTGGAGAGAAGAAAAGCAAAGTTATACTGAAATAGGGCACACAAAATTTCATGGCTGTAGAGAAAGCAATAATTCTGACATCTGGGGAAGAAATGGCTTGTACACCAAGAGCTGTGGGGAAGAGGATGGGTTAATTAACGCTGTGTTTGTCACCTAGCTCCAGAATCAGAGCCTGGCAAAATAATCATATGGCCTGCCTGAGTGAAGTAGCATCTGTGGCTGACAATCCAGCCTGCTGTTCCATTTGTCATCTCTTCCAAGTGCTATGAAACAGAAAAACTCATGTGGGCATGGCCAGTCCTAAACTGCTCTGCTGTGCCTGATGCCATAAATGGCTGCTCCCAAAAAGATACCCTTCCTCCCACCTAAACAAACACAAGAACTTGCATAACATTTTTTCTATCTGGCTGATAGAAATTCACTTGCTTCTCCTGATATCTGAGCACTTTGGCTTATGCCATGTATACAATCCAGGCTACAACTCTTCAGTGACATGGCACATGCTTAATCAGACCAACGTAATGATGATCCAAATAAAGTTTAATAAAAAATCCTGATTGGACAGACTTGTATCCCTTTGGGCTATATATTTGTACATGGGCAGAGTGAGCCATGGACTCTCTCTCCATGGAAATTCAGATTCTATTAAATCATCTATTGCAACGGTGAACAAAGATAAGCAGTTATATGTAAACTCCCTTGTATCAGTTGTGCTGGATAATACATTGTTCTTAGACTACTACAGTTTGGCTTTATAGAATAAAACCTATTGATATCCTCTTAGATTTATTTACGGTGACTGAGTACAGGACCATGGGGAAACATGAGTAAAGTCAAAACTCCAGGTTGGCCTAATCCTGTTGTTAGAAGTTCTGTTCATAATAGCCTTATGTAAATACTGTATGAGGAAAAACTAAGTGAATCTTACCCCAGCCACTGTCACATTATTTAGGGTGTTCAATGGAGTGCCATACTCACATGAAAATTCACAAGAAGCCAACATTATGGAAGATCAAGAGTGGATATCATTGAGAGACATTCCTCTACTCTCATAAATTCCTAATACTTCTTGCTGGGGATGCCAACAATTCAAGGCCCCAAACACTCCAGGACACTTTTCATAATTGTGTTTGAAGTAAGGAATATTGAAAAAGGAGGTGAGAAAAAATGGCTACTGTTTGTCCCATCTGGGACAAACACAGGAAGCAAGTGGAACTCACACAAATACATATTGTACTTCTATAGTCATACCATCTTCATAGAATGGATATTCCTATACGCAAGCATGTGTGAAAAGACCAATATGTGACAAACTGCATTGATAGGTGACATCTGATGGCTCATGTACTTCCTGTGCCATGAGTAAAAAATGTCCTTTGCTCTAATACAGAAGTCTATTCTGCCAAAATCCATGAAATAATAACAAGCTAACTTTTAGCTTTTATGTGAGGTGAAATCAAATTCCAGACCCTTCACAGACCTGAAATCATCACACACAGAAAAAGCAGGAAATATGTATGTGTGTCTGTGTAAATTTTCATATTTCCAGAAAATTTCTAGAAAGATACACTCACTAAACTTGGTAATCTCTGAACAACAGAATTTGCAGTCTTCTGTAAGCTTGAATTTTTACTATAAGCATATATTACTTTAAGAATAAAACAACCCCCTTAATTACAAAAACTAAAATATTCCTTTCATTTATCCTACAGATACAATTTAGTGCCCACATAAGTGCCAACACCATGCTAAGGCACTAAAGATAAATTCAGAAAAATCCTCTGAGATACTATAAAAGACAACCATCCCCAAGACATGCAGTCATCAGATTCTCCAAGGTCAACACACACAAAAAAATGTTAAAGGCAACTAGAGAGGAGGGGCAGGTCACCTACAAATGGAACACCATCAGGTTAATAATGGACCTTTCAGTAGAAACCTTATAAGCCAGAAGAGATTGTGGGACCTATATTCAGCATTCTTAAAGAAAAGAAAGTCCAACTAAGAATTTCCTATCCAGCCAAATGAAGCTTCATAAGAGAAAGAAAAATAAAATCCTTTTCAGACAAGCTCATGGAATTTGTCATCACCAGACCCACCTTACAAGAGGTCTTTAAGGGAGTGCTAAACATGAAAATGAAAGACCATTACTCGACACACACACACACACACACACACACACACAAACCCACTTAAATAAATAGCCCACTGACACTATAAAATACCTACCATGATCAAATTTACATAACAACAAGCTACTATAACAACATGATGACAGGATCAAATCTACACATATCAGTACTTACCTTAAACATAAAGAGGCTAAACATTCCCACTTAACAGGATAAACATCCCACTTAACAGGCACAAAGTGAAGATTTGGATAAAGAAGCAAGACTCAATCATATGCTGACTTCAGGAGACTCATCTCACATGCAATGATACCCATAGGCTCAAAGTAAAGGTATGGACAATAATCTACCAAGCAAATGGAAAGCCAAAAAAATATTGAGCTGCTATTCTAATTTCAGACAAAACAGACTTTAAAGCAACAAAGATCAAAAAAGACAAAAGAAGGACATTATATTTGCTACCAACACTGGGACACAGAAATTCTCTTCTTAGGAATCTACAAAGAGACTTAGATAACCACACAATAACAATGGGAGACTTCAACATGCAACGAACAGTATTAGACAGATCATTTAGGCAGAAAACTAACGAAGAAATTCAGGACCTGAACTCAACATTTGACCAAATGTACCTAACAGACATATACAGAACTCTTCACCCCTTAAAAACAGAAGATATATCCTTTTCATCTGCACATGGCAAATACTCTAAAATCAATCACATGTTCACCCATAAAGCAATTATAAACAAATTTTTTAAAAGCTGAAATCACACCAGCCACACTCTCAAAACACAGAGCAATAAAAATAGACATCAATTGGGCCAGGCACAGTGGCTCATGCCTGTAATCCCAGCATTTTGGCAAGCCAGCGTGGGAGGATCACCTGAGGTCAGGAGTTTGAGACCAGCCTGGCCAACATGGTGAAATCCCATCTCTACTAAAAATACAAAAATTAGTCAGGCATGGTGGCAGGACCCTGTAATCTCAGCTACTGGGAAGGCTGAGGCAGAAGATCACTTGAACCCAGGAAGCAGAGGTTGCAGCGAGCCAAGATTGTGCCATTGCACTCGAGGCTGGGTGACAAGAGCCAGACTCCGTCTCAAAAAAAGAAAAAAAAAAAAGAAGATCTGTCAAAAGCAGTTACATGGAAATTAACCTGCTCTTGAATGACTTTTGGGCAAACAATGAAATTGAGGTAGAAATCAAGAAATTCTTTGAAACTAAGAAAAACAAAGATGTAACATGCCAGAATCTCTGGGACACAGCTAAAGCAGTATTAAGAAGAAAGTTTATAGCACACATGAAAAAGTTTAAAAGATCTCAAATTAACAACATAACATCACTCCTAAAGGAATGAGTAAAACAAGGGCAAACTGACTTCAAAGCAAGCAGAAGGAAGGAAATAAACAGAAACAGAGCTAAACTAAACTAAATTTAGATGTGAAAAACCATAGAAAAGATCAATGAAGCCAAAAGTTGGTTCTTTGAAAAAATAAATAAGATTAATAAACCACTAATTAGAATAATAAAAAGGGATAGAAAATTAAACACAATCATAAGTGACAAAGGAGACATTGTCACTGAATGCACAGAAATACAAAAAACCCTCAGACACTATTGTAAACACCTCTATTAACACAAACTAGAAAACAGAAAAAATGGATAAATTCCCGGGTGAGTTCCAAAATTGAATAAGTAATAAAAAACCTACCAACCAAATAAAGCCCTGGATAAGAGGGACTAACAGTCGAATTCTACCAGACCTATAAAGAACTGGTGCCAATCTTACTGAATCTCTTCCCAAAAATTGAAGAGGAAGAAATCCTCCCTAACTTACTCTGTGAGGCCAGTATCATTATCATACCAAAACCTAAAAACAAACACAATGAAAGGAGAAAACATCAGGTCAATATCCATGATGACCATAGATGTAAAAATCTTCATAGAGGTAAAAGCAACATACTAACAAACTGAATCCAGCAGCACATCGAAAAGTTAATGCACTGTGATCAAGTAGGTTTTATCCCTAGGATGCAAGGTTGGTTCAATATACGTGAATCAATAAATGTGCTTCAACACATAAACAGAACAAAAAATAAAAACCACATGATCATCTTGATAGACACAAAAAAGGCTTTCAATAAAATTCAATATGCCTTCATGTTAAAAACCTTCAACAAACTAGGCATGAAATGAATGCACCTTAAAATAAGAGCCACCTATGACAAAACCACAGCCAACATCACGCTGAATAGGCAAAAGTTGGAAACGTTCTCCTTAAGTTCTAGAAGAAGACAAGGAAGCCCACTCTCACTACTCATATTCAGCATCATACTGGGAGTCCTAGTGAGAATAATCAAGTAAGAGAGAGAAATAAACTATCCAAATAGAAAGAGAGGAAATAAAACTATCTCTGTTTGTGGACAATAGGATTTTATACTAGAAAACCCTACAGTCTCTGCTAAAAGGCTACTAGGTCTGATGAACAACTTCAGCAAAGCTTCAGCATATAAAATCAATGTACAAAAATCAGTAGCACTTTTATACACCGATAATGTCAGAGCTGAGATCTAAATCAAAGAGGCAATCCCATTCACGACACACACACACACACACACACACACACACACACACACACACACACTTAGGAATACAGCAATACAGCTACCCAGGGCAATGAAATATCTCTACATTGAGAATTACAAAACACTGCTGAAAGAAATCAGAGATGATACAATGGTTAAACAGTCTATGCTCATGAATATGGAAGAATCAATACTGATAAAATGGCCATACTGCCCAAAGCCATTTACAGATTCAATACCAATCCCATCAAACCACCAAGGACATTCATCACAGAATTAGAAAAAAAAAACCTATTCTAAAGTTCATGTGGAACCAAATAAGAGCCCAGATAGCCAAAGCAATACTAAGCAAGAAAAACAAAGTCAGAGGAATCACACTACCTGACTTCAAACTATACCACAAGACTACAGTAACCAAAACAGCGTGGTACTTACTGGTACGAAAACAGACATAGACCAGTGGAACAGAAGAAAGAACCCAGGAATAAAGCCATACACTTATAGTCATCTGATCTTCAACAACGTCAAAAAAAAACTAGCAATGAGGAATGGACTTCCTATTCAATAAATGATGCTGAGATAACTGTCTAGGCATATGCAGAAAATTGAAATTCCTCTCACCATATGTAAAAGTCAACTCAAGATAGACTATAGACTTAAATGCAAAACCTAAAACTATAAAAACTCTAGAAGATAACCTAGGAAATACTACTCTGGACATAGGTCCTGGCAAAGATTTCATGATGAAGATGCCAAAAGCAATTGCAACAAAAACAAAAATTGCCAAGTGGGGCTTAATTAAAGAGCCTCTGCAAAGCAGACAACAAACAGACAACCTTCACAACCCTCAGAAATGAAGAATATATCTACAAACTACACATCCATCAGAAGTCTAATATTCAGAATCTATAAGGAACTTAAATAAACAAGCAAAAAACAAACCCCATTAAAAAGTGGACAAAGGACATGAACAGATACTTCTCAAAAGAAGGCATGCATGTGACCCACAAACATAAGAAAAAATGATAAACATCACTAATAATTAGAGAAATGCAAATCAAAACCACAATGAGATACCACCTTACACCAGTCAGAATGGCTATTAACAATTCAAAAATAACAGATGCTGGTGAAGTTGCAGAGAAAAGGGAACGTTTATACACTGCTAATGAGAATGTAAATTAGTTCTGCCAATGGGGAAAACATTTTGAAGATTTCTCAAGGAGTTTAAAACAGAACTACCATTTGACATAGCAATTTCATTAGTAGGTATATACCCAAAGGAATATAAATCATTTTACTATTAAGATATATATATATGTGTGTATGTCCATTGCAGCACTACTCACAATAGCAATGACATGGAATCAACCTAGATGCCCATCACTGGTAGACTAAATAAAGAAAATGTGCTACATATACACCATGGAATATTATACAGCCACAAAAAAATGAAACCGTGTCTTTTATAGCAACATGGATGGAGCTGGAGACCATTGTCCTAAGAGAATTAACACTGGAACAGAAAAACCAAATACAGCATGTTGTTACTTATAAGTGTAAGCTAAATATTGAGTACACATAGACATAAAGGAGAAAAAATAGACACAAGGGCCTACTTGAAGGTGGAGGGTATGAGGAGGTTAAGAACTGAAAAACTACCTTTTGGGTACTATTCTCATTACCTGGGTGATGAAATAATCTGCACACCAAACCTCCACAACATGTAATTTACCCATGTAACAAACCTCCACCTGCCCCCGTAAACCTAAAATAAATGTTGGAAAGAAAAATAAAATAAAATGCAGATTTCAATAGAGTAGGTCTGGGATAAGCCCAGAGATAGCACATGTCTAACAACCTGGGGTGATACCAGTGCTGTGGCCCACTCGACCACACCATATCTGATAGGCAGGTTCTGTGATGTATTTTCAACTTTTCTCTTGAATTAAATAAAAAGAAATATGAGAATGAAATAAAACAGACAACAAGACAGTATTCCTGCCTTCTGTCTTAGGATCCAGGAGGGGAGATAGACAAGAGCAGTGGATTAGGGATAAGAAAATGATGTATGAAACATATGGAGTAATTCCAATATGTAAAACTCTTAACAGATAGTTTTTATACATAACTACTAATGTTGAGAGAATGAAGTGACAAACAATACTTGGCCATAGAGTGAGTGAAATAAGGGTGGAGCTAAATTTACAGAGAATGTTTAGAAAGCAGTAACATTTTTATAAGGCAGATGCCTTGCATATCAAGGCAATTTGTTGCACAGAGCTCCCTTCAGCCATGCTTGAATTTAGGGATATTCACTCTATGAAGATGCTATGGCTGTCAAAACCTAAAATATATGATAGTGGGGCTTTAAAAGGAATAGATAATTATTAAAATATAATGAAATTAAGAAGTCCTCATAAAGAAAGCTTTTAAAAAGGAATATATGAGCCTCAAAAACATAATGAAATTAAGTGATTTTTAAAATCCTATTCATCAACCTAAAAATTTCTCGTGGTTCATTTGATATAGCATTTAATGACTGCTCAGTATTCATCTTATAACATGGCAAACTAATGGTTCAAGCTTGTTCATTAATAGTCACCAAGAGGGGAAGGGAAAAATTCAGAATGTTCAAGTAGATATAAAACTAGAGATTTAAAACAACACTAGAGCATTTAGACGGTTCCCAGTAGACATCTGTCAGCTAGCTGGCTATCTTCTGCCATAAATCTCCTGATTAAAAAGAAAATAAACGTTTCCACTGAGACATCAAACCATTAGAAAATCTAAACCTCAGCTTCCTAGTTGGCCTTAAGGCTTCTGAATTCTTCATGACAAAATATGTAAGGAATGTATTACAAGTGTTCTTTCTTTGAAATGTGTAGAATAATGTGGTTATTTCTTATGTAGTCTTCTATTTCAAAACAGGGACATTTATTTATAGAAAATAATGAGGAATAATATTATGTTATCTTGTAAAATTATGTCAGAGTCACTCCGACTAGTCTGGTTGACAATTAATGGGGGATAGAAAGTGAAGTAAAGTCAAACAAAAGCACAGAACCCTAGACACAAAAGAACCCCTAGTAGCACAAAGGAGAGATGAAGAAGGGGCTTTACAGGGTACTCTAGAGGCATACTAAAATTGCAAAAATGTAAACGAAGTTATATTTGTCTGCTCCTATATTTTAATGATTGATTTTTTATTACACCTTATCCATGGAACAAATGCACTCTTTTCTTAAACTAGATAATAAAGTATTAATAGGTGAAATAGTCATTTTCTCCTTCTGGGGAAAAAAACAAAACAACTCATTAAAGCTTATATGAACGTACTTCATAATTTGATTAGCAGCTTTGGTTTTTTTCCTGCAAACTTCCTGGTAAAGTTATTAATCATAAGTTAAGTGCCTTAAAAGACAGGCAATTAGAGGAAAGAAGTAAATAATTACATAAAGAACTAAATATTCCAAATATTGAATACTCACCAATTAATTAACAGTAAAGTAAAAGTATCAAGTCCCCATGGACTTAAAATTCATATTCTTATTAGCAAAGCAAACTTGTCATATAACATTGCTAAAGATGATAATTTGTTAATCAATATAAAGCAACTAATATAATGGAGTGTATAATCCATTAATAGAAAACACAGAGAAGCTATAAAATAAGAAAATCTGCCACAAATATAGGAGAAAGGGAAAAATGTAATGTAAGATGTAACAGGTAAGCAGAGATTACCACTATGTGTACAAGCACATGAAAATCCAACCTGTAAACAAAGCAACATTTCCCCTATCGTCTCGCAAAACTTCTAATTAATTTAATTAATAATTGTGCATATTAAGGACTATAAATTAAAATTAAACACTATTTGTAACAAAATTATATTTTAGCAAAGACGGGATAAATGGGTCCTTTCTTTCTTTGCAGATGGAAATATAAATTGGTAAAAACATTTTTGGAAAGAAATAGCATTTATTAAAAATAAGATTTTTGACCTATTTTCTTAAAAATATCATATACTTCGAACTAGTAATTTCTCCACTGGACATTCTTTTAAATACCCCATATTGAGAAAAGGCTTACCTTAAGGTAAGAGATATTATGACACTATTTTTTAAAATTACAATGTCTACTTACATATGCACTATGATTGTAACTGGTTTTTAACTTATTCATATACAAGCACTGGAAAAAACATGCGCAAATGTGGGAATTTTCATTGTGTTTCTCTAATTAGCTTTGTGATTTTTATATAGTAACTAGAAATAGTATCTATTATCTGAATAATGGGGAAGATATGTGTTTTAATTTAAAGTAATAAGAAAATCACCAATAAATAGTGATACAGACTAAATTTCTGACTCATCTGCTATTTGTGTCGATGTGTATGTGAGCACATGGCACGCACACAGTCATGAAAACAATGCAAACATAGACCAATAGACCCAAAGAACTGTCAAGGGTTATTCATAAAATGAAATAAATGAGAAAAAAAAGGAAGACAGAATTCCCCATTAAAACGAAGCCTGATTTAAGTAATCTGCTTCCAAAATTCTAACTTTTACTAGTCTCTAGTATTACAGACTCCAGAAAGATAAAAGTTTGCCTCAAATGTGAAATTATTTTAAAACTTCACATTCTTTTGAAGAAAATGGCTAACTTTTCAAACCTGGACTCATAACCAAAATTCAGGAACTATCTCTTTCTAGTTGTATATGTGGATTTTGTTTCAAACAAATACAACCTTAAATCCATCAGGACCATATTTAAAAGTGATTATTGAAAGTGGAAAAGAGTACTCACTTCTAACTATTCTCACCATTGCAGCCTGTATTTCCCTCAAATCCAGTTAAATCTTTAGAAAAGAAAAAACACCAATAAATTGTATATTCATCTCATGTAAATAAACTTTAATGTATTGAAATCATACATACTTGAACCCCAGAACATTATTTTTTTAATATGATTTAGATTAAAATCACCTGCAACTTGAGGTATCTGAAACCCTTAGTGATTTTTGCTTTAGAAAAGCAATGTCTCCTATCAATGGTGTACAACAATTTGAAAAAAATCATGATTGACAGGCAAGAGAAAGAAATAAAGGTATTAGAATAGGAAAAGAGGAAGTCAAACTATCTTCATTCGCAGGTAACATGATCCTATATCTAGAAAACTCCATCATCTCAGCCCAAAAGCTTCTTAATCTGATAAGCAACTTTAGCAAAGTTTCAGGATACAAAATCAATGTGCAAAAATTGCTAGCATTCCTATACACCAACGACAGGCATACAACCTAATCACGAATGAACTTCCATTCACAACTGCCACAAAAAGAATAAAATACTTAGAAATACAACCAACAAGGGAAATGAAGGACCTCTTCAAGGAGAACTATAAAGCACTGCTAAAATAAATCAGAGATGACACAAACAAATGGAAAAGCATTCCATGCTCACAGATAGAAAGAATCAATATCGTGAAAATGGTCATCCTGCCTAGAGCAATTTATAGATTCAATGCTATTTTCATTAAACTACCATTGACATTCCTCACAGAATTAGAAAAAAGAATTTTAAAATTCATATGGAACCAAAAAAGAGCCCGAATAGCCAAGACAATCCTAAGCAAAAAAAAAAAAAAGCTAGAGGCTTCACACTACCCGATGCCAAACTATACTACACAGCTAAAGTAACCAAAACAGCATGGTACTGATACAAGAACAGACACCAGAAATAAGACTGCACACATACAACTATCCGATCTTTGACAAACCTGACAAAAACGAACAATGGGGAAAGCATTCCCTATTTAATAAATAGTGCTGGGAGAACTGGCTAGTCATATGCAGAAAACTGAAACTGGATCTTACACCATATATAAAAATCAACTCAAGATGGATTGAAGATTTGAATACAAACCCAAAACTATAAAACCCCTAGGAGAAAACCCAGGCAATACCATTCAGGAAATAGGCACAGGCCAAGATTCCATGACAAAGATGCCAAAGCAATTGCAACAAAAGCAAAAATTGACAAATGGGATCTAATTAAACTAAAGAGCTTCTGCACAAAAAAATAAATTATCAACAAAATAAACAGACAACCTACAGAATGGGAGAAAATTTTTGTAATCTAGCCATCTGACAAAAGCCTAATATCTAACCTCTATAAGGAACTTAAGCAAATTTACAAGCCAAAAACAACATCATCAAAAAGTGCACAAAGGACATGAACAGACATTTTCTTTTTTTTTTTTCTATTATACTTTAAGTTCTAGGGTACATGTGCACAACGTGCAGGTTTGTTACATATGTATACTTGTGCCATGTTGCTGTGCTGCACCCATCAACTCGTCAGCACCCATCAACTCATCATTTACATCAGGTATAACTCTCAATGTCATCCCTCCCTCTCCCCCCTCCCCATAATAGGCCCCAGGGTGTGATGTTCCCCTTCCAGAATCTAAGTGATCTCATTGTTCAATTCCCACCTATGAGTGAGAACATGCGGTGTTTGCTTTTCTGTTCTTGTGATAGTTTGCTGAGAATGATGGTTTCCAGCTGCATCCATGTCCCTACAAAGGACACAAACTCATCCTTTTTTATGGCTGCATAGTATTCCATGGTGTATATATGCCATATTTTCTTAATCCAGTCTGTCACTGATAGACATTTGGGGTGATTTCAAGTCTTTACTATTGCGAATAGTGCCACAATAAATATACATGTGCCTGTGTCTTAATAGCAGCATGATTTATAATCCTTTGGGTATATACCCAGTAATGAGATGACTGGGTCATATGGTATTTCTAGTTCTAGATCCTTAAGGAATCGCCATACTGTTTTCCACAATGGTTGAACCAGTTTACAATCCCACTAACAGTGTAAAAGTGTTCCTATTTCTCCACATCCTCTCCAGCACCTGTTGTTTCCTGACTTTTTAATGACTGTCATTCTAACTGGTGTAAGATGGTATCACATTGTGGTTTTGATTTGCATTTCTCTGATGGCCAGTGATGACGAGCATTTTTTCATGTATCTGTTGGCTGTGTGCATGTCTTCTTTTGAGAACTGTCCGTTCATATCCTTTGCCCACTTTTGGATGGGGTTGTTTTTTGTAAATTTGTTTGAGTTCTTTATAGGTTCTGGATATTAGCCCTTTGTCAGATGAGTAGATTGCAAAAATGTTCTCCCATTCTGTAGGTTGCCTGTTCACTCTGATGGTAGTTTCTTTTGCTGTCCAGAAGCTCTTTAGTTTAATTAGATCCCATTTGTCAATTTTGGCTTTTGTTGCCTTTGCTTTTGGTGTTTTAGACATGAAGTCCTTGCCCATGCCTATGTCGTGAATGGTATTACCTAGGTTTTCGTCTAGGGTTTTTATGGTATTAGGTCTAACATTTAAGTCTCTAATCCATCTAGCATTAATTTTTGTACAAGGAGTAAGGAAAGGATCTAGTTTCAGCTTTCTACTTATGGCTAGCCAGTTTTCCCAGCACCATTTATTAAATAGGGAATCCTTTCCCCATTTCTTGTTTTTCTCAGGTTTGTCAAAGATCAGATGGCTGTAGATGTGTGGTATTATTTCTGAGGGATCTGTTCTGTTTCATTGGTCTATATCTCTGTTTTGGTACCAGTACCATGCTGTTTTGGTTACTGTAGCCTTGTAGTATAGTTTGAAGTCAGGTAGCATGATGCCTCCAGCTTTGTTTTTTGACTTAGGATTGTCTTGGCAATGCGGGCTCTTTTTTGGTTCCATATGAATTTTAAAGCAGTTTTTTCCAATTCTGTGAAGAAAGTAATTGGTAGCTTGATGGGGATGGCATTGAATCTATAAATTACCTTGGGCAGTATGGCCATTTTCACGATATTGATTCTTCCTATCCATGAGCATGGTATGTTCTTCCATTTGTTTGTGTCCTCTTTGATTTCACTGAGCAGTGGTTTGTAGTTCTCCTTGAAGAGGTCCTTTACATCCCTTGTAAGTTGGATTCCTAGGTATTTTATTCTCTTTGAAGCAATTGTGAATGGAAGTTCATTCCTGATTTGGCTCTCTGTTTGTCTGTTACTGGTGTATAAGAATGCTTGTGATTTTGCATATTAATTTTGTCTCCTGAGACTTTGCTGATGTTGCTTACCAGCTTAAGGAGATTTTGGGCTGAGAGGATAGGGTTATCTAAATATACAATCATGTCATCTGCAAACAGGGACACTTTGACTTCTTCTTTTCCTAAGTGAATACCCTTTATTTCTTTCTCTTGCCTAATTGCCCTAGCCAGAACTTCCAACATTATGTTGAATAGAAGTGGTGAGAGAGGGCATCACTGTCTTGGGCCAGTTTTCAAAGGGAATGCTTCCAGTTTTTGCCCATTCAGTATGATATTTGCTGTGGGTTTGTCATAAATAGCTCTTATTATTTTGAGATACGTTCCATCAATACCTAGTTTACTGAGAGTTCTTAGCATGGAGGGCTACTTAATTTTGTCAAAGGCCTTTGCTGCATCTATTGAGATAATCATGTGGTTTTTGTTTTGGTTCTGTTTATATGCTGGATTACATTTATTGATTTGTGTATGTTGAACCAGCCTTGCATCCCAGGGATGAAGCCTACTTGATCATGGTGGATAAGCTTTTTGATGTGCTGCTAGATTCGGTTTGCCAGTATTTTACTGAGGATTTTTGCATCGACGTTCATCAGGGATATTGGTCTAAAATTCTCTTTTTTTGTTGTGTCTCTGCCAGGCTTTGGTATCAGGATGATGTTGGCCTCATAAAATGAGTTAGGGAGGGTTCCCTCTTTTTCTATTGATTGGGATAGTTTCAGAAGGAATGGTACCAGCTCCTCCTTGTACCTCCAGTAGAATTCGGCTGTGAATCCATCCGGTCCTGGACTTCTTTTGGTTGGTAGGCTATTAATTTTTGCCTCAATTTCAGAGCCTGATAATGGTCTATTCAGGGATTCAACTTCTTCCTGGTTTAGTCTTGGGAGAGTGTAAGTGTCCAGGAAATTATCCACTTCTCCTAGTTTTTCTAGTTTATTTGCATAGAGGTGTTTATAGCATTCTCTGATGGTAATTTGTATTTCTGTGGGGTTGGTGGTGATATCCCCTTTATCATTTTTTATTGCGTCTGTTTGATTCTTCTCTCTTTTCTTCTTTATTAGTCTTGCTAGCAGTCTATCAATTTTGTTGATCTTTTCAAAGAACCAGCTCCTGGATTCATTGATTTTTGGAGGGCTTTTTGTGTCTCTATCTCCTTCAGTTCTGCTCTGATCTTAGTTATTTCTTGCCTTCTGCTGGCTTTTGAATGTGTTTGCCCTTGCTTCTCCAGTTCTTTTAACTGTGATGTTAGGGTGTCAGTTTTAGATCTTTCCTGCTTTCTCTTGTGGGCATTTAGTGCTATAAATTTCCCTCTACACACTGCTTTAAATGTGTCCCAGAGATTCTGGTATGTTGTATCTTTGTTCTCATTGGTTTCAAAGAACATCTTTATTTCTGCCTTCATTTCGTTATGTACCCAGTAGTCATTCAGGAGCAGGTTGTTCAGTTTCCATGTAGTTGAGCAGTTTTCATTGAGTTTCTTAGTCCTGAGTTCTAGTTTGATTGCACTGTGGTCTGAGAGACAGTTTGTTATAATTTCTGTTCTTTTACATTTGCTGAGGAGTGCTTTACTTCCAATTATGTGGTCAATTTTGGAATAAGTGTGATGTGGTGCTGAGAAGAATGTATCTGTTGATTGGAGGTGGAGAGTTCTGTAGATGTCTATCAGGTCCGCTTGGTGCAGAGTTGAGTTTAATTCCCGGATATCCTTGTTAACTTTCTGTCTCGTTGATCTGTCTAATGTTGACAGTAGGGTGTTGAAGTCTCCCATTGTTATTGTATGGGAGTCTAAGTCTCTTTATAAGTCTCTAAGGACTTGCTTTATGAATCTAGGTGCTCCTGTATTGGGCGCATATATGTTTAGGATAGTTAACTCTTCCTGTTGAATTGATCCCTTTACCATTATGTAATGGCCTTCTTTGTCTCTTTTGATCTTTGCTGGTTTAAAGTCTGTTTTATCAGAGACTAGGATTGCAACCCCTGCTTTTTTTTGTTCTCCATTTGCTTGGTAGATCTTCCTCCATCCCTTTATTTTGAGCCTATGTGTGTCTCTGCATGTGAGATGGGTCTCCTGGATACAGCAAACTGATGGGTCTTGACTCTTTATCCAATTTGCCAGTCTGTGTCTTTCAATTGGACCATTTAGTCCATTTACATTTAAGGTTAATATTGATATGTGTGAACTTGATCCTGTCATTGTGATATTAACTGGTTATTTTGCTCGTTAGTTGATGCAGTTTCTTCCTAGCATCGATGGTCTTTACATTTTGGCATGTTTTTGCAATGGCTGGTACCGGTTGTTCCTTTCCATGCTTAGTGCTTCCTTCGGGGACTCTTGTAGGGCAGGCCTGGTGGTGACAAAATCTCTAAGCATTTGTTTGTCTGTAAAGGATTTTATTTCTCCTTCACTTATGAAACTTAGTTTGGCTGGATATGAAATTCTGGGTTTAAAATTCTTTTCTTTAAGAATGTTGAATATTGGCCCCCACTCTCTTTTGCCTTGTAGAGTTTCTGCCGAGAGATCTGCTGTTAGTCTGATGGGCTTCCCTTTGTGGGTAACCCGACCTTTCTCTCTGACTGCCCTTAACAGTTTTTCCTTCATTTCAACTTTGGTGAATCTGACAATTATGTGTCTTGGAGTTGCTCTTCTCGAAGAGCATCTTTGTGGCGTTCTTTGTATTTCCTGAATTTGAATGTTGGCCTGCCTTACTAGGTTGGGGAAGTTCTCTTGGATGATATTCTGAAGAGTGTTTTCCAACTTGGTTCCATTTTCCCCCTCACTTTCAGGCACACCAATCAGACATAGATTTGGTCTTTTCACATAATCCCATATTTCTTGGAGGCTTTGTTCATTTCTTTTTCCTTTTTTTTTTTCTCTAGACTTCTCTTCTCGTTTCATTTCATTCATTTGATCTTCAATCATTGATACTCTTTCTTCCAGTTGATCAAGTCAGTTACTGAAGCTTGTGCATTTGTCACGTATCTCTCGTGTCATGGTTTTTATCTCTGTCCGTTCATTTATGGCCTTCTCTGCATTGATTATTCTAGTTATCCATTCTTCCATTCTTTTTTCAAGATTTTTAGTTTCTTTACACTGGGTATGTAGTTTCTCCTTTAGGTCTGAGAAGTTTGATCGACTGAAGCCTTCTTAACTCATCGAAGTCATTCTCTGTCCAGCTTTGATCCGTTGCTGGCGATGAGCTGCATTCCTTTCGGGTGGGAGATGTGCTCTGATTTTTTGAATTTCCAGCTTTTCTGTCCTGGTTTTTCCCCATCTTTGTGGTTTTATCTGCCTTTGGTCTTTGATGCTGGTGACTTACTGATGGGGTTTTGGTGTGGGTGTCCTTTCTGTTTGTTAGTTTTCCTTCTAACAGTCAGGACCCTCAGCTGTAGGTCTGTTGGAGATTGCTTGAGGTCCACTCCAGACCCTGTTTGCCTGGGTATCAGCAGAAGAGGCAACAGAAGATAGAATATTGCTGAAAAAATATGGAACGCCTCACAAATTTGCATGTCATCTTTGTGCAGGGGCCATGCTAATCTTCTCTGTATCGTTCCAATTTTAGTATATGTGCTGCCGAAGTGAGCATGACATTTTCAAAAGAAAACATACACGTGGCCAACAAACATGAAAAAAAGCTCAACATCATTGATCATTAAAGAAATGCAAATCAAAAACACAATGAGATACCATCTCCCACCAATAAGAATGGCCATTATTAAAAAGTAAAATAACAACAGATGCTGACGAGGTGTGGAGAAAAAGGATCACTTATACACTTGGCGAGAATGTAAATTAGTTCAACCATTGTGGAAGACAGTGTGGCAATTCCTCTAAGACCTAGAGGGCAGAAATGCCATTTGGTCCAGCAATCTCATTATAGGGTATATACCCAAAGGAATATAAACTGTTCTATTATAAATATACATACAGACATATGTTCATTGCAGAACAACATGGAATCAATCTAAATGTCCATCAACAATAGACTGGATAAAGAAAATGTGGTATATATACACCATAGAATATTATGCAGCCATAAAAAAGAATGAGATCATGTCCTGTGCAGGAATATGGATGGAGCTGGAGGCCATTATCTTTAGCAAACTAATGCAGAACAGAAAACCAAATACCATGTGTTCTCATTTATAAGTGGGAGCTGAAGGATGAGAACACATAGACATATGGTGGCAAACAAAACACACCAGGGCCTATCTGAGGCTAGGGTTTGGGAAGAGGGAGTGCATCAGGAAGAACAGCTAATGGATGCTGGGCTTATTACATAGGTGATGGGGTGATCTGTGCAGCAAACCACCATGGAACACATTTACCTATGTAACAAACCTGTACATCCTGCACATGTGCCCCTGAATTTAAAAATGAAAGTTGGAAATTTTAAAAAATCATGATTGAGATTTAACAAAAAATCAGATTCCAAAATCAAATCAACATGAAGAAAATACTTTCCCTGTTAAAAGTGAGCAAGGTAGAGTATGATTTTATTCAAAAGCCAAAAAAGTACTTAACAAATATAGTAGTAGTATATAACTGATGTAATCGGTTCTATTATAATTTGCTATTAATCTAGCAGAACAGCAATCAACATTTTATTTTCCTTTTCGCTTCACATTTCTGGCAAAGATATGTACAAAAGCAGCAGTCTGAATTAATGAAGGCTATTAACTCATACTTAATTTTTTTTTTCTGTTTTTAAATGTCTAATCTAAAAATGGTATTTCAGGCCAGGCCCGGTGGCTCACGCCTGTAATTCCAGCACTTTGGGAGGCCGATGTGGGAGGATCACCTGAGGGCAGGAGTTTGAGACCAGCCTGTTGAGACCAGCCTGGTGAACACAGTGAAACCCCGTCTCTATTAAAAATACAAAAATTAGCCGAGCATAGTGGCAGGCGCCTGTAATCCCAGCTACTCAGGAGGCTGAGGCAGGAGAATTACGGAGGTTGCAGTGAGCCCAGATCATGCCACTGCACTCCAGCCTGGGCGACAGAGGGAGACTCTGTCTCAAAAACTAAAAAAATTAAAATAAAAATGCTACTTCAAATGACCTTATTACTTTGATATAATTATTAAATAATATATCTCTGAGTCTCTAAAATATTCATTGCCATATATCACTTCATGGCAGTCATTGCTAATTAAAGTGATTTCTGAAAACAGTTTTTCTTTACACATTATCCACCAGAAGTTAGCTGTGCAGAACATGGTAGTGGACTGGGAGAGGGTGGAAAGTAAGGGTTGGGGGAGGAATGATTATCACCTACCTAAGTTTACCTCAACTATAAAGTTTCCTTTCTTAAAATGAGTCTTTATAATTGGTATGATAGCAGGGGGAAGTAATTAGTTATTAACAGACAGCTTTTCTAATTATAGTTTATTTTTGAGACAAGGGTAAAATTCTAAAAGGAAACAGTCCATACATTTTCTGTAAAGATTATATATTTTTATAACTTAAATGGGAAAGGTATAAAGCTTCAAGATCAAAAGATATATTTATTCCAAGGAAAAGCTTCCACTATTTATGTGGCTGAATGATTATGATATTTTCTTTTGATTTTGAAAAGCATAGTAAATACATTCTAACAACTGACTGACATCAGAACAAATCAGTAGGTGTACTCCAGTTCAAAGTCTCTTATCTGTTAATTTCTGTGGAATGAAACAGTGTTCAAACTGAAAAGAAAATATTCGTATGATTCCCCTTCCTGCAAAAAACCATAATCAGTACAAAAATTCTCTGATTTCCCACATCCATTCAGCTCCACTCCAGCAGAATAGCAATCAACTTTTATTTTCCTTTTTGCTTCACATTTCTGGCAAAGATATGTACAAAGACAGCAATCTAAATTAATAAAGCCCATTAACCCGATACATGGATTTTTTTCTATATGTATTTTTAAAATTATAGATGTATTTTAACATATTTAAATTATGTTTATCCTTATGATATTTCTAATATCCCTTTTTATTCATCTTATTTCCTGTCCATAGTCTTTTTTCAATTATAAATATCATCTGATCTGGATTTTTTATTTCAGTTTTTAATTGGCTCTGCAGGATATATTTGTTAGTTGTTTGTCCATTGTTTCTGCCATCTTTTTCAAATTTACTGTATTTTCTTCCTCTACTATAGAGAAAACATTGTATCTCTTGGCCATCTCAATATTTCCTCATAATTTTCACTTGCATTCTATCTCCCTTACTCTTACATGAACTCTTAAGGCATTCTTTTTTTATTATTATTATAACTTCTATGTTAGGTTCAGGGGTACATGTGCAGGTTTGTTATACAGGTAAACTGCTTGTCACAGGGGACTGGTGTACAGATTATTTCATAACCCAAGAATAAACACAGTACCCAATAGGTATTTTTCTGATCCTCTCCCTCCTCCAAGACTCCACTCTCAAGTAGGTCTTGGTGCCTGTTGTTCCCCTCTTTGTGTCCACGTGTTCTTGTTTAGCTCCCACTTACAAGTGAGAACATGCAGTATTTGGTTTCCTGTTCCTGTGTTATTTTACTTACTATAGAAGCCTCCAGCTCCATCCATGTTATTGATAAGGATATGATCTTCTTCTTTATGACTGTACAGTATTTCATAGTGTATATGTTTCATATTTTATTTATTCAGTCTACCATTGATGGGAATTTAGGTTGATTTCATGTCTGCTATTGTGAATGGTGCTGCAATGAATATATACGCCCATGTGTCTTTATGGTACAGTGATTTATATTCTTTTGGATATATACTCAAAAATGGGATTGCTGGGGTGAATGCTAATTCTGTTTCAAGTTATTTGAGAAATCATTACTGTTTTCCACAATGGTTGAACTAATTTACATGCTCATCAGCAATGTATGTGTGTTCCCTTTTCTCCACAACCTTCCAGCATCTGTTATTTTTTGACTTTTTAATAATAGTCATTCTGACTGTTGTAAGATGGGATCTCATTGTGGTTTTGATCTGCATTTCTCTAATGATCAGTGATGTTGAGCATGTTTTCATATTCTTGTTGGTCACATATATATCTTCTTTTGAAAATTGTCAGTTCATGTCCTTTGCCCACTTTTTAATGGGTTGTTTTTTACTTATAAATTTAAGTTCCTTAAAGATTCTGGATATTCTACCTTTGTTCGATGCATGGTTGGCAAATATTTTCTCATATTCTATAGATGGTCTGTTTGTTCTGTTAATAGTTTCCTTTGCGGCCGGGCGCGGTGGCTCAAGCCTGTAATCCCAGCACTTTGGGAGGCCGAGACGGGCGGATCACGAGGTCAGGAGATCGAGACCATCCTGGCTAACACAGTGAAACCCCGTCTCTACTAAAAAATACAAAAAACTAGCCGGGCGAGGTGGCGGGCGCCTGTAGTCCCAGCTACTCGGGAGGCTGAGACAGGAGAATGGCGTAGACCCGGGAGGCGGAGCTTGCAGTGAGCTGAGATCCGGCCCCTGCACTCCAGCCTGGGCAACAGGGCGAGACTCCGTCTCCAAAAAAAAAAAAATAGTTTCCTTTGCTTTGCAGAAGTTCTTTAGTTTAATTAGGTCCCATTTGTCAATTTTCACCTTTGTTGCAGTGGCTCTGGGATCTTTGTCATAAAATCTTTGCCAGTTTCTGCATCCAGCATGGTATTTCCTAGGTTGTCTTCCAGGGTTTTTATAGTTTTGGGGTTTATATTAGAGTCTTTCATCCATCTTGAGTTGATATTTTTATGTAGTATAAAGAAAGGGTCCAGTTTTAATCTTCTGAATATAGCTAGCCAGTTGTGCCAGCACCATTTATTGAATAGATTCTTTCCCCATTGCTTGTTTTTGTGAGCTTTGTGGAAGATCAGATGGTTGTAGGTGAAGTGCCTTATTTCTGGGTTGTCTATTCTGTTCCACTGGTCGATGTGTTGGTCTTTGTACTAGTACCATCCTGTTTTGATTACTGTAGCCTCTGAAGGCATATTCTAACTTATTTTTTCAAGACAACTTAAACTTTAATTGTAATTGATGACACCTAAGTCATGTGCACCTACTGAGAATCCGAAGAGGCCTACTAATAGCAAAAACATTAGAACATGAATGTCTGTATCAAAGAACAAGGAATATAGAAGGTACTATTTTTTCTAAAAATTCATATATATATATATTTAGTTATATATAATATACATAACATATATTATAATATATATAATATAACTGTATAATATATATAATGGGGCATTAGACAACTTTGATTCAAGTCCATCCCCTATAAACATTCAGTTTGAAGATACTGAAGAGGTTAATTTGCCCAGTTAACTCCAGTTGTTCCCATGTTTATAAAATAGTAATAAGAATTATATCTACTTATAGAATTATGGTAAAGATTATATATATGAAGTGAGAATCAGAGGAACTGGCACAATGTAATTAATCAGTACATGTTAGCCATTACTATTATTGTAATCAGTATTAGGATGAGCAAAATAATTTGTAATCAATATTAGGATGAGCAACTTGGAAAAAGAAAATCCTTTAAGATTCATTCAAATATTAAGCTATTTATTTATTTCCCAAATAATTTTTGAGTACATAATATGCTCCCAACCCTAGCCCAAATTAGGTGCTTGAGACACCTTACCTCACAGTTTATAATCTAGAAGTTCTACATAAAATCAAAGGCCTGCTCAAGATTAAAGTTTCTGGGGTCTGCATCATTGTTAAGAATATTAATTTTATTATTTTCATTTTGTTGTTTATATATATATCAATATCACATATTTTAATCAAGTTTATAATGGAAAAATAGTGGTATTCACAAATTTGCTGGTAGATGTTAATACTTTTTGAATCTCCTATGGGATACAGAAGCAGAGCTGCCTAGAAGGCAAGTGAGTATAGGGACTGAATATCAGAAGAGGTAAAGATGAGGGAGTCAGCAAGTCAATAGAAATGGAAGTCATGGAAATTGATAAAATTTGTTCAATGAGAATCTAAGTATGAGAGAAAATGAGGGTGCCATAAAGAATCTTGTAGAATATGTATTTTAAGAAAGATAAGCACACATATGAGATTAGGCAATGCTATCAAGGGAGGAGAAAAACAAGTGCAAATAATATAGATTTTATCAAAAAGTAATATTCTGAAATAGAAGGAATGATCAATAGTACAAAATTGTGCTAAGAGAGCAAAGAAGTATATTCTATATGCAATATAAGTCACGCAACTAACTTTGGTGACCTAGGAACAGCTTCAGACAAGCAGACAAGGAAAGCCGCGGTGTGTTGAGGTGTGAATAAATGTGACACCGAATATTGACAAATCTTGGAGACATTTAGCTATGAATAGAGGTAATAGTTACAGTGTAGCTAAAAATGGACTTAAAATAAGGTGAAGATTTATGCATAAATGCATTTTTGGTTTTAAGGGGAAAGATATTTTGACGTTTAATGCCAAGAGGAAGGAATCAGGAGAAAGGGATAAGGTTGAACAAGCAAAATGAAAATATTCATTTGAACTGGCGCCCTTAGAACATGCACAGATAGCTGTAGGATCCAGAGCATTGATGAAGGAATTGGTTTATAGAGGAAGAGGCATCAATAGAAGGGGATAATAAAAGGATTTATGGACACTGGTAAGTTAGTAGGAATCTCAAAAGTTTCTGTCTCACGGATGCTATTTTCTCTTTACATGATCTGTTAAGAAGGAAGGGAGAAGAATGGTGGTGGGTTAGAGCATATGGGAGTAGCAGAGGTTGGATATGAAAATGAAACTGTGGGAAATGGAAGATACCTCTCTAGAAAACCACATTAAGAGTTGCTTTTCAGAGTCAAGGGCTTACTTGACTTTGTCATCCCAAATTCTCACCCTGTTTGATTGGTGTATATTATCTCCATTGATGTTCACCCAGAGAGAATTAGGAGCCTCTCCTTTTCCATTCCTTTTAGCCTCCAAGGATTTCAGTTCAAGTGGTAGATATTTTTACTTCGTATTCCCAATTTTTCAAACACAGTATTTCAATTTAAAAATCAGATTAATTATGTTAAACATGGTGGAATCAAACATAATCCTAAATTAATAAAATCTCAATGAACTCCTAGTTAGCATGTTTTGAGTATGCTAAAAATGCTTTTTAACGTCCTTCTCTCCAAAAAAGTAATGATGATACATCTTGCCAAACCTTTGCACTCACACATGTGTACATGCAGGAAAAAAACACAGTGAAGGAACTAGAAATCCAAGTAATTTTGCTGTAAGTTAGCTGCATTTTACCAGAAAAAAAAAACTGTTTGTGGTCATGATTAACACAGATAACTGCCTAATTGACATTCTGTCTCTTTGTTTTCTCTCTCACTCTCTCTCTCCTTCTTTCCTCCCTCTCTATCAGTTGAACCCTTTTGTTTCCAAGATACCTTTTAGTTTGACTCTAAGGCTGCTCAATTGGGTGTCTCTCATACTGACTAAGGTTGCCTGGCAACATGACTGATAGAATACTCACAAACCTGTGCGGTAGCTCTATTTTTTGGCTTACAGGTGGGAGATTTGGATAGAATTTTAAGAGATTTTTCACACTGCAATTCCGTTTCGTTTCAGTGGATGTGCAATTAAGTTTACTACTTATAACATTATTGTTATAGTTTACTGCACTTCTCAGTATTATTTAGAGATTTTGGTTTTGTCATAATTATTAATACTTCTAGAATATTTTTGAAGTTTGAATTATCCCTCAAAATACTACATACCTTTTTCAAATTATATTATCATAAAGTCAAAATAAAAAAAAAATAATAAAAACCAGAAGGTTATTGAAGGGAAAGAGATGTAAAGGGAAGTTATTGGAGGTGAGAAATATTCTATATGTTCTTGATCTAGATAGCAGTAATTCAGGCATATAACTATGTAAAAACTCATCAATCAATATATTTAATATTAGTGTACTATACACATCTTAATACATAAATGATATATTTCAAGATATTCTAAAGATGATGGCAATATGAATAAATATATACACACAGACACAAACAGAGACTAGGATATTTCTTTTGGCAAAAGAATCTGTCTTGGGCAAAAAAAAATGCACAGAATTATGGTGTTTTAAAGCTGTAAATAAGTAGTAGAGGTCATCTCATCAACCAACTGATTTGTCAGCTGAATAAACTGAGGCCCAGAGGCATATAATTTATTTCATAAGTTTCTTTTTTTTTTTTTTTTTTTTTTTTTTTTTGAGACGGAGTCTCGCTCTGCCGCCCAGGCTGGAGTGCAGTGGCGTGATCTCGGCTCACTGCAAGCTCCGCCTCCCGGGTTCACGCCATTCTCCTGACTCAGCCTCCCCAGTAGCTGGGACTACAGGCGCCCGCCACCTCGCCCGGCTAGTTTTTTTGTATTTTTAGTAGAGACGGGGTTTCACCATGTTAGCCAGGATGGTCTGGATTTCCCGACCTCGTGATCCGCCCGTCTCGGCCTCCCAAAGTGCTGGGATTACAGGCTTGAGCCACCGCGCCCGGCCTATTTCATAAGTTTCATAACCTACCAATGGCAAAGGTTAAAGAGAAACCTTTAAATTCTTATCTATTTCTTAGTTTAACATTATATAAAGTGCTCCTATCATAAACCTTAACTTTGAGCAATCTTTCAGTTTAGTTCAAAGTATAGAAATTATACATCAAAGAACAGAAATTGAGACTCAATCCCACCTAAAAGGTAAAGCTCTACTCAAGAGAAACAAGTTTAGTTGCTTTTGTACTCCATCAACCTTTATTAGTCATTTATAGTCACCGTCCTCTCTTAAATAACTGAATTTATGCTAATATAAGATAGGTAAACTAGACATACCATTTCCCAGCCTCCCAAGTAACTGAGATTACAGGCACATACCACCACACCTGGCTAGTTTTTGTATTTTTAGTAGAGACGGTGTTTCACTGTGTTGGCCAGACTGGTCTCGAACTCCTGACTTCATGGACATCATTCTTAATAGTAAAATGATGGAAAGTGTTCTCTTTGATTCGTGAATAAGAGCAGAATGTTCATTCTTCCTATGTTCATTCAGCATTGTTCTGGACACTCTAGTCAAGTCAATAAGACACATAAAATACAATAAAGCTATAAGATTTTGAAAGTGTTAAGTAATACTATCTTTCTTCACAGACAACATGGATATTTACATGGAAAATTCAAAATAATCCACCGTAAAAATACTAGAATTAATGAGTTTACAATCTACTATGTGCAAGGTCGATATTTAAACATGTATTTTTATACAAAGAACTAAGAGAAAATAATTTTTAAGATATATCTTGCCTGCCCCAAAATGGCCAACTAGACACAGCTAGGAGGAACATCTCCCTCCAAGGAACCAGAACATCAGAAAGACTGGAGTTCTCTGAGCATATCTTCAGAGGCAAGGTATTGAGAACAGATGGAGGGAAGACACAGATGCTATACTGAAGGGAGAAGAGACTGGGCACCCTGCATAGGACTACTGTTCACCAGGATTTATTCCTGGCCCCAAAGAACCCCTGCAGAAACTAGGAGTTGATCACACAAGGAGGAAGCTGCTCTCATCACAGTCCTCTGGAATCCCAGCAGTAGGAAACCCCTCAACCACCATGGACCCTTCAGTTGGCAGGAAGAGTAACTTAGAAAAGTGTTAGGGGCAGAACTCCAGCCAGTGCAGAGCCCAGAGGATTTGGCGTTGGAGTGTCTGTAGTGGAGCATGGTCAGGGATGCCCATTTACCTGGGCTCAACTTGTTTCCATAGGAGACTTTAGCCTTAGGGGAACTGTCCAACCTGAACTCTGAAGGGCTGTTTTGCCCATAAGACAGGACATGTGTGCACAGACAAACCTTCCTTTCCCTTCCCTGCCACCACATGTGTGTGCATGCACCCTGCTGTGCCACTGTTGTTGGTGTGGGTGCATGCTGCCCCCAACCCCACCTGTCACATTGCCATTGCATCAGAGCATCAGCAGGCATGAAACCCGCCTACCCTGCCACCACCAGCACCCACCCCTTGCACTGACACTGCTGCCAAAGTGAAACTAGGCAGGGAAAACAGACAGCTTGCCCACAACCTAGGCAGCCACAACCACCAGTGTGAACATGCATAGAGGGCATGCACAGTCCTGAGCCCACCAGCACCCCCACTACCATGCTAACACCAACACTGGCATAAACACATGGACAGTTGCCAGTGGAGGACCCCTGTCTCCCTGAGTAACACTGCCATCACCATTGCTGCAAACACCTGCTGGCTACCCAGCACCCACTACCACCCTGCCACAGCTGACAAGTGTGCACTTGGCCATGCTGCCACTGCCACAGCTGCTAGCACATGCAAATGAGTATAGATTCCACTGCCACTGCCCTACAAAGAGCTTTGGCTGGCACCATGCATACAAGTATTATGACCAGAAGTCCAGGAGCATTTCAGCCTATCCTTCACAACAGGTTCCTAACCATGAGGGGCCAGAAAACAAAGCCAGCGCTCAATAAGAGTCGCTCAGAATTAGAAAAACACAGTCCAGGAGTCCTGAGCTAAGCCTTGACTCCCTAAAATCTTCCAGAAATGAATCCAATTGACTGAATACACCTTATACCACAATCAAACCTCCAAGGTCATTAAACAGGATAAAAGAAAAAAAATCTAAATGATAGGAAATTCAAATATTGAAGGAACAGCAGACCCAAAAAAATAAGAAAGAACCAGCACAAGAACTCTGACAACTCGAAAAAGCAAGAGTGTCTTCTTTTCTCCAAATGACCATGCTAGTTCTCCAAGAAGGGTTGTTAACTGAGCTCAGATGGCTGAAATGACAGAAATAGAATTCAGAATAAGGGTAAGAATGAAGATTTTCAAGATTCATGAAAACACTGAAACCCAATCTAAGGAAACTAAGAATCATAATAAAATGATACAGAATCTGACAGACAAAATAGCCAGTATAGAAAAGCAAGAAGCTGACCTTATAGAGCTGAAAAAAAAAAAAAACTACAAGAATTTCATAATGCAATAGCAAGTCAAAGCAACAGATTAGACCAAGCTGAGTAAAGAATTTCAGTCTGAATACTGACTTTCTGAAATAATACAGTCAGACAAGAATAAAGAAAACAGAATAAAAAGGAACAAACCAAACCTCAGAGAAATATGGGATTATATAAAGAGACCAAATCTATGACTTATTGACATCCCTGAAAGAGATAAGGAGAATGGAAGCAACTTGGAAAGCATGATACAGGTTATCATCCATAAGAATTTCCCCTATTTGGGAGGCCGAGGCGGATGGATCACGAGGTCAGGAGATCGAGACTATCCTGGCTAATATGGTGAAACCCTGTCTCTACTAAAAATACAAAAAACTAGCCGGGCGTGGTGGTGGGCGCCTGTAGTCTCAGCTACTTGGGAGGCTGAGGTGGGAGAATGGCATGAACCCGGGAGGCGGAGCTTGCAGTGAGCCGAGATCACGCCACTGCACTCCAGCCTGGGAGACACAGCGAGACTCCATCTCAAAAAAAAAAAAAAAAAAAAAGAATTTCCCCTATCTAGACAAGGAGGCCAACATTCAAATTCAGGAAATGCAGAGAACCCCCACAAAATACTTCACAAGACCAATCCCAAGACACATAATCAGCATATTCTCCAAGGCTGAAATGAAAGAAAAAATGATAAAGGCAGCGAGAGACAAAGGACAGGTCACCACAAAGGGAAGCCCATCAGACTAACAGCCAACTTCTCAGAAAGAACCCTACAAGCAAGAAGAGATTGAGGGTTTATATACAACATTCTTACAAAAAGATAAATTCTGACCAAGAATTTCATATACAAACAAACTAAGCTTCATAAGCAAAGGAGAAATAAGATGCTTTCAGACAGGCAAATGCTAAGGGAAATCATTACTACAAAACGTGCATATAAGAGCTCCTGAAAAAAGCACTGAATATAAAAAGGAAAGACTGTTACCAGCCACTACAAAAATACATTTAAGTACACAGACCAGTGGCACTAAAAAGTAACCATAAAAACAAATCTGCATAATAACTGGCTAACAACACAGTGACAGGATCAAATTCACATATATCAATGCTAATATTAAATGTAAGAAGGCTAAATGCTCCAATTAAAAGGCACAGAGTGTCAAGGTGAATAAAGAAGAAACACTCAGTGGTATGCTGTCTCCAAGAGACCTATCACACATACAATGACACTCACAGGCTCAAACTTAAGGAAGGGGAAAATGTCTATCAAGCAAATGGAAAACATAAAAAACACAAGGGTTACAATCCCAATTTTAGGCAAAACAGACTTTAAATCAACAAAGATCAAAAAAGACAAAAAAGGGCAATAAATGCAATTCATTACCAAAACAGAAGTAAAGTCAAAGGATTCAGGTCAACAAGACCTGACTCTTCTAAACATGTATACACCCAACTCAGAAGCACACAGATTCACAAAGCAAGTTATTAGTGACCTTCAAGGAAACTTCGACTTCCATATGATAATAGTGAGAAATTTTAACATTCCACTGACAGTATTGGACAGATCATCAAGGCAGAAAGTCAGCAAAGACATTTAGGACTTGAATTCAAAAAGACCAAATGGACCTGATAGATATCTATAGGACTCTCCATCCAAAAACAATAGAATATACATTCTCCTCATTACCACATGGCACATACACTAAAATCACCCACACAATATGACATATAACGATCAGCAAATGCAAAAGAACTGAAATCATAGCAACTACTCTCTCAGACAACAGCACAATAAAAAGAGAATTCAAGATAATCACTCAAAGTTATACAATTATATGGAAGTTAACCTGCCTCAGAATGATTTTGGGGTAAATATTGAAATTAAGACAGAAATCAGGAAGTTCTTTGAAACTGATGAGAACAAAGCTACAACATATTAGAATCTCTGGGACACAGATAAGGCAGTGTTAAGAGGCAAATTTGAAGCACAAAATGCCCACATCAAAAACTTAGAAGGATCTCAAATTAATAACCTAGAATCACAAATAAAAGAACTGGAGAAACAAGAAGAAATCAACTCCAAAGCTAGCAGAAGACCAGAAATAACCACAATCAACGCTGAACTGAAAGATTGACATAAAAAAACCATTCAAAAGATCAGTGAATCCAGAAGTTGGCATTTTTAAAAAATTAAAAAGATGGATAGAAACTAGCTAGATTAATAAACAGAAAAAGACAGAAGATAAACACAATCAGAAATGACAAAGGCAATAACCACTAACCCCACAGAAACATACATATATAACCATCAGAGACTACTATGAAGACCTCTATTCACACAACTCAAAAATCAACATGAAATAGATAGATACCTGATCACATATACCCACCCAAGACTAAACCAGGAAGAAACTGAATCCATGAACAGACCAATAATGATTTCTGAAATTGAATCAGTAATAAATAGTCTACCAACCAAGAAAAAAGCCCAGCCAGGACCAGATGGATTCATAGGCAATGTCCACCAGACACACAAATAAGAGCTAGTACCATTCTTACTGCAATTATTTCCAAAAAAAATGAGGAACAGGGACTCCTCCCCAACTCACTCTATGAGGCCAGCATCATCCTGATACCAAAACCTTGCAGTGACACAACCAAAAAAGACTTCAGGCCAATATTCTTGATGAAGATGGATTTAAAAATCCTCAACGAAATACCAGCAAACCAAATCCAGCAGTGTCATCAAAAAGCTAATACACCATGATCAAGTAGGCTTTATTCCTGGAAAGCAAGGTCAGTTCAACATATGCAAATCAATAAATGCAATTCATTACAAAAACAGAAGTAAAGTCAAAACCACATGTTTATCTCAATAGAAGCTAAAAAGATGTTTGACAAAATTCAGCATCCCTTCATGTTAAAAACTCTCAACAAGCTACATATTGAAGGAACATACGTCAAAATAGTAAAAGCTATCTATGACAAAACCACAGCAAACATCATAATAAATGAGCAAAAGCAAAAGCATTACCCTTGAAAAGCCACACAAGACAAGGATGCCCCCTCTCACCACTCCTATTAAACCTAGTATTGAAAGTCCTGGCCACAGACATCCAGCAAGAAAAAGAAATAAAGCATATATATATATAGAAAGACAGGGAGTCAAACTATTCCTGTTTGCAGATGACATGTTTCTGTATCTAGAAAAAGCCACAATCTCAGCTTGAAAGCTCCTCAAACTGATAAACTTCAGCAAAGTTTCAAGATAAAGAGTCAATGTACAAAAATTACTAGCAAAATCTGTAGAAACTAGCAAAAAATGTACAAAAATCACATTTTAAAAAATCCTATATGGCAGTGAGAGCCAAGCTGAGAACCAAGTCAGGAACACAATCCCATTCAAAACTGCCACAAAATGAATAAAATACCTAGGAATACAGTTAACCAGGGAGATGAAAGATCTCTACAATGAGAATCACAAAACATGCTCAAAGCAATCAGAGATGACACAAACAAATAGAAAAACATTCCATGCTCATGGATCTCATGGATAGGAGAAATCAATATTGTTAAAATGGCCATACTGCCCAAAGCAATTTGTAGATTCAATGCTATCCCTATCGAACTATAAATAACATTATTCACAGAACTAGAAAAATCTATTTTAAAATTCATATGGAACCAAAAAAAAGCCCGAATATCCAAGGCAATTCTAAGCAAAAAGAACAAAGTTGGATGCATTATGTTACCAACTTCAAACTATACTACAGAGCTACAATAGACAAAATGGCATGGTACTGGTACAAAGGCAGATATATAGGCCAGTGGAATAGAATAGAGAGCCCAGAATTAAGGCGGCACACCTACAACCATCTGGTCTTCCACAAAGTCAACAAAACGAAGCAATGAGGAATGGACTCCCTATTCAATGGGAGTGTGCTTGGATAACTGGCTAGCCATATGCAGAAGACTGAAACTGGACTCTTTCCTTATACCACATAGAAAAATCAACTCAAGATGGATTAAACACTTAAATGTAAAACTCAAAACTATAAAAACCCTGGAAGACAATCTAGAAAGTACCATTCTGGATGTAGAACCTGTTAAAGGTTTCATGACAAAAACACCAAAAGCAATTGCAACAAAAGCAAAAACTGACAAATGGGATATAACTCAACTAAAGAGCTTCTGTGCAGCAAAAGAAACTATCAACAGAGTAAACAGACAACCTATAGAATGGGAAAAATATATGCAAACTATACATCTGACAAAGCTCCAATATTCAGCATCTATAAGAAACTTAAACAAATTACAATGAAAAAGCAAACAACCCCATTAAACAATGGGCAGAGGACCTGAACCAACACTTTTCATATATATGGCCAGCAATCACATGAAAAAGCTCACCATCACTGATCATTAGAGAAATAGAAACCAAAACCACCATGAGATACCATCTTATACCAGTCAGAATGGCTATTGTGAAAAAGTCAAATAATCACAGATACAGGCAAGGTTGTGGAGAAAGGGAATGCTTATACACTGCTGGTGGGAGTGTAAATTAGTTCAACTATTGTGGAAAGCAATGTCATGATTCCTCAAAGAATTAAAAACAGAATTACCATTTAATCCAGCAATCCAATTACTGGGTATATACATAAAGGAATATAAACTATCCTACCATAAAGACACATGCACATGTATGTTAATTGCAGCACTATTCACAATGACAAAGATATGGAATCAACCTAAATGCCCATCAATGGTAGAATGGATAAAGAAAATATGGCACATATACACTATGGAAAACTATGCAGCCACACACACACAAAAACAAGATCATATCCTTTGCAGTAACATGGATGGAGCAGGAGGCCATCATCCTTAGCAAACTAAGACAGGAATAGAAAACAAATACCACATGTTCTCATTTATAAGTGGAGGCTAAATGATTAGAACACATGGACACAAAGAAGGGAACAAGAGACACTGAAGTCTACTTTAGGGTAGAGGGTGGCAGGAGGTAGAGGAACAGGAAAAAATAACCATTGGGTACTAGGCTTAGTATACGAGGGACAAAATAATCTGTACAACAAACCCCCATGACACAAGTTTACCTACATAAAAAACCTGCTCATGTACCCCTAAACCTAAAATAAAAGTTTAAGAAGTGTATATAATATGTATGTGTTATTATGTATGTAATTATATGTATATATGATACATATGTATACAATTATATGTGTATATATATAATCTTAATATTAAACTGCATTAAACTTCTAGGTACAAATTAACCAAAATACATAAGACCTCTAAACAAAAAACCATACATGTGATTGAGAAAAATTAAAAGATCAAAATAAATAAAGTACAGTAGTCCCCCTTACTTATGGTTTTGCCTTCCATGGTTCCAGTTACTCATCATCAACTGTGGTCCAAAAATATTAAATGGAAAATTCCAGAAATAAACAATTTATAATTTTAAATGGTGTGCTGTTCTGTGTAGCTTGATGAAATTTCCCACCACTCTGCTCTGTTCCTCCTAGGACTTTAATCATTCCTTTGTCCAGCAACCTCATGCTACATTCACAACCCACCCTATAGTCACTTAGTAGCCATCTTGGTTATCGAATTGATTGCCAAAGTATCACAGTGCTTGTGTTCAAGTCTCCCTTATATTACTTAATAATTGACCCAAATTACAAGAATAATAATGTTGACAATTTGAATATGCCAAAGAGAAGCCATAAAGTGTTTCCTTTAAGAAAAGAATAAAGAGAAAAAGTTGTTTGCTCAGGTTGCTAAGCTCTCTGGTAAGAATGCTTCTTCTATCCTTGAAATTGTGAAGAAAGAACAAGAGATTTATGTTACTTTTGCTGTTGCACCTCACACTATGAAAGTTATGACCAAAATCATTCACAAGACTTCATCTCATCATGTAGGCATTGTATCATCTCACATTATCACAAGAAGCAGGTTAAGTACAGTACAATAACATACTTTGAGAGACAAAGAGACTATATTCACATAACTTTTATTACAGTATATTGTTACAATTGTTCTATTTTATTATTAGTTGTTCTTAATCTCATCCTGTGCCTAAGTTTAAATTAAACTTTATCATAAGTATGTATGTGTAGAAAAAAACATAGTCTATATAAGGTTTGGTACTATTTGCAGTTTCAGGCATCAACTGGGGATCTTGGAATGTGTCCCCAGTTAATAAGGAGGAAATGCAGTATATATTATGTTCATAAATGAAATAAGTTAATATTGTAATTATGCCAGTTCTTTAACAATTTACTTAACAATAGATTGAATGCAATTCTAACTAAAATCTAAACAATTGTTTTTGTTAACTTGACAAAGTAATTCTAAAATTAACATGAAAGAAGGCAAAGTCAAGAGGCCTTTGAATAACATGTGGTAGAAAAACTCGTTTTAATAGATACTAAGAATATTTAAAAAGTAGCCGTAGTTAAAATAGTGTTATAAGTGATAAGAAGAGACTAATAAACCAATTAAATAGAATAGTTGGCTCCTAAAAGACCCAGACACATATAGAAATTTAATGTGTAGTAAATATGACATTAAAGAACCGTGGGCAAAGGAGAGAATTGTCCAGTATGATTCTATAACAACTGGATATCTAGAATTTGACTTCTACCTCACATCACTCACAAAAACCAAAGACAAGTGGAAAGATATAAACATAAAGAGGTGACATAATGATTAAAATTAAAATTAGGAACATCAGAGAAACCTCATTAAGAAACTGAAAAAGCAAATCATAGAAAGGGAGAAGACCTTTGCAGCATATTTAACTGGTGGGAGGCTCTTAATCCAGTGTACCTAACTTGCGAATATTAACAATTTTAAAAATCAACACAATAGAAAAATACACATATGAAGAGGAAATTTATAGACAATAATATGCACATGGCTATTAAGCCACATGACACAATCATATTATTCAACAAGACAATGTAAACCAAACTCTCACCAGAATGGCTACAATTAAAAGAACTGATTATACCAATCTTTGGTAAAGATGAAACAATGGAAACTCTTATACACTAAGGAATGAAGTGAAATTAGTATATTTACTTTGGAATACCATCTGGCAGTATCTACTAAAGTTAAAAGATTGCATGCAATATGACTAAGAAATTCCATTGGTAAGTATATATTCAAGAGAAATATATGTATATATTTGGCTAAAAACATTTAAAAGAATGTTTATGGCAGCATTATTTATAATGGCTCAAACCTAGAAACAGCATGAATGTCCATCAACAACACAATGAATAAATATTCTGTAGTACTTCTATATGATGGAATATGATATAGGAATGAAAATTAATGAACCACATAAAAACATTAAGGAAACTTACAAACATACATTCAGAAAAGGACACCATGCACAGAAGAATGTGTGTAATATAAATATTATGTACATTAATTTAAAAATCAGGCTAAACCAATATTTTGCATATAAGGATACATTATTTAATGTTAAAACTATGATGAAAAGCAAGGAAGTAATTCCCACAAATATCAGGAATAATGTTATCCATGGGAAACTGATAGAAAGGAAGTAATGGCTGGCAGGCAGAAAAAGTAGGATTGGAGATGCAGCAATTGTTCTATTTCTTCACCTGTGTGATGGTTACATGGGTCTTTGCTTGTGAAAATCACTGTTCTGTCTCCTTAATGCGTAAAAATTCAAAGCAAAAAGCTTAAAACAGCAGTAATTATGTAATGAAATTAAAAAATAGAAAACTGTTACCTGAGATAAATTTTAATAAACATAACTTTTATTTAAAACTTACTGGTACCAAGAGCCATTGTAGGTGCTTTATCTCATTTGAGCTTTACAATATCCAGAAGACACAGTATTACTAATATCACATTTTGAAGGTACAGAGGCTGAGGCACAGAGAGCTTAAATAATTGACACAAAGCCACACAGCAAATGGGCCTTACTTGGAATATGAATCAATGAAGCAGAATGGTCCTGGAGCCCATGGTCTTAAGCAGTACATTATTCTACTTCTCCAGTATATTAGATTGATACAAAAGTAATTGCGGTTTTACAAAGTAATGGCAAAAATGCAATTACTTTTGCATCAACCTAACAGAAAAAAAGATACTCCATATGCTGAGAGTTATGTTTTTCTCTTGTCAAAATTAGTTTTGCAAGATAGGTAAACTAAGTCTAAAATAGTGGTCTTTTATGGACCCAAGATATGAAATCTTTTACTTATCACCTTATCCTTGTTTCATTTTTAAGTTCTGCTAAGGAAGGAAGACAAATCTGATTAAGACGACATATTTACTATCATAACTTACAACTGAATAATGTAATAAATTACTGTTCCTATTGCCCAAGACACAAGTGAATGCATACAAGAGATTCATCACTAACCATAAGGGACATTTCTCCCTAAAGGTCAAGATTTTTCTGCATACCCAAAAACCTACCTAAAGAAAGGGTAAACTCTGAAAAAAAAAAAATATGTTTCTCTGATTATTGGCAACATCATTTTCCAGCTCAGTCAACTTGGAAGCTTCAGTTATTTTTTTAGAGAAATGATGGTACAGTGGTAAACTGCAATGACTCTGGAGCTTGACTAAATGGCCCCAAATGTCAGGCATGGTATGTTTTACTTTTGTGACCTGGGACCATTTGCTTAAATGATGCCTCTCTCAGTTTCCTCTTGCACAAATGGGGATGACATTAGTCATTAACATTTAAAACAACCCTGGAACTCAGTAAATCCTGCACAAGCATTAAGTATAACCATTACTCCCTGAACCTATTTACTTCCAAATAAATCTCACATGCTCCAAACCCTGCCAGTCCCTCCCCACTGCTATGACTTTAGGTCTTGCCCTCATCCCTTCATTCTTATCCCTCTGTAAATGCTTAAAAATTGATCTTTTTGCAACAAGTCTTCCAACTGCCATCCACTTTGAAGATATTACCAGAATAACATTTAAAAATAGCTTTCTGTTCACAGGATTAGCCCTCATGAAATATTAGCTCTCTATTTTTAATTACATACCAATTAAATTCAAATTTCTTGAAGGGCTATCAGTATTTCCCACAACCTGGTACCAGCCTTATTTTCCAGTTACCTGTTTTTAGTCCAACATAAGAAACGTATTCTTGTGCCAAACTAATTAATTTGTCATTCATTGAGTGTGAAGTATGCCTCTTTACTTCTAAATGTTAGTATGCCATTTTCTTGACTATTCTGTTAACATTCTCCATCTGCATCAAGATCTAGCCCAAATTCAATTTCCATAAAACCTTGGACCAATATGGTTCAGAATTATATCTCCTTTCTGAGGTCTCCTATAATGGCTTCTTTTTTCACACATCTGTGCATTTTATTGTTTCTCAAATTATTTAAAATGGCTTTTAAATTGTATTAGTTTATACCATTCTCATGAGGTAACTTACCACAGTCTCTGCTTTATTTATATGAGGGAATAGCTTATTTCCTCAAACCAACGACAAAGTTTCCTTGAGAGTTGTTTTTGTCTTTCTCTCCTACTTGCTCTAGTCCTTACTAACACAGTACCTCTCAATTTAGGAGCATGAACTATTAATTGAACCAAATGAAATAAAATTACTAAACAAAATCACTAGCTTTGTCTTCCAGAGGTCAAATCTAGAAATGGAGACTTCATCCCTTCATTCTCACCCCTCTGTAAATCCTTCAATCTCAAAACCAAAAGTAGTGTGGGAGCATGAACGATCTGATCCATTCAATTTTAGAGCAATAGCCTTTTAAATACCAGGAATTCCAAAAATGTCCCCATATAAAATGTCACTGATGGTTTGTTTCAAGAAATAAAGTGTACAGGGTTAGGACCAATGGGTGGCTAACATGAATGAATTTGAAGATCACCAGAGTCCAAACGGGAAAGCATGAATGTGGCCAGTGTTATGTAAAGGATAGTACTATGAATATTACACATCTGAAGATAATAAGGAGGGAAAAGAATGGTAAGTCAAGCTCAACCTTTCATTCCAATCTTTTCTTCACTGCAGAAAGCAACTAAAAAGGACCACAAGAAAAGGGTGTGGTCAGCCACTGCTAATTCTGAAAAGTATAATAGAAGAGTAAGATATTGTCTCTGCCATTAGGGGAGGAGTTGTTATATATTTTTAAGTTTTCTCTAATCAAATAGCATTTTGTTCAAGGCAACTCATTTTGGGTTGCTGATTGGTTCTACTGACACTTAATATAAGGCAATTGTTATTTTTTTAATTTGAATTCAGTCATAAAATACTCATTTACTCTGATGAGTAGTGTTGGCCAGAGCACTTCATCAGGGCAGAGGCATATTTCTCTACAACAATTTCCAGCCTGACAGCCAAACAAGAACACAATGCCACTCACAATAGCCCCCAAAAGAATAAAATACCTAGGAATACAGCTAACCAAGGAGGAGAAAGTTCTATACAAAACACTGGTCAAAGAAGTTAGACATGACACAAATAGAAAAACATCCCATGCTCATGGACAGGATGAATCAAGGTTGATAAAATGGCCACAATGTCCAAAGCAATTTACAGATTCAATACTATTGCTATCAAACTACAAATGATATCATTCATATAATTAGGAAAAACTATTTTATAATTCATAAACCAAAAAAGAGCCAAAATAGACAAGGCAATCCTAAGCATAAAGAAAAAACTAGAGGTATCACATTACCTGTCTTCAAACTATACCACAGGGTTGTAGTAACCAAAACAGCAAGGCACTGATATAAAAAGAGACACACAGAACAATGGAACAGAATAAAGACCCCAGAGATAATGCTGCACACATACAACCATCTGATCTTTAACAACGCTGACAAAAAATATCAAAGACTGTAAATGGAAATGGGTTCTTTTATGACTGCCAAATTAATCGAGCATGACTGCAATTGAGTAGAACAATAAAAATATTACTTACTGTATGTTGCACTTGGCAATTTCAAAATGATTTGCAAACATACATCCTCAAAATGCTTCTACAAAAATGCATCTGTGGAGGAAGAAAAACATCCAAAAGAGTAAACAATTTGTCAAGGTCACAGAAAAACTAACACAGACCAACACACACTTAAACACAATACACTGTAACATACTAAAATAGCTTTTGCAAAATGTAGACTATACATCTAGCAAAGTAGAATGGGCTGATGAACAGAAATATTCCCAACTACATGCAAATATTCCAAAACATCAATTAAGGAGGACACTTTGAAGAAAGAGGTAAGAGAAGTCTGCATACTAGCTTCATAATTATATGCAAGAAACACAGTTGGCAGAACGGCATAAAAGTAATTCAAAAATATGAGATGTTCAAATATACTTGGAGAGTTGAGGTGATTATTCAAATATTTCAAGTTTTTAAAAGGTACTATTATCTGATATATGAGGATCACTGAGTTAGAAAAGAATTTTGCTTGATTTATCCAGAGAGTTGCACCAATTCACTTTGTAATTGCATTCCAATTCTAATTGAAAACCATGCACTGAGAAAAATGCAGGCATGCGACCTGCATACCTCACAAAAATACACAAACAGATCCATTCTCTGTGTTTCAGAATATCAATGTGATTATAAGGAGAAAGTGATTTAATCAAGCATTATTAATTAATTTGTTCGTTTTAGAGTAGGGTTTTGAAAGAGCATATTGATTTTGAATCTCAAAATATTTCAACTTAAATGGGTTTTATGCTACTGAGTAAATACAGTGTTATAAAAGAACTGTTCAAAGAAATATAATAAAATACAACCTAATGAAAATTATCAGCCTGGCCAACATGGTGAAACCCTGTCTTTAATAAAAATATAAAAATTAGCCAGGCATGGTAGTGAGTGCCTGTAGCCCCAGCTACTCAGGAGGCTAAGGCAGGACCATCGCTTGAACCCAGGAGGCGGAAGTTGCAGTGAGCTGAGATCATGCCACTGCACCCCAGTCTGGGAGACAGAATGAGACTCCATCTCAAAAAAAAATATATATATATATATATTAAAAAAAAAAATATATATATATATATATATATATATCCCTTTAAAAACACAGTGTGTTCTTTCAGACAGCTCACACTATAAACAATACAAATAAAAATTCCCTTAAGTACCAAACATCTTTAAAGGAATATTAGTTCTCAGCAACAAACAGAATTTCTGCTCAGAGAGATCTGCGTCTTGATGGTACTAAGCAGAACTAGCAGTTTAATAATACAGAAGTTGTGCTTTTGTGTTCACCAAAACCAACTGTAACCAAATCAACAATGCAACATTCAGAATAAGCATTTTGAATAGGAAATCTAATTTATCTTCCTCTAGTATGTTAAAGACACTGGGAATGCACAGGTCTCTACCTGGCCCATGAATAAATGATTTTACTAGTGTTTTACACAGAACCTCTCAAACAGAGAAAACTGGATATAATTAGCAAGTTTATAGTTAAATGGAAAAAGTAAATCAAGAAATGTCCAAGAAAATTTGTATTTTCTAAGTTTAAAACTTAAAACATAATAAAAGATATATATATTCTTCTTCACATATAATTCAGTAGAACTATAAAGTTATAACAATTAGCAAATCTCTATATTTCTTCATACTTTAGCATATTCATCCTCATAGACAAGAATACTGAGATGAACTCTAATTACATGACTTGCTCAATCTGACACAGCCAATAGGAGGTAAGCCTGGGCTCAAAACCAGCTTTTCTGACCTGGGTTTCTTCTTACTACAATATCTGCTAATTTCTAGGTTGCATCCAGAGCAGAGATTGAAAACTGGGGGTGTGAAAACCAAATCTGGCTTACTGATACATTTCGTTTGTCCCACACCATGGTTTTTAAAATATTACACAATATTCAAAAGCAGAAGATTTCTCATAAAAAAATCCTCATATCTAGCTTTTTTGAAAAAGTGAAAATTTTTATAAGGCTGGACTCAGGCATGGAACAGAAAAATGGTTGCCCCTCTTAGATAGCACGAGTTTTCATATTCATCTACTTCCCACTTTTACAAACCATCTTTCACTCTGACAATTTTAAATACTGGAGTGTTTTGTACCAGATCCAAGCTCTCCTTTATTAAGAATTGCCATCTTTTTTTTTCTTTTTTTTTTTGTTTTTGCTGTGAAACTGGAGGAAGGATTTACCTTTATTAGTCTCAAAAAAACGTATTTTGTCAATTGAAATAACCACTTAAAATACATTTCACTGGATTCCTATAACCAGGTGCTATTGATTAGTTATCTTATTTTAATCTATATACATGTTTTAAAATTTTGTGGGTTTGAATATATTTTATTTTTAAATATATATTTGATAATTGTCATAGCTAAGGGAAATTATTACAAACATAATTGATTAGTACATCATCAAGTGAAAGAATGAGTGACCTCAAAGAATAATTTTACATTTACCATGGACGTGTATGTCTTCCAGTGAGTTATTTCCTGGATTGATAGGTATACTAGGTAATAAAATAATTATGATACATTAAACACTTCAATTTAGTTGGATAAACTGGATTAACAGAACACTAACAGCTAAAGGTAAAGCTATGCAATCCACAAATTATGCTTAAATAATGGCATATTGCATTGTCTTCAAATATCAATACATTTTGCAGAATGCATAAAAATATGGACTGGCATTCTGAGGAACTCAGGTAGTAAGAGCCACCTAAATCTCAAACTGTTCACATGTCGTAAAATATACATACACTTAACCAAAACAAATTAAAACACACGAATCCAAATCCTTCAGCACAACTGGAAGCTGGAGAATAATAAACATGTCAGATTATACGTAAATAGAAAATTAGACACCAATTCTAATGCAGCTATCTTTAAGCTGCCCCTATATACAGAGATATATGGGGTCCAGAAAAACTGTGAGAAAGAAGGTAAAGGAAACCAGAATTCCTAAGAGTGACATGAAAATCATTCACAGAAAATCCACTCAAACTATGAAAATTCTGAAAACCTATTCTGGCATATTAGAATATGGACACAGAGAAAAGACAAAAATGCATAAATTTTGCAGTGACATTTTTTTTTGGAAGAAAAGCAAGTAAGGCATTTATAAAATGATGGGGATATGTCAAAAGGACACAGGTCCTAGCTTTAAGAGGCTGTTACTGGTTTAATCGGAGACAATTGGGAAATAAAAATAAATAATTATTGTAATGGATTAAAATTTATTACAGAAAATATAATAAAGTATGAAATTAAGAAGGGAAAACTCTTTCTTCGAGTATAATGTCACCTAAAAAGTACAGACAGACTGATGGAGTTAGAAAACCACCATAATATTTTAGGTACCTGATTCAGTAAAGAAAACATTAGTGGATCAGCACCAGTGCATAAAAGTGTGATGATAAACAGGTATTTCCAGTCAAAAAGTATCTTCCCACAAATTTCTTATTAATTCCAATGGAGAAAATAGTAACTAGCTGTGGAGAAACTTGGCAGAGACCACCTTAACAAATTGATCAAAGACAATATCATCAATTATCAGACAAATACAACATGTCTCCAAGTATGATGCACTTGAGAAGAACACAACATCACTTTTGTGGTATGCCTGTCAAAAATGCAAAACCAGAATTAACCGTTAGGAAACATTCAGTAAAGCCAAATTGAGAATACTGCACTCCGTATCTGATCTGAACTCTTCAAATGTCCAAGTAATTAGACTAAGGAGATGTTCCAGATAAAAGGACTTTTAAAGATAAGACCAAAAAATACACCTGGAATCCTAGACACATACTGTGAGTTACACAATACAACTACTATTGTGTCAATATTGAATATCTTTAAAAATTATACTCTTGTTATAGAAGACAATGTCCTTATTCTTAGGAAATGTACCCTTAAACACTTCAGCTAAGGAAGCATGATGTCTGTAACTTATTCTCAAATGATTCAGAAAAAAATGTGGTGTGTGTGTGTGGTGTGTGCATGCACACACAGGAATATAGAGAGAAAACACACACAGAAATGAAGCAAACGAGGCAAAATTGTAAACAACTGTTGAATCTGGACAAAAGGTATTCTTAAATACAATTCTTGTACATTTTCTGTACATTTGAAACTATGTCAAAATTTAAAATTATGCAACAAGGTAAAAATAAATAAAAATAAAATGTTTTATTTTAATCTAGACATTTATATTTGGGAATCACAGAATAATAGTCAAACATACATCAAGGAAGTCTTTTTCAGAAGGGAACAACAGAAACTGGGCCCTACTTGAGGCTGAAAGGTGGGAAGAAGGTGAGGATCAAAAAACTACCTATTGGGTACTATGCTTATTACCTGGTGACAAAATAATCTGTACACCAAACCCCTGTGACACAAAATTAGCCTATATAACAAATCTGCACATATACACTTGAAGCTAAAATAAGAGTTAAAAATAAATAACTAATAACTAAATAAATAAATCAGAAAAATATTTAAAGGTTAAAAAAATTCAAAATCATCAATGTTTTTGTATAATTAGTATAGTAAGAAATCCAGAGTGATAGCTTACATACTATATATCATATAGTGTTTATGTATACACAATTTACATCTTTATATATATTTAATAGTTATATATTTAGATTAAATGAAAGATATTTATTCATAACTTATATACTGATATATACCCATTAAATATATAAAATACAGGAGAATGAGAAAAAATGTAAAATCTACTTTAGAGTTTTAAAATAAACCACACAAACAACATTATATTATAGTCAGCAAATTAAGCAATATAAAGTTAAATAATGAAACGATAATCAAAAAATAAGTGAAAGTAGTCAGGACTTAAAGAAAAAAGACAAAAGGTTATCAGTCTTTAAAGATTACCAGTGTAAATGGTTTTTTCTTATACAATTAGTTTTCTAAATCAAAAGTTGCAAGTTTTTTTAATTTAGGAAAAAAATATTAAAATATAAAATCATCCTTAATTCCAGAAACAACTATCCTGCTCTTACTTGAAGACTATTATTTAAAGAATTATATAAACTATTTTATGATTATATTCTCTTTTTACTTAATTAATTGTGAATTTCTCTGTGTGACAATATCATCATTTTTTCATCACACTGCAAGATCACTTCACTGATTAATATCCTATTGCTATGGCATGAAATCATTTATTTATTTTCTGATAAATTATCATCAAATATTTGTGACAAAAAGAAGACACTGTGAAGGTCCTTGGGCATGTATCTTCTGTCACAGCATGATTGTTTCCTTAGGATAAAATGCTGAGAACTGGGATTTCTGGGTCAAGTAGCATGAGACTGTTAAAACTTGTTAAACCGTATTTTATTAAACTGATAGACCCAACTTTCCTATTTGACCAACTCCCAAATCAGTTTATATTTTACAATTACTGTGAAATATAGTTGCAGTCATGACAAAGTGTTTGTTGCCTGCTGATACCCCAATTTGACCCTAGTTCTGCATATTGTCATGTGTTCATTTGAGTTGTATGCACTCTAGGTATTCTACATATGGAGTTTAATTACCTTTTAAAATGTCTTCTAAAAGATTACACAAAAAGGTAATACCGAAATGAAAAAATTGTTTATATGGAAAGGCATGGAAACAAAGCAACTTTAGTAAAATAATTATTCATTTTGTTGAACTAATAAAAGAAAAATGCCCACAAATAGAGGAAGATGTGTTATAATCTTGAAACTCAGAACATAGAAAAAAAATGGCCATTCCAGGTTAAGGGATATAATTAAGGCAGGAAACACTACAGATCCCCCTGAAGAACACAAACAACTATTCCAGGTCTCATCTCTATTTTACAGCAACAATATTTCAAAACGCCTCAGCAACACTAGATATTACCATTTTTAATGGTATTTTAATCATTAATGGTAATTTAATGCCATTTTAATCAATGGTTCTCATAGATGACCAACTTATTTTAGTCCCTCTTTTTTAATTACCATATTCACTTTAGATTCCTGCAAATTCACACAGATTTAGCAATTTTCCTAGTCTGCAGATTCCATATTTTGTATTATTAAATTATAGAGATTATTACAAATATCATTCAGTATAAGTCTCCAACAAACACTTTTAGAGTCTTGCTTTGTTTGCCCTACCAGGTCACTGATTCAGCGACAAGTAACAGGCTATGCCTCCCTTTATACAAGACTATATATTCTTTGCTGGTTGATCAGAACATCATGTCAGACAAAAACTAAACCTTACCGAAGTAAAGATACATGAACTTTTTGTCCTCTCATATTTAAGTTCTGTTATTGTGTCAGAGAAGATTACATTAACTCTGAGTGATTTACTTCTCTCAAACATGTTGGCTGTTACCCCATTTTTTCCGCTCTTTGAAGTGTATGGAAATCAATCATCACTTTGTCTTATTATTTTCATACATATCAAAGCAAACTGATTAATCTATAACTTCTAAAGTCATCTCTAGTACGTCCTCCCTCTTCTTCTCTCTCCCTGTCACCCCCATCTCTCTCTCTAATTTGACCTTCAAGACCACTAACTCCCTTGCACATTTTCTTATTGTAAATACTACTTGATAATGACCTCATGATATTTTCGATCATAGACATCACAAATCAAGATCCCCTGATTTATACACAACCAATATTTAAACATAACCTCTCTGTAGTCCATCAGCCAATTTCTATCCCTGCATAATTCTATATGCAGTCTCTACATCATGGTTAGATGCCATGTTGTTGCATTTCCTAACTGAACACTGTATCATCCATTCCTCTTTTTTATTCATCCAATTGGGGAGATGCCAGAGACGTGTGGGTTCTCAAGTGGGGTCTCCAGAGATTCAAGGGGCTTCTCTGTCAATTCTTTGTTCCCTTTGTTTTATTTCACTTTTTTTCACTGATTGTTAAAAGAAGTAGCCAAATGATTGTTCCAAGCGGTCAACAGCCTACGTGAAGAGTGTTCAATGACAGCTCCTTCACCACTGGCCCCTCTCTACCTGAAGAAACAGGAGAAAATATTGGTTCTTCCCCCTTTTGGGATGAAAAATGGAACATCTGTGCTTTATTCACTGTACTCCATTCCCAGTAAACAGACATTAAAGCGTGGCATATTTTATACCCTTTGCTTCATTATTTCCTAGTTTCTGAAGAAATGTGGCCTTTTCCTTTGCATATCCTTACTTTTTGACCCATTCTACTTCCATCAAGTTATTCTAAGACATAATTAGATATACAGGCAAAATTTCATGTTCAAAGTACTTAATCAGTGTCATTTATATTGGTATAATTTTAAATCCATAAAAGCAACAATTAGGGATCAACTAAGTAAATTATGGCTTGTCCATATGATGAAATGCCATATAGTCATAAAAATAATGTCCCAAATAATATTTACTTATATGCAGAAATCTAATCTTCAAAACAGTATCAATAATTTCTAAAATAATATGGAGAATAAAGTTGTTTTGTAAATAATTACATAATTTACATATATGTAAATATGTGCCTATATATGTATATAAATTGGGTATAAAAACTCGCTATACAGTGAAATGTTAACGTTATTATGTCTAAATGGTTTAAAAATGTAAGTAATTGTCATATTTTTAGTGCTTTTTCTAATTTTCAAATCTTCAACAAAAAATACATATAATGTTATAATCCAAAAAAATACTAGTTTAAAAGCTGAAAGTGAACAAAAGCAACAAAGTGCATAAGTAAGAACCAATTACACAGCTATAAACTAGGCAGAACTTCAACATTAAAAGAGCTGGAAAATAGTACAAAGTTGCAGCTAAGTAAGAAACAAAATCAATTTTCCAAAAGTTAAGAAAACATGATTTTTTGACAAATGTGGTTGAACCTGAAAGGTGCCTTGTCCGTGTCTAATCTCTCCTTTCTTAGCTACTTTTGGCACATTTATGCTTTTTGACCTTTGCCTGTTCAAAATGTAGTTACAATGATTGGAACTCTGACAGCTCTTTTGAGTGCAAGAATCCTAGAATGAATGCAAGAATCCAAGATCTCTGGTAACATTACAAAGGTCATCTTAGTAGACTACCAATGTCAAGACTTCATATTTTGTGAGGGAAAAATAAAGTACCAATTTCTTTAGGCCACTCTGGATACACACTGAGCACAATTCCTAAATGATACATATTATCTAAAAATTTGCACATAAGATTAAAGAAAAATTTTTTGTCATGGGTTTAATAAGTATTTGGCTAGCATATATTACTAAATATTAGGGTTCACATGTCAAATCATATTTAAAATGAAGACAGAGGACAGAAATGGAAAGAATTAACAGTTGGAAAATTAGGATACATTAAAACTGACCCAGACAAAGAAATTTATATTTCATAAAAAGAAATGTTTATTTTTAATAATGTGAAAAATTATTTTTAAAATTATAAGAAACAGCTTTAACAGTACCGGAGAGTTTACACTACACTGTAAAAATAAATTTCTAGAAATTAAAAATTACTTAAATATTAATTTTGTCTTTTTGTGTTTTAAGTGAAGACATTTTTGAACATCTTTAAACCTAACTTTAAGTCTGGGGCCTTTAAAACAAAGATCCAACTAGAAGTGTGCAATAAATATGGGATGGAAGAAATTTTTTTTTTAGCGTACTCTTGGACCCATGATTTTGATAAATTTGTAGTGATTATCATTGTAAGAGATTATGTTAATATTTTTATATCCTCATTATATTCCAGAAAAAGATACAAGGCATGTCACAAAGATTCATTCAATAGAGCATCATTAAATTCATAGCCTTTCATCCTACTGCATCAATATTTAACAATTTTTCAAGACATTTATTGAATGAATGGTTATATTATGGACTTTGGTAGGTCTCAGAGGAACAATGAGAAACATGATGTCTCCATTGTGAAAAAGCTTATCATCTAAAATGGTAGACATGTGAGGGTACCACTATGATAACAGGTTGAAATAGGAAGAAGGTTCTATGGGAACAGAGAAAATAGAATAAATTTGCCTTGGGGATTTGGAGAAATCCTTTAAAAAGGATTTGCTCATGTGAGCTGATCTCTGAAATGAGCAGCTAGGTAATTCAAGGCTGCAAAGCAATGTGAGCAAAGAAACAATCATGGACTTCTATGATAAGTCCAGGTAACAGAGAAACAATTCAGTGAAACCTGAAAATAGATTAAGAGGGGGTAAAAAATGCGATGCAAGGCCAAAAAGGTCATTTGAAATAGATCTCTAGGAAGGACCTTAATGATAGGCTAAAGAATTTGAAATTTAACTTGTAGAGCTTTTGAAGGTTTTTAACACCCAGGAGTTACATGCTCATTCAGAGAGATCCTTCTATTGACAATGTAGAGTATTTAACAAACCACATGATGAGGCATAGTTTTATTTTAGAGAAACATGTTAATCTTGGGTTTAGATTAAGCACAACCTTGACTGAGGGCTGGCAGGAGTGATAGGATCAGCCCGTGAGATCCTTTTCAATCTTAAACCCTGTGACTTACGTCTCCGTCAAAGGAAACAAGTTCCAGGCAAATTCTTATAAATGACAGAAGTGGCAGAACTCTGAAGCCACTTGGGTGAAAATCATAAAGGCGTTGTGATTTCAAATACCAAATGAGTTTGACAACAAGCATATAAAGTGCACAATCCCTTACTAGCTAACAACGGAATTTGAGAAGAAAAAAAAAAAGTCACATGGAAGACATTCTTATAGCAAGTGAAAAGGCAGTTTCAACTATCCTACTGGGAAAGCCAGATAAAAATTTGACTGACCTAAATCCTTTTTATCCTGCATCATTTCGCAAAGTAGCTTCTACTGCTCTGGAAGGCCCAAGGGACCTATCTGTGCATATGCAATCTAATTAAATGCATGTAGTTAAATGCACGTAGTAAGGACGTAATTGTGTAGAGCATTTTGCTAGGTACAGCACAAAAAGAATCCTGTTAGACTGCCTTCCTGGATTTTCTAATCCACAAACAGCAAATAGATGTAGATATACACCTAGTTTACGTAGAAGAAAGAATGTGTTCAAGTATAGGAACAGGCAAAATTATATGTACCAACAATGAATACTTCATGAGCATCAATCAATAAGTGGAACAACACCTTGATTAGCTCTATTTCAAGGGGAACCACAGTTAAGGGTCAGAGAATAAATGCCAGTGACCAGATCTCACTCCTGAGACCTACTGGAAGGGTAAAGAAAAGCTCTGCTCTATTCAGGTTTGACAGCTCTAAACGGCAAGGTCGACTCAAGCAGTCTGAGGCACAGCATGTCACAGGAGTGATGCGCTGAAGAAAGAAGAAACAAACCAGCCACCGCACAGCATGAATCTGGGGATACAAGCTCCTTTCCTTTCCTTTTGTTTTCTCTTCTGTTTTTGTTGCTGTTGTTTTTGTGCCATTCTAACAAGAGCATTTAGCCTTAGAGAGGAAGACCCAGATATAGGTGTCAGCTAAAAGGCAGGAACTCATACAATTTCTACTAAATAGAAGGTGTGAATCTGGATTGAGGAAGCAACACGTGAAAAAGTTTTAAGTTGGGATGCAGTGTGAATTTTAACCCTCAGACCAAGTACATGGTGTATGAGATCAGAATTCTTAAGTCCCCTGAGTGATTGGTTTGATGGCAATCAGCCAAGTATATCATGAGATCAGAACTGTTGATACTAACAGAACTCCCTGACCTTGAACCCCTGCACAGTGGTAAATGAATCAATGAGGCACATATTTTCCCATAAAACACAGCCGCAAATAACATAATATGAACACATTTACTAAAAAACACAGAACAGGAAAACTAAAAATTCTACAAAATAACAACATGTAATTTATACATTTGTAATTCATGATTCATACATTTGGAACATTGTTCATATAGACAGATGATTTTTACATTTGTTTATGGGACAAAGAGGCCCTTTCCTGATAGAATAGCCTTATGAAAACATGTAGCTCTATTTTGCAGATGTTACTCGTTCCTGATTAAGAAAAGAAATAACAGAAGCAGGAATAAGGGAACAATTCTCTTGATAGTATGAGACTTCAGTAGGGCAGATGCTTCACAGGAAGCGAGCAGAAGTGCAGACAAAACTAAATTTTGGCTAGTCAACCCCCAGGGTTTTAGAATTGCAATTCAATAATTGCATGCCATGAGCATGAACCCACTGCTGAAAACCCACTGGTAAGTATGTATCAATAAATTGGAAGTGCCTGATCTTGCATTTACATAGTGCCTTAAATTACGTAGATCTCAAAATCACTGGCCCAATTGATTGATTGATTATGTATACTGACTGCTTAAGCAGGAATCCTTTCATGTACCAATGAAGTACGGTCATTTCTATATCAAAATGTAGCAGCATTTTATTGGCCCACAATTTTATATACCACCCAGTTACTGTGAGATGTAAGCCTCTGGCCAAATAAAAGCGCATCGGTATTTAGTGAATTATAATAAATTGACAAGTGCATATAATACAACATGATTAAAATCACGTAATAAAATTTTTCCATGGCAAGTAATAAATACATATGAGATTTTATAAAAAGCAAACAGACAGAAAGTAACTCCCACTACATGTGGGAGTTTTAGAGTGTGTTAGTGTGGGGTGAGGAAGGATAAAAGGGTGTCAGGAAGGCTTTGAGGTTGGTTAAAAACTCAAAACTACTTAGTAGAACCTAACAAGAAAGTTGTACTAAACGTTAAGGTTTGGGATAAGGAGCGTTTTTTTAAAAAAATCCATCTGGCAAAATTTAATTTGATCTAATATAAGGTCAAAATAAACTCCAGAGTTAATGAAGTAAGTAACTGAAAGTCAAAAATGAATCTGAATTATAAAATAAGATCAGTAATTTATACTTAGCTTTAGTGGTATCCAAGGCCAAGATCTTGGAGGCACACTTAAAAACTGCCAGGAAACTTACAAAAATGAAAAATCAACTTTCCATAGGAGTGCTTTGGAGAAAAGCACACACACAGGTAGTTTGCATCAGCTCTGCCCTGTGCTAGGAAACAGTATATCTTTGATTTCATGCTCATGAAAAATATATTGCAAAATTAATCATATTGCTAAATATTTTATAACTATGGAAAATATCTTTTGTGACTTACTAATTTCCAAGGTGCTTGGTGTTGAATAAAATGAAGACTGGTCTGAAAGTGAAACTACAGGATTAATTATCAATTGACTATCACTCTATAAATAAAATAATTATAATTGGTGTAATATATTGGCAGATAGATGCAACAATACAAGAAAATGAATCAATTGTCTGTCTGTGGCTACATGTAACCTTGGCTGAAAATGCTTAACCTCATGCATGGTCCCCAGAATTGGCAGGAGTTAGTACTTGATTCTAAAAATATTTTATGTAGAAATTGCTTACACAGTTATTGAAGCTTGTAACAAAATTTTGTTTTTAATTACTTTTAAAATGTATTCAAGTGGCACACAAAACTTCAAGATGGAATAAAACAGGAGCACTAAGGAAATACAAACTGAGGACCCAACATTATTTTAGGCAGCACTAGAAAATTGCTTGAATCACATGGGACAAGTTATAATAAGTTTTAAAAATAATTTATTTACTTGCAATATGAAACAGTTTTTAAACACAGATAAACACAATACTATTTAATAACCTATAATGTCCTCATATAATAAACTCACAAAACATAATGTAATTTATTCCTGTACCAGCATTTTTTAAAATAACTATTTTATCTTACTGAATATGTTTTTGGAGCTGAGGAAGTTGTAGGTTACATTTAAAAATTAGTCTTTGTGCATTTCAACATTCTGCAAATGATTTGGAAATAAATCAAAAACAGTATGATGCATCATTAGATTCCTACCAGCAGTTTATTAATTTATGTATAATTATCATTTGCACAAATTATTATGAAGGAAATGACAAACTACCAGTGCTCAAAACATATTCTCCTTACTTGATAAGAAAAGAGAACCGTAATTCAAATATTTCTAAATGGGAAATCAATTACAATTTGTTATTTCAAATTATGCTTTCTTCCACATTAAAAAAGTAGAAAATCTCCAAATAAGCATGTATAAAAATAATTAAGAACTAGACATCATAGACTGAAAATAAAATCTGTGTCTTTAAAGCATAAGAAGTATACAATGTTTCATCTTTTTCATTCAGAAATGAAGGGTGGGATGGCAATGTTTTAAAATGTTCTCTATTTTCCATACTTAACACACACAAAAAGCATTGATCTTTCAACTTCTCTAAGGCTCTTCCACAAGAAAAACAACATAGTCAAAGCAGATCAAATAACTAAGGGGGAAATGCAAGATGGCTGTCACTTAACGCAGAACACCTAACAAAACTCAACAGAGATATTGGAAATTCCCGAATAGAAAATGCTTACCATCCTTGTTCTCAGCTAGATACACTTTTTTTGCAAAGTGGTTTGTCATTGTTTAGCATTGTGTATAATGTGTATAATATTATAATATTTATCATGAAATGAATGCACCTTTGCCTTCACGCATTTACCTTCCCTTCTCTCTTAAATAAGATTTCTCAGCATTTCACTAACACAGTTTTACTGTTTCTACTTCACTTGGCTTCAGTCCTATCTTTAACTCCTATTTATTTATTGGCACTCGGGGCCCAATTTTGCAGTAACTCCTTACAATAACTCTTCCAGGTCTGAGATTTTATTTCAAAAATCGGTTAAGCAGGCCAGATTTACTAGGCACCTGTCACACTAGATACCAAGAGAAGACCATTGAAGAGGAGATACACAAAAAACAGCTCACACTTATTGAGCACCTGCTAAGTGCCAAGCACAACAATCAGTACATTATATGTATTGTCACCTCAACCCTCATGTCATTACAATTATAAGGTGGATGAGAACATCTAGCTCATAGTGCTATGAGAATTAAATGAGTTAATATTATGTAAAGCACTTAAAAGAGACCTTCTTGCCCAGTAAGAGACCTGGGTTGTATTCTTGTTAGCTACTATGACTATTATCTCCATTTTAAAGATGAGGTAACTAAGTTCCATGCAGGCTATGTAACTGTCTTCTGTCATACTTCTAGTAATCAGATATAAGAATTTTTAAACTACATTTATGTGATTCCCGGCACCACAAAATTAAACTTGTGTCTTTAACACTTAATTGTGTTTTACTGTCTCCTCCTAACTTGAATCTCTATATTTATCTTATTTTAGAATGAAGAGGAAGTTAATATGCTAAAAGGTCCTAAATAATTGCCAAGAACTTCAACTTTAATATGTAACTTAATGGACCCCAGATTCATCAACCACATGAAATAACAGGACAAAAGAGCTCTAACTGCCCACAAGTTACTGTCCTTAAATCAAGATCACCCAGAAAATGGTAAAATGAGGTGACCAAGAGAGACTGTAATCACAAACTGTCAACAGAAACCGGATATTCACAGCTTTAAAGAGTGCCTCATTGTTAATTTGTTTTTGTTTTTGTTTTTTCCTCAGTTCAGAATCCCCTATCCTTTCATACTATAAAAGACTAGGTTTTACCATATAATTATTTTTTTCCTCAGTTTTCCACAATACCTTTTTGTGATATACGTATCCTACACTATGGGGGGAAACTGGGAACCTTCCTCATTTCTCTTTCTCTCTCTCTCTCTCTCTCTCTCTCTCTCTCTCTCTCTCTCTGTCTCTCCATTTCTGTCTATAGAAAGCTAACTATGATTATTTTTTAGTTAGCTGATTCATGTTCATAGTTAAGAATGCTGAAGCATGAACATGTTACACAGCAACAACCAGCAGGTTAGTAAATTTTTTGTGGGAACTACCCATATGCTCACATTAATTATGAATAGCTAGTATCTTTACAGCAACTATTCTGATCAGCTACAAAATTAGTGTTAGCCCAACGATACTAAGGAGTGAACATTTCGAGAGCAGCTGCTGATCTAAGATGGCAATATCTTCACATCTGTGAACGTTGAAATAGCCATCCTTCATTTACCAATTTTTCTGTAAATCTGCAGGCACATCAGGTAATCACAGTAACTGGTACAATGCAACAACAGAGAGAACTGTAAAATTTACTGCCTCTATCTGGAATCCAATACTAAATGTTGCTTCAAATTATTCCTCAGTGCTTTGAAAGTGTTTAGGAAAACAGAGGTGAAATGGTGATACGATCTTTTAAAGAATCATCTTCTAACGTACATATTTACATCAGCAAAAAAATAAATAAATAAGCCATAGGAAAACAAGGCCTTAAAAAATGAAAAAAGTTCTATTAAAACAATTATATTTAGGTTCCGTGTATACACATTCATAAAACTAAAGATGTATTATTCTGATTTGATTGGTAAAGTCAGTTAGACACAAAGTAAAGAATCAAACTTAAAGGACACAGGACAGAGACTGAAGACCATTGTTAAGAAGGCAATGAACACCTTTACTCTAATAAAGACCCAGAGCAAGTAAGAGCTCTGTATCAGTCTCAGGATTTATACCTAGAAAAATTCTAATTCACTTTATTCTCAATAAAATGATAGACCTATCTTCACAAAATAAACAGACTACAAAGTGGTACTGGGTATTTTTAAATACCAGTTGCTTTATTTTTATTTATTTTCTTTTTCTTGAGACAAAGTTTTGCTCTTGTTGCCAGGCTGGAGTGCAATGGCACAATCTCGGCTCACTGTAACCTCCACCTCCTGGGTTCAAGAGATTCTCCTCCTTTTGCCTCCCGAGTAGCTGGGACTACAAGCGTGTGCCACAACGCTCAGCTATTTTGTTGTGTTTTTTGTTTTTTTTTTTTGTTTTGTTTTTTTGGTTTTTTTTTGTATTTTTAGTAGAGATGGGATTTCACCATGTTGGCCAGGCTGGTCTTGAACTCCTGACCTCAGATGATCCACCCGCCTCAGCCTCCCAAAGTCCTGGGATTACATGCCCAGCACCAGTTGCTTTAAAGATGAGGAAGCTGACATTCAGAGAACTTAAATGACATGTTATAGACTTTTATTAATGGCTTTATCAGGACTAAATCCAATGTTCCCCTCAGTCCCATAATGTAGTACTATAGGGAATTATTGCTATGACGTTCAGTGACAGAAGTACCAAGAATTTATATTTCTTTATATAGTAAAGCCCCTCAACCCCAACCAGTTGCTCTCCCCAGAGGAACTCACTTTTAATTGCTTATTAGCTCTACAATAGAACCTTTAAATCCCAATATCTTTATGGATCATGATGACTCCACAGAGAGTGGCTGGAATATGTGGAAATCTGGGAAGTACACACTCATCGAAGCATAATTGCATTTTTTTCTCAAAAAAATTAAAGCATACTTTGACCAAGCAGACTCAGAGTAGTTTAGCCATTATCTAAGTCACTTCACATCATATTCAGAACTTCTCTGTATCCTTCCTCCTAATGTATTCGTTATTCCTCGTGTTGGTTATCTTTGTAACTTTAAGGACTGTATCAGTGCTATTTCTTATATTAACTATAGACATTATCTCTTGACTCCTATTTTGTTATATGCTACTCTTCCAATCCCTAACATTTCCTTCAACTCTCTCCAGTCCCCATATCTAATTCCTAACCTCAACCACCTGTATGTTTATCGTGATATTGTCAGTCTTGATAATATTTGCATTTTGTTCTATCACCAAAATTATCTTCTACATTTTAAGTAAGATTGACTGAAAATCAATCAAAAGATGAAAGTCAGTAAATACCATGTATATTTAACTTAAAAATATTATTCATTTTGGAGCCAACTAAAGTCCTATGGTTATTTTGCTTTTTTGCATATTCTTTTGTTTTTCCTGACATTTCTACTTTTTTCTTTGTACATTTTTTGTCTTTCTAAATACTCCTTAAACATTAAATATTCTATAATTTCCCCTTTTTGTCCCAAATCCTCCCACCAACCAAAGCCTCCATTTCCTTATACTAATCCTACACCAGGTTGAAACAACACAATTTGTTCACCTTCTTGGACTACTTCACATAGCTATTATGCCATGTCTTTCTCTTTTTCTTAACTATAGTTTGCTGGGGTTCAACCTCAAGTAACTTTTCAAGAAAGGTTATATTTAAGGAAGATAACCTTTTTCTTTTTATGTCTTAACATGTCTTAATTCTACCCTGACACTGGATATTTTGACTGGGTATGGTATGCTGAGTTGTAAATCATCTTTCCTCAGAAATTTGATAATTATCCTCAATTCCTTAATGCTTGCTCGAACTGTATTTTTTGCTTTCTTACTAGACTTTCAATTAGTAGGAAGTCATGCTTCATGGAGATTCACTATGACTCATATTTTCCATCTTGTTTCATTTTTGTTAGAATTGACAGATTTTTCTCTATTTAAAATTACAAATTTTCCCTTAAAATATTTGAAAATATTCAATTTCCAAGAGTTTTTCCTGCTCATTTAGTGTTCCTTTTCTATATCATCCACTTGTTTTATGAATGCAATATTTTCCTGGATCTTTTCAAGAATTATATATATATTATATATGTGTATTATATATATATTATATAACATTTGTCTCTTTTATGGTCCTCTAATTGTGTGTTTCTTGCAAAGTCATCTTGTTATCGGTTTCTTTAACTTGGTCTCTTTTTTTTTTCATGTTGCAGACATTTTAACATTTTTGTTCTTACGTTATTTCTTAAATGTCTGTGATCCTTGATTGCTGTTTTATGTATTTAGAAATGAAGGAATACCAGCCTGGGCAGCATAGCAAGATTCCCCATTTCTACAAAAATATAAAAGTTAGCTGGGTGTGGTGAGACATTTCTGTAGCCCTACTTACTTTGGAGGCTGAGGCAGGAGGATTGCTTTAGCCCAGGAGTTTGAGGTTACATGTAGTGAGCTATGATCATGCCACTGTATTCCAGCCTGGGCAAGAGACTCTGGCTCAAGAAAAAAAAAAAAAAAAAAAAAAAAAAAAAAGTAAAGAATATAAAGGAATAGAAAATGCAGATCTCTGTGAACCTGAGTGGGTCTTGTTGACTAGAAGACTTTGCTTTAGGGCAACCAAAAAGCTGACCCATCAGGCTTAAAGGCTGTAAGTGCCACAATAAAGGGGGCATTGTTTTTCTAAGACCCATCCTTAGTTGCCCTTGCTGTCCCTTGGCAGTTAGTATATGTTAAGAGTGGATAGTTAGGTGAGCGAGTAAGAAAAACTTACTATAGAGATGTTTACACAGAAAGTAGAGTTATGAATACAAGGCTATTTCATCTATACATGTTTGATAAATTATTTTGTTTTAGCCCCAGACTCTCATTTCTGTTCTCTACTTTTTTCAACATTATTGAACCTCATGAAGCCTTTGGGGCCTTAATATGGGCAGAGTGAATCTCCTCAACTTCAAGCCACCAACCCACTTCCCCCGCTCCGCTGACCTCCCACTACATTCTAGGCAGTTTCCTTTGCCTTGCTTTATTCTCTACAATTTGTAACAGCTTTATAACTTTTAATCCCTCAGTTTAATGCTTGAATTAATGAGTTTTCAGAAGGTAGTTTAGATAAAAATAGTTCTTATTCCTTCCTCTTAAAATGGATACTCATCTATTGAAAACTAAGAAGCTATACTTTAAAACGTCTAAAATGAAAAAAAACCAAGAGCCAACAAAATTATTACACTGTGGCCTATCACCATAATCACGACAGTAATAATGTTCTTCAGAATGATTCAAATAAGGATCTCTGTTGAGATAGATGTGAATTGCCCATCTGCACAGACCTTAAGGTACACAGGGTAAAATTGATGCTACTGATTTCATATTCTAAATGCCTTATATTCTGTTCTGCTTGTGGGAAATGAGAAAACTGATGAACATTTGCAAAAAAAAGATTAATTGAAGTTCAAAATTATTTGAGATAGTTGTAAATATTTTACATTTGTGGAAGTTAGTTTTCCTTACAAAAGGAATGGAAATGATGTATATGTTATCCCACTTGAATTATAATTTTATACAGATAATAAGAATTTGTGCATTGTAGAAGCAAAAATGGGCCTATTGTTGTCTGCAACAGCAAATGATGTGTCTCATAACTAGCAATTCAATGTGTTAATTCAGCTGTGCCATCCAATTACCTACAATTCATCTCAACTTTAGTGTACAACAATAAAAGTATTTTAAAAATCTTTGACAAAATGTCTGCTCCAGGTCATGAAAATAGGGGAAATACTATCCATAAGTCTGACAGTGGGTACCACAGAATATAAATTGTTAAAAATATTTATCACAGTCTATCAATATCACAATGATTTTTGATGTGAAGTCAGTAATCTAGCATTAATAATGAAACATACATTGTTTTATTTTTAAAAAGTCTGACCAAGTAATGTGAGAATCGTGCGGCAACTGAAATTGGCATCCCCTCAAATAATACGGCATTCCTTTGGAGCTATGGCCTGCCACCTGTCAACTGACCACAGGGCCCAAACACACAAATCTAAAAGTAGACAAAAGTAATGAGATGCAAATTTAGCATCCCCATCCTCCTGTTAAATGACCTAGATGCAAGAGCTATAGTATCACTCACCTTTTCAGAAACTAAATGATGAAATGAACAGACTTTTTTTATTTCCTTTTTTGTTGTTTTTTTGTTTTGTTTTGTTTTGTTTTACCAAAATCAAGGACATCAATACATAGTTCAGTTTGGCTATATGAAGATTTAACAAGTCATAAAAGAAAGACAACTTAAAGTGAAAAGCACCATGAAGAAGAATGGAAAGAAGAACAAAGAAAAAGATATGGGGCAAAGAAAAAGAACACTGAAAAATAATAAACACAGTATTTACCTTAAGAAAAAAATAAAAAGATATGCTTAAAATCTATAACATATGAATAAAATCTGCACCATATTCAGTGACAGACTGTTTCTAATATTTTTCAGGACAAGTGATATATAATCCTATTTGAGACTGAATGATCAAGAGAATCAAAGAAATATAAGCCTCAGGAATCCTGGTGAAATTTGCTACAAGGAAAAGAGAAAAGATGATATTGAGTCTTGAAAGTAAAATAGTTAGTAAACCCATAAACCCTTAACTCATTTACAGAATTGGAAATCGCATTGTTTCTAAATGCCGATTTTTAACTCTTTTTTAAACCACACAAGTGGAATGACTCATTATTGGGGGTTTAGAATTCAAATACTTTACATAATTTAATCAAACATCAGTCTAAAATAAAATTTATTTTTAAAAACACTAAAGAAAAGCCATATTACAAGATTATTTTAGTGCATTAAACAAAAATATTAAATAACAGAAAAGGAGAAAATGTACTTTCTTAAAGATTAATACATTGGTTTTCACAAGTGATTATAAATTACAAATACTCCATTTTATACAAAGCTTACAAAATTATTGAGAAAAAATCCATAAATTTAGGTAGAATTTCCCCAATCCTGCCATAAACATGAGTATTTCCTAATGTAATTTAAAGATCTTATGAGGAGCATTATAGGGAAATAAAATGTTTCTTATTTAGTATAGTTACAGATGTAAATCTTAGTTATGTATTGAAGTATATATGGTTATTTTGTTATGGGTTGAAACAAACAACCCATAACAAATTTTGTTTTGGAAAACAAAATTTCTTTTCTAAATCTTTTAATATTCTTGTCTGCAACACTATGTAGTAGTGATCATTAATACTGGTTTGGTCTATGTCTAATTAGAGGCCAAGTCAATGATGACACTACCTGAGGAAAACCACTCTGATTTTTCCATGTTTATTATCCCATTCATAATTATATTTATCTCTTCATCTGGTGCCACAACTTCTAAAATATAAACTTTTAAAAACATTTCCAACTCTAGAAATATCAGCTTTTCTTCCTTCACTTTCAAAGGCAAAACTTACTCAAATAGGGAAAAGACACAGAAATCTGTATTCTATTTTCAATTCTGCTACTTCAAGTTTTGTGACTTAAAGCACGGCTGGGATCAGTGGCTCATGCCTGTAATCCCAGCACATTGGGAGGCTGAGGCAGGAGGATTACTTGAGGCCAGGAGTTTAAGACCAGCCTAGGCAACATAGTGAGGCTCTGTCTCTACCAAAAAAATAAAAAATAATAATTATCCAGACATGGCTGCACAATCCTGTAGTCCTAGTTACTTGGGAGGCTGCGCCAAGGGGTTCAAGGCTGCAGTGAGCTATAATTTTGCCACTGCACTCCAGCATGGGTGACAGAGAGAGACTCTGTCTCAAAACACACATACACACACACACACACACACAAACACACACACGTAGGTAGTTTTAATTATTTCATCAAAATTAGCATCATCCTTGCCCTTCCACTGATCTTCTTACACTGGCCAACTTACTTAACCTTTCTGTGCCTCACTTTCCTTGTCTCTAAAATAAGGATACTAATAAAATCAACTTTTGAAGGTCTTTATGATTAAATGAATCAGTATCTGCAAAGCACTTAGAACAGCTCTGGAGCATAGTAATTGCCATGTTTTGTTAAATAAATCTGTTAAGTGATATACTACAAGCAGATTAGCTTGAAATGTCACTGCACCTCAGTATCACATAGGAAAATGTGTATAAAGATAGATTCTGTGGATCCATCCCAGTTAAATGAGACTCTGTATCAGTGGGACCTGAACACCTGTAACTAAAATGAATAAAGAAGCTCAAGGTAATTTGGATTTACAAACTGCTTTGGTAGAAATGAAATTAATGTCTTAGGTCAATTTAGCCACATTTCACACACTCCACCAGTATTCTTTTCCTCTTTGATGGCCCAAATAGAAACTATCTAAAACAACCTGGGATATAAAACCAACCGCCAGTTTTACAAAAGCACTAAGCAAACTTGCTTTGCTTTCGCCAAGGCAAAGTAAAAATGGAGCAAACTGATTCCTACAGGTTGGGATGTGTTTTTTGGAGGAAGGATGGAGAAATTAGTTCTGACAAGCTCTTTTTGTCATTGCCCAATATTCATTTCCAATCCCAGGACACACAGTGGCACCATCTTAGTGTCAGTAAACGGTGGTTAACTACCAAGAAGGAACAAGTCATCCCTAGGAACAAGTCATCCCATTAGGAAAATGAGTACAATGTGGAAAAATGTACAGGGAGCTTAATTTATCCTCTTTAAATAACTTTTATTTTGAGATTCAGTTCTTCCATGTTATTTGGTGTTAAAATGTCCACTCTTATAAAATTGTGATGATAGAAGTAGACTTTTTAAATCATTCTTACTGTACAAAAGAAAATAATCACATAAAGTTTACCATTTGATTTTTTTAAATTATTAGTCAGTGAAAATGTTAGACTGAGAACTATTAGATTATTGGCTTCAAGGCAGAATAAACTAGTGTCATCCTTGACTCTCACACATATGAGCTATGTGATTCTGAGAAGGTAAGGCCTCATTTATACAATGGGAACAGTAACATACTATTACTCATATTGTTGTTACAAAGATAAAACATGTTAAGACCTGCCAGATATTTACTTACCACAGTACAAGTACAAAGTAAACAGCCAATAAATTTTAGCCACTTTACCATTTTACAACCCAATACACCATCTTAACTTCTTCATAAATAAATTGGAATGGATATACCTTTACATATATTTCATTCCATTTTTCTTTCTTTAAACTAATGGTTGTATTTCATTGGGGTCTTGATAATCATATAAATCTCACCCTCTCTATCTGAAACTAATTACATAATAATAATAATCTCAAGAGGAAATTAAGCCAGTTATTATGCTTCTAAGCTACATAATCCTCCTCATATGTCAAAATCCACTTTATTAACCAAAAAGAGGTGCTTTGCTTGTAATATCAAGGCAATTAATATAAGACAAGACACTAAGTTGACATTTACTACTATCTTCGAGATGTTATTTCGATGATTTTTGATTGTGCTATGCTTTTAAATTCTTCTTTCTGTTTACAGTGGCTACTCACCACATGCATTATGTTCACCAACGTGTCAACAAGCAGATTAATCACACTCTCCCGAAACTGTTGTATAAGAGCTTAAATAAGATTTAAGTGACAATTCAATGTAGCGGGATATATGAAACAGAGTCCCAATTAATTTCTCTTCATGTTAAAACCTTAACATGATATATCTTGGACAGCCCCCATCTGTCCTAACAATGACCACATCTTTAAAAAATATGAAAGAAATCTAAGTATTTATTATGGACATTGTATTTAATTTTCTCACATAGTCTACAAGATGATAACAAATATATTCATATCTGTGATAACAATAGTCATTCTTCTCCCTACATCCCTCTCAAACTATCTCGAGAGGATTAACCATTAACCTGGAACAATTTTTAATAACTGATATTTTTAATTGTGTTTGAGTTCATTTCTGAAGGGCAGGTAATTATGGTAGTGTAGACATTAAGAGAGAGCCTGACAGTTCATGAGGACTCTAATTACATGGACATTGAATGAAGTTGAGCCCTTAAAGGAAAAGCATGTCTCCCAACTTTAACTTACAATTTAAATTTTAGATCCCATCAATCTCTGTAGTGACAACTTTTAAAAATTAAGAATGTCATTTAAATGTATAAGTCTAAAGACATACTAAAAACAGCTTGAAAAGCTCATAGCTAAAAATGAATTTAGGGACATGAGAGCACACAGTAATCAGAATCACACAGATGTCTTTAGCCACCTGTAATCATTTCTTGGTAATCAAGCTAAGACCAATTAAATGTATTATAATAGATATACTACACTGAAAACACAGACCAGGTCTAAATATGAAATTAAGAAGAAACAAATGTCAAGTGATTAAAGTCTGTTCGGTTTATACTGCTCCTCCTAAAGACTAGAGATAATTGTTTCTAATGCCTCAGACGGACGACTATTACTGAATTAAATGTATTCATTTTCATAAATTTCCTTGAGAAGCTAAATTTCACAATGAAAAACCAGACTTTTCAAACACAGGTATGCATATATTTGAATGGCAGAAGTCCTTCAACAATGTGCCTTCAGATAGAAATTGTAAACAGAAGTCTAATCTGATAAAATAATAAATGGTTTATCAAAGCAGACAGTGCCAGATCTTTAAACGTGATTTATGTTTCCAAACATATGCTTTAGCCACTGTGTGTGTGTGTGGGGGGGTGCTGTTAGAAATGTCATTAAATAGGTTGTCAAAATAAATATGAGTATATATATGTAGGTCTTGATTTGATGTTTCACATGTGTTTATTTTGATGACAAGAGCAGACGGAAGGATTTAGAACCAAAGCCCAGTTTAAATCCTTTGATAATTAGGCATATGGTCATTCAGACTTCAAAGCAGTGATCCTGTTAGATCCCATTAGATTTAAGATGTATACATGTTCCTACCGATAGGGACACAAATACAAGAAGGTGATGTACTAAGAGTCGCTGTCAAGTATGTGTTGTTTGTTACAAGAGGTTTCTCTTGAGAATATCATGTCTAATAAGGCAAATTAGTTAAAGGTCATAACTATATGAAGTGTCCATTTTTAAAAGGACAATGAACACCTAACAGAGATATGCAGCATCATAATTTATTTTACACAGTAAGACAATTCTATTAATATTTCATTCCCAATCATTTTCTCAACTGTTATTATTCACAAACACCAGGATTCTCTTCATCTGCCCATTCAGAAAGAATAAAAATACCCATTTGTTACTTCTTATCTCACCCCTTTCCTAAAATCCCAAAGTTTTTATAAGCTGTACAAGCTCTAGCTCTACTACATGAAAATGTTCCTGTTACAACTACTATTTCTAGAAACCAAGTTGGCATGATAAAAACATATTTCACTCTGACATAACCGTTCAAGCTGAAATGACTGCCCATTAAGTGAAAAAGTTAAACGCATTAAGTTAAACCTGTAAAACAAATAGAAGGTATCTCAAACAGTATCAGATTTTCCACCTTCACTACGTCTTTACTATTTTTAAATATAAAAATTGGGTAGAGCATCAGGTGATTTGTAAATAATATTTTTAAAGGAAAATTGCTTTGAACATGCTCCTGCACTATACTCATGGTAAATTACCAACTATTTTAAGAGGTGACTAGCATATCATCAAAAAAGTAGTATTGCTGCCCATGAATTCCTATTATTACTTTGAATTAGGAGGCATTATGTTTCCAGGTACTTTAGGAAATTCTCATATTCGTGCAGTATCACACATCTCATATATATATATATATATATGAAGCAGTAGGGGAATCCATAAACTATTTAGGGTAAGTGATCCAGCTTACAGATCAATATAGCCCCCAAGTATTTTAAGCTGATATATCTGTTCTTCATATTAAAAGAGAGAACTTTTCACTTGTTAGAAACCACATGAAAGTATTCACCCAAAAATGATGTCATGTCCCAATTTACTTTCAGGTAAGGAGGTTGGGAGATGCCACATTTCAGGGTCTCTAAACTCATTTCTTCAATCTGCGATGACTGTGTTAAAGAACACCAGCCAAGTTGTAAACTTGCAAAAAGGGGCAAATTCAAGCAATAACATGAACTACAAAGAAACAGAAGACTCCTGTTTCAATATCCCTTCTACTAGTTCTCAATTACCATTCATACAAAATCTAAATGAAACCTCCCAAAAAAGGAGTAAGGACGTGGAATTCAACTGTCGGCTCCTTAACACAGCTGGTAACTTGGAAGCCTATGATTCACTGCATGCTAATCAATCAACCA